>NW_027211603.1:19100000-19697500 GCF_022749685.1 Semicossyphus pulcher
CATATCCAGTGGGACGCCTGCAGTCTAGCCTATATGTCAGTCTGATTTGTATCTCAGCGCTTACATTAACAAGGTGGCCAACACCAGCGCGCCATTACCTGGGTTTATGAACAGTATATCACACACCTGTACTTGGCCCAGACGTGGTTTTACTGTGAGGTGTCTGTGTTTCTTTGGCAGACGAGTCCCCAGCCAGACCCCCAGTCTGACGAGCATTTGGCCGGTCAGGCTAGACGTCTAGGGGAGCGTGTGGTGGCCCCGGACAGGCCAGAGACAGGAAAGAGGACTTCTAAATCAGCCAGCAATCCAAAGGCCTTCCATAAATCCTCCAAATGGGCTCGGGTGGGGGACGTAAAGCACACCTGCAAGACTTATGTAAGTCTTATTAAACCATAAATTGCTAACACCAGCCCCTCGCTGGGGCGGCTCTCGGCTGGAATAAATCTCTGAGAGCGGCCAGTAAGGAGAAAGAGAGAGTGAGAAAGAGAGATAAAGCAGGTGAGAAAGATAGAGTGGAGGTTAGAGGTAGTGAGAGTGAGGTGGAGGATACTAAAGGTCTGACAGAAAAGCATTGCTGTTTGATGATAACACAGACAATACTGGGCTTTGATTGGAGTTAACACCTACCACTATAGCTGCCTTAGGGTGGGGGTGTTTCAGGAACCTCGGAGAATGTCATGCTCACACAACTCTTAATGCATCAAACACTTTTTATGGTACAAGCTTCAGTCTGCTCAAAGACAGAACACCTTCCTGCGTGGAGTAACTCCTCAGCAGCCACACAGTCAGACACATAGTCTGTGAGCAACACAGGGAATATTTGTAGGAAATCAGAGTTCCTGAGCTCCTGAGTCCCGGTGAGTTCCCAACACACCCACGCTCTCCTCCCTGCCTGGTTGTGGGTCCTTGAATTAAACATCAAAGCACACAGGAGCGCAGGGCCCAACTGCCATAAATAACAGGGCGCTTGGGGAAGGGAGGGGAGGATGTTCAAATGGGAAGAGAGCAGGTCACCCGATCGCTCATACACATACTGTCAAAGCAGATTCATTTGTTCACAAAATGGATGATGTTGTGTGAGGTTATTGATTTCCGCATGCCATCTGTCTTCTCCGGAGCTTTGGCAAGCGGGCTCTGGCACTACCAGCCTCAGGTCCCCCCTCATATTAGTCTCCACAGCTCAGGTGGACAGAAGGGGAGGTGTGCAGCAGGTATTGGACACAAATGGGTGATGGCTTATGTGACACAAACTCATCAGACACAATGTTTTCTGGCAAGAAAGCAAAAGTCAGTGTGGATATTATGTTGGGGGGCTTGGAAGTTTCTTATGTCAGGCTGACCTAGAATAGACCATCGTATAATCACTGAAATATACACGATGTGGGCTGTTTGGAATTTACAAGACAAAAAAACATAGTTAGGGGTGAAAATGTAGGCAGTAGGTGATGATTAACATCTCATTTGTCACAAACACCTGCACCCACAAGTCCGGGCCCACCCTCAATCTCCTCCTCTCACTAACTAGTCTAGAAGTCACAGTGTACCTCCACGTTGAGCTGCGGAGTGTGGAGGGCAGGCCTGCAAACACGGGGCCCAGCTGCTGCTGTGTATTTTTGTCAGCCAACACACACACACATTGGCATCCCTGGGTGTTTGCTCTTGTGGAGGGCACATGTTACTGGGTAAATTATCATAGCGACGGTAAACAGTGTTTTTATGAGGGAATGTAGCTTGGTTGTTATATTTGAAGTCTGTGCTTTGTATACTGCTGTGCTATTAGGACAGATTGAGGATGTTTGCGCCTGGTGTCTGCACTCCGCCCATGTGGGGTACACACACACACACACACACAAACACACACACTCATATTGACAGGCTTAGTTGTAGTTTTGGAGTCTTAAATTGCTCTTTTGTTGTTTTCATCATAAGAAGAAAACATCACAGTGAAAGAAGTGTGCAGCGGTGTCGCACTCATGTCACACTGAGGGTAAATGCACATGAGCAGCAGCAGCAGGGGAGGAGAGACTGAACTTTGAAGAGCAAACAAAGAACATTATGCATTATGAGAAAATATACAGTATGTTGCATGCTTTAATAAATCTGTAGTCAGCAGAGACATGCTGATTGGGCGTGCGGAACAGGATGATGACTTCAGCAGCTGAGTCATGATATCGCTTGATAACAAGGTAATCAGATAATGCGAGTTAAACACATGGATGGCTTAGAGATAAAGGACTGGCTCCACTTTTCAATTAACTCATTTGAAGCATCGACAGGGGGTCTCATTAATTCTGCTAGCACCAAAGTCGCTCTTTAGGCCCACTTTGAGTCATCTTGGTGACACCCACCTCGAGAAAGACACAAGCATCTCTTTGGGAGAAGATCATCTAGTTTAAGGTTGGGTACGTTTTTTTTTGTCCCTATCTCAGAGAACATGGCGATGGATACAAACCTACAATCAGTATTGTACCTTTTCTATTGTTTTGGTATAAACTGTGTTGCCTCGTGAGAATGGGACTGATATAGAAATATTGATAACACAATAGTAAAATGTCATGCCAGTATAATCTAATTTCTTACAATTTGTTTCCCGAACTGTTGGCCCTTATTGTGCGATCTGCCGTATCACAGTTTAGCGGCTGCTGCGATGATCGTCCAGTCATCTTACAGTTCCCATTCTAAACTGATGGAGTGCTCCATCTCCTCTATGAATGGAGCAAATGGAGGAAAGGAGGGAATAATGATGATGACATTCTTCCCACTTTTTTTTTTTGGAGTCCCAATTACCCACTAATGCGTGATCAAACCAGAAAAAATGGACAGTCGTTATGTGTGGGGCCTTCCACAATGGCTAAATCATTCTTTCCCAGCCTCCCATTCTTTGGAAGGGAATAATCATGTTTTGTCCCAAACACCTGCGCTTCAGTCGCCCTGACCTGCCGCCCAAATGAGTGCAATTAATGACAATTACCCTCCAGGTGTCACAACATAGACATGTACTGATAGGGACCTATCTGGAGGGAGCACGCGCTTGTCCTCCAAGTAAATATGTAATGATAACAGCTGTAACACAGTGGGGTGGAGGGGGGCTCCAGTGCTACCAGTGCAATCTATTTGTGTTTGCCTCAGCTCAGCACCGCATTAACCGGTCCAGACAAACCAGAATGGATAGACTTGGATCTCCCCCGCGGGACAGAGGGGAGTTGACTGGAGTTGGAATTCCTGATCGGATGAAGGTGAACGCAGATGAGCTCTAGTGACTGTTTAGATTGGTGTGCTGGTGATCAAACTGTAATTGTTAGGGTAGGTGCCCTCCAACCTAAAGGATAAGTCTGATGTCATCTGCCATGGCCACCATTCTTCTTGTAATTACAACACTGTACTCACCGGGATAAGATCTTGCAGTGGAGGGACTTTATTAAACCAGTTAGACAAAGCTGACTTGGTCAGACGATTATTCGGGTTTCAGACCAGGTTTGACAACCCAAGAGAAAAAGTAATGACAAAAGCAAATGGTCAGATAATTCCCCAAACTGTCTGTTGTAAACATCCTCGCAGGTTAGAGACAGACTCAGCTTTACTTACCTAGTTGGTGGAGGTGTTTGCACAGTTTTCCTGTAGATTTTCTATCGGTTTCAACTACAATAAAAGTGGATCTGACTCAAGTGTCATTTGTGCCTTTTGTTTGCCATGCTACCTAACCTCATTGATTGCCCTATAGATAGATATAGTTGCAAAAACTACCACAAAAGGACCACTGTTAAAATAAAGTGTGGTAGTTGTTTCACGGGCAATCATAAAGTTGATCATCATCATCACTGAGCATTCACACCTGTATGTGGTTAAGGATGAACATTAAAGAACAGTTGCAGTCTTTAAAAGCTTTGGAATGAAACGTGGGCATGAGCCTGTGTGTATTCTTGAAATGAGAGCTGCCGTATAAGCCCAGGCATTTAGCCAATTTCCCTGTGTGAAGAGAGATTTCTCAGGTGCAGAAGTCAACTTTAACCCCCCCCTCCTCCTGTGGGTTCACCGTCCTTTCCCTGTGAACCTGCATTAGCATAAAAGCATTAAAATGTGAATAGGAATTAATTTGGACTTTCCCCTCCATAGGAATTAATGGAAGTTTGTTCTGCCCGTACCCCTCAGACGGCTTGCGCTCCTCCACAGTCCATAAATATTAATATTAATACGGCATCGCATTTAAAGGTAGCGCTTGGCTGAAGCCATATACAGAATATTATTAGAGATCACGATACGTTTCTCATGAGAAGTACAGCTGAGTGAATGCATTGCCTTGCCGTTGTGATCTGTAAAATCCAATCTTCATACAGCACAAAAAGTTATTTTCAGAGAGACGGAAGATTAGCAGGGCCGAATGGCTGCTGTCTAAAGCCATTAGGCAGGTGGGGATTTTTCTTTCTACGCTGAGTTGAGAGAGAAGGGCCCACATCTCCTGCTCTATCAAGGTACTGATTCACAGTCACACCGCTGTAGCGCTATTATCGTGCCCGAGCAGATCATCTCGGCAGATAACTATTATCACCGTCTCACCGCATCGCTCCAGTCTACTCACCCACATAATACAGACCACAGAAGTTTTTGACACTCTTCCAAATCACTGTATTCACCTTCTTTCTTTTCTTGCATGGTCTTTGTCACTTTCCTGTGTGTGGTTGTAGCACACATCTTCAATAGTTCTGAGGTTACTGGTACCCAAACCTGGGCTTGTATAATGCAGTTGTGAGTCATCTGTGGAAAGGGTAATTAATAAATATTCATATGCTGTAATCCTAGCACATAATTCCATCTGCTTTTGTTTGTATGGCTCTCTTTGTGAGTGATAGTTTGTGAAAATACGTGTATGAATAGTTTGGTCAAACTCTGCTTAGTTGTGTGAAACAAAGAACTGGTGTTCGGGGTTGTCGAAAGGTGCAGCAGGTCCTCTCCTCTCCTCTGTCTTCCTGCTTTAGGAGTGCTGATCCCGACAGGTTACAGTGGGCAAGGTGAGACACGTTAGCGCTGAGCCCAGTGAAGGAGAGAGGAGAGGATATAGAGCTGGCTTCAAAGTCCCAGTGTGTGGGTGAAAGCTGCATGCTGCCACCCCTGCAAGCTCAGTCAACAGTACCCTCCTTTAATCTTTGCTCTGTAATCTTTACTCCTCTCACATTTAGTCAATACACTCTCACTTTGTTCTCCGAGGAAGTAGGGCGCGAGGCTGAGAATGTATAATGTAAGAGAAAAGAAAAGCACAACACAATACACAAATCAATTACCAGGGGGAAAGTGGGTACGGCCAACTTGACGTAAGGTCAATACCATTTACATGCTGAATGATAATAGGCCCGAGCATGTTTCTTTTAAATGCTAAGCGCTGTGACACGGTGATAATTCTGTTGACAAGAGCACAATGTGAGTACTTACAAGACTACACATGAGGATATTTTATACAAAGCTAAGCAGCCAGAATTTAAAAGAACAAAAGACAATATCAAAGGCACTTTTCCCCCCCAATAACTGCACATGAAATAAGCCTTTTATATTTTTGTGTTTAGCAATTAAAAGTTACAGTCTCTGATAATAATGCAAACCATGTTTGTAATAAAACATCAGTGAGATGCCTTAATCCCAACCACCGGTCTGTGTAGAGGCAAGCATGCATGTTGTGGTAAGCTCTGAGAGCCGGGGTTATATTTGTGCATCAGGTCATTCCTGTAGCGGCCTGGTCCGGGTCGGCCCGCTCCCCTCTGAGAGCCCTCTCATCAAGCCAGCCTCTCCTCTGCCGCCCTCTTCCCCACAATCCCCATAAACTCTCATAATTGCCACATTAAACTTGAGTTTATTATTTTTCTCCAGGTGCAGGTGTGCAGATGATATGAGCCCCAGGTTGCATTTACATACAAATTGAAGGTTTTTATTAATCAGGCAGGCAGCAGGAATCAAACGGCAACACTCCATCAGCCCTTTAAATACATTTGGTGACATTTTTACCCGGCATTAGCATGATAGGGCAAGCGGAGTATAATGTACCAATGATTGCTTTTCCATTGAAAGCACAAACGGTTTCATTTTTCCTGTCATCTCAAATAAGTGTTAAAGAGGGTTTGGAGGCTATTGTGCGAGTGCCGTATGCTGGGGACTTGGGACCGCTGATGGCCATATTAAATAACCATTAGCGCCTGAGCTTAGATCATTGTGGCATCCGCCTCCTCTGAATTTATCCTGTGATTTCAAATGAAGGCAAGCTGTGCCAGCTTTCATAAAGTGCTCCAGCCCTCTCCATTTTTCCTCAAACTAAATGCATTACAACGGTAATTTTGTGACTGTTAAGATAACTAGCGTTAACAAGCACTTAATTAAAATGTACAATAAATAGCCGTCTGCAGCCTTATCTCCCCTCCAGAGCGACGCTGGTAGGAGGCTCCAATGCTCAGGCCGGCTGTTCCCCAGCTCGTTTGCAGATTAATTGCTTTTCTGTCTGGCGAAGCCTGCCTCTTCTGCAGCCAGATCGTAAATAGCCAGATAGGGAGTTTATCAATCAGGGCTCTCTACCTCACTGATCTCCCCCACACAGCCCTGCCTGTCTGACTGTCTGTCTGTATGTACATCTCCTGCTATCAAACAGACTCTCTATAAATATACTTCTAGAAGCTTCTGTTACACTAAACAATAAGGAGACGTCTTGTCCTCTTTATATGTTACAGTTTTAACTTAAGTCATTTTTCATGTGCATGTCAGAGTCCGAAATGTGACAAATGGAACGCTGTTGATACAGGACTCATGTTTTTGTAACCTTTACTGACACCATATTTATGTCCGCCCGTCTACAAGCTTATGCCTTCTTTACGGCACTGCATTTTGTGCCCGTTTATGTGAATACTGGCTGTGTACAAATGGGCCTTGAGTGTATCGTAGGGGTTAATCAAACACCAGCCGCACATAAAAGTAGCCAGTGCTCGTGTGAGACAGGACAGAAGCGAACAGGGAGTATTTACAGTAATAAAAGTTAACAGCGGTCAGCCCCTTGGGATCGCATTACTCCTCAGACATGTGGCTGCAGCTCTCTGCTCACAGCTTTATGGACTGAGGCTCTCAGTAAGCAACCTGCAAACCTCCCTGTTTTTAAAAGGAAAGGAAAAGAAAACATGTAAAAGCAAACTTGCCTGCTGCCCCCCCTCCTCCCACACTGAAGCTCCCTCACCTCCGCTGGTGTCCCACCCTTAACCTCTGGATGATAAATCTGCCCACAGAAGCTGTGAGGGGGAAGATCCCCGTGCTGGAGGACCCCCATGTGTCCTCCATGACACATCCTGTTTGTGTAGTCAGGGCTACAACCAGTGATCTTTACACTCATAATTCACAAAACGACAACACTTGCTCCCTCGCTATTTTTGTATCTGTAAATTTCAGTAGTGCAAGTTTTGTAATGGCCACTAGGGACTCATTTTTATTACATTTAAGGAGGAATAACCTGCTGTATTATGTATTAAAATTAACAGATTGGGGATAATAGTACATAATAAGTATTTATTACACTGTGAATAAATAGAAAAACATTTAATACTGCAACTAGATGTACACTATATGTATGATGTGTCGTTGTGTATAAGGATAGTTGGATTTTGCAGTTACCCTGTATTGTAAAGTTACTCTGTATGCTTTTGCCATGCAACTTGAGTCTGTTGAATAAACAATGATTTCCCAGGCAAGTTTAAACATGTGCTTGTCACATAGATTTCCCACAATGGGAGGGATAATTGTTGTGTTTCCTCAGCTCCTCTCCAATCTCGAATGACTGAAGGAAATTGCAAGTGATGATTGTGCAGTGGCTGAGACTCTGTTTTGACAGTGTAACACCCTGTCAAGGGCCTGTGGGGGCTTTCAGGGCTCTGTGTTCATTTTTACTGTGTGAGGAGACTGTCAAATCTGTGAGAGCCAGTAATGCTAACAGCTGAATTAGTAGCCACGCAAATGTTCCTGCTGTATCCCGATGGTGCCCTGTTAAAAAGAGTGTAGTCATTCATGGTGGTCTGAAGGCCTGTGGGGCTGCCTGGCAGGCACATTAGAAACGCAGCCATTTGACAGCGATGCTACAGGTATCAGATCCACTCTAGCCAGAGTGATTTATAATGCGAGAACATGATAAATGTAGTTCCAAGCCAAGTAGGGGGTGTGTGGGAACTAAGAGGAGGGGGGAAAGTATATGGATGCGTCAGTTCTGACCTGTGGGATGGGAGCGTCCCAAAAGGGGAAAAAAAGAAGACAACACGGTTGGCTGTGATCAGAGAGAGAAAGGCATCCTGCGCCCTCCACCTTGCCCGTCATAAATCAGCTTGAACAGGCCTCTCTGCCCTCTGGCCCATGCTCCTGTCTGTCTTGACCCCTGTCTCCCACTAAAGACCAAAGTTCTGACCTGATAGCTAAAGCTAATGATGTGCTTTCTGGGACTGTCATCTGTACCTAATAACTGAGGCAATGATGTGAATTTCCCAACAGGGACAATCAAGCGTATCGTATCGTATTGTATTGTATCTTATCGTATCATGTACTGTATCATATCATGCACAATATTGTATCTTATTGTATTGTATCGTATCGTATCATATCATGTACTGTATCATATCACGTACCATATCGTATCATATCGTATCGCACCGTACCGTATCGCATCACGTACCGTATTGTATCACTTACCATACTGTATCGTATCGTATCGTATCTCATCGCACCATACCGTACCGTATGGTATCATGTACCGTATCGTATCACGTACCGTATTATATCACGTACCATACCGTATCGTATCATTTCGCGTACCATATCGTATCGTATCGCACCGTACCGTATCACGTACCGTATCGTATCATATCGTATCGCACCGTACCGTATCGCATCACGTACCGTATTGTATCACTTACCATACTGTATCGTATCATATCGTATCTCATCGCACCATACCGTACCGTATGGTATCATGTACCGTATCGTATCACGTACCGTATTATATCACGTACCATACCGTATTGTATCATTTCGCGTACCATATCGTATCGTATCATATCGCACCGCACCGTACCGTATCACGTACCGTATCGTATCATATCGTATCGCACCGTACCGTATCGCATCATGTACCGTATTGTATCAGGTACCGTATTGTATCACGTACCATACCATAACGTAACGCACCGTATCGTACCGTATCGTATCATGTACTGTATCATATCACATACGGTATTGAATCACGTACCATACCGTATCGTATCGTATCCTATGGTATCGTATCACATCGCACCGTATCGCATTGCATTGCATCGCACCGTATCGCATCGCATCAATACCCATTATTACCTAGTTAAACACACTCTAATTTTTCAAATCAAAATCGAAATGTAACATAGGGGATGTTTTGAAAAGAAGGTATTTATCATAGGTGTTTTTGGCCCGGCTAGGATACTGTGTGTGCTGCCTTGATTGGCCTATTCCATCCCTGATTGCTGCGGCCCTCTGTTGTGACAGCCACAGCAGAGACAATCAATACATATATCAACAGTGGCCTAAGTGGGTCAACAGAGTTAGATAACACATCTTTCAGGGAGCACAGTGGCCACAGGAGAGTTTAAGGAAAACAAAGGGCTATTGTAATAGATTTTGCTAAAGTTTTTCTTGTTATTGTTTAGACCTTGGAGAGGAAATTAAGTTATGAAGGGAAGTTGCAATTCGATACACACTGACAACCACACACAGGCTCATACTTCCATATCTGCCATGCCTCGCAGTGAGTCACCTGTCACTTTGCAGGTGTTGGCTATGCATGATTTGTGTGGTCAGGCTCCTGTATAAATCCCCATGGTCTCCTGCGACAGTAATTCAACACAGCGTATATTTTCTATAAATAATTTGCTGCTCATTGATTTCCAATGCAGGAGGAGAAGTATGCCGGATCCACCTCAAGGGGCTGTGGATGTATCTGGTGCTCACTTTTGTGGTGAAAGTTGTGACAGCTAGAGCCCATATGTTGTGATCAAAAGATCCAAATTTATTGTCCTTTGGAGGCCCACTTGTCAGGACTGAGACATCATGTATACAGTGAGGCCAGCGTTGGTGTGTTATTGGATTACTTTTTGTGGCTAGGGATTACATTGAGAACTACAGTGTAATTAACAACAAAATATGCTTTAAATATGCAGAGTATGGTCTGATTACGAAAGCACACGTGATGTGAGACATACTGCCATCCACTTCTAGCTATGATACATTTCCGACTCAGAGTAGCTCCACAGTGATCAGTGACGCGGATTTCGTTATTTGAATATATTTCCTTAGGAAAGTCATAAGTTTGACTTTAGATGTGAGTTGTTTCTTCTTCCTAGTTCAGGTGTTAGACACACTGACATAAGACACTACCAGTAACTACAAACGTGGATGCCCATGTGTTGTAATCAAAAGATCCAAATGTATCGCCCTCTGGAGGCCCACTTGTCAGGATTGGGACATCATGTGTACAGCAGCTCCAGAACAAAATACAAAATATGCTTAAAATATGCAATGTGAAGATGCTCTTGGTATGATCTGATTTTAGAAAAACAAAAGATGCTAGACATACTGCCACCCTATTCTGTCAATGATACTACAACACATTATTGACTCATGGCAGTTACATTCCATTTGAATTTGTTAAAGAAAGTTGTAAGTTCAGACTTTGGATGATTGATTACTTTTCTTCTGGCTAGTTCAAGTGATTCCAGTGCTGAGACACGAAAGCACAAGGAACTCCCACAATAAGGATGTTACTATAAATATGGAGATAAAATACAATTCAGGAAGTTCAGATTGAGTGATCCATAAGTTTGAAAGCTTACCAGGCACCAAAGCAGGGGAAGAGGTGTTGAATTAAACAATATCATTACCTCTGATAAATGTACACACACAAAGGATTTAGGGCACAGTTATGATCGAACTGAAGTGCTTGTCAGATAGTTTCTCTTTCACCTGGCCTCTGTAACTTTATAAGTCAGGTTTGAACATTGTTCTTAAAGGGATAGTTACGTTTTTTTGAAGTGAGGTTGTATGAGGTACTTATCAATAGTAAGAGGACTACGTAGAGTAGATAACCGTCAGCACGGTCCCTGTTTGGAGAATGTTGCTTTTGGTATAAAAACTTTTACCCTCCATTGAGTAAAACAACACATCATAAAAACAAGGCCTTCTTGAGCACACTCTATCTTTACTTTGCTAATTTCAGTCCATTATTTCTCACTTTTAAGATTAAAAAATGGCATTGACTATAATGTCACTCTCAGCGGCTATATTGACGGTGGTCACATTTTTAAAATTGTAGATTTTTAGATATTTGCTGAGTACTTTTATGATAAGTGTATGTGTCTATAATCAGTTATGTAACTTTTAAAATTGGATCTTGTTCAGTCACACACATAAAAGCTAGACCACTCAAGACTGGGTCCGGTTAACCTCGATGAACCATCAGACCAGACTCATTAACCGCCACCAAAGGATGAAACCCCTTCCTACAGGCAGAGGGAGGGCTGTAAGTCTGCCATTGCTCTGAGGTGATTTTGTGTGGTCATTTTGTTGCCCTGTCACCTATGACTGATCAAGTTGTTGATTGGGGTGTTTGCTGGCAGCTCAGGGAGGGAGGGCAGGAATTGATGAGGTTTAATTGGTCTGTCTCCTGTCAGCTGTCATTAGTCCCTCATTTAACACTATCTGATGGTGTGAGTCCACTGCACCTATACAGGGGCACAAGTGTGTGTGTGTGTGTGTGTGTGTGTGAGACTGGAAGAACTACATTAGATATATATGTGAGCGTGCATGAAGCAGGTGATGTATGTGTGCCTCTGAGAGATAGTGAGGGTGTGTGGATTCGGTTATTGAATCCAAGTGTTATCTTGGCTGGGGTGTGGTGGTGATACTTTGGTGATCAATGGGGAGGAATCCCACCAGATCGAAGCCCACTCGTCTTACCCTTTATCCATTTAGGACCCATGTTCAACCGATAGTTGCCAACACACTGCTGGTTTGTTTAAGACACCCACATATTAAAAAAGTTACATGGACAAGTTACACTTAACTGGCATCCTTCTCATTGGACAAATATACTGTCCAAACCACTTGGTAACTATGATGCCATATTGTTAGCACAAATTAGCATGTGTGGATACCAATACCTCCCATCATGCTTTGCCCTTTGAGTGACAGCTGTTAAGACGCCTTCGACATGGTAGTGAGAATTGGTGTGGACGTGGCGGCGAGCTGTGGAATTCTCCGCTGCTGCTCGCTGATAGCTCTCTGAGGGCTTGGGTGTCACTCCAGTGACGGTCTGAGAGCCATTAATTTTAGCCTCTGGAGTGGCTGTCGTAACAAGATCCCACAACCCCCCTTCCTCACAGCGAGGCTCTTAAATATACATTTATTTTCAGAGGGAGTCCCCCTCGTCAGGATATGATGGATGTCACTAATCAGATGGCGTGCGAGTGCGTGTCCGCAGTCAGGCTGCGCTACATTGGTTGAGTGGCTGGTGTAAATCTCCGCAGGGCGCTTTGTTGGGGGCTTGTCTTTGGTAAGGATCTTAGAGATATGATACCCTGTGCTGTTGCTGCCTGAGTGGGTCTATCTTAAGACTCCACATGGAGGTCTGGCATTCAACTAAGTCTCCATGGGTTTGGGGGCAGCCAGCAGGAGGGCTGCCTGTGGCCTACAGTTACTCAAAGAAACACTCGCCATGTGCCCCTAGTCTATTCTTGCCTCTGGATGGCGTCAACCCACGCACATCTAGATAAGCAGTCCTCTTGTTTGGCTTTGACGTTGGTGCAAAACTTACCCTTGTCATTTACTTGCTGTGCTTGGAGGCTGACTGGGGATAGCCATCTGAACAATATCTCCATAAACCGTGCCTGTTACTAAAACAAATCAGATGTATCTGCTTGTTTATGTTCATCCATTCTATCTTCTACGCGTTTCCTTCAGTGAACATGCCCTGAAGGTTCCTTTTATAGAGCTGTACAGTCCTTGCCTTTCTAAAACACAGATCCCCTCTGACAGGCTGCTTCCTCCTGCGACTGGGTGCTGAATTGGTGGTAGGGTGGTTGGGGGTTAAGCAGGGCTGCTGCTCACAAGCTCTGTGGGGGTAGATCCTGGCAGCTCCTGGGGCACGGCAGATGGTTGAGGGGCAAGATGGGGCTTCCTGGCCTGGCAGCGTTTGACCTGCGGTGCAGGAGAAGAAGAACACGACTGCTGCGAGAACACTCTGACTTTCTTAATCTTATCCTCTGAACACTCGTAGAGACACCATACATAGAGCCACTGAGTGGCAGAGATAGTGCTGGTGCTGAAATGTCTCAAATGGATTGGTATGATAATAGCTTCAATTAGAGTGTTTCACACTTTCACTTCAAGTCTCTGATTTCATAAACAATACGCAAATAATGTGACAGCGCTGTTCCAGGCCAGGGCCCCTTTTTCACCTGCTATCTAACCTCCCTCTCCTCCAGCTCTGCAGCATTAAAGCCTTAGATGGAGGGAGAAAGAAAGAATAGAGAGGAGAGAGGGATGCAGGAGGGGGTAGGTGGTGTTGTTTAAGTGAAGAGCGTGGCGTGTCCTGGAGGATCTAATAAGCAGGTTGAAGTCTGATAAGGATAAGCTGTCCCTCAGGCTCTGGGGAGCCTTGTTTTCACCCCCCTTCCTCCTCCTCTCCTCCCCTCCTTCCCCTCCACTTTTCAAGATGTACTTCTCCGAAAACAAGGAGAGCAAAGAGTAATCAAAAGAGAGAACGCATGGACACGGCGAATGGAAGAAGAGGAAGTGAAAAGAGTGGATAAAACTCGGAGATGGAGGCTGAAAATTCAGACGTGGACAAGGGCGAGGTGTGAGGATGAAGGGGTACATGAGAATGAGGCAGGAGAGGACAATGGGAATAAGGGAAGCGATGAGATAAGGAGACAAGCAAAGGAAAGGGGACAAGGATAGAGAATAAGAAAGAGAGTGACAGAAGACAAGGAATTACAAGGGAAAAGAGGACAAGAGGGAGCCAGTCCAAAAAATGAAAAGGCCAAAGAAGAGAAGAGGGAGCAGAGAGGAGAGATGAGAGGAGGAAGAGAGGAAGTTGAGAGGACAGAGAGCTTATAAATGGGCTGAAAGGGACCTGCTGGTGTGTCAGAGCTTT
The DNA here is from genome assembly GCF_022749685.1 of Semicossyphus pulcher. NCBI lineage: Eukaryota > Metazoa > Chordata > Actinopteri > Labriformes > Labridae > Semicossyphus > Semicossyphus pulcher. The sequence continues at coordinate 19,114,183 of NW_027211603.1, forward strand.
AGATCCCACCCCTTCCCCTGGGGAAAAAGGAGAGAAAGGAGAGAGGAGAGACATTGACCTTGCATTATTTATGCTTAGCGCTATTGGCCCAGGCAGACGCGGCTTCCCATTGTGTCTTCATAATGAGGAACGGCTATGAAGCTAAGGAAGAGGAAACACAACCGGGAGGGCAGTGTGTGTGTGTGTGTGTGTGTGTTAGCAGGGAGTGTGTGCTGTGGAGGTGGGAGGTCATTACAGTGTAACGTGCAGACAGTTTAGTGAACAAGGATCAGGGGCATAAGAAACGCCCTGTATGTAGTGGGCAGGTGAAACGCACACACACACAGACTTGTGTGTCCTGTGTGGTGATACAGGCCTTTATCTGCGAGGTGTTTACAGTGTGAGTGAATATGAGGGGAAGGGGAGAGCAGAGAGGGTCAACTGTTATTTCCTGAGCTCCACCCTCATCTTCTTATTACACTTTGCAGACCGACGTACGTGAAGAAAAGACAGCATTCATCTGTATTATGTTCTCCGTGCTCCGCGGCCCTTATCAGGGTCTGAAGTTGAAACAAGGTTTCCTAAGAAAAATAACAAAGTCCTGTTCCCAAAGTGACCTCTGCATTAGTGCAATGCTTTCAGTTTTCATGTTTTCACTCCTCAGAATTTTTTAAATGAAGGATCCTGTGCAAATGTTAAAGCAGCGCCTATTCTATATTTCACTATAGCACCCAAGAGTGCCCGTCATTTTAAAGTTATTATAAGTGTAACAAAAACGGAAAATAAAGTCATGAGCTTTGCATTGTAGATACTTTTAAGCTGTCACCGATTAGCCAGACCCGGAAATACACGTCGTTACGCTGAAGTTTTTTTTTTTTTCTTTCTTGGGTTTCCATCCGGTTTTCTACAGATCTAAAAATGGCTCTGCTGACTAAGCGTCCCTGTATTTACAATCTTATAGAAGCCATAAGATTGTGTTGTGAGTCAGATCCTGAACCACCCTGCATAATGGAAAGCAACGAAAATGTGAGTTTACGTTTTTTTGCTCGAAATCACGCAATCACCATCACTAAACAACGGGACCTACCCGGCTTTCCCTGCCAGAGACGGAGAGTGTTTTCCTGTGGACAGTGCGCCCCCGTTGGTAGGGAGGACTGACCGGGCCGCGCTGACTTTTCCTCATATATAAATAAATAAATTTGTCGTTTTTTTTCTCATACGAGTTTCCAAAGACACTACACATTACTGTTGTCTGTTCTTCTAACATTGCTGTGTGGGTTGAAGTGACAGTTCTCAGTGAACTGCAGCAACAGTCTAGAATTCTACCGTGGTCTAAAGGGTTAACTCAAGTTCCACTGACTTGCTTTATCCTCAGATTTCAACTCCATCTCAATGTCTTTTTTATAGCTTTGAAAAACCTAGTAAGTGGATTTTAAGTTACGTTTTTTTAAAGTTTGAAGCACGACCAGAAAAACTCCAGTTTTATCTTGAAGAAGAGGATGGATATGGAATACCCCAGAGAAATAAGACAGAACTATTTTGGCTATAAAATCTGAGGTAAATTAGACAATCTTTTTGATTTGTGATTATGTGTTTTTTATTATGTTTTGCCCTTTGCTTTTATATATTTTAAATGTATTTAACCTTTATTTAACCAGGAAAGGGCTCTTGAGATTAAAAACTCAGTTTCAAGACAGAAAAAGATAGAGACAGGAAGTGTGGGGACAAGAGAGTGAGGGGCGACCAGCACCAAATGGTAGTCAGAATGGCAGTCGAACCTGCAATCAGTGCACTGACTGAGGCCTCTGTATATGGAGCGCCTGCTCCACTAACTGAGCTAAACCAGCACCCCTAATCTTCATATGAATACATAAGTAAAACATTTTTAACATATGAAAACAAGGTAAGTAAGATTGTATTTTTTTTCTGTCCAAAGTCAGTATATCATCTGTCCTCATAAGTTTCGATTCTCCTTGATACAAAGTAGCAACCCTCACAGACTAGTTCAGCAGGAAGCTGAGGTGCAGGGTTTCTAATTCTCCCGTCTCTGGGATCTGTAACTAATACACTCTGGCCCCATTCAAATCCAGCCTGGCACAGCTCTCAGCCCCTCCCACTCACCTTTCACCCCTGCTGCACGTTTGCATAATAGTACTGTCGGTTACAAATTTAATTACACACACAACAACATATACATAGTCCTTACCCTGTCATTACCTCATGTGGGTCCACCCACTCATCATCATATCCCCACATTCACACCTCCCTGTGAGCTGAGAGCGACCTGCCTCCTGACGACCGGTTATGATAGTGGATGTAGTCAATGTGTAAGTGTGTTTGTGTGTGTGTGCGAGTGTGCGAGTGTGTCCCCCTCTTTCTGTTCCTCTCTGTGCCTGGGATGTGGAGATTTGTATGGCGTGTTAGTCACACCCTGTGTTATCAGCATCTCTGTGATGAGCATAAGCATAGCCTGAGGGGACTGGGGGTAGTGTCACAGATGGTACAGTGTCAGGGTCCCTGAGTGTGGTTTTAGAAGATGGTGACTAGCTCTTATCCCCTGTCTCCCAAGTAGTCCTGTCACCTCGCACTGCCAAGGTGCCATCTTTTCCTCACGCAGGGTAAAGGCCGAGCCCGTCTCACCTTGTAGCAAGCGACCCGTGTCGCACGTTCTTTTTTTAACCAGCCCTCTGAATATGGCAATCGATGCTTCCCACAAACCCTGACCTAATCCTGTTATCCTTTTCCTTCAACAACCTGGAAGGGAAAAAAAGGGGGCGGGATCAGAGAAGTCGGCAGCCAAGAGAGCTGCGCCAGGGCCTGCCCCCATCGCTGTGAAGGCGGGCTTAGCTGAAACACAATAGGTGTGTAATTTCAGGTTTTTGTTAAGCCAAAATCCAATCACATACATGACTGCAAGATCACAGAGAAACACAACAGGAGAAGGGGCCTCGGAGGTGGAGGTGTCTCTACCTCACACAAACACTCTCTGCGCAACTGAGGCGCCATTGATGACAACAAGCCAACTAACCCACCGTCAGCAGAGAGATTAGCCCGGCTCCCTGTCCTGGACCTTCTCAGAAGAGGGCTGACACCTGACTCCTCCTTTACCTGGAAGATTTTGGATCAGATTAAAGATGACTCATATCCATCCTTTGTTATATCTAAATATAATACATATATAGTGTAAAAATATCAGGTAATATTGTTTCCTGGAGGATGAGGAGTGGCACAATCTCACAAGGCAAACATGCTTTATTCTTCCATATAATGTTGTCTTTTCATCTCATTAATTACAATGCTTTTGCTGAATCACTTCCAAATGAGAGTGCATGGTTTTAATCTCCCTGTATCATCTCATAAATGGTCGCATTAGAACTTTAAATTAATAGTATAAAGTCTATTGTCTTCTCCTGAGACTGACTGGAGCACAAGCGAAGGTTTGTGATAGTCCGCAGTTTTGTTTTTGCAGATGATAAATGAAATTAATACATGCATTTAATATTTGAAATGCTTAAATGAATAATTTATGAATCCACAGCAGATTAAAAGTAAAGCAAAAAAAAAAGGAGGGAGGGGGGAGTCAGTAATCACAAGTACACAAATTCAGGACAAGCCAAAATGAATTTTTAACTGCTCGGGCCCGTTGGTCTCTGTGTTCTGAGCTGTGGAATTAATGGTGTGCATCTTGACCTCATTCCACCAAATGCATGCTGAGAGTTCCCCTTTGAAGCTGATTTATAGCAAAAACATAAAGCCTAATTCATCTATTCAGGACGTCTAATGAACGCAATACCTTAATACCAAGTAATGCTAATCCATGCTTGCTCACAACAGACAGACACGATCATTACCATCATCATAATCATTATTCATGTAAGGCAATTAATGTTGCTGGTACCTCCATTCTGACGACTTCATTAGCGTGCTGTTGGGCAGATTCAAAAAAAAGTTGCAGGGGGAGCTTCACCAACATCGATATACAGTATGTATTATTAATACAAGTGTTGCCCCGCATGATGCCATAGGGTTTTTTTAACCGCAATATCCTGAACAACACGTGCAGGAGCCCAGGAGAGAGATTTATGTCTTCCCAAAGAGTGTGTTAGGTATTAAAACGCAGGGATTTGTGTCCGGCAAACTGGCCCCGGAAGAAGTTAAATTGAGCATTTAACTTATAAAGTATGCATGCCTACCCTTTCTGACCAAATAGCCTTAATATTACAGGGTTAAAAAGGTTTCAAAGTTTCTTTCTCAGTTGCTTCATACATCAAAAATAAGCCAAAAATGCAATCCTGCTGATCATTCCAAATATTTCAGACAGGTGTATTTAACAGAACGGCGTGATTGAATCAAGATTTTCATGGTAAAAAAAAGAGAAAGCTATCCAGTGTATTTATCCATAGGAGTAAATAATGTAGACAGGCTGGCTTAATCCCTGGAACTGTCTCGCCAGTTCTGGCTCTGGTTGAAGCCTCGCAGTCAAAATAAGAAGTGAACTAAAAGAAAGGTAAACACCCCAACCAACCTGTTCTCACTTAGGGTACATATTTGTGGCCATTTACTCTCATTTTCACCACACTGAAGTCTGTGAAGTTGAAACTTTTATAACACGAAAAGGAGCGCTCTCTGGGTGTAGACATAAAACACGAGCGCTTTCAGTATTGTGATGTCAAAAAGAAAATTTCATGCAATTTCGGGTTTATAAAACGCAGACGAAACGCACATCACCACACATTAATAGATTTCCTCCGCTAACGGACACATGGAACGTATACCATTCTTATAAAAGCCCTCCTGAGCTGTTGCTATTCATGCTGACAGATAAAATATCACGACGGCTTTAAAAGTCACACACTGTGTGGAATATCTAATATAGAAAATGTGGCGATGATGTGGATTCAGACAGGATCTATGCCAGGCACCGGCTGAACTGTTAAGGTGATAGGAGGAGCTTTACTTTGAAGAGGTAATGGGTAGTAAGTGCCATTAAGTATTGCAAAAATGGTTGTGATTACTCCACTGTGCTGTATAAAGAGTTTCTTTGCCCAGCTATCGCAGCGAGGAGGGGGAAATCTCTCATGGTCAGGCCAGCGCACATATGAGCTCTTGATCTGCTGTAGATGAAAAATCGAAAGACAGCTTGCAATGAGGGGATTGTGTGTTGTGTAATTGTAAATGATTACTGTCTTTATACCACCAGGCGCTCCCTCTCTCTCGCTTTCTCTCAGCATCAGCAGCTGGTCGAAAAGTCCTTTATGGCGACTCGGGCCAAAAAAGAGCCTAATTCCACCAAATGGCGAGCACAAGAAAAGAAGCCGCCCACTATAGATATTTCCATCCAGAGAAATGAAATATTAAACATGTTCATTATACCCTCAATTTGCAGTTATTTCTCATTGCACACGGCCATTTTCCCATTTTCCCCGCTCTCTTATTGGCACGGCGCTCAGGGCCTTGAGAGAAATCTCTCTTTTATTATTTAAATCCATGCATGGGGGCTGAGCCAGGCGAATCATCTCACGTCTGCTAGCCCACTCCCTAATTCTGATTGGCAGCTTGATACACACTCAACGGATGGAAGGGGTGATAATGGCTGTGACAAAGAAAAAATATCTCCTCCCTGTTATGTTTTTATTGGTAATGGGGAATATGGAGTTCACACACAATAAAAGTAGCCTTAATAATTGGAAGTGGCAATGGGCTGTGTCCCCGAGACTGTAGGGCTGTCAGCGCGGCGATGTAAATTTCTTTGACATGTTTTTGTCTGGCTAAAACTTTAATGTCGTGGGTGTGACCAATCGGATGCAAATGTTGTTTTCATCCCTCGCCGATGAGATGACCTCTGTCATTTCCCCGGGGAAATCAAGCTTTTAAAAGTATTTGATAGCTGTAACTCCACACACACACACACACACACACACACTCGCGTTGCTGCTTGAGCAAAATGCGCACACATAAATTGACATACTGTATGCACAAACAAACACGTAGCCACGCAGGCAAACATGTCGCAGGGTCCCGCATATTGGCACAAATGCAAACCATTAAAGTATATATATAGATGACATACACACAGTCAGCCATGCACACATATATGCAGATATACACTTAGTTTTTACCCTATAAGCATCTACCCCCTCATATCCTTGCCAACCTCCTCACGCTCATTGATGCTTGGCTAATGCATTCAACATGTGACGCTTCTGTGTGCCTCCCTGTACTCAAACAGACACCTGATTAGATTGAAAGCACTCTTTCATGGCAGCTATAATGGTTTTGAACACGGAAGGTGGACACAGCAGTTTCTCTGTCGGCCTGTCATAACCTCTGACAGGATAAAGAGGCCACGGCTCTCAATATAACTATCCCGGCTCTGCTGCTTACAGGCATCCGCACCCAAAACACAGGCGCACACAACACACCACTTTCTGTGTACACGTTATGCATGTGTGTGTGTGTGCGCGTGTCATGTGGATAATGCTGCATGCGAAGGCCAGCTTTAATATTGGTCTGGAATAACGGGCTCTTTTGTACATTGTGAGGCAGCCAGCATCTGAGACCAATAAAATAGTGGCCCTTGGGTCACCGCTCGAAGGATGAAGGAAGAAGATATAATCATACACAGAGGACACAACACCTTTTTTGTGCTTTCTCCGCATATTTGGGTGCAGAGAGAGTGCGGGCCCTTCATAAGTTTAATATTTTCACAGTGTGACCTTTTGTCACTAATAGAGTGGCTTGCCAATAAGCCTATATTGTATCTTTAGGGGCTGCAGCCATATTAGCGCAGCAATTGGCTCTGGAAGGCGGAGGAAGACTGGCCACACGGAAGACACATGGTGTTAAGGCGGATACAGACAGGAAACACGTGTGTGTGCTTATAGTCGAAGATGCGTGCCTATGTGTGTGATTGTGCATGTGTTAGGGATATTGTGTCTGCGTGTGTGTGTGTGTATGACTTCTTTTTGCAATATATCTCATAATGACATTTGGAATGTCTCTGGAAAATGGAGCCTAAGCCAAGGAGGTTGACAGTCAGAAACCACAAGCTGGAGTTAAGCCTCAGCATTGCAGTGAACCATATGCTAAACCCATGTCATACCCAACTCCAGATCCAGCAGCGGCAATTGACTAAAGCTTTAAGATAAACATTGCAGGGAAAACTATTTGAGGCTTTTTTGGACAATTTGTTTGATAAACTGCACGACGTTCCCATTTGTAGAGATGAGCCGGGCTCTTTTTTTACGTGCCATGTTGTCTTGGTGGTGGTGATGCCTCATTATCTTCCATTAGGCCCATGTGCAGACGCACTCCTGACTGACGTTTCGCAGGTTGCAATATCCCTCGTGGCTTTCCATCCAATGAAGACGTGGAGTCATAACTGCCTCCACCCCTCGGTCTTAGCTGCAGCGGGATTGGTCAGCAGGGACTGTAGGCTGTGCTACCAGCACCTGTTGTGAGTGTCTGCAGCAGTCTGAGACAAGCACTTTATCCCCTGTCTCCCCAACAATCATTACAGGCAGCTTACTGGGTTATTATAGCGCAACCTTAGCACGTTTACACCGACTGCCAGATATCCTTGTGGGTGTATTCTTCATCTGCTTCTTGATGTTATTTTCTTCAACCTTTTTCATCCCCGAGGTTGCAAAGACAACTTCTCTTTATTTAGGGCAGGTAATAATTAGAGCAGACGGGTTGTTTGATTTCCACCTTGATAACACCTTCAGAATGTTGTCAGAGAGTGTAAACACGTACCCGCTCTTAGTTTGGCTCCTTTCATTTGAATCATTTGTTCTTGTCTCTTTTTGAAAAACAGGTTGTTGTGGTGTTTGTGCCTGTGCGTGCGCGTGTGCGTGTGTGTTTGCTGGTGTCACTGTGCCTCTCTCTAGCTGTGTATTGTGTTTTTCAAAGTGTGCACGTGTCAGCGTTCCTCTGTGGTCGTGTGGTTTCTTTCACGTCTAGGTGTGTGTGTGTGTGTGTCTGTGAGTGTGTGCTTGTTGCACGGAGGTTAGATTTTTTGATCTTAGTGGGGAGACGTGAGTTGCCCTGGGCTGTGAGGCTCATTAGGTATGTACTCCTCTGAATGCGAAAGTATTTGTTAAACCACATGACAAGAATACCTCTCTGCTGCAACAGATGTGCTGTAATTAGAGAGGGCTTAAGTTGTCTTAGAGCTGTGTGGAAAGTCATCACCAGCTGATAAGTTTACAACAGTGCCCTACCCCTCCCTCATGCACACACACACACACACACACACACACACACGCGCGCGCGCGCACGCGCACACACACACACACACACATTATGTGCAAAGCTAATCAGGCAGGCAAACGGCACACATCTGACAAAGGAATGGCAAATAACAGTTAACACACACACACGTACAAAAGTTTGCATAGCAGTAACACAGAACATTAAGACTAATGTATTGTGGGAAAAAGGAAAACCAAACACATGTTAGGAATATCATTTACACAGCATACATGCACCTGTCCAATGCATACTGTATTATGAAATGAAATAGGAATAACACTAATACTTCTTGTATCTTTTAGGCAAATTATGACCATTTGCGTATTATATCTAATAGAGATGTTATTTTTTAAATGCAATATACTGTATAACCACTGTTGTTGATATACTGACAACATTTACTGTAAGCGGGTTTATGGCTGCAGTGATATGTTAACCCAGCGTCTGGGTCTTTGGCCCTAGAGATAAAGAGGGCAACTGATCAGAGCTATTATCCATTCTGCAGTGAATCAGTGAGATAATGGCCTATCTGTCAGCATGGGGCCTCCATAAAGCCATTAACACCTTTTGTTGTTCCCCTCCTGTTCTCCAAACGTGCTGGGCAGTTCAAAAAGGCAAACGAGGCAATCTGTTGGCTTCACTTAGGCGCTTCATTCCCCTGTGCGGACACACACTGACAAGCAGACACACAGCTATGTAGAAACATAAATGATTTGTTCAGACCGACTGTCAGGCACCCGACTGAATGTAAAACACATCGTAGGTGACCAAGAGGCTGGGAAGGGCTTGGAGTCCTAAAATCCTTGTTGCATTTGCTTTGCATTGTTTTTAAAGGTTGCGTGCTACATGCATGCTTTAAAGTTGTTATGTCGTAGCACGGCAGGCCCTCACGATTTGTATGGCGTGTGAATACAATGCGTTTGACCACCTAAAAATGTGACCTTGGCGATACGATCCCAAAGCATCCTCCACATGCTATTACAGTACAAACAAGTATGAGCCTGAAACAGGTACACATAGGCAATCAGCACACACGTAAAATGTTAAACACTTCTAAACGTTGCATTAATCTTGTAGAAAGCAGCAGAAAGCAGGCGTAGCTGCAGAAACTGCTGAAAGCTATAAAAACTAGATAAACCCCCAACATTGTAGCATCTAAAGAAATCCTTTTACCACTTAACACTGTTTGAACCGGACTTCTGAGAGACTATATATGTTGGCCTGTAGACTGAGACACATTCACATGGAAGCACACACACACACACACACACACACACACACTTATCTGACATTAGAAGTCTTTATTGTCCTTTGAAGTTTTCAAGCAGTCAAATTAGCGTTGATGAAAGAGTCAGCATCGACCATCTCTGGGATCCAGCCAGGAACCAGAGCTGTGTACAATCTTCATCTCTTCTTTCTCTGTCTACACATCGACTTCATCTTTCTCTCCTTCCACACCCCCCCTCCGCCCCCACTCACACGTCATCCCCCCCTCCCCTCCTCTGACAGCAGGAGCCCCCCAGTGGCTCCCTCCTTCACTCCCCTTTCCTCTCTTTCCTCTTTCTCTTCTTCCCTCTCCTGTCTGTGTTGCCTTTGGCAAATTGGCAAATTGTGTTTTACTAACGTGGGTACATGTGTTAAGTGGGGATCAATTGTTTGTTTAACAGGGTGCCTCTATTAGACTGGGAGGGTGTAATTAGTGGTGAGGCCTTTTCTTAATACAGGCAGCATCAGTGAGGGGTAGGGGAGAGCGCAGGCTGTCCAATCAATGCCAAATCTCAAGGAAAGATCGGCTACAGTTTGGTTTAGGGATATTAAATTTATGATAAATCTCATTGGAGGGTAGGAGGCTCAGCACTGGTTGAATTTATCCTCAGTGTCCTACTGTGCAACGTTGGTTGCTTGCCTAAAGCCAAAATCAACTATCCATAATGAACCTGCACAGGGCACGGATAAAAGCCCCATTATAACTGATTATTCCCACTGCAGTTTTACCAGTTTGCTTTGTTCAGATCAAAAGCTCTCTTTGAAACACCTCATACCTACTGTGGACCGGGGTCCCTGCACTTGCCAGCTAGGCGGATCAGCTAGCCGTGCCAAGAAATTGCCAACAACAGAGAAACAAAGCAAATACAGCCGATACTAACCCTTTCTATCCTCCTCGACTTAACAATCACACACATGCAGAAACATTTACAACATGTGTAGACGTACACGTGTACAGGATTTTTAAAGAAACAATGCTTTCCCACCATTCTTTGTAATCTTGAAAATGTGCACCATGTGGGGCCCAATCTGCTCTAACAAGAAACTATTTTTACTGACATCTGGCTAAGACAGAGAATAGGAGCAAAACACTGCTTTTCTGTTGTTCACAATAGATTACTGTTGCTGTGTTTGATTTTAAAAGTAAAAGAGAGGGACGAAAAGATGCTGGCTTGTGGTCAACACAAAATACAAACACAATGCAGCTTGTGTGCATGAGCTTGTGTCTACGCATACAGTACATATAGCCTTTGCATATGTGCATGTGCTCATATGTGCGTGCGTGTTTGTTTGTGTGTGCATGTCCAATCGCCTCAGGACAGACTGCAGCCTATTGGCAGCTCTGCTTGACAGTATGTCAGTATCCCTGTGGCATGGATGTTAACAAGGAGACTTATGGATATTTTGGACATCTAATCCTCAGAGGTACTGGGTGCTCAGCGGTGTAATTCACCATATGAATCACCCAGTACAAACAAGAACACGTTTTCTGGTTGCTTTTGTACTGGGCGCTTTATTGTCATGCTACCTGTCTCTGTGTATAATTGCTTTATAAAGTGGACACTTTAATGTATGTGATGGCTTTGTCTTTCTGTGAATCGTAACAATGTTCTTTAAGGTGGCTGCAATGGGCAGGATTGCAACTAATAGTTTTATAGTATGAATCCTTTCTTGGAGTAAGTGATTTAAACACATATTCCCTTCTCTCTTAAAAAAAAGTTTTCATGAGCAAGGCACTCGGGCTAATTGGTTACTCCAAACAAAACTGTATTTGCCGTGTTGTCAGACTGCTGTCAAACACGGAGCTGCAGGCAAATACAAGTACACTTCCTGCGACTCCAGTTATCTTCATTAAATGGCATCTATGTCAGATCAAAGAGCTTGTGAGTCATGCTGAGAGCAGATTTGACTTAAAAGTTCCCTAAAAAAACAAGAAGTAAACATGGGTATCCTAAAACTAGTATGACTTTATGAAAATACAGAAGCAAAACATACCCTGTGATACTGGTGGCTGGTTGCAGGCGACGGCGTATTTGGAGCAGTGAATGAGTGAAAACTTGGTAGCCAGCCCACGGCTACACTATTGAAACTAACTTTGGGGCTTGTTTTTGTTTTTGTTTTGCATGTGACATCATACTAAATTGAGTTTTATTTCGTTTTTCACCCATTTTTACAATACGATTTCTGTCTTTATCTTTGAAATGCACAGCAGTGTGAATATGTGGATGGGTTTTTAATCACATGTCTGGCTAAGAGGATAAAGTTAAAGAGACAAGATACTCTGTGGTTACAAGTATGACTGCATTTCTTTTGTCATTTTAGTTTTTGCCTCCCTTGTGAAGATGAAATGTAATTCTCTGACCGCTTGCATATCTTTTCCAATTTAATCCTGCAACATAACTGTGCAGGCTAGCAGCTCACTGGATACTTCAGCAGGGTAAAGTCTGAGTGTGCATGCTATGCTAACTGGCAGCTGCAGTGTGGCAGCAGACATGGTGCTGAGTGACTGACAGTCTCAGAGGCTGCATGCCAGCTGATCTTGTCTCCTACCAACACCAGGCTGGCAATGGCAGCCATTGTTGTCACCCCCGATTTCACACACCAGCTAAATGGCTGCGGCTCGGCCAACTTGCCTGTGACACCAACAAGCTAACAGACTGCTGGTTATGCTTACATGGGAAAAGAGGTAGTGCATGGATGATCTGCATGTATCAAATGACACAAGCAGAAGATCTTTCATTTATGTTTTGCTTTACCTTACCGACAATGACAGGAAAACAGGTAACACAGATAACATCCACACACACACTGGGTGTCCCTATATATATTTATATATAGTGCACTGTATAATTATGTGAAGAAAAAAAAACACAAATCTACGAGTGTTCATGAATAAATTGCCTCCACAACTCTTTATTTAAAAGAGAACCATGGGAAAAAAGGGTGGAAAAGGGCATTTCCATAGGAAGCACCAAGCTAGTTTAACTTTCATCACATTACCAATCTAAACAGCCCAGCCATTCTCCAACTAAGCAATAAGTGGCAGAGTGACATTCGAGTGGGGCCGCCCCTTCTCATCTATTGTCGCAGCTTTTGAAGTTCCTTTTCAGGTCATTAAGCTCCATTTCCCATTCACAGAGAGCTTGTGTGGCGGCCGTTTGAGCGCAACAATGGGCCCTAATGACTTAACGCTTCTGTTTTCATTCTCCACCTCTCACTCAACCCGCCTCCCCCCTCCACCTCTTTACCCACTCCTCCATTCGCCCCCACAATCGTCCCCTTCACCTCTTTAATGGTGGCTTGCACCCCTCGTTTGGCTGCCTACGTTTTTTATGGGGCATTGTAATGAGCTGCAGCTGTGGGGTAAAATCTGGGTGTAATGTTAACGCAGGCAGAGGAGGGTGACCCAGTGGAGCAGAGGTCAACGTATTGTGTTGTTGCCAGGCCCAGGGTCTATTAGAGGCTATAAAGGTTATTTTTGAAGCTACAGCACGCTACAGCAGAACCCCCCTGCCCCTTCACACACACACTCACCCCTTGAGATTGAATATAGTCAGATCCCCCCTGTTGAGCTTTTGAATCGGCTCATCTCTGTTTTGTCATTTAGTGCTAGTTAATTGGTGAATGATCCACAAATGGTCTGTGTAAGAGGCCTAATAAACTATGGTGGAGTAAAGTGGCTGAGGCATTAGTGCTAATAGTCAATACCTGTTCTCTCCATTCAGTATTAGGGTCCAGACATGATGAATGCACTGAAACAAGATGTTTTAAAAAACCTGCTGTCATTACAACCACGTTTGTTGACGATGGGACACATGAACTAAAAATGAAACATCACACCACATTCGATTCATGATTTTAGGTGATTTTATGCGGCTAATGTTTTCCCTTTTTAGCCGTTATTTTTTTGTTGCAAATGTTTTAACTCACAGTGTACAGAAATTGTGCCGCTGCTGTTAGCTGGCACAGCCTCTGGTCAAACTTTACAGTGGGCAGTGTTTTTTCTCGAGGTCTGACACCACAAAAAACTAATTACCGTAGGACTATTGAGGAGCCAAGTTTGGGAGCGATCAACGCTCTTTTATTAGTGCTATCGTTCCTGCCTTGTTGCCTTTTTAAAATATGTGTGAAGACAAACTTTTGCATCACTATAAACTGCAGGACATCAGGGAAGGTGTGGTCATTAACCTTATATTTTTTTTTAGGGATGCACGATATTGGATTTTTTGCCGATATCCGATATGCCAATATTTTCCAAACCTTTTTGCCGATTGTCGATTTTCATACCGATATATATTCGGCAGTAGTGAAAGTGTAGTGAAATTGATATCTTGTCTACTCTTATTGTAGTGGCCCACTGGCAGATGAAGAAATAACATAACACAGTGCTTTTTAAAATATACTCATTTATAATTATTTGTATGTAACATTTTTTTTCAGGGAATCATCGAGCATTTAGGCATAATTAAAGCGTTGTTTTATCGGCGGGAAATATCGGCAGAAAAATAACATATCTAACATATATGCCGATTTAAAGTTTTCAAGCCATAATCTGTAGATACCAATAACGTGCCGATAAAATCGTGCATCCCTTGTTTTTATCAATTGATAATTCCAAATAAAATACAGGATTAAAATGGGGTGAAGGGACATAGATGGCTGAAGCCATTCGCTATGATATGGACACCATTGAATACCAACACAACACTGGCAAATAAAAACTGAAGTATGACCTATTCCTGCATGTAAAATTTACAGAGGCAAAGGAGTGAAAGGACACACACACTCGTACACACACACTGAAGCATAATCTATCATACCACAGTGAGTAATATATTTACTCATGACTTCAAATAGATGCACCAGAGTGGCCTTTCTCAACAGGGCTGGTTAGGGCACAGACAGTTTATCCTCTGCCCAGTAAGATAGGCAGGCAAAGCAGTAACCCGAGCTGAAAAAACAAAAGGCACAAAGCCAATCGGCAAAATCAAACTGACCCCTGTCACTCTCTCTCTCTGCAACTGGCGTAATCTTAATTGAATCAGCCTTACAGAAAGATGTTGACACTGAGAGATTGCACAAACCTGGGAGGCCTTGGCAGACCAAGGGAAGTGCTGGGGGGAAAAATGGAAAAAAAAAGTTGCCCCACCTATTCATTAATGTGTCCCCCTATGTCCCTCAGTCCCATTTCTCACTGTCTCAGGGAGATAGTGCTCCCTGTCCTCCCCCCTCCACAGCCAATTTGATCACTCACTGTGGTCCACTGAGGAGGCCTCCAATTTTTCAAACATGTCCTGCTAATCAAACCGGACAACGCACTGTCCACGCATCTCCTGCTAGCAAAAGGGCAACATTGTTCAACACCCCTGAGTCAACACTCTTACAACAACTTAGCTGTCAACCCCGTCTCCACATCGTGCAGTCTCGCCTTCATTTTTACGTCAAATGGTCGAATATTGTCAATCTTGGTTGGTTCCCATATCAGAAATCAACCGATGGTGTCTTCATTCGTAGAGCCAACAAAAGAATGAGGTCTTTGGGTTTAATGACATGTTTGTTTTCATGAGAAGCATTGATTGGCTGAGTCACCCCCGAGAGACCCATCCATCATGGCGCTCTGCATTGTGTCTTTATTGGCACCCCATCGCAACACGTAACCTTTCAGAGTAACTAATAATCACTTCTTTTCAATGGGCGTTAACAGGAGGGCCTGTATGCTTCTCACCCTTTATTTAATTGCTCATCCATATAGTTGATTATCTTTGAAGAGTGTATAATCAATATTTTTGCTATATTACTGAATCAAATGATGTTGTAAAAACCAGGTGATTAGTAATAATAAACAGAATTATTATTATTTATTTTCAGTTTTCTCGTTTGCATTTGAGATATGCAATTTAAAAGTAACTCCTACTATGTAGATAAATAAATCCCTATATATTTTACTATGTTTGCCAATTTAAAAGACGTTAGTTCTAAATTATAATATCTACATTTCAGTAAGCAAGCTAAATATGTTGACAAGGTTACCAGTCCAATCACATCTGCATCTTACAATGCTGGGGTTCTGGATTCTCAGGAATGGGATGGGATAGTGGATGTCCCAATGAAGGCCATCAACAAGGTTATCCATGCTAGTGAAAATGTCTAAGGTGCAATGAGAAGTGACAGAGTTAGGAAACACCATAGTCCTGCCTCGGCCAGATCTGCATATGAATGGCAAACTGCTCCATGCAGGTGGCATGCGATAAGAGCCCTAATCTAGATGAAAGACCCCGGTGCAGGCCTCCCTTATTAGCTGTGATGAAGCTCGGGTGTGGGTAGAATGCTAATACCCAGATCCCTCCCTTCACTTCCAGCCTGGTTTCCCAGGTTGACTCCCAGTTTTGCTGTGAGCAAACCATTGTAAACAAGACCACGGCACATTTCTAGGTGAATTACATCAAAAAGTGAGATGGCCAGCCCGAGCCCTGCTGCAGGAAGAAAGGCTAGCGGATGTAAGGCTGGTGTAGTGTGTGCCTTCATTTGATCAGGCCTGTTTCTGCCACCATGTAGAGCCCTTGTTCTGGACAAGAGCAGAGACACCAGATTCCGCCTTGGGGCAAATGTCATGCATAATGCATGTGCATTATTCATACAATTATTGATAACGCTTTTCACGTCTGTGATTATTCATTCATTAATTATTGCGGTCCCTAATGTGTTAGCATTAAAGATATTGTTATTAATGTCGAGCCATTTGAAGATTGACAGTGTTCCCAGCGGCCTGTGTCTTGTTGGTTATTTCAAACCCTAAAGTGGAAAGAGAGAGCATTGGAGTGGGACTTTGGACAAGGTTGGAAGGAAAGGGAAGTTATACTGAAAGCATGAGTGGGTAAAAAGAACTCCACACTTCACCACAAGAGAGGAGCTGCACATGTTTGCCAAAACTGTTTTGAGGAATTTTAGTCCCAGTGCTGTACAGATAGAAGCTGAGTGGGAGTGCATCTTTAGAGCTGAGTTATAGCGTAGGATGCTAACTGGGCAGAGGCTGAGGCATACCCTGGAGCACCTCTGATGCCAGGCAAGGTGTCTGATAGCAAAGCTGCTCATGTCTTCCCCCTTTTTCACCTCAACCATCACTCCAACTACACACACATATACACACAACCCTCCCCTGCCCTTTTTGCCCTGAATCTAAACCATCGTTTTGATAGATCGCATCTAAGAACATGGAGGGTAGGTCAATGCATCAATGCTGATCTAAATAATTCATTCTGCATGTGTACATAGTCTTAATTACAGTTAATTATTAATACCCTCTACAACAATGGAGCCATGTTACTTCAAACAATAGGGGGGTTGATTTCGACTGTTTCCTAATGTGCTTATAATGACAGCAGGAACTGAATAGTTTAGTCCCAGAATGATCCATGAAAATAATCTTTAAGTATTTTTGACTGAACAATATATTTTCTTTGGATGAATGAAGGAGGTCATGGTGATTCATGATTGCCTTATTGCACTTATTACTAACAATTCTAACAAGTGTTTAGCTGCATCACTGTTGCAGAAAACAAGCCATTGAGGTTGAAGCAGACAGCCTACATGCTGGAGGTAAACCTACTGACCCTAGCTAACTCAGCCAGAGTTCTGCATTTAGTGTAGTGCTCCTTTCCTCACACTGAAGCTGCGGGGTTCACAAACTTTCCGACACACAAAGACAGACTCAGTTTATTCCTAAATGTAGGCCTACCAGTGGCTCTCTGTTTTGACAGAACTTGGCTAGCCGGCGTATCAACACTACAGCCCCTGCGCCAAGCTAACATGTTTGGGACCATTCTCTCAACTGACGAAACCAACCAATCCACTAACCAACTCCTGCTAAACTCTAGCTAAATTTCAACTCAAAATCTCTTGCACCATAGTCAACGGTGGCAGGAGGGGGGATTGAGACGGCTACTGTGGTGGAGACATTGTGTTACCACTGATGGAGGAGGATGAGGAGATGATAAAGAAGACTGAACAAGCTGTGTTACCACTGATGGAGGAGGATGAGGAGATGATAAAGAAGACTGAACAAGCTGCATTATCACTGTAAGTTAGCGTTGTGAGCTGACAGTAAGCTAATACTTCTAACCTGAGCTAGCAGGCAGCTGCTAGCTAGCAAGAGTTGTGTGTTGCTGTATCTTTAGTCATGTTAGATGACTCTGCTTTACCATCAAACATTGAACTTTAGCCAGTGCTACGGTTCTTTTTTGCACACAGCTTAAGTATTTTTAGAATCCACAGATGCTTTTTGCTTTAATTTGGGTTGTGATTGGTCGTAGTTGTGGCTGTAAACATTTTGTATGCATTTGATTTGGTTATTCAGAACGTATAGAATTAGTTTATATTTATTTTTATATATATAAACAATTTGTAAAATATATTTGTACCCATAGGTGTGTATATAGTAGTTTTAGATCTAGTTTTTTTAGTGTCTAAGTGTCTGTGTTACCTTGTCTAACCTGTCCTTTGTTTTTAAGTTTGGTACGTTTAGTATGTGTGTCTGTACATTGAGAGCTAGTCTCCACCGTGAAGAGCAAACAAGAGTCTAGCTACGACACTTGCCTTTTTAAAAATGTTGTGCTCATGCTAGCTGCAGCTACTGCTGCTTCGTATTCCTTTAATATGTCTTTGTTGCAATGACGACTTTTAACGTGACATAAGATTCATTGTGTTGTGTGTGTTAAAACTTGGACTTTTTTGCTCCTCTTGAAATATTTGTTGAACATGTTTTACAAATTGCAATCGAATTATCCTTCTCTGAAACTGTGATAAACATCCACACTGGTGATGCCATGTTGACTGTCTTGTTCGCTTGCTGCGGCTGGGGCTTGTAGTTCTTCTTCTTCTTCTCTGTTGTGTTTAATGGCAGCACCTGGTGGCACATACTGCCACCTACTGTGTCAGAATGTATCGGTTGTTAATGTGTAAATGATGGGAATTATTATTGGTTGTTTTTAATCGGATAAAATTTTATTATCGGAATAATAAATAATAATAACATTTTCCTATTATCTGCCGATAATTTATCGGACCGATATATAACGTGCATCCCTATACAGAATTGATTGACCTGCGTTGTCGTAGCATTTCAATTCTATACCCGGGATAAGTTAGTCTGCTATTTCTGTCTTTATATTATTATTGATATTCTTTTTTTGTTGCATCAAAAATAAATGGCACCTGCTTCAAACCATGCAGTCCTCCCATAGCTCCCTCAGTCACACTTTCCTGGCGTAGCTACTAACCACTGTATACTGAGAAAAATTACCACTGCCATGAGTTACTCAGAAATGCTGTATTGTTGGATCCTACTTTGCAGTTCAGTATATCATTTCCATTTGATGGGCCAAACAGACAAAGGCTCCCAGGAATCCACAACCTCATTTGTTCTTACATACCAAACTGTGATGAGCTTGAACAACGGGATGTGTACAAATGTAGCTAAGCATGATTACTGGCTTAGTCAACAAAGCCATTGGTCACTGCATGGGGGGAGTAGGGAATGAGACAGACAGAGAGACTGGAAATTACCCACATTCCAGTGCCAGTGTCAGATTGCCAGTGTATTCATCAAGTTTGATCCCCATTTACTTAATAGTAAATCTAGTGTATTTCCAAAGTACGACGGGATTGTCTGTGTGGCGCGTGAAAGCTGCTGACCTCTAAGTCAACTATTTAGCGAATCAACATTATCAATCCTAGCTCCTTTGCCCCAGCTGAAACATTAGCCCCTCTCAGGGCTGAGGCTTTCTGGGATGTTTCCAGTCTAGCCGCCAGCGGGGCTCGTCCTGGGACTGCTGGAGCCAACACAGCGATCCAGTTACCGTTCTGTGTGTTGCATTACAAAAAGAGCACATTTGGTTCCGCTAATCAGCTGTAATGCTATTGCCATTGATAAAGTGTATGAAACATCATTCTTGAGAGATATTCCTCAAGTCATTTAGCCTGGTAATTGACTTTTAAAGCAGTCTGGGCCATGGAGTGATACTACAAACCAGGTGGGCTGGATAGATATACATCTATCATTTCTTTGTGTGTGTTGATGGGATGGGATGATGCAAGAGATCAAGAGACAATGTGGACGGGAGGTGGAGACAGACATCTTCCTGCTCCCCAAAAATAGGAGCATCCTGACTCGTTCACTCTCCCTGCCCACGTGTTAGCTTAAGCAGATAATGCAGAAAGCTTCTCTCCTGAGCTGAGGAGGCAGCATATTGATTTTGTCTTAGATGAGGTCTCTGAAACCTCATTTACTCCCGTTGTCATCACCGTGGAACATCAGTGTCTGACAAGCTGCACTTCCCCCCCATATCCATCCCGGCAGCCATCTTGGAAACTGTTGAGGGATGCTAATGTGTGTCAGCATTAGCGCTGTCCCCTTCCAGTAACACTGTTGACAGAGGGCCTTGCATGATAAGATGTATGAGGTCAGATAATGTTGCTGCTGACTAACAATTGTGCTGTCTAAATAAAGCCCTGTGTTTAAGCACTGATCCGCTCTTATTAGGTTACAGTGCAAACACAGAGGAAGGTCCCAGGTGGACCTGCCATCTTGGCATGTGGGTCATAGTGAAACACGGCACTCCTATGCCCAGAGCTCTTTGGGTGTTTGATGAACCGTAGTTGATGCTGTCCTTATTTCATAATCTTTACTGATGGATTATGAATGCACTATTCAACAACAGGGCCACGTAATGATAGCTATCACTTAAATTTAATTTGCCCAGAGGCGTGTACAAATCAAGTATGAACAAGTTAGAGGGCTTAAGAAAGGATACATGCTTCTTTGTTTTAATCTAAGAAAGACTGGCGTAATTAAACCAAACATGATACATTGAGTGAGTAAGCTCTTGCTTGGCTCACAGCACCACCCTGCTTTCATCTGCAAACAAAGAGTGATTGACAACAAAAAGCATGCAAAGCAAACCACCCCACTACTCTGACTCACACCTCATAGTATGAGGCCTTTTAATAGAAACCCACACATTTACACTTTTCTCTGCCAGAGGGCAGAGATTTCGATGTATACATAAATGGCAGTGGGGATTTTTTTTTTCATTAAAGGGGATGAAATTATGCACAAAGACGTGATTCTACGTAATTAAACTAATTAAAGAACATCATTAATAAAATATCAGTGAAGCCAGCTGTTTACAGTGTGTGGTGGGGCCTGGGGATGCGAGGAGATGGGAGGGAGACAGACAGTGTGTTTTTAATATGTGCTTTTAAGGGTTCCCTGTGGTGAGGGTCTTCTCCAGGGACAGGGGCCCCTTTGTAAGAGTCCCTGTGGAGAAAACAAAAGCAAAATCAACAACATCCTCAAACACCAAAATGCTTATTGTGGAGAAAAAAGCAGCCAAACTTATTTTCCAAAGATATTTATTTTGTAGTTAGAGGTGCCATGTGGATACCATGCTGACATATGTAGTTATATTCAAAAGTATTTATATTACTGTGGACACTTTACATACATGCCTGTTCAACTAGTACTACAGATATCATCTTGAAGATTTTCATTTAAATAAATGTGTGTTAAGTCACTATCGCCGAATGAGCTAACACAATGGTGATTGAGCCTATGGCCCACTGATGAAAGCCTTTGCATTTGCAGTAGCCTATATAGTATTATTACAGACTGGGTGTCTGTGTTCACATTCATGAAAAAAATCACAAGCGGCGCCCAGTTAGTGACGCGTTTTCCATCAGCCAGCAGTGGTTGGTCTGCCAGAGAGGGTAGGCGGAGCTGAGCGACTGCTTTTCCGGTCTCTGCGAGTGTTGCGAGTAAACAGTAATCTACTATGGCTGAACAAACAAAGAAAAGATCGATGACTACAGATACAACTTCAAAAATAAGTGAACATCCAAAGAAAAAGAAACAAATTCGACGCTCAGATGAAGGCAAACTGTCTGAAAAGGAAAGCGACCGTCAGCGAGGAAAATCAAGAGTTACAACCGTGACAAAAGGAGCCAACCACAGACGTCTGGTTATCTGGGACATATGCGCCCACAATTGCCGTTTATCGCCATGACGTACCGCCAAATAGAACGAAACTGAGAACTTCGAGATTCTAACTTTAAGTTAAGTGCTTATTTATCTCAAAAACATGTATGCATTAATGTTTTAGTCATTTCCTGTGTTTGAAGTTTTGTAATGTGTTGTGTACATTATTACTTGCTAATGTAATTGTATATCTCTCACAATTTTAATTTAAAGATTTAAAATGTAATTCTTTTTACGATATAATCATAAAAAAATGTTGAAATCGCTATACTTTAACTAATGCCATGATTTCAGTTTTAGTAGGCCTAAAAAAATTGGTACATGAACTAGTTTTCAGCAGGTCAAATCTTTGGCCTTAGTGCCCTTCACACAGATAACTCAGGCATCATGTGCACCCTTACACAGTGTTATTGTGCACACTTGTTTTGACTTGTCACTTACAACATGAATGAGGCTTTTCTAAGCCAATAAATGAGGGATGACTCTGGAGATAGTCGACATGCTGATAAAGGAGCAATGGACATAGTGAAACAGAGCCCAATTAATAATGCATTTGTGTCTGACTGTCTGGCCCCAAGGACGGGGCTGCTGAAAAATGGAGGTCAGATGTCCTCCTCGACTGGTCAGTGATCCCTTTGTGCCACCCACCCAGTGTTCAGTGTCCAGCCACTGAACTGTGATACAGCACACAAGTGCAGACATTAACTGTATTTAAACACTGTGCCGATAGTATGATCGTATATGTGTTGACACATAGTTGCGTAGCTGTGTTCACTTTTGTTTAATACATTTACCCGTGCATATCAGCGTGCACACACAAACGCTGACAGGGAGTGTGTAACATTGTGTGTGTGTGTGCTCGCCACTGTGACGAATGGTCATGGAGGTGACCTCTCTTAAGAGCAGTCAGTGGTGAGGGCCTGCATGTGACCCCGGGCCACTTAAACACATTAATCACAACCCTCTCCTTCTTGCTTTTATCAGCCCTGCTGAAAGCTACTGTCCAGCCTCCACCCCCTCTCCCCTCTTCATCACCTCTCTGCCTCAGCCATTCATAAGGCTCTCATCAACTTCAGACCACAGGTATCACTCCATCACTACACATTTATCAGGGGCTGCTCTTATCAGCCAGCAGGGCCTGAATATGGAAATGGGATCCCTGCCACTGATAAGGACAGCCTGGATTATCCCTGGCTCTCCTTCATCAGATAGCCGCTGAGGAATGGTAACAGGCCGGAACATTCCTCCATTGTTTTGGGGCGGTGCTGATTGAAGAAGAGCTACGAGGGGGAGCACGCTGTGGAGATTTATGTGTGTTTGTGCATACATGTTTGCATGAATGTTCGGTAGTGGGATAGTGTGGCTGGGAAAATATCGACGTGAGCACAGGTGATAACTTGAATATCTCCATGCCGACCTGTCTTTCCATACACACCTCTGTTTTACGCAAATCCATTACACACACACACCCAACCCCTGAACTCTGGCCAAGTCTTCCAAGGGGGCGCCAAAGCAGTCGAAGCTCACAGACACATACAATTAACAACTTTGTGCTCACGTGCATACATGCCGTCTTAAATAAAATTAATTCAGACAGACGTTACATGTGCACAAGACACACACTTCACACAGACAGCCTTCTTGTATGCACACATGATGATAAGAATACACACGCAGGCCTACACACAAAACACTCTTTCCTTAGCATGTGTTCAAACTAAAATAGGCCATTCCTAATTAGGACCTCACAACCTGAGCTGTTTCTTCAAAGGCAGCCGCTTCTGCGCTAATCTGAGGCATCGCTTCATTATGAATTCTTCAAAGTCCCACCCAGCTGTCAAGCAAGCTTGTTGAGAGGGCCCGTTATTAGTGTAGCTAATACAGCAGGCACAAAGCTTGGTCTGTTGTTCTCTGTTGCTCCCACCCTCATACAAACACACTCACCGACCGGGGTGAACATGTTGACCCGAGATGAGTTCGCCGGCCTCTGATGTGCTCAGGTGTGTTGACTCGGACACACTCCTCACAAAGGAGTATTGACACAGTGAGGAGGGTTTCTGCGAAATCCCTTGCAGCAAGAGAGAGGCCTGCTGCAGCTTATCTTATCAGATGCATTATTAGCTGCGATTGGCAAAACTATCAAAAGAACATTAGCTGACAAAAGAGGCCCTGTCCATGCCTGCAATAAAGCACACCTCTATTGGCCGCTAAGTGATTTATATGAGCGTCTTAAAATGGCTTTTGGTTGGGCTTTGATAAGACATAGAGGCATGCCTGTGTGTAGTTGACACACTCAGCTGAGTATGAAGTCACCGCTACGCCCAGGGTCAGAATCAACAAGGGCTACTACATGTTATAATGGGCCCATATAACTCATGTTACAGACAACTGATGTCTGCTTTTATCACTCAGTGTGCAGGGAGCTGAGCAGGAGATCCTCTGTGGACTAGAGCTCTGTCTGTTATAATGTGTGATATGGCCAGCATGACCAGATGTATTCTAAAACATTACATGTCAGTGATCATATTATTAGCATATATCAGCTATCATAATCATTATAAAAAGTCACTATACACAAGGTACTTGCATTTTCATCTATTAAAACAGATGTGTATTTTACTTCTATAAGTCCTCCTGGTGGTTGGCAGAAAAAGGGAAGTCAACATCTATCACACATACCTGCCAACATTGTGAAAAAGAGGGAATTGGAAAATCGGCCTATACCCAGCAACCCTGTCAACATATAACCCTCAACCACAGATTAATGAATTAAATAAACAGATATGTTAGAAAAATTACTTTTAATTAGTCTTACCTTCAAGGTTCACGTTAAAATCACCACGCAGAATAAAACATGGCAATACTGCAGGACCCCCTCTGTGCCTCAATGTTTTTCTTGTGCTTGGCACAGTTAGCATGCTTGCTAACATCATATTTCCCACCATGTTCGACGCCAAAGTCCGTTCTACACACCTTACAAAATGCATGGTTTTATATGCATGAGTATTTTATCTTCTTTGGGCCCGTTTCAGACATTTTCAGCAGCAAACTAAGCGGCAGAGAGGTAGCGAGCCGCCTCAATGACGCATACGCAATCCAGGTAGAGTGGTTTGCGCATGCTTGTTGCTGCCTCCAGTAGGGTTGCGAGGTCTTATGACACATAGGGGATGGAGGAACACCGGTTTGATTGGTATCAATGTGAAATAGTGAGATAATCGGCGAGAGAAATTACAAATCGGGAGTAAAGTGGGTTAAAAATAGGGAGACTCTCACCCGAATCGGGAGCATTGAAAGGTCGGCTCACAAATGATGTAAGGAGCCTATGGCCTTCCACTTTTTATGATTCGAAGTTCACAACAGTCGATGATGAATCTTAAATAAAGAAGTCATAAATTAGACACTTTTGGGAAAATGCTGCTAAATTAAAAAAAAAATAACTTTAATAGTGACGTCTCCGAAACAAAGATTTCACAAATAAATATGGATTTATTAAAAAACCTTTCATTTCATATGATAAAATAAATAATGTTTCTGACTTCCAGTTTTATTCCAGGGTCAAATATTTTATGTGTTTACTGAAATTTGAAATGTATTAAGGGTTTTCACCCAGTGCTTTTGCTGTACTTTAGCAGTACATAGTAGAATCCCTGACCTCTGATGTTGTACATTAATCAGAAGCACTTTTGTAATGGGAGACTGCTGTGATCTTTGTGATCTTTGTCATCATGGCAGGAGTTGTTCATTCTGAAATGGGACTTAACCCAACAATTTAGAAACCATAAGCTTGCCAATCTAACCTTTAGTCTGCCTCTGACCTGTGTAGCCCTTTGCTATGGAGACCGGGACATAATAATAGTATCTGACTTGCCTGACTCCTCAGACAGCCTGGTAGGGCTGGGTGCGTTCATGCATGCAGACAGCTAAACAGATTTTAATTGCTTCTCCGAATAGCTTTGGTAGTGATATCTTAGTATGTGGCAATGTTTCTGAAGCACACTCAGATACTCTCATATGCTCACCAACAGTATGCAAACACCCGTAACACAATGACACATTAAATCAAGCACACAGAAAGGTTAGAGATAAATGTAGTGGAAGCAAGCTCTCCGCAGGATCACAGCAGCCACAGAGGAGCGGGTGCAGGCATTGAAACATGATTCTGTGACTTTTCAAGTGAACATTATCTTGTTTCGCTAACCCCAAATCCAAAACTCAGCCCTCTTGAATGACAAGAGCTGGTGTTGGCACATCTCTGAGCTCTTGCCGCTACATCTTTGTTTCCTCTCTCTAAAGATACGATCAAGTCCCCTGCTTGCTTCACAGAAATATCAGAAATATCAGGGACATGAAATCCTTGTTAAGCAGCTCACTGTCACAGGCTGGGTCCTTGATTGGCAAGCCTGACAGTGCACACGCTACTCGCAGTCTTTCACACATTTAGCGAAGCCCATATGCTGAACCGACAGCGCCATGTGACTATACGCCTATGGAGCGGCCGTATCATGCTCAAATCTCCATTTAATCGCCAATCTCAAGTTACCCCACACTTAATAAACAGCAGATTAGTGCATTCTTTGCTATGCCCGACACACATTTCCGCTTCAGAGAGTCCCACAGGGCCAGGTCTCGTAGCTGGCATAAGCAGTCATGTTAAACGGTCGGGGCAAGGCACGTCATCCGCCTCACATGTAGCCCTCGGCTCCAAAGATTTGCTGGGTCAGTCTGCAACCATTGTTGTCGAGGAAACTCAGCTGCCTCTGCCCTTATGCCAACATGACCCCCTCCTCACTGGAAAAATGATCTCCATAACCTTTTGTCTGGAGTTCGTCGGAGCCACATTTGGCAATATGTGCATTGTTCTGGTACACAGTGAAATTAGAGCGAGAGAGAGAGAGAGAGAGGGTGAGACTGCAGGACGCAGAGCGCAAACGCAGGCGACATAGTTGAAATTAGTGTGCGGTGTGAATGACAATAGGACGAGATGTCATTTTGAAAGGTTACTTGGGTTACTCCGCCGAGTCTGTCTGTCACCTCCATGCCTTCAGGGAGCTCTAATCACTTTACCCTATAATTACCTCCCCACAAAAGGCCCCGTTAAAGTTCCTGTAAAATAAACCTGATGCTATTGTAAAGAAGAGAGGCCCTTTCTTTTAATTACAGCCATCCATCTTAACCTTGTCTACCTGAGGTGAAGTGAAGGTAGCCCGGGTCAAGCTCCCAAAACGCTCTTCGCTATTGTCTCCTCCTGCCGCCGACCAGAGCACAATGTGGGTGCTAGCCTGCTCGCCACCACAAGCCTTTTGTTGCCTGCTCACTGGCTCCTGGTAGGATTTGCTGCTGAATGGGGTTTTTTTTACAGTGACACAATACTTGCAATTCACAATGGCAACCCAACACTGCACGCATCACTGTTGTATGTGAAACATATGCAGCGGGTGACTATAAAAAATTAAGTGTAAGCTCATATCACTTAACAGCTGCTAGTGTGACGCAACAGTCCTGCTCCTCAATGGACAACTTGAGGCTTGTGGGAACAATGTTTTTTTACTGGGTGTTGCTGAAAGTCATATCCGGGATCACTTTTTACACCTAATCCCTTGTTCTGCTCCTTGATACACCTCTGTGCATACGCCCTGTGTGTGTGTGTGTGTGTGTGTGTGTGTGTTTGTCTGCATTCAGAGTTTGCCATTTGTGTGTCAGTGTGTCTCACAGCGTGTGTTATCACCCATGTGTGTTTAGTCAAGCACCAGACAGGGCGATGCTGTGTTTAGAATCTGCGTCTCTTCTCCAAAAGCTCCAAGGTGAGGAGTAGGGCCTGATGATCAAAAGTAGTGTTTGTTTTTGCTTCCCGACCCCGAGAGGGAGAAACGCCATGTCCCTGCAGAGCACAGACGGGCAAACTGCCTCGCACTGATCAGCTCTCCTGAGAGGAGCGCTCTCCCCTGTGTGTGTATGTATGTGTTGTGAGTGTGTGTAGTGTTCGCTACTGTTTCATTGTTCCTTTCCCCTCCTTATTCTCTCATTCTTCCCCTTTCTTCACTCTTTTCAGGTGCCACCGGCTGCTACCTCGAGCTGTCACTGATGTGCGCTGTCACCCCTGCTGCAGCTGGAGGTAGGAATGTAACACACACACACACACACACACACACACACACAGGACTGAAAATCACAGGCCTTTGCATGGTATCTGTATACACTCTCTTCCTCCTCATCATCCTCCTTTTCCTCCTCTCTACCTTTGCATCTCAGCCCACTGTAACCGACCCACAGTGCACTGCGTGCACTTTCATCTGTGCTGAGGTGGCGTGGTCGTATATTATTCATGGGTCTTGCGATCTGAGGCGCGTGTCATATGGCAGAAGTAATAAGATGGAGTACTGGTGAGGAGATGATGAACACAACACTAGAGAGAGAGACACAAGGCTTCCTCTCCCATCGCACGGTTCTCTTTTACTTTTTATACACATGTTGGCCCACAGCACGGCTTTGATTTATCCTGGAATGGATGGCCCAGGACGGGACGGCACAACAGGTGTTGTTCTGAAACAACAGAGACGATTCCAGCGAGTTGTATATTTTAGATTTGTTGGAGACAGACAGGTCTTCTAATGTGGTGTATCCCATTGTATAACTTATATTTGTTTTTTATCTTAGTACAAGTTCTCCTGCACCTCGTCACTGCATACAGTCAAGCAGCCATCTTGCTTTCCTTATACTCTGCAGCCTCCACAGTAACCTTACGTTAGCAAATAACAGCAGAAAGCACATGATTCCGTTTGGAGGAGCAGAGGTATGTGTTTAACGGTGGACCAGGTTGAAAAATTAGTAACTGTTCCATTACATGCAGGAGCAGGACTTTTGACCTCCCACAATGCCCCTCAGCTTTGCACAGTGAGCAGGGGGGCTTTTTGAGGGTGGAGGGCAGGGCAGAGAGCAGACCAGCTGACCAGTTTCAGCGAATCACAGACTGAGCCCTGGTGTGCAATGTCTGGAGGCGACATGTGGTTAACCACCTGGCCCCGCTGTTTGACCCACTGGAGTGAGAGAGAGAGAGGGAGAGGGAGAGTGAGTGAGGACAGCCTGTACAGCCATTTGCTCATCAATGGAGGGCATCACCGCCACTTAACACGGCTTATTGATCCGCACAGCCTGCAGGGCCTCTGTTGTGTGTCCATTTCCTATTGATTATTTCAAGTCTATTCTTTTCGACCGCTCTCTCTCCCTTCTAACCACTGCCCTCCTCTGTCTGCTCCACCTGGGAATTTTTTTAAACAGTCATTTGAAATTATAATCTGTTTGAGTAAATGTCATAATCGCCCCTAAGGCCTGGTGCAGATTGGCTCGAGAGCAGAGGTCTCTGAGGTCAATGACACTGGTCAATACTGATCCATTTGTGTTATGGCTAGTGCAGCGGTCACTCCAACCAAAACGGCTGACCTCAGTTCTCCCTGCTCTGCACTAAAGCTTTAACAGGCCCAGTGATTTCTTAATAATTATATGGCATTCGCTGGAGATGCAACCCAAACTAATATCACTGACATGACAGCGGTAATTCAATTGTTATTGTTCCACCAAAGAAGGCCTGTATGTGGAGTGTGTGTTTGTGTGAGTGAATGAAGAGTGACGCACTAGCCGACTGCTCATCAATGCTTCATAGGTTAGATCATTAGATCTAAAGTGACAGCGCAACACAAGGATGGGGAGAGGGGGTTGCTTAGATAAAGATTGGCATATTGCTATTGATTCGCCATCCCTGGGGCTTCTTCTGTTACCATGGTTATAGCCAGCGGGGGCGGGGATAGAGTACGAATCTGACACAGGGAGAGTGATGTAACCATTATGATTGTGATTTAAAAATTTTATGATCACGTTTGAATAATCTCCTGATCCCCCTCAGTTTTATTGCTTGGTATAATCCCTGTAAGTGATCATTTGCCTGAAATTTATGGCATGAAATTGCAGAGAATCAGTTAGTGAGCTTCCAATGTGCATGTTGCTACAGATAACCATCTGTGATCCTATAACCATTACTCTAACCCATAACAACGCCTGTGCTTTGGCTATATAAGTCAAGGTTTTCATTGTGAAGGGGATAGGGGCCTGAAAAAGTCCCGTCGCGGCTCATGTTGGACTGCCAAACTCCTCAGCTGTCCTTCTAAAGCAGGCTGAAATAAGAGCAGGCCTCAAAAGCTCTTTGATCTTTTACTGCCAGGGTCAGGGCTGAAATGACGCGTAAATGAGGGAGGAATGAGTTTTCATTTTGTCAACCTGTTCTGTTATTGTAAAGCTAAGGGGCCTTTGGTGTGACATGACAGGAGATTGTTTTAAGTGCCCACAGCAGTGGAACGGCTGAACATGTTTGGGTGTCAGAGCCAAAAAGCTGTTCACTTACATTACATGCAGATATTTACTGTGTCTAGTTAACAGCTGTGGGAGCCAACCTAGACGGAACGAGTGTGTATGTGTGTCAGCTGATGCATGTCTTCGTTGTTGATGTGTACATGTGCAAGCATAGGGTGGTATGTGTGTGAATGCGTACGCTTCCACAACTCAGGTGTGCACCTACGAGTTCTTGTATTGCATGTGCATTTTGTCTACTCCCCCAACACACCTGCTGGCTGTGAAGCGCTGCACGGAGATGAATGAGCTCCTCCATCAGTGTGATATGAGAGCAAAGCAGCAGTAGTAAATACTTGGCTAAAAGGGAGCAGCCTCTGTAGCTGTTTACGGCACTCAGATTTCCAGAGGAGTGGAACCGGTGCTGGAGGTGCATAAAGGTAACAAAACATGATCATTATGGGATGCATTTGTACTAAATCGCTGTACAGAACATCTCCTTCCGAGTGCCGACATCACCCACGCATTGTTCTGACTACAGAGAGAAACCCCCCGAGCTGACAAAGGCAAAGGAAAGAGTGGAGGGGAGGAAAACCGGGTGCCGTATCCATCGCTCAAGTCTCGGCTTGTGTTCAGTAGTTCAATATTACACCCACTCCACCCATTTTTGATTTGAACCTGACAGTTGCTTCTGAAGCGCCGTACTGCATATCACAGGGAGGAAATGAGAGCGCTGAATTCCACAAGATGTGAAAGGTGAAAAATGGAGAAAAAAAAAAAAACACCCTCCCCCCTTAAGAAATAAAAAAAAAAAAGGAAAAACACCCAAACACAGAGTGAAAACAAATACATAAATAAATAAATCAACAATAGGAGCTGCAGCTGGGAAGGGAAACATTGCAAAAAATTGCAGTGGGGAGATTTTAAATTGCGGTTGTATCAATAATTTAGCTACCTGAGACACAGTGTTTTTGTTCACCATAAGGTTTGATGCGACTGAGAGAAGAGTTAAGATTAGGGAGACTTTTTTATTATTGATGCCGCGGTGCACAGCTCACATCTGGTGTTACACTGCCAGCCCCCAAACAGTGCACAGCAATCCCCTCTGCAAAATGACTGCAACTCTGTCAATTGTCTACACAGTCGGATTGTTAGTGGCAGATGCTGCCGGGTCCAAGTTACAGAGCCTTGTGAAATTCCAACAGTTTCTCCTCAGAGTAAATACAGACAGTTTATAAGTAAACTCCTGCACCTATTAAAAGGGAATGTGTCTTTACTGCTAATTAAATTGCTATTGTCAATGTTAAGTTCCTGGCTAGTAATGGAGGGCTACTGCGCTGGCTGAACAATCTCCATTCTAAATCTTCTATAAGGGTTTAAGCCTGGACTTGATGGCGTTGACTTTGAGCTTTTTTGAACAAAGGGCTGCCTGGATAAATGTAGACAAAAACCACATATAGCTCTCCTGTAACCTCAGCTAGACCTTGTAGCACACCCCATGATTCAGAGTCTTGTTATGCCTACCTAATGCCATGTCAGTACCAATGCTCACGTTTAGCATCACTCCGCCCCACTCCTTCATCAGTAACTCGGCCAAGCACAAATGACCCTTGCCAGTGCACTGGGGGCTGGCGTGAACTTAATCACTTGAGCAAATTGAAACCACTCGCTCTGCAGTATTTTTACAGGGGTATAGCATACGACCTCAGCCTATGCTGACTGACCTCTGCTTTTGAAAGGACTCGAGGCCTAAAACACACACTAATGTTTTTTTTGCTCATTCCATATTAGGTCTGAATTCCTAGCTTACCCCATCGCTGTGTGATTTATCACACTGTTGTAATCCTCTCACAGTTGACATTTAGAGGACATGGTAAAACTGGTGTCTTCAGTGTGAATGTGTTTTTATCATCGGGTAGATCCACAGCCGTTTGAAGGCCTTCCTCAGCCTGCAGTAAAGTTTCTGACCCTGATTACTGGTTCCCAACTCTGGCTCCTGTCAGCCAGGGGAGTAGGGTCAACAGCCCTCAGCAAGAAAGAACATTAGTCAAGACTACAAGTGATCTGACACGGTGCTGGAATGCTGTGATTGATTCATGGTGTCCGTGGGAAAAAAAAAAAAAAGTAAAGAGGACGATTTCTGTCTTAATTCTAAACATGAGTCAACGGCGGCTACACGAGTGGTGAAAGACATGTGGCGGTCAAACACCAAACACAACCGCTAAGCCAGGCAGACAAGAAACAGGCTAGCTGTTAGCACATGTTTACCTGTTTCTGCTCTTTTGTTCTTTATCCCAGAGCTCAGAGCCGGGATGTCAGGGGTATTGAAGGACTTACACACAGGTTCACCATGATCTGCTTTCACTCAGACTTTGTCATGTCACAATGTTGTTGCACAAAAGACATGTATGTTCGCACAACACGCTTGCAGGGGCTACCACTCCAGTGTCGGAATTCCAGGGCATACAGGGGCTCCCTTATAAAATTCCCAATGAAATCCCCAATGCTCTTTCCCGCCCCCTGCTTAATCGTAAACAGGCTAGCACATAGTACAGCCACTGCACCCTTAATACCTCCTCAAATAATAAGTATTTAGTCTTGATTTACACAGGCAGTAAAACTCTTCAAAGTGCAGTGTAATCTTTCATTAGGGATCCTGAAGACGGTGTCAGCCATATCTGTTCTTCATTATCTTTAATCACTCAGTGTTTTACCTGTTCATTTTATTGTAACAGAGATCATAAAAACACCCTTGTTAAAAAAACACCCTCCTGACTTTTAGATTATCGTGTTAACACAGCCTTGCAAACTGGACCCATTTAGCTTCTCTTGGAGTGTGCACAAAGGGGTAAATCACTTTTTTGCACCTCAATTTCTTTCTTTCTCTCCACTTAACTCTGTCTCTCTTTGAGCTGAATGATAGTATATCACGAAAGAAGCAGGTTCATACCGCAGCAAAATTATATAACTCAGGGATATTAAGAGGAGAGAGTAAGAGAGTGATGATAAGTGAAGCATAACTTTTTAACGCAGCACAATAATTGACATATCACTCAGAGAGTCCCTTTGTATGAGCTTTTCAATAGCCTCACCACTGAACCATGCTATTGATATCCCAATGTAAGCCCACTCCTTGGGTGCATTCAGGGTCCGGCCCATGACACTGACCACTGCCTGTCACTGTGACACGGGGGTTGGGTATCTCAGCCGAGGTATTTGACCTGCGTGACCCCTGACCCTTGCATGATTGAAGTGGCGGCTTTCCCTGCTCTGGTGCTCAGGCCCAGAGACAAGGTGACGAGTCCTTTAGGAGCTCTCTGGTTGCAGGGTTTTGGAGAGGGTAGAGGCACGGGGGGCACAGGCGCCGGTCTTTGTTGTGAGCGTTGTTGTAATCCGTCTGCTAGGTTAGGGCCTGAAGACATGTTGGCCAACCATGAGAGAAGCTGGGCTGTGACCTTGAGTGGGCTAAGCAAGAGTCGCTGTGGCTTGTTGGCTGCAGGGCGACTTCTTACTCATGTAACCTGGATGACTCACTTAGCTGGTTCTTGGGTAACACACAATGCACTTTGTTACTCTGGTGAACTTTGTAAGCACACATTGTAATGAGTGTTTACAAAGTATGGTGGTTTCTGATATAATTGTACGTTGTAGACGTATTATTTTTCTTGTGCTTCAAGAAATCCTGAATTTCAAGATGACAGAAAAAAAAAGGTTTCCAACCACAACATGTCCCTTTTAGCATGAATACATCCAGGTGTTATATTTCACTTCAACTAATCTAATAATCTCTCTTAGTTTTCACCTTGTCCATGCCTCAAGGTCAAACAACTTCTCCCTCTTTAGTGGTCTCAAATGTTGCAATGCTGCTCCCAGGGTCATCCCTACTAATCCCCAGTTTCTCCAGTCCTGCTGGATTTCTCCCATGGGCAGGTGAAACTGGATCCCAAACCCTGAAGCTGGGCCAAGATGTCCGCAGAGATAAGCATCCTGAGCCCACTCCCAGTCAGGGGTCTTAGGCAAGAATTCAGAGATACATCATCACAAATCCATTAAGGCCAGCCCACAACTAACCACAAAGCCCAGCTGCAGCCACTAGACCTTATAGCCCCCCACCCTGGAGTCACAAGACCTTGGTTAGAGCCTCGGTACTAAAACCATGGTCATCCTGGACTTTACTCCTTCATGGCCACCTTCACACGAGTCCCAGATCCAGTCATGGTTTTTATTTAAAATTATGATTTGGCCAATATTTTTAAAAATTATTTTTCAGCTGCCCAATAATGAAGGGAAAGAGAATCACAGTGTCACAAATGGCAATCTGCTGTGCTGTAGGGCAGTGTTTCTAGGTGATTTAAGCTATTAGCACCTCTAATCTTTGAAGCAGGTTAGAACCAGTGTTCGGTGGCACTGTACACAACAGCCTCTCCAATACCAAGCAGCCGTCTAACCATCCTGCATGACCTTATTGTGTATTCAGTTACTTGACGGGTTTGAGTTTACGGTTCTGCTCTTGTATTCGCATGGTGCCTGCGGCCTGGCCCAACCGCACAACGCCTGTATGGGAGGCAGGCGGTGGCCGTTAGCCACAGGGCGGTTGGGGTTGACAATCTATAGTGAATGGTGGCAGACTACACTATTGTTTGTGGTGCAGTGTTGTTTGTGCAGCTCTAAAAGACAGCACTTGTCTGTAACAACCATAAGTGGGAGATTTGTCTCCTTGTCTCTCCACATCTAGCTCGCGTCAAGCCACTGCACGGCCTTTCTAGCACCAACAGCATTGTGTTTTTAAGTGCTGCAGTCGCCTTGTGTGTTTTTGACTAGGCTTTGTGTCTACTGAGCGTCGAGGCCACAACACCCTTCAATTAACACAGCTTTTAGTGGGAAACTTTGAAACCATGATTGTCATACGTATAAAACATGCCAAAGCACTTTCAAGTAGGTCAGGTTATAGGCTTGTATGGCCGCTGCCATGAGAATTTGTTCTGCTGTTCTTTGTGTTCTAGTTTTGTCCTGCGCTATATTTATATTAGTGAGGTTTTTCTTCTACAAGGTGTTAAACATTGCTATGCCTTCTAGGCCATATATTTTATTGACTGACATGAACATTGGTTTATGTATTTACTTTTTGAAATAATTTTGTAAACTTTATATCCCTTTACAGTCTTTAAACATTATTTGTTGTTCATCACCTGACTATATCATGCAATTGAGGCCTACTGTATTTGCATATTTTTTAAAAGAATGCCTTTTGTTCCTGATAATCAGCTCACGTGTACTGGAAACACTGTACTTGTACACTTGAAAAACCCCCCTTAATTATTTACAGGCTGGACCATACATTATTTTGTTCTCCACTACAAGGGCATGTAAATTTGTGATTCTCAGGACAGAGCAAAGACCAGCCTGAGAGCAAGCACAGCCCCCATTTGTTATCAAACATATGATCCAGGGTGTACTGTATGCTATCTATTTATGCTGCAGCTTTAATTATCCAGGACTTCCTGCCTTTGATGTGCGATCAATCAGCTCCTACCTGATGCCAGGAGAGGCCTGCACATGTGCACCAGGGGCATGAATCCCCCCTTTTCACTCCACCTTCCCCCTTTCAGCCCTGTTCTTCTTATTGTTCCTTTCAGCCTTTTAACACAAAACAGTTACCCCCCTCCCCACTTTAATACCAACCAGATTAACAGGACACTATATCGTAAATGTGAAGTAGGGTGAACCACTAGCTTTGTTCATATTTCTGTGTGAATTCTCATCTTTAAAGTTTCAATTCAGCTTATTTTCAATCTTTTTTGCCTATCAAAGCTCGCAGTCAAAGCTAGGTTGTTTTTAAATTACAAAATTGTATAAAAACTTTAGGTATAGTCAGGGTGACGCAGACACTGGTGGACATTTTCAACACCTCTTCAATTCGCAAGAGCAACCGAGACACTTTTTTTCTTTGCAGCAGCATATTTCAGGACATGCAGACATCTCAGAGAGAGAGCTCCAAGTCTCGTTTCCTGCACACAGCATGTTTTCATTTACCAAACGAGGAGCGGAGCCAATGAGAAAATCAATAGCACAGATAAGCAACCCCTCTGCCCTCTATGTGTGACGGTGAACCCATATGGACTCAGCAGGGTGCTGTGGCGAAACATGTCACGAAAAGAAAAATATCCAGTGGCAAACAAATGTTTCTGCTCTTCTCCGCAGACAAAAGGCTGTTGTTCGATCATCAGTAAATATTCATAACTTACTGTTGCTGTAATTGCCGAATGGGAATTTAATGATGTAAAGAAAACGTCTGAGAGAGGATAGAAGAGTGCATGCTAGATAGCAGCTGTGACTAAGTGAGTGAGTGTGCAGGTTTGTGGCTTGAGGTCAAAGGTCCCATAAAAAGCTTAGAAAAAAAGGTGTATCAAAGAAACCGAGGATGGAGAATGTATACATGTACGGTCTGATCCATCATAGCCCATGCTTAGGCGTTTCTGTGCAATATGTTCTCCATTACATAGCCCAGGTGATTTCTGTCTGTCTCCCCTCAGAACATGATCTCCTCCAGGCCACGGCCCCCGTCTCGTTAAAGCGGCACGGACTCGGCGTGGATTGAGTTTAAAAGTAATAAAGGAGCGGACCTGCTGGCTAGGTGAAAAACCCGCGATCGGATTCCTAAGAGCAACTTTCTTTTCATGTGCAGACTGCATTCAACGAAGCGTTTAATTCAACAAATCCATGGTTGTGATCCACCAGAAACGGAGCCGGGGTTACTTCAATTTGTACCAAACGATCTCCACATGATCAAAGCGCGGCCAGCTCTCCCCAACATACTGCTTAAATTAGACTAACACCAAAGTCTTTGGCTCTTGGACAGTATTTGGAATGTCTTACCAGCAGAGAAATTCTTTCGCACATATGGTTTCAATAGACCCAGGATGCCAGCTTCACATCTTTAATGGGCTGACAGGGAACTTTGGTGCTAACTCTCTGACTCCCAAAAGTTCTTGGGCTGTCACCCGCAAAGGTTTTTTCCCCCCGTGTTCCTTCCCCTCCTATTACCAGGCGCAGAAGAGGAGCGATTTTGCAGAGGAGGGAAGGAGTTGTTCTGTTCCTCTCCCTGCTGCAAACGTCATCCCTTGCTGTGAGACTGTCACTTCTCGGAGTGTGTGTCAACTGCAGTAAGTGAGGCAGCCCTGCGGTCTGCTGCTAGGAGCAACTAACCAAAGTTACAGAGTTACCCCGACCAGACCCTGTCCCTATCCTCTTCCTCCTCCTCTTCCATTTTCCTGCATAAAGAGCCGACTTTGCAAAGCTCCACACTTTCTGTACTGCGCTAAGTTTTTGTCAAGACAGTCTGGGTTCGTGTGTGTACGCATTATGAAAATGCACATGTCCGTCTTTGTGTGCAGATAACTGTGCACACTGGGCAGAAGCCGTCCTCCCTTTCTCTTGTCTTACATCTGCAGGGCATGTGGAGCACAGAAAACACACAAACACACCAGCAGGAGAAAACAGGGGCGCGGTTCTCGTGTGCCTGCTGGATATCGAGCACTCCCTCGGCATGTTGTAAAAGCTCCTCTAATATCAGTGTTATAACCAGGCAGGCTGTGCATAGCAGGATCCACTTCTCTTGTCACCAAAGTTGGAGATATCACGCCCTGCACATGATTGTGACTTGTTTGGATGAGCGGATGTCGAAGGCTTTACGGATATAAATGGAATATCAAACACACAGTCGCAGATAGATGAGATTTCACAGCTGAGTTGACTTTGGACTCTCGAGAGAGTTCAAAATGTGACATTTTCACTCTGCGTCTGCACTTTGTTACAACAGGCATAAAGAAAATCTGAAAAGTAGAAGCAGCGGGGGGTTGGTAGGTGGGTTGTGGGTTGGGGGTGTCTCTCCAGGAGCACATTCAGACTTCTCAGCTCTATTTCTGTTCTAGCGCAATTAGTCTGTTCCCAGAAGACAAGGCTTGGGATTCAATACATGAATACACGCTTGTTGGCATGTCGCTCCATGACTTCTTTAGTATAGTGGGATTTCCTAGTGTGTGTGTGTGTTTTGTTTTTGTTTGAGCGCTTGCATTATGTGTTGCATTAAATCTTTTTTATGTCGTCATATATCAACACATCTCATGCAGACTTTGGGGTTCGTGGATGTGCCAGCTGAAGTGGCTTACACGGATATAATGTGAATATGTGGAGTGAAGATTTCACGATACACTATAAGTACTCCTGCGATAAACTGCATACAGCACTCTGTGGAAACATGTTGTGTAGATCAGCTACACTCCATGCAAGGACAAGCCTTCATGTGCAGGAGTTTTCTGTAGCTATAACTCGACAGGTTGTAAACAGAGAATGCATCTTAGGTTATTTCATTTTTTGCCTTCTTCATCACGTTCCGGGCGTGTTCCATAAAAATGCATAAAAACAAATTTTGAAATTATATTCTTTCTGAAAGGTAATTTTTTCGGCTCTTTGTTATCCACTTAGTTTCACCTGTATCACTTTGCTTTAAAGGAGAAGTTTGGTATTTTTAAACCTGGGCCCTATTTGTACAAATTTGTGTGTCGAAATGACAACATGAGTTTTGGAACCGGTCCAGGGGGTAGCTTCCGCCGAGGCAAATGCGCCCGATCAAAACACGTCCACTAAAAGTGCTTGTTCTTACCGCTGATAGGCTCAGATTGTTACCCCAGGTGTCTGACAACATTGCGGAAATGATCCCTACAAAGATTTAAAGAGTAAGACCTTTTTATCTAACAAGAAATTGTAAAGAAATTGGGAAAGAAATTAGATGCATGTAAATATGTTAGGTCTACTTACTTGATAGATAGTTGCCCGTTTGGTCCCTGTGGTCTTAGCCGCCTCCTCTAGTTAATTTTGAGCACAAGAAACAAAGTCTGCAGCACAGCCTGTCCGAGGTATCATCCCCGGACAGCCCTGCCCATCGAATTCAAATGCATCATCCTCATCGTCGAAATCCGGTAAATATTCAGCCATGGGCATAGTGATCATTTCCGCAATATTGTCGGACACCTGGGGTAACAGTCTGATCCTGTCAGTGGCAAAAACAAGCACTTTTAGTGAACGTACTTTGATCGGGCGCAGTTTCCCTAGTCTGTACCGCTGCTACATTTGGGCTACCTACTGGACCAATTACATTACATTACATTATTGTTCCTATGAGTTATTTCAACACACACATTTGTGCAAATAGGGCCCAGGCTTAAAAATTCCAAACTTCTCCTTTAATGTTGCACAGGTAGGAAAAATAAGCCTCTTGCGCTGCTGTGTTTATTGTACAGTAAGTCACACTGAACACAAACATCAGCCTAATGCCTGAAATGTAAATTCAACAGCTAATAATGAACACGTTTTTATATGCATCACTCTCACTATGTAAATCCTTGCTGCCAACTTCAAATGATGTGGACGCAGGCTAAAAGTATTTGTTCACCACAGTAATTTATGCATAAAGTGGCTTTTGTCAGGCAGCAACAAAGCAACTTTGATAAATGCTCCTTAATTTATTGTCACGTATGTGAAATCAAAGTGAAACATTTACAGGCTGTGCGCTGAGCCCGACCAGAGGAGGGGCCTCAGCGGTGAAAGTGAGCAAAGACCCCTGTTGAATTTCTTGTCTTTGGAAACTTTGGCTCCCACCCCCCATTTTCAAGCCCTCTGGGTTAATCAGAGGCATAAAGGTTACGATGTGCGTCTGGTGACTAACGACAATATGATGTGCACGGAAACGACGTGTTTGAAGCCATTAACCTGCGAGCAGGACGGTCTATTTTTTAAGGGAAGACAGGTCAGATCCAACACAGGATAAGACTTATTTTTGCCTGCGTAGAGTGTGTTGAGAATTTCCACCAGCTGCCAATTGAAGAAGATAATTTTATGTTCCATTTCCTGACACAGACAGGAGGAATTCACAACTTCGACCAAAATAGCATTGAGTTAGCTTTGAACCATGTGTTAAATCCTAAGCGTCTAATGGCAAAGTTTACTTGAGGCAAGTTGTTAGACAAGTTACTTTTAGACAGGTTGCGTCTGTGTTGTCACAGCCACAATCCAATTTCACTCCCCCCGACATGTGTTGAGCCTGGATGACTTGCTCCTAAGGAACTTCTTGAGAAATGCACACCCTCTTGAAAAGAGAGAAAAGCTGGGCTAACACGCCGATTCACAGGCTGACCCCTGACGCGACCTCTCGCCTGTTTGCTGACATTTTCGCAATGGACGCACTTGAACGAAAAAATTGGGGGAGGAGAAGGAAGAAGAGAGGAGTAAGAAAAGAGGAGGGGGAAAGGCAGAATGCCTTTTTCTGATGGATGAGGTCTTCTCCTGTTACATTTGGAGAGAACACAGCTGTGAGGAGCTGTTAAGTACACGCAAACAAGCCGTCTGCTTCAGACAAGCCTGCCGGGCACCCGGCCCCACATCCCACTTGTACAGCTCTGACACATGATCACAGCCAGACAATACATGTGGGAGCAGAGCGCGCTCCACTAAAAAGTGAGAAATATTTTCAACTAGAACAAAAAACAATCCCCTCTCAATACCGCTGGGACCCCTCTTGGTATTAATTCATCTTGTTTCTCTTTGTCTTGTGCTGGTTTGTGTTCGGTTGGGGAGAGGGAAGAGTGAAAGGAGAGAGCGGGGTTTGGTGGTTTAGTGACTAGGAAATAGGTTAGGAATGGGGAGAAATGTAAAGAACATCTGCTACCGTGACGGTGTCACACTTTGTCTAATGTGTTTTGAATAGGCACGGCTGTCCCAAGTTGTGTGAAGGGAAATCTCTCTGATCCATATGCTGATTAAGAGAATTAATGTGGGATTTCTTTCAGCAGAACCCACCATTACTCGACGGAGGCCTTCTCTTTATTGTGGTCACAGTGAAGTGTAAATTATAATATCAAGTGACACTTGCAAAATACATTATAAATGTCATCACAAATGAGCTTTTTCCTCATTTATTCTAACACTATAAAACCTGTACTGTTAAGTAGGAGTCGGACATTTGAAAGAAGCAGGGGCCTTATGGAGAAAAAGCCAAAAAGCTACATTTTTTCACAAGTCACATGTTTTCCAGATTACATTTTTCCTTGGTTTCTTTCACTCTTTTGAACACTTGGGCCTCAACAAGCAGCAGCTCTGTTGGACAAATGTGACTGTCATCTCAACAGTGACAACAGAGGGGGCTCTATTAGTCAATATGTTCCCATACAACAAACTGGAAGTGATGTGATCCTGATACTTGTGGCAAACCGCGAATAAGCTGACAAAGTTTTTAAACTTTTGCACACTTCCAATCCACAAGTAGTGCAAAGTGGTATCGGTCAGTATTCAATTGTAGTGTTAGGAACATGTGGCATTGTGCTGGGCTGAGTCATGCATCTGATTCAAAGGATAATGGAGACGGTTTGCTGACAGATGGATGTTGTGGTGAAGTCTGGATCCCAAAGACAAACCCAATCCTTTTGTCAGATTTTTACTAATAATCCATAAGTGTTTGTGAGTGAAACTTTAAACGGTCGGGTAATGGGGTAATGGTTTCTTTCTCTGTATGTGTATGTGTCGTATTATGGGCAGTGCTGATGCAGCATTCATCACTGCAGCGCCGCAGCTGGTTGTGTTTTGGGTTTGTGTGCCTTTTTCTCTCACTCAGTCTGAACTGTGAACTTCAAATGACTTCTACTGTGTAAAGTGGGAGTACTAATATTAGCCATATTGGGCTCATTACATAGCAAGGACACAAGAGGCGGCAGGAGGGGCAGTAAGTGTGTGTGCATGTGAATGTTTGAGAGTGTGTGCGAGAAAAAGAGGAGCAAACGAGGAAATATGTAATATTGAAGCTCCTGATACATCTTCTTTCTGAGTCAGAGAGGCTATTACTCTCTCTGATTGGATATGAAAAAGGATTTGTGTCGTCAGAGCGCCAACAGTCTGTGTTTGCTCCCAGAAAAGGCGAGGGTATTTGTTGGATGTAACCCCCTGCTGCGTCATCTGCCGTCATCAGGATCTCTGCATTTGGCTTGTTTGCAAAAACTAACCTACAGTACATATAATGGACCTGTCCTTGTGCTATTTGTAGAGCTGAGACCTTTCCAAAAGAAGAGGACACACAAAGTGAGGACAAGCCGCTGTCAGCAGGTCCAGGTCGCAGGATACACTATTGTTAAGTGTCTCCATTTATCACAAGGCTCAGGTTAAAGAGCAACCCTACTTCCTGTATCCCAGCACTTCACACTCAGCTGAGCTGTTCTGCAGGTCCATCACAAACAAAGGCAACCTTTGCACAGCAAAGACTGGGGCTCCCAAAAGAAAATAAACACACAGATGTATAACTTAGGGGGCCAACTGCAGGAGGAAATATATTTATATCAATAGCGCCCACTGTTATTTTGCCACAATGCAGAGTGCTAAGAGTAGCTACGTGCTGTTTTGGCGGCTGCCCGAGAGGTTAGGGTGATGAAGGAAATCCAGGTGAAGCATCTCTCCGGCTCGGATGGCGTCACGGCGCTGGCTGCCTGCTGACATGACATGAAGAATAGCCTGGCAGTGTTCTCGGCTGCCAAACAGACACAAACACAGAAATGCTTATTGATGTATGATGGGTCCTAAAACTATAATAAATATCATTTTGTATCATATACATTTATAAAAGTTGACCTTTAAAGTCTGGATTCCACATTATCCGTGTCCGCCACGTTCCGTGTACGCCCGCGTTTCGTCTTTTCGTCTTTTCGTCTCTGCTCTGCTCCGCAAAAAATTTGTGGCAAGTCTATTTTTGAAGGAGGCCGCTTCAAGCAGGTGTCGAGCTGAAGAGAACAGATAGTTCCAAACAGGAAGTCAGACACGAAAACAGCATAGAGCATCCGGTCATTTCAAAGTAAAACACCATGTACAGACTCCCGTTTTTATATCTGATTACCATGTATCCTATCACCGTGTTCTCACTGTGGTAGAAGCACAAAAATCACAGAATGATACCCAAATGAGCAGATTATCAACCTTGGAGGTGCAAACTGAACTGTTGTTTGTGTGTTGCTCTGTTTAACATTGATGTTATCGCGCGATTATGTAGTTATCCCACAATCTTGTGATGTCGCAAATCCAGCTGCTTGGGCCAGCGCTCTGCTGCGCGGCCGACCAGAAACGCCCCTCC
Organism: Semicossyphus pulcher; assembly: GCF_022749685.1. Classification (NCBI taxonomy): domain Eukaryota; kingdom Metazoa; phylum Chordata; class Actinopteri; order Labriformes; family Labridae; genus Semicossyphus; species Semicossyphus pulcher. Next base: position 19,157,214 of record NW_027211603.1, read on the forward strand.
TGTGGGCGAGGGCATGCGCCGTCTGATGGACCAGAACTGCGGTGCACACGAAACGCGGCGGACACGGATCCTGTGGAATCCAGGCTTTACAATAATATATGGGATCTTTAATATTTCTGTTGGCTTTGTGCTTGAGAAACGTTCATTCCCCAAAGAAAAAAGGGTCTTGTATGGTTAGTTGACTTTAATCGTCACACAGGATGAGCTAAGATATATCTTGTCTTTGTGTATCCCTCCATTATAGTGAAGGCCCATTACTTGCCCCAGGATAATTTCTACCATTTGTAAAATACACACTTTAATGACTCAAGCAGTTTGGAGATGGATAGTCAGCTATTATCATTTCTAGTCCTTGTGTGTGTGTGTGTGTGTGTGTGTGTGTGTGTGTGTGTACAGGATTAATTTTACTTTGTTGACTCCCAGTGATTCTACATCTGTTTTCAGGCTCAGGGAAAGTTTTGTTTCACTCCACTTCTCATTAGTCATCTTGTCTTAAACTCCCTGTGAGCTCTGCCGAGCAGATTACCCCGAATGAGCTTTAACTCTGTCTGTCACTCTCTCTCCTCTTCAGCATCTCCGTGTCTCTCTTTCTGTTTGTCTATCCATGCATGCCGACGTGTGTTTAGACGAGGCTTGTGCTGCTATGACATACTTCTATTTAGCATCATTATGGTTTGATTTCATTTGACAAAACTTTTTTTCTCTCTATCTGCAGTCACTTGAAAGAAACAACAGTGCCCCCTTATTTCGTCTTCAGATATTAATTCGGCTTAATTTAATTTGGAAAACATCTCCAGCAAGTTTTCCTGGCACAAGCTTTGAAGTGACAATATGAAATAATAAACCCTATTAAATATAAATCACAGGGGCAATGTCAGCACTGCTATGATTCCTGTTTGATTTTTCGAGAGAGAACACATGTGATCGCTCTCTTTTCCATTTTCCCCCCACCCTCTATCCCACTATTTCACCTTTAATTGAATACGTTTCTGTTGTTGCCAACCAATCCTCCCCCCAATCTACTTCCTCAAGCACGTAATGCATGCAGTAAATAATTCAAATGAAATTAATTTTACAGCACCTTGTTTCCACTAAGCATGCCAACATCTGTTGTCGAGTCACAAGTTTACATTGTTGGTCATTACTTTCCACAATGAGCAAAATGTTTTATTAAAGCCCCGTGGGAGTCCCTCTTGGATCAGGCAGAGACGACGGTGCTACTGACTGAACCCTCCCTGAACTCTGACAATCAAAGATTGGCTGCGGCTCTATTGGGGCTTGACTACCGCCTCACTTCCCAAAACGGGCTGGGACTTAATGTGATTGAGGTATTGGACAGCCCCGGTCCTTCAGGAAATCGCTGACCATAATGAAACAGAGCTTTGCTGACTTTTGAAGTGACGTAGTGCTTTTGTTCCGCACAACAGAGTAAATCTCTTATCTGCTGTTGTTTCACAAAGGCCCGCAACAGTGTGGATGTATAAATAGGCCTTTTATTCTGTTGCCTTTAATTACCACAGCGCTATACTAACGGCATAATGTGAAATGATGATCCTCAAGTTAAATCATCAACCATTTAATCTGCTGTCAGCATACGACATGCAGTACACATTTACAGTGCGTTTTAATGGTGCTTTCAACGCAGCTCTTTTGGCTCAATATTAAAGCAGCATTTGGTGAAGTTAGTGATATTTATTGTAGCAGAGGAAAGGACCTGCGTGTACATATATAATACGTTAGATAGATGTGTGTGCACATCCCACACTCTGTGCAGGAGGAGGCGCAGCGTTAAATAGCACACCCCCTTCCCTTGCAGAAGGAACAGCTCAGGAAGTATGCTGTTTATTTGCATTGGTCCACATTTAAACAGCTCTGCCGTAGAGCTGAAAGCACATTGTGTATTCATCAATTTTGGTACTCATGGGGAGAGGAAAAATAAGCAGACTGCTATACATAAATCATTAAGACACAATCAAAAGCAAACACACAATATAAAGAAAGATGCACACAGGCTGTGGATGGATCGTGGATGTGGTCTCTAAACCTCAAACCAACGTTCCAACGGCGGTTATATTAGTTACTGTTGGAAAGAGGGCTTTAAACACTAAAGTCTCCACAGACTGCGGCTTAAACAGAGCAGAAGAACGGGGAGAGACAGGCTGTGGGTGTTTCTGGAAGCACCTTTTCTCTGTAGACTTGGCTGTAAAATGTGAGGGGACCCAGGACACACCCCTGAGGAGCTCTGAAGTGGTTGTAGCCACCGAGGGGCCCTGATAGCCCTGCTGCTTCTGCGCTCCACCGGCCCCCGAGCAGGTGACAGAGACTCGTCCATACTCTGGGCCTCTGCCAGTAACAGATGTGCTTAGTCAAATGACTAATTGAAAACCTAAAACAAAATCAGCAGCTTGGCTATTTGGCCTGCATAATAACAGGCCTGTGCTGATAAAGGGAGTGGGAGAAAACACACACACCCCTCTCATCAACGGCGCCATTAACAATCATGAGCAAAGATGAAAACAACGCTTGGTTTATTCGGCAAATGAAAGCACATAACTAGATGCTGTCCCTGGAGTCCATTTCCAATTTTAATAATACATCAAGGAGCATAGCTGCAGCAAATGCTACTACGTGGAGAGCCAAAGCATACCAAACTACTTACAGCTCCAGCATCGGGAGACAACTCCCAGGGCTAAGAATTTAGCAAATGCATAAAGGTACACAACATGATAGCTATTAGCTAAATTAAAAGAGCCATTACCGGAGTGGTGTGCAGAATCACTTGCCAGTTAAAGACTACACACCAAAATTTTCAATTTCAGACAGAAAACGTCTGCTTGTTTGTTTTCTCCCCCACCTCATCTCTTTCCATCTTCATCGTGAAAAGCATGCAGCCTGAGCTCGCCTCAAATTATGTACATGAATAATAAAATACCTTCTAATTAAAAACTGTTGTTAAATATGCAAAAATCTAATGATAATGAGATTGTGCAATACCTTGGAGTAAAGCGCATTATAAATTACTTAGAAGTGCAAGTCGGCCTGACCCAAACATTGCATTTTGAAGGCTACTTGCAATATTATGTCTGGGGCATATGGAGTGGGGGTTTAGTCAACTGTGTTTAGGTCTGTCTCAAACTGTTGGTGTACATACATGCACACATATGTCTGCGAATGTGTGTGCCTGACAATGTGCATTAGCATGTGTGTGTATACATCAACATATGAGTCTGGGTATTAGTGGGGGGTTAAATATATGTATGTATGCAAATGCAAACGTTGTGTCTGCCTCATTGATTCTTCAGGGGAAATGTTGGCACTAAAGCAAGTTGGAGTGTGAGGATAGTGTGTGTGTTTTTTACCTTTATTAAATGCAAGGTTATGATGACAGAAAATAATATTATAAAGGGGAAATTTGTGGTATTAAAAACACCACCTGTGTTCAAGCTGACATAACGAGAGGGTTTGAACACATGAAAAGAACAAGTTTTGAATCATGATTATGATGATTTTTTAGCTACTTCCACTACAACTGATACTACAACAATTGCAGGTGTCCTCTTTCCGGTAACGTATTGTCAAAGCGGCTATCTAGGTGGTGATTATTTGCATGTATTTGATTGGATTCTGTTTTTATTTGCTGTGGCAGCTTAGCAAATAAATCATCACACCGCTAAACAAATCTCAGCCTTTTTTCTACTGCATGCTTTGTGTTTGCTTCACATCATCAATCACAGCCCTTTCTCTGTTGTCCTTCTGATTGAGTTGTCCTCACAGCTATATGTGACAGAGCCTTTATGTTTCACAAATACAGTAAATAAAAATAGAATTTCCTTCTAACACATTTACATGAGGGTTTGAAGAGGGAGGCAGCAAATCAGGAAATGAGGGTTGTCAGTTTGCAAGAGAGTGCGGATGCATAAAAAAAAGGATGAAATTTTAAGCGTGCTTATTGTTATTCTGCTACGAAAGTCATGTCCAATTTGGTTATTATGTGAAGTAAATAATAACTTGCCTTTGATGGGAATATTTATACAGGTGTAGTAGTAAACAGGACTGAAAGATAGTTGTAGAAAACACAGGTTTCTGCAGGCACTGACATGCTCACACACACACACACCCCTCTTTAGGTTTATTGTGTTAATATGCATTGTTGCATCACCTAGCTGTAGATGAGAGCTCAAGTCAATTGGAGGCAATAATATTCCAAAGCTGTATAAATTCGCACATGCAGAATCGAGCCTGTATTTAATATTCAGCTAAATAAGACTCCACTCTGATTGAGAGGTTTGCACTGCACGTTGTCAAACATGATTGCACCATTCTGGGCCAGCCAGCACCGAGAACAATGTGCATATTTCACTTCCAGGCAACAGGCCTCCGCCATGTTTATTAAAATTTTAACAGGACTTTGGGCTTCACAGGTTCATCAGCCATTCAAAGCTGCCGAACAAATCAGCTGTCATCTCTCCTTGCATGTTTCCCCCCTCGTCCCTGACCTTCCCGACAGTCAGAGTGCGCTGCTGCTTTAGATGACTTTCCACCAAGTCTTTATGGCCAAATAAATAGCAGCATGTGACGCTATCCATCACGCATTATAATCCTGATTGTTTTTATGTTTGAACCATAAACAAATACTTGATTATGGGGGAAGGGTATAAATCAGGTGACATTATATGGGAAGGCAATCCAGCCAGTGAAACAGTCATTTAGATTAACGAAGCAAGCGCCTCGTACACGCACGCACACGTCTATGCGCACGCACGCACACAGAGACGTACTTTAAGGAGGGAAGGTTTGCAATAATAGTTACGAGCAGGAGAGATATGATTCGAGTGATGTAGAGGTATAAGTTCCTTTATAAAAACAAAGTACAAAGAGTGTGAAATTTGTCCCTTGAATGCAGACGAGACAGCCGCTCACTTTACTGTTCTAACATCTATGTATATATTGTTTAAGTGTTTATGCAGCGCCTAACCTCCCGTCTCATCGGGGAATCAACGTGGCTTTCTGTACTAATTCATTACTGTCCTCTCACAGTGTCTTGGTTTGGCTTATCAAACAAGGTAAGCACGCCATTGATGTGAAAACTTGACACAACAATGCTCTGACGTCAGACAGGCTCATCCAAAGTCAACTGTGAGCAACTAGAGGCCCCTTTGAAGTCAGAAATGCAAGGCAGCGTGCAGAATATCAGCCTTTTAGTGAGGTAGGATGAAATGCCTGCTTGTGTATGTGCTGTATACGTACAGGAGGTGTGTTGTGTATGTGTGAGAGAGCAAGACAAAGAACGGGGAAAAGAAAAAGGGGAATGTGTGTTTGCGGGTGACGGAGAGAGCTACTGAGTAAAATTGGATGTGTGTGTGCACGCATGAAACTCATTTTACCCCGCTATCAACTTACATCCTTCATCCAGCGGATAAAGTGAGTGAGAAACTCGCAGTTCTTTGGCAAATAAAATCTGGTTCATGCAAAGCCAGTATTAATTTGGCTTTTCCGCTGGAATGAAATGTTTTTGTTTTGGGAGGAAATTGCCCTGAGCAGTAATGAATTTCCCCCCTCTGCGCTGTGTGGCACCATAATTTAGCAAAGCGATAGATCACATAGGCCGACGATTTGAGTGTGCATATATTCTAATAGAAAGCTGATAAATATTAAATGTGCAACATTTAAAAGAGGCTCATTTTCCCAGCTTTTAGTGCAGAGAGAGCAGAATATTTCATAATGGCTGCTGGCAACATGAGACAGGGAGGGGAAAAAAACACAACAAGCATTATTGAGGCCAATATTTATTCACATTTATTTATCCAAATGAGTCTGTTAGCAAAAGAGATATCAGAGAGGCAGTGGGTAGTTAGTTTTGCAAAGCTCAGAGCTCTCTGGCATATGACAATACCCGCTGCTGCATTTCAAAGCATCGATCACCCGTCATCACAAACCCGTGGTGATGCTGCCTTCTTCCTTTTGTGTTGATATGTTTACACGGCCATTCTCTTGTTGTCGTTGTGATCAGTTCTTGCTTTGGTATGAAGTCGCAGTCAAAATATGCCAGCGTTTGTCTGCGGAAACAGCTCTCAGTTGTCTATGAGGGGAGAAATGTGCCTTCAAAACATGTCAGACTCTTTTTTTGTTGTTTGGAAATTAGTTTTAGACCCGAGGATGTATTTGGAGTGCTTTGGTGTGTTGGCATATTCCTTTTCATGTCATCTTGGTGGTTAAACACATTTACAAATCAACGCAGTTACTTTCTGGATGAACAGCTGGAGTGTCAAAAACAAAGTAATCAAAGCAGCTGCAGTAGCTTTTGTGTTTCTGTTATCTGCACTAATTTCACACATGATTTTGGAATGCTGCTCTACATAGTCGTGTTGAAACGCTGCTTTTAGAGCCATTTCAAACAACAGAGCAGAGCAAACTGTTTCACAACTAAACAAAGAATACGTCCAAATGAGCGTTATTATTTCAAAATCGTGCATCGGTTTATTTTAGTATGTTTACGTAAGTTGAATGATAAGGTTCCGTTCGATTAGATCTGATTATGTTTAAAGGCAATAATAACAAACCACTGCCAAATCTGTGAGGGAAGTTTACATGACAGCATGAACTGATGATTTGATGTTTATAACCATCATGAGATTTGAAACAAACATTTTTCTTTCTGACAAACACAAAAAAACTTGTTTCTTTCATAACTCGGCTGAACGCCATGATATGTCCCACAACTTTGGACGCGTTGTATGAAGAGAGCGCACTGCTTATGCAAAGCTCTGAGGATGATCAGGGATGTAGAGCACAACTGTGTTTACTTTGTTGACATCATAGTCCGCTTCACTGCAGTGCATATACTACAGAAATTCAAGTTTTATAACTTTGATGTGGATCGAACCACCAATTCACTATTTTGTTTGATGTTAATCAAATCAGGATCATGATACCTGCAGAATATTATCGTTTTGGGGGTGCCGGTTTAACTCTTAAATCTGCGGCCCTCGTACAGAGGCTTCAGTCCTCGATGCAGAGGCCCCGGGTTTGACTCTCAACTTCTTACCACTCTTCATCCCCCATTCTCTCTTCCCCTGTTTCCGACACTATCCACTGTCCTCTCCTTCGATAAAGGCAAATAAAATGCACTGCTGCATTCAAACTTCTGGTGAAGGGGTCAGAAGATACAACACATGAGAAGTTGTGGGTGGTTAAAAAACCTCTTTAGTTTGTACTTTGACTGCATTACTGGCATTCTGCTATATTTACACTATGTTCTGTTGTTGCTTTTTATGCAGAATATGTCACTATTTAGAGGTGATATGATTGAAGTTTCTTTTTTATGAAGGGTCAGGTGGTAAAAAAAACGTAACAAAGAACAACAGGACTCGGATATAGAATTTGATAGTTTCATTTAGCAGACGCTTTTGTCCAAAGCGACGTACATCTGAGAGGCTTTATCGGCCAGGAAGGAATTTGACTCTCTATGTACACTTAAACATGAACTAGTATGTACAAGCCTACATTCAACATTAAATATTAAACTAGTATCTACACGCCTGTGAAAGACAATAGTGCAAATATGAGAGTTAATACAACACAAGCTATGATCAAGAGAGGAGGTAAGTGTATAAATGTATAACAACACTACATAGCAAAAGAAAAACCAAAATCCAACTTTGCACCTCTTTTTTTTCTCCTGCCCATGTGCTCTTTTAGGTGTTAAGAAGCTAACATTAAATGTTTGTGGCATTGTTATAGCTATCTGTGCTGACACAGTACTATAACTACCCTGTGGCTCAACCAAAGCAAACCATCTGCGCTCCGGCAGCCCACTCCGTGCTCCTCTCTTGCCTTAAGTATTAAAGGCCATGATGAGCACATTCTGATAAAGCATTTGTCAAATATTACCATCTCTTTTCCTCTCTGTTCCCCATCTCCACCTCTTCAATCTCAATTTAAAGCAGCAATGGCCCTCGGCCACACAAACCACTCGGCCTGTGTCGCTCTAAATGGTGCCTAATTCCAGATTACACAAACCTATGGGTGAGATGATATTTCTTTTGTCTGCTCCAAGAATAGAGGCCTGTGAGCTTCTGCAAGCATCATTTAGCCCGGCTTAATTACCATGACAAGGAGATGAGCAAAACGGACAGTGCCTTGGCTTATCTGCGAGAGAGTTGCACTTTAAAAGGGCTTTAATGGAACCAATTATTAGGAGGATCTTTTCGCCGTCTGCTCCGGGTGCCACTTGATTGTTCTCGTTATGAATGTCCCTCCTTCCCTTGACAGAGTTGGTCACCATCCCCATCGCCGGCCCGTCTTCATCTCTCTCTCTTGTATAGTGATGAGAAGGTCAATAGACTACTCTTCACAGCTCTTGAACCTTTTCCATATTTCTTAATTAGGCCAGGCTGCATGTAAAAATGAAGCTGATAGGCTGGTACTTACTCTTGCTCTCTTTCACACACACACACACACACACCCACAGGCAGAACACATTCACATCTCATATCTCATACTGTGTTCACTCGCTAAGTCTAACTGGATACCCGATGTTTAATGGCAGATGGAAGAATACACAGGTGATTTCTAGTGCTCCTTTCTTATACTTCACACCTGACCAAATATGTCAGTTTGCGTAGTCCCCAGATGGCATGTCACAAGCTTAACATGTGACATACCAGGGAGGTGCTGGACAACACATCCTCAACGTCAGGGGGGCACCACCCTTACCTCTGGTGTCAGCGATGGGGAGGAGGAGGAAGGACGGAGAGAAACCGGCAGCAGTCGCAGAACAGAGGAAAAAGGCCATTAGAGCCGTTGACATTTTGTTCATGCTTGAAATCCTCAAGTTGTTCTACTGAGAACCAGTCGATTCAAGTACTAATTAGCGATCAGAAGAGTGTCATGGCTCCAGCAGTAATTGTGCATGTGTGTGAAGTAATGCCACAGTTGGCCTAATGTGGGTACTGTTCCTCCCTGTGCCTCTCCTCACATGCAAGTCAACCACTGCTGCAGAAGGAGCCACAAACCTTACAAGCTGGAAACTCTCTGACACAAACACAGAATGTATCACCAGCGTCCGCTCAGACTGCTGACACTTATATCACCAAACCACTTTCCCATTTGCATAATTCCACGTCCTTGCTCCACTTTCCAAGCTATTGTGTTTTAAGAAGCACTTTGAAGGGAAAATTGTTTTCTCTCAGCTCACAATCTCCACTCATTTGTCCAAGATGCATTAAGTGGCTAGTGTGAGACAATGGGCTGGACTTCTGACAGTAAGCTTTAATTGATGCTGTCTCCGAGGAGGGGCTGGGACACCGTGTGAACGTCGGTATGGCTGAAGATAAAAACACAAAGCCTAGTTTTAGCACTACCACAGAGTGACCCCTCTGACCTCAGCGTGAGGCTTTTGTTTCACTCTGTTCAGTTTGAGAGGTGTTTCATGAAGAACATGGTTCACTAGGCTTACTTATTCTCACCTAGTGGCTACAGCTGGTTATTGCAACACTATTTTTGGTGTACTCACTTATTCTTAACCTGGGAACTAGGACATCAAGAGATGGAAAGCAGGTCTCTAGCTCCCACTGCCTTATGGTCTTTCATGGGAGAATTGTTGAAAAGCATTGTTGTATTCTTGTTATATATTGGTGCTAAATGGTGGGCCTGGTCGCCAATAGAACGACACTAAAACAAAATACTGTAGCGATCCTGCAGGACTAACATGGAAGAGACTCATGGGTGTATTGGGGGAAGATGTTGCCCTAGTTCAGCTGGATAGGCCAGGTTCAGAGAAGGGGAGGGAACGAAAGTGTGGGAGGAAAAAGGGAGAGCGGGGGAAGAGACACTGTGACACCGTGTAAGAAGTTAGCTAGCTGGTTCGGCGACCCGTCCTTTTGTTGTTTTGGGCACTCTTACAACCCATTATTAGTCTGTATTTCAGGGCATTAAAACGCGGTCCTCCAGTTAAGCTTCAGCCACCGTGTCCTCATCATTCTGTTAGCTAGCAAGCCGCGCAGCGAGTGCTACAACACTTACCATGCAATGCTGAAGTCTGAAACTCTGTGTGACTCTGTTCCTCCCAAACACCAATGTTTTACAGCTGGATTTTACAGATCATGACATTTTGGTGTTCTTCGAGAATATTCTTCAAAGTGGAAGCTGTACCTTGATTTGTCTCATTTCGATGACCCTCCCACTTGTACACCTTGCGAGCAGTGCTGTGCATGACAGATAGGCAAGGCGAATTTCAAGGTCACTGAACCAAAGTTTCAAAGGACTACTCGCGCTGTGCCACCAGGAAAATGGGGCCTTTGGAGTGTTTGCACGCTTTTAAACCATGTCAGGTTTTATCCAAAACAACTGATGTGAACAGGGAGCAAGCATGTCACCATTCCATCAAATGGCTAATAATATACAGAAAAATACATTCTCACAACCAGTCACCAACTTGTGTCGGAAAAAAGGATGCAAAAAGTCAAAGATTGGGACAACCTAACTCGTGGCATTTTAAATGTGCAGTGGCATCTATACTTATTTCTATTGTAGGCACGCAGTCTGATTTTAGTACGGGAAGTTTCTGTTTACGGTACGTACGTATTCTGAGTAGTATTGACCAATCACGTATCAGCAGGCTGTGGTGTGTGCAGGAAAACCCGTGTGGAGAGCAAAAGCAGACGTCATGTAATCCGCTGTACCGACATCTTGGCTCCTTTCAGCGCCACTTTTGACAACGATTTAGCTTCTTATTAATCTCTATAAACAGACATCTGCATGCTCGTGAAGCTAAAAATCTGTTCTAGATCAAAAATTCAACTTGAGACAAATTTGCTTGAAGCTGTGTCCCGAAAGCAGTTCAGCGCTTACATTTCCTGACTTCACCATGCACCAGAAATGATCGATCCAACCTCTGATTCAACAAAGGATGATTTTAAAAGTAGTTTTCTTCTCCTCTTGAGGACAGACCTGACAAAGCTTCATTTTTATTTTTTACTAATCTGCATCATGATGTTGAAATTTAAGCAAAGGTAAGAGCCGTTAATTAAAGTCAATCACAAGAAAATCGCTTTCTTTTTCGGGTTCATACAGCTACTTCAATTAGCCAGAGTGCAGCCTCTGTGTAACTTACTATTTACAGTGAAACTGAGACTCACCAGAAACTGATGAACAGACTCTCCGCTGGTGATTATGCTAGCAGTGGCTCGAGCTAACGAACAGTACCAGCAGGAGAAATGAGGAGAGGATTTGAAAGCTAAAGAGCTGGTGACGGCGGAGATTCGAGGAGAAGGATTGTGGTAGTAAGTAAGTAGCCTACACATTTTATCTTTGTTGCGTGATTAGGATTGCTTGATGAATGATTAAAAGACTTTATGATGAGGTATGATGAGTATTGTGATGCATATCTTTGTTCATTTAATGTTGACAAATAGAGTTATTTTGCTACAGACTGCTACAGAAAACCTGTAAGAATAGATGAAGATGTAATGGGGGCAAAAGACATGAAACGTGGCGCTCACCTGTGTCACCAACTTTCTTTTGCTTCAATAAAAAAGGCTTCTAACATTTATTCTGCTTGGTTTCTCGAGGTAGAACATGGATGGCAAAATTACTCAAGAGCTGGCAAGCAGACAGTCAGAGAGGCAGCCAGAGACTCTCCCAGTAAGTGCGAGTCAAAGTGACAGCACAAAAGGTTGCTTTACAAAGCGTTTGCTGTTTCAGGCATGTGTGTCTTTTGCTTAATTTATGGACCTGCTGTTTTAGGGCATTTTAGATTAGTCTGTACTGGGGATATCTCATTCCATGTCTCACTGTGTGGTGCTCATTAAAGCTGCGAACGAGACGCCTCTGTCGCCCTCTCATTGGCCTAAGGTGCAATAACCGCCAATCAGGCGATTTGGAGCTCTTTCAGAATTCAGGTACATTAAACTGGCTTTGCATCAAGTTAATACGCGGGGTCTGTTTGGCTACGCCGGCCTGATAGCGTGATTCATCTCTGATGGCTTTTAGAAAACACCATAAAAATGTATTCTGGTAATGACTCCGATGTCGTCAAGAGAGTGGGCTGATGGTGTGGTTAAATGCATGAATGCGTGCTTGTATTATTTTCAGAATGTGTTGGATCTATGGTGGCAATTATGCTTTCATTTCCACTCAACTGCACTGTGTGTGGTGCTAAGCGTCAACCAAGTCATTAAGTTGGAGTTTGGACTAAGGAGTATGGAGTCCTGTGTGTTTGTTTGTGAGTGTTTTTTCCGAGGTTTATGGTCTGTATTTGAATAAGACAGTTGGGTGGGAGCAGAGTATATTACTGTGTGTGTGTGTGTGTGTGTGTTTTTACATGTTTGTGAGGACCCAGTTCAGACCTTGAAAGTGTGGATATGAACACAAAGGCTGTTTTTACCTTAATTAGGACTACAATTGTAACGGTGATGATTAGCACAAGGGACTAAGATATGAACTACACATATAGGAGTCCTGTTTACTGTTGTTATACAAATGTATGTGCTATGTGCTATGTGTGTCGTTGCAAGAATATGCATCTGTGTCACATTCAGTATCATGCAACCAATGCCTCAGCACCTGAGCAGGTGCAGACGTGTGCTGCAGTCCGTTTGTGCATGCATTTTAACTTTATATTTTGCGTACGTGCATGTCAATGTGTTGTGTTTGAGTGCATATGTATTCATGTTTGTGTACGTGCCTCGGTTTATGTGTGTGTATTGTATTGTGTTGGTACAGCTCCTCGGAGGACGTGACCTGTGTGAGTAAGGAGAGTGTAAAGGGAGGTGAATTGGGAGGAGGCCAGCCTTCTCATTAGCGGGGCAGATGTGAGGTCGCTCTGACCAGATTGCTAGCCACTTCCTTAAAAAAACAGCTCACCAATGGCCTGGCGTGAGACTTACGGAGGGGGAGCAGGGGCATGGAAATGTTCTGTGTTCCTGACATATTGTGAGTAGCCACCAGACAGGGGAAAGCCAGCAGTGTTAACCTGCCTCAGAGGCCAGCGAACGCTGTCTCCCCCTCTCCCCGTCTTCACAACAACATCCTTGTACAAGAACGATGTTCAAAAATAACACAAGCGGAAAACTGCAATGAGCTGCTACCTTATCCCTCCTGGACCCCTCCTGGGACAATTAGCAATCCAAACTGAGAGGAGGACGAGACAGAAGGAGAGGGAGGGAGTGAAGGTGGGTGGAAAAGGAGAGAAAAAAGGACAGGCATGGAACCAATTTCACCACAATTTCCATCCCTTTAGAGATGCTTGCTCATGAAATGATGAGGAGGCCATTAGAACAACAGATTAGGTAATTACAAACCGAAGGCCAAACCGTTATATCTCGTTTCTTCTCCTTTTCTCTAATGGCAAAGTCAAGATGGCTGCCAGTTTCAGGAGCATGTGAGGTGAGAGCTAGATGAGAGGCTGCAACTGGCTTTCAATGAAATATGAAATACATGCAGTGCACTTTTTATAGTAATTAATTAATCATGTTTCGCACCATCTGTTCTTTAATATTACATTTATAAAAGAGGGCAAATTAAGCCTGTATGTTGGGATTTAATGGGTTAGATTTAAGGCGATGTAGTGACCAATAATTAAATGCAACCTCAGTGAGTCATTCTGAAGTGAAATGCTTTTTTGTCTGTGCATTTTAATCACTCACTCAAGCAGGGGAGAGTGGGGTTGCTTCCTAACACTGCTAATGGCTGTGTGTGTGTGTGCGTGTGTGTGTGTGGGAGACACCAGCTAGAATCAGGTAGACAGGTCACACTGTCAAGCAGGGAGCAAGTGCATGGAAAAGAGGGGTCAAGGGCGAATAAATCGCTCGGCCGCTCTTTTTGAGATGACAAACACGTGCTCCTGCCAGAAGGGAACCATTAAAAATAATTTACACAAGCTTTATGTTGGCTGAGCTCTTTTTGATGCAGTGTTTCCCCTGGCAATTATGGCTATGGCGCGGCTCCAGCCATATGGCCAGCCGGGCAGTGGGCCGTGAGGCTCAGGAATACCTGGGTGGTTAATTAAGAGCTGTTGCCAGGGCCATAGGAGGCCAGTCTCAGATCTTCCACACCCGCACCACCGCCACCACCATCAGCGTCTCTGCTAACACTCTCGCTTCCTCCCACAGCAGACCCTCCACTGTGACCTACTGTTGTCTCTACTCGCTCACATGCAGCAGCCACCAGGGACGGGGAGAGGCCACCGGTAATTATTTGAGATAACATCCCCCGAGTTGAGGTGGGATATGTGAGAGAGGAGAAAAAGTATGAGCGGTGTTGTGTCTGTGTTTTGCTGTTCCAGTATGTGTGTGCATGTGCACATACGTGTGTGCAGGGTTGTATAAGTGTGCGTATACTCCAGAGCATAAAGGTCAACATTTCCACTTTCCCTTCTCGAGCGAGTGTAATGCTTCTTTAGAATGGAGGACAACGTAGCCGCATTTTTCATAAATACCTCATTCAGTATTCAGACATTTACTGTACTCTGCTCTCGGTCGCCGCACCAATTTGAATAAACTATTCTCACTTGTCAGGGAGCACTCGCCTCTCTTTGATTGACATGTACATTTTTCAGCTACTGCACAAAGGAAATGTGAATATAAAGTACTGAAAAATTTAAAAAATATTTAAAAGCATATTGTCGTAAAAAAGGGCGCTGTAATAAATAATTATGCAGGACTGTTTGTATAATCAGACAACAGGCCTCCTGCATTCTGGCACCCTACAGTATGTAGTGATGGAGTCATGCATGGAACATTAAAGTTACCGCCTACAGTGCTTCATTCTAAAATGCTGTAATAGTCATCGGCTGCAGACTTTAATTTTAAAGACAGCCTTCGACAATTTCAGACCAGAATATCTCTAGCTGCGTTCTGTTGACCTCACTGTGTTATCATGGCTCGTGTTGTCATAACATACAGCTTTGACCTTGGCTGAGGTCTTCACAAGCCCCCTGTCTAAACATATTGATATTCATAAAAGCACTATCACTCTATCAATCTGCTAGACAGAGATCTAATACAGTATAATGAAGCAATAATGAGGAATTTTCTCTTGTTAAAATGTCATTTATGTAATGAATAAAAGATGATGGGTTCAGCTGTCTCTGCTTTGTTCTCAATCAGTCTTTTTTTTTTGCTCTGGCCTGTACACTAACAATGGCGTCATTGGCAGACATTGTCCCGATAATCAGCCAAAATTGCTTCATGTTTCCACTGTATAAACAATCATTAGGATGTTGTTTTGTTCATTCGCTTCACCTCAGCTTTTCATTTGCAAACGGTGTCTGCGACGAAAACACTGACAGCTTCTAATCTAAATGTGTGATAGTTCACAATGTCCTGATTGTGACAGCATAGCAAGGCAAATACATTTGTGACTGTGTCTGTGTCAGGAACCCCCTGCTGACTCTCCAACCTCATCTCCATATTTCTTTATGGGAAATGTAAATGGATACATGATTATCTTTACACGGACCCAAGCAGGAAATGGGATCCTACCCTTCTCTGTGACTAAAGAAGAGAGGGAAATGTTATGGTACACATTATAAATCATTTATGCGTGTAGAGTAAGGCATCTTTTCCTTGATAACCTCTCCTGTGTGTTTTTTACGTGCTCGCTTTTCAACTGAGATGCAGCGAGGTCCCCATGGTGCAATGTTCTCTCCCTGTACCTCTCTAAACAATAAACAGCATTATCTGTCTGCCTGTCTGCCTTCAGTTTGCAGCCGTTTACACTGACCTGCTATCTTATGGTAATAAATCCCAGTGAGTGAATGAAGGGTGATATACTTGATGCTGAATAATTGGTCATTTTGGTTGCAGGCTCCCCTGCTTCACATTATAGTGATAATGAAGGCCTGCTGAATATGGTGATCTGTGTGTGCGTGTGTGTGTTGGATACGTGTCTCTGTATGCATCTGTCATCTGTGTGCATGCCTGTGTGTGTTGCAGAAGGTGTCTCCTGAGTCAGGGATTATTGCTGATAGATTATTTCTTCAGCCCCCCTCGTTATCACTGGATCAAACAGACATACGACCCGCACT
The DNA here is from genome assembly GCF_022749685.1 of Semicossyphus pulcher. Classification (NCBI taxonomy): domain Eukaryota; kingdom Metazoa; phylum Chordata; class Actinopteri; order Labriformes; family Labridae; genus Semicossyphus; species Semicossyphus pulcher. Next base: position 19,173,241 of record NW_027211603.1, read on the forward strand.
TCATCACTCCATTCATCCTCCTCTTAAACTGAGCTCTGGAGACCTGCAGAGAAGGCTGCTGGAACCGTATATATCGGGGCCGGGTTGAGACCAGGGGCCCGTAATACTGCTGCACTGGGACCCCTTTGCATAATTATATACCCCTGCTAGGACTGTGTGTAGTATATCCTTCCTAGTATTATGAATTTGGTTTAACAGCTGAGAAAACCTTATTTGAAAATGGGGCGTCGTTGATTTTAAATCACTTTTCATTCATCTGTGTCATTGTGTTTGCGCTGAGCTGGAAACACTGGAGGTTTTAAAAGAGATAGCTCTTTTAAATATTCGTCTTTTCCACACTGCTCTGGCCTCTACTGTCCAGACTCATGTTCCCTTCCCTGTTATTATGTGATATTGTCGTCACCTGTCCTCATTACCAGTTGAAGGACAGGCCCTTTGATGCTCATTAGCGAGCGCCCCTGTGTCAGCACTACAGCCTAGTCATAGAAAGGTGCTGTAAGCTGCAGCTATGAGAGACTGTGATGTCAGCCAACCTGTGTATACCATGACAGTGGTGACACCCAGTCGCTCCTCCTTTTGTCAGGGGGCCCTAACGAGGTCATCACCGTCCCTGAGACAGAGGTCACCGTAACATTTGACCCCTGTCCCTCCCCGCGCTGTAATGTCAACAACTCCTCCCGTCACCTGCCCGCCGGTGTCCCCGTGCCGCTCTCCCTCATTGGCCGGTGGCATGCCGAGCTGTCACGCGAGTGGCCAGCGTGTGTGAAAATCAAGGTGGGCTGATGTCTTTTAATGAGACAGACGTAGAGCCCCGCTAATGTCCCTGCCTTCGTTAGGCAGGACCCAGCTGCAGCCTGTCAGCCCCCCTTGTTAAGCTCGGCCCTGGTGGGATGGCTGGGCAGGGCAAACGCGGCTGTCGCTCTGTCTATCTGTCTATCAGTTGGTCAGCGTCTCTCCTCCCCTCTCCCCTTGGTGGACCTCAGTCTCCAGGGTGGGAGGCGAGCTCTGTCTGCCTGATGGCACGGTACTGTATGTCAGGGCTGTGCTCTCTGCTGCTTCCCCCGGATCCTGGGAGGTGGTTGGCTAATGATCCGCCGACAGGGCTTTGGGGCGCTCCACGGCATTTTGTTTCCTGATTAGAATGCAGCGGCGGCCTTTGTCAACAGCGATGTCAGCCGCTGTAAGGACAAAGCATTGTTACCAGGAGCATAATTAAATCTGTTTCCTGTGAATCTGCCACCTGTGTTGACCAGGCAGTCAGGGATTCAGAGAGGTGTTTTTTCGCCTCTCAGTCTGTGTTTATTCTCTCCTTTTTCTACCTCTGTATTAGTTGCTAATATACTGTGTAACAGGAAGCCACACACACAACAGGGAGATGACAGGTTTATTTTTCTGGGGATAATTCTTTTGTTGAGATAATGCAAACACAAATTAGAAGACAAATTTACAAGATGTTTTTATGCTACGCTCTTTTTTCCTCAGCTGCAATTTGCAAAAATCAAATCAATCAAATAAAAAAAAATGTATTAATATTTTTTGTGTGCATTTGATGCATATGCATAGATGCAAAAAAAAAATGTATGCACATTAAACAAAATCTATATTACATTGAATACATATATGTTTGTATTTTTCCCTCTCTTCTAACCCTGTTATAAAAGACTACAGTTATCTGTCTCATCAAACACACAGTGACATGTGAGCCAGAGCTAAGCAGACCATTAAAAGCAACAGCAGTCCCTGGGATATGGACTGGTCAAAAATTAATTGGCCCCATGGCTGTTTGAAAGCGCAGAGAAAACAACTCCATGGAGTGTATCAGGATTTCCCACATAAAATATGTCAATTTTCCCCGCTCAAGCCAGTCGAGCAATAATGACCCCATGGTGCTGTGGAGTGTTGTGACAACACAAATGACACTACACTGTGTGCTAATGACATGGGATGTAGTTGCTGGGTAAACATGGCAATTAAACAACAGTCTCAGGCTGAGTGGGGCACACATAGAACCTTCACAGACCCCATTGTGTCTTTGTCTTAGCGCACTCTCTCTCTCACTTGCTCTTTCCCTCTCTTTCTCTGTGTCTGTCTCTCTCTCTCTCTCTCTCTCTCTCTCTCTCTCGGCAAGACATTTGCATGCTGGAGGCATAATTGGCTGGTCTCATGGTGGCGGTGGCAGTATTCCTAGAACGAGGACATCTCAATGCACCTCACACGTCCTCACTGTCACAAGGCTCGCTGCTGAAAGCCTTCCTGACACAAACACAGCAACATAGAACGCTCCCACAATGGCAGCCATGTCTGCTCCCACTCAAACTACACCCCGTGACAAGAAGGAGCTGAACTAAGCACATTTCTCTTCCCCTCTTGCAGTTTCCAAAGTTCAGGATTACCGTCAGCATGCAGGAGCTCTGCTGGAGAAGTTTTTTTGCTGTCTGAGAAGGCTGTGTGAGAGAGTTCGGAGGGTGACAGCCTAGCTGTAGCAGTTTGCTGGAGGAAACTCATGTTGAGTTTGGGGTATGTCGGCACATTTGAACATGCAGCTACTTATAAGTGGCACATTTTGTATGCATGATGGACTGAATTCAGAAGTCTTGTCAGTTTGAATGTAACACACCCGTGTGCAACATGTTTCCTATCGCAGGAAAGACAAAAATATGGCTAATTTCTTATTTCTGCAGCCCTCAGCGTTACTCTCCGTCCTTTCTCACTAAAACAAATCTTTAAGTTTTTAAATGAGTCGTTTAGCAGATGCAGAATATGCAGGGCTGCATACAGGTGACACTGCAGTGCCCCAAAGTGGCAAAAAGTCTCTCGTCACATTGATAGAGTACCCCTGCCAGAGCCTTATTTCATTCACCCGTGGAACAATTAGCAATGCTGAGCAGTTTTGCAATTAACAGCCTCATAACTGTCACATGCCCAAATTTTAAATCAGCAGGAGTAATATCTGTTTTAGAGCAAAGTTTAATTACATAGTAAAGCATTTGCATTGCAGCAATTACCATTTTTAAATGACATTATTCATACTTTTTTATTTTCTAAAATGCTCCAACCTCTGCAGGCAAGGTTCCTCCCTGCAGCAGTGTTTGTGTAGCTGTCACAGCTATATGGAAAATTATACCAAATCTAAAAACAATGCATTTTGAGCTTGGTTTCACCCCCCTGAATGTTGATAGAGAAATAAAGTTTTTAGGTGACTGAACGAATGAATGCCATTACTAGCGGAATAGCAATCACTTCAGGCTTGACATTCTCCATCAAACCACAGCATACTCTTGTGAACAAACAGTCTGTCTAAAACTCTAAATGGGCTCAGTCAAAATGGATGCTAGAGCCCAGTCGAGGCTTAAATCATCTCTCTGTTGAGCTCAAAAGAGAAGCGTCGGAGCCAGAAAATAGAAGAGCCGGGCTGATGGAATCTGGCGCAAACACATTCCCACCTTTCCAATCTTATTTTCGTCTCTCGCCTTCTGCCTGGTTCCATTGCAGGGGCTTAGTGTACTTTTTGTGTCCCAGTGCGTACAAAGTCTATCAGAATGCATTTGTTTCAGGGAGCCCCCATTCACTTTCAAAGGGTTAAACAGACCATTCACCGGCCTGTCAACATTCCCTGGCCCGCCTCACGGAAAAGTCTGCTCGAGTTTTGTTCCCGATCAACACTTGTCTCCTCGGCCCGTTGTTGCTCGCGTCGTGTAATATCCATGACAATCGTGTTGGGCTTTTCAGGGGGCTCTGTAGCACCCATTCTGTGGGGCCACTTTCAGGCCATAAAGAGCTTTATTTGTGTGGATTTGAAAGAGTCATGTGAAGTGCCCTCAGGCTGGAATCCTCTTCAGCGGGTCACCACTGTCTCAATGGGCTTCACACACACAGGCAGCCATCAGTACTGCCCTCACGTTCTTATGAAGCAACATCAACGCCACCGCTGCAAGAGTTCTGAAGGTCCTCTGAAAGGTGCACTACAGGCAGGAGCAGACGCTGGTGGGGGCAAGGAAAGAAAGTTGATACAGGGAGAGAGACGAGCCCAGTGAGCGAGATAAGAGTCTGCAGCCGGAGGGGTAAGGAGCAAAAGTGAAGGCGGAGGAACCTTTTTTGGCTTGGATGAGGATGATGAGTATTTTAGGTTTTCGATTTGACCAGTACACACAACACCAAAACCTCGTCTAACCTTAAATGTGTCTCTCTGAAGTATGGACACACACAAGCTGAAGGCCAGGGCGTGGGAAGTAAGGGAGGTCCAACGGCGTATCCATTTTCATGGACCATATGGAAATTCTGTTGTGTGCGCAGCGGACGCGTTAGATAGCGGTGACCCTAACGGCCATGTGTGTGTACGCTGAATGCGAGCAGTGTGGAGAGGGGCGTCACCCTGACCCCCAGCATATGGGTAACTATTCTGAAGGAGGGTTTTCACAAACACGGCCATGCTGCCAGGCAGGCCCTTGGGACTTTGATTTGTTAATGAATTGCTCTATTGACTTGCATCTTCGCTTGCTTCATTAGAAGACACCAACAACAGTCCCTGATTTCTTTTTTCCCCCCTCTTTTTATTCCTCCCTGATCTTATGCACAGAAAGGAAGATGTGGGCAGAAGGGGGTGGGGGGCCGGGGGCTTACAGAATGCTATTGTATGTTTGACTTAAATCTTCAGGCTTGTCATCTGTTTTTCCCCCTCTTCTGTGGCTTCCATTCTTCAGCCCGGCTAATTTGTATGGTGGCAATTTAAGACAACTCTCCAGTGCTCAGTGATGCAAGAGAACAAACCTAATGCCCCACTCCCCCGCCTCCCAGTCCTACTCACACCCCCATCCCAGGCAGGCCATGGCCCAGGACCAGCCTCCTCTAAATCTATTTCCCAGTCCCTCCCCGGCCCTCATTACCATGTGGAGACAATAATGGTTTTGTCAGGACGATACCTGCTTTACAAGTAGCAGATTATTGTGTCCCGCCAGTGTTAACACAACAAGTACAAGCCCTCTGTCTGTGGCCATTCCACCGGCTGTCAGCACTCATCCATAATGGCAGTGTCACACCATAACACACAGCACACAAAGACGTGTGACCCTGCAGCTATATGCACAAAGACATACAGGCTCTATAAGACTTACACAACATATGGCTGCAGCATTATGGCCCTCGGTTCTTCCACAAACCCACCACTGAGCCAAAAACTTCCTGCCCTTTGTCCAGAAAATGTGTTGCCCCTGGCTGCTAGGCCACACAGTGCCATGGTTGTGCACCAATTACACCATACTTTACCAGGAGTGCCATCTGTATGCCAAATGGGCCAGTCTGTCTGGGCATTCTGGCCTGATAGGTGTGAATTTTACAGGCCTTAGAGTGTATTAAAGACAGCAGGGGCCATGTATGTGTGTTTGCATGTTTTGTGTTTTTTCCTGTTCGCACATTTGTGCTTATGTGTGTTTTTTTTTCTCACTGCATATGAGCGTTAATGTTAGCTTTAACATTCCTACTGCGTGGGTCACCGTCGCCTACAGGAAACAAAAAGCAAATAAAAGCTAAGGAAACAGTTCCATATCTTATCTTGTTGAACTTCCTGTGACATCTGGAGACATGATACATTTAAAGAGAGTTTTTCATTCCTAAAGCGACACAATGGAGAATGTGTATTTTACTGTGGCTACAGGCTTTTATCAAGTCGCTGTGTAGATGTCTTACAGGCTCTATTGACAAAGCCTCATGCAATACCAGCACTTACACTGTAGAACAACATGAGAGGAAGTGTAGCAGACTTTGACAGCCTTTTATCAGTGTTGCAGATAATAGGAGTCATCTGTGGAATTGTGATACTGAAATTTACCTCTGAAGGAAACTGATATTTTTAGAAAAAAAAAACAATGTTTTTTCCACGTGTGTCAGAATCCTTCATTTGGATATTAGTAGTACTTACAAGCACAAATAAAAGCCTCAATCCTGAAACAGTATGTGTCAGGGGCAGCAGAGACTAATTTAACTTGTGGACACCGGCTGAGGGAGCTTCCTGCGACTGTATATGCGAGGAGGCAGTGGGTCAGCTGAGAGGAACTTCCTGGCCTCTGCAGAGTGGTGGACGCCTGCTGTGTGGGTATAACATGGCAGGCAAGGTCTATTGTCTTGAAAGAGGATGTGCTCTGGTGTTGTCTTGGCTCCCGGCCGGGACACACTGCGTATGACGCACAAAAACTCTCACTGGCTGGACCCAAAGAGTCAAAGTGAAGTGCCAATCTTGCTCTGAGTTATGGCTTGGCAAGGCGAGGTTATGTCCAGATCTAAATTTAGATTTTAGGATATTAGTAACACATTATGTCCACCCTAATATTTACAACAAATGAATGATATTTAATGTCAGTGATTTCAGTCAGTGATTTCTGCCATAGCTGTCCTTTGCTGAGCCTCTCTTAAAATATAATTTACTTTCAAATAGTAGTTTGCAAGAGGAGGCCAGATGAACCTTCACATTGGCCTTTCATGTTTTTTTTATTAGTGGGTGGATACTGGAAATTTTGTATAGTTTAAAGGTTGTTTTCCAGCACCATCCCTTCTTTCTGTCACTACCACATGTGCCATGTGACCTTTGACCTGGGTCTGAGGGTAGTCAAATGGGTATGGTGAGCGAGAGACTTTATGGGTTCTGTTTGATTTAGCAAAGCAAATATTCAGCAAAATTAAGTCTTCACTTAATTTTTTTCAAGAACAAAATATAAGCCAAATAAAGTTTGGAATGCTGCAGTGTTTGCTGGAAATACTGGAAGAAACATCAAATCCCAGATGTGTTATTTATAACATCGCCTCACACAGCAGGAGCAAATATAACTTTCAATTCTGCAAAACACCAATTGGAGACTCAACACTGTCCTGTTCACACACTCAGGGTCATATTAATGACTGTTTATTTGATGCTGTGATTCCCTGGCTCTCCAAACGCTTTAAACTGGTCCTTTCAAAAGCATGACTTAAACAAATGTGTTTAAATTGGCTGATTAAAATGACAATAATCATGACATGTCAGTGCCTTGTGCTGTCACAACTCAGAACACAAAGTTACCATTATCAGTGTTTTTCTCTGCAATTGAATTTTTAATCACTGAGAATACTTTACTGGCAGTTTTAAGAAGTACCTATAAGTACTGAACGATCAGTGTAATGACTAAGGCAGAATTAAGTCGACTAACCACAGCTGGGCTTTCATAACTAAAACAGGCCAAGTGATGGAAAGTCTTGCTGACGTGCTGTCAGTTTTCAGTCTATGGGCGAGCTATTTTTTGATCCCTGAACAGCTGACGTTTTGGAGATGTTTTTTATCCTTTGAGGAGCCTCTGGTTTACTTAATCCTGTACACACCCTTGTAATTTATATTTACTATGCAATGCAGGGCCAATACAGATTATAATCTAACCTTGCACATAACTGCAGTTGTGGAGCACCTTAGTCCTTTAAAAAAACATTGCAAAATTCAGTTCTTGGTTTATGTTCATATTGTACATGCATGCAGACATTGTTCATACAGTATGGAGCCTGTGCCAGTTTGGATAGCCTGGAAACATTTAGCGTACACACAGCACAATAAGGCAGGCAGGATGATGGGAAGAGACAGAGCTAAGCTACCAATGGGGCCAGTCACGTCTTCAGAGCTGCGTCAGAAACAGTCGGGTTTCAGTTAGCATGCTGCTGTGCTCGGAGAAATCTCAATATTTATCCAGTTTGTCTGGCCGTGCACCTGCTGGGGGAGACATTAGTCATTTGTAAGTATTAACATGGGCATCCCCTCCTTCCCTCATCTTGCCTGTCTCTCTCTCTCCCTCTCCTTGTCTTCCCCCCTCCCCTGCACTCTCACTCCCTCCCTCTGTGAGTACACTGTCAGTCATGTTGTAGCCTTTTAAATGTCATCCACTTACTGCAGAGAGCAGTCGCCCCACTTGACAGTTTTATTGGGAGACGTCGCGATGACGGTGATGAGAGAGAGAGAGCGTGCGAGGGAGAGAGAGACAGAGAGAAGAGAGAGGTACGACTGGGGGGAGGCATCATTGAGTCAAATCAAATTAGAATAATCAGAGTGATGTGATTAATAGGAGTGCCATTGTGGGGTAATCATGCACAGCGATCATCACTGCGGTGGACTTCAAATTAGCGTGCCCTGCAGTGAGGCTTTGATCTGGCAAGCATCAAATAAAGCCGGGCGTCAGGTTGTCACTTACTTAAAGTACACCTTCGCCTTGACGTCTTTTTGCCACACTAAAAATAGAGACGGGAGACAAAACGTGACAAAAGGCAGAGGTACAGTCGACAAACGATCATGACTGCTCTGTGTGGCACCTGCTACGGTGAGCCACTCAGGAAGATGTACATCTCCATTTCTTAAGGTGGACTTAGAATCCGTACTACAGAGGTAAAGCTAGCTAACAAGAAAGGAAGACATCAAAGTGACATTAGCCCAAGTGACTTTTTTTTTCAGTCTGTCAAGCCCAGCTGTGGTTAAAATACCGCTCCAGTAATCATCAAGGAATATTTTTATCCAGTCTCTTTCTTTGTAATTGTCCTGACTTTAATGCAAAACATCTGGACAGACTTGGAAATCATGTATGCCACATCTTCACTGTGTCCTTCTTTTACTTTAGCTTACAGTGGTATGATAGGATTCATTAAAGAGAATGAGGGGGGGGAAAACAAGTAGCCAAAGAAGGCACTGCCCTGCTGTCAGAAAATACAACTTAAGAGGCAAATAAAAAGAGACATTCAGGAGCTGTCATGGAACTTGTAGTTGAGTTTGTGAAAGCTCAAGTGTCACGCTCTCTGAAACATAGAGCTCTCCTCTCCTCCGACTACAGGAATACTGACATTTTCATTAAAAGGTCACCAATCTTTTCATGTATTCACCCCAGCTTTTAATGTGAGCGTAAAGGTGAGCAGGGAATGAGGAGAAAAGAAGGGAGCGAGAGAGAGAGATTTAGACATGGGCTGAGGTGAAGCAGGACTCTGAGAGATACAAGATCAAAAAGAGGAAAAGACCAAAGCGATCAGCTCTCAGACCGAGGTCAGAGCTACATGGTACATATCCTCCTCTCTTATCTCCAACAGATACAGAGCTTTGAATGGTAACATGGAGAATGGTGTGTATAGTTGACCGCCCTTTTAGCATGTCGTCCCACAGTGTTCTGCTCAAAAGGTCCTTATGTCCTTGCAAAATGTCGGAGTTCAAGCTGAACTTTGTTTAATAAAAAGAAGCGTTAATAAATCAGCGGCACAAGAAGTGCTGTGAGTTTATTGTAGTTTGTTAATTAAAGTGATTCTTACTTCTGCTTACTTCAAGGTTGTTTTTAATGCTCCTCATGAAAGGACAGACTCAAACAAACAAGTTTTAATGGTAATCCATTCAACCCTAAGACTGCATTTCAAGCAGCATTTATATGTAAAATAATTCAGCATTAGTATGTGAGGATATCCATTACTGAGCTAATACTTTGAAATGAATGCCAAAATAAAAGAAGGCCTTTTAGTTTTCTAATTTACTATGTCGACCGCATGAAGTTAAAAGATGCCCCCATTTAGCTGTTTAAATGAGGATATAGAAATTTTTCCTCTGAAAATGGATTAAAATAATTTGGCGAGAATAATCATTTAAATAGCAATAAGGACCCAGAGTGTATCTATTGAGCATAAAATAATTTCAAGTATAAATTAAATAGCTTATTACTGCCTTTCATTTCCTTGAGGGAATCGTCTGCGCTCCTTTTTTCTCAGCTCCCTTGGTAGATGGGGTAATTTTCTTTGGAGGCTGCCGGAATAAGCGCCGTGCGGCCGCGTGTTCGGCAGGGGAAGTACATGAAAGTCTCCTGTTTTACACAGTGGATCTCATTCTCCATGCTGTCCATATTTCTGTCTGTCTATCTTGAGACTGGCGCTAAAGCTCCTTAGTCTAACAGCGTTAGAAGAGTAAAAGAGGCCTCGTAACTGCGGCTCAATGCGATTCTCGAGAATAAATCCAAGTCTAATCTTTTATGCCTTACCTGTCAGAAATCCTTCACTCAGTGTGCCCCTGCATTCCTTAACACACTGTCAATATGTCAGAGAATTGCTGAGATAGGTTAATTTCAACACCTGTCAGCTGATATACTACCCAAAATGAAGTTGTGCAATAGACTGGCTTGGGAATGTTTCAGTGCTGGAATGCAGTGTTCGGTGACTGCAGTGAAGTTGGGGGTGGACGGGCCTTTGCTCTCGCCGTGTGACGTCAGTGTGGTGGCATGGCAGAAAGCTGAGGGCCCGTTTGGCCCTGACAGCTGCGTTTGCCCACAGTAATGCACCCTGCCGGCCGGGGCCAAGGCCTCTCTCCTGCTGTCAGCACACCGATCGGCTTTCATGGATCATCTCTTATCTGCCGAATCTGTCATTGCAGAGGAGGGCTCCTTTTGGGGGGCTTTAAACCATGCTGCCATGGTTCACAGGCTCCAAGCCCCCCTTATGGATACTTTGCTCTGTCTCTCTGTCTGTCTCGCTGTCTTTCCCTGTCCATGTCCCGCTCTCTTTCTCTCGTTATCACTCCATCTTGCTCTCAGATGCATACTCTCTGTGTCATTCCATTTGTCTCTTCACTGCTTATGAGTGAGCGCTAACCTGAGAGGCAGGTTATTGGAGCTGAGGGACGGTGAATGGTTGCAACGTTGAGGAGTAAGGGAGGATTCTGGCAGGGAAGAGGCTTTTGTTTGTTTGGACAGACGCACAGGCCCATCTCTGAACTTCTGTCAGTGATCAAAGGAGCCGATGATGTAGAACAGATTCATGGGCCATGTCTTATCAGCCCTTGCTGCGGCCCTCATCCATCATCCTGAGCCCTCGTCCGTCTCATTCCGATGACGGCACCCTAAACAAGGTGAATTAATCACTGCCGCTACCGACTTGGGCCAGGTGGCCTCAAGCCCTCCAGATATCCGTGCAGGCTCGGGGGGCTCAGGGTGTATCCAGAACCTACACCCGGCTCCTCGGGGCAGCTTTGCTCAGTGGGTCTGTTCCTTTTCCACCACCAGCCTCAGGTCTGGAAAGCTCTTCCAGGAAATTAGTTATAGCCTTGAGTCAACTTGTATAAGTGCTTGAGATATGATCACATGTGCACGCCAAAATGTACACATGTGTAGATATATGCAGAACCATGTTTGCCCTGGAACTTTCATTTGTCATACTGCACCTGGTGGCCTTTAGGTTTCCATATCTTTCAGTGTATGTCCTCGTACTGCGGTTACCTTCGGTCGCCCGGCATCCCCCATTATTGATTTCAAATGGAAAGTGAGTCATTGCGCTTGTAGAGGATGAAGGGGAAAACGGCTTAAGTGGTTCCTTTGTGTCAGCAGGTTAAGCAAAGCGTTTCACACGGGCTTTTACAGCCAGAGATAGTGCCTTTGTGCCTGAAAAGACTCAACTTAAAACAAATGCCAAATGTGACACCAAAGGGTAATGGCTGCACACAAAATGAGGTGTTCCTAAGGAAAGGCTTGTTTGTCACGCCGGGCGGTACTCACCTTCAAAAGTTTCAGAGGTGAAACTTTGACGCAGAGCTTGGGGGTTAAAGAAAATGAGGTGTTTCTCACTTCAATCACAAAGAGCGTTTAATCCTCAGTGGTTGTTGTGAAGATTCTGGCTTTACTCTTGGTAATAAATCAAGGTACTGACAAGATATTACAGTTATAACGTTGTGCATGTACGATTCCTGTGACATGACCCCGCTGAACACTGTTTCATATGTTCTTGGGAGGTTTCTTGTATAACAGGTTAGCAACAGCGACCTCAGCAAATTACCATTATATTGCTGGCCATGCTGGGCTCCGAGGGGTGGTTATAGCAGTCTGGAAATGAGGTCAGGAGGTCAAGTGCCAAAGCATCGTGTCATGGAATACAGAGTCAAATGATGGACCATGTGTGCTTGAAGAGCCAAGCAGATGCAGAGGGGGGGAAGAAAAAAAACAGCAGACAGAAAAACACACAAAGTCAAAGTCATTTCTGAGGCCAAATCTTCAGCAAACAGATGTTGACAGGCAGACTACAAGTTCATCCCAAGGTGAGGGGACATAAACACTCGAGGAAGCCATCTCTCTGACGTCTGGACAAAGAAGACATTCAGACAAGGCTGTGTAGTAATGAAACGGGAACACACACAATCAGCACCTATCAGTCAACTCAATATTTCTCTCACATTCTCCCATTTATGTCATGATAGTTGCATAACCTTGCTGTTGTCCTTGGCCTCTGAACTGTTAATAAGCCTATTTGTTAAAATGACACTGGCAGGCAGCATAAGCTTTGTCCCCCTATCCCTCAGAGTGGAAGTCAGTTATCCCCCCCCTCTCAGCTCATCTGGCAGAGGTGAGGCGATATCACTCTGACTGCTGTGACAGCTCTACTTTAGCATATTCATGACGAGTAGACTCTCATTTCACAGGTGTATTAAAATATCCCTAACCCCTTTCTCATAGGGAGCCTCGTTTCACAACCGCGATGGCCGGACGCCATGCATGAAAATCGATGGGGGAAATATGTAGAAATATAAGCATGCATCAGAGGCCAGGTCAAGAACCTAATTTCACAGTGACACCAGGGGTAATTTGGCTCCAGAAATGTTTGTCAATTCGCCATTCATTTGAGCAGGCATGGCATTGTGAGGCCCTTGATGTGAGTGCAAGGTGGCCAACCTGAACGCCTGTATTTATGGCGCACTTTTGTGAATACATTACGCCTGTCACAATGAAATAAGTGACATACTTACATGCTGCGAGGAGTAAGTCCAAAGGGGTGAGCAGCGGGCGAGGGAGAGATAAGAGGAGAGGTAATTAGTACATTCATCTTTTTTATGATATCATTTTTCAGACATATATGATCACAATGTAAATTAGAAATAAGGAGGGACCTGCAGAAAATGGAATTCATTTGGAGCGGGTCAATCGCCCTACAATAGCGGTGCTGGGAGGCCAGGTGTAATTTACGGTGGCGCTTGGCCCTCTCTCTCTCCTGCCATGCACCTGGCAGAGCCTGATACCCTGCTGCTCCCCACAGCTGCTGGGCCTCCTCTCCCACAGATAACGCTCTCATCTCCAAATGAGATTCATTTACCACACAGGAAACGGAGGAAAGGAGAAGAAAAGGGAGAAGAGAGGAGACAAAACTGCTCTCCCTTTTTTGCACCATCTTTCCGCCTCTCTCTTGTGTGATTCAAGACTAAGCACTTACTGTAATGACATTCTATGGATTATTGATTTTTGATTTGGTTTTTCTGCTCGGCAGATGCCCCCTGTTTTAGCGAAGCCATTACCTCCGTAACGATTAGAAACAAAAAGTTAATTATGTAATTATAAAGCCAATAACAGCCTGCGCTGGTTTACCCTGCTTTAGTCGGTTTAAACATTATCTCTTGTGTGCACATCATAACAGGCGGAATATGAGGAGAGGAGATTAACGCCTTGGAAAGCAGATGCGGAATTTAATTCTCCAGTCCATGGCTGCCTGGGAAACCATTAAGTAATCACAACATTCTCCCTCGATTAAATTCACGGCTGCCACTTTGCACACAAAGGGAAGGGGGAAGAAGAGGTGCCTGCAAAGCTCTCCCATTTTTATTGACTGTAACGTCAGTCCCTGCCTGCAGGCACAGATGAATAAAACTGTTAAATAGGGTTCCTCAATCTGTCAGAAAATGAAAAGTTTGAGTGGGCAAAATAAAATCTAAGTAAAATAAAAAAGGAGGGGGTATGTTGCGATGTGTTAGGCCCGATAAAGCTCACTCAGAGCGGATGGAATAAATGGGGGAGCAAAAAGATGCACTTGATATTTCCCCATTATTTTCAGTCATTTTACTCCACCGCAAATGATTTTTGTCCCCAGCAGCTAAAGATAAGGCTGACGGAGAGAGGAAGTGGCTGAATTGGACTTGGTTTAAGTGGATTAAACACACACACAGAGACACACAAACATGGGCCTGCACGTCTACACACACAAACATACATACAGCTGAGACACACATGTATTGACAGCCTAGAATGCATACAGTAAGTGTGACTAATTACTTAAGGATGGGTATGTGAGGAATTAATATGGCCTTGAAATGATATTTATTTAATGTTACGCAGTGAAGCTGGTTGCAACAGCCCTAGAGGGATAGAGGTCAAAGGGGCGGTCTCCTTCTATAAACGAGCACTTAAGGGCAGAGAGAGGGTCCTGGTCTGATTAATTGGGTAATTCATTAGTTTGGTTAAGTCGTTTAGTAAGATGGGTGAAACGAGGGCCTATAACCTAAGGGCTCTGCAGAGCACTAGCTACAGACGAGGAGGAATACTGTGGCGAATGCAAGATAACAACATCAAATGAACTGTGAACAAACACACATCTATAGAGTCGTGAGCCAGAGTGGCTGTGCTTCCAGGAAAATGAGCAACAAACAAAGGCGACACGTATACACACAAATTGCCCTTTTATATGATATGAGTTTGAACGTGTTTGAAATTACAGTGCAGCCATTTGTGATGGGTGTGTTTCCCTGGCTCATATTGACAAGCATTAATCCTACATGGAAGTTCAGGTATGTGTTATTGACTGTGCGGTTGAATGGGGAGCTTGTGTGTTAAAGGGCAGTTCCTTATGCTGTATTTAGATAGGCTTAACTTCAAAGTGGTTGCCGTCATCTATCATGCTCTCTGGGTTATCAGGCTGCAAGGGGCTCTAGCTTCGGTCAAAGAGTCTGATTACCGAGCAGTGTAGATGTGTGTACACATGACACTGTTTTTTAAAGGCTATATTTACCCGTGCTTCTTTAAAGTACTTTCTTGAATGTCCCACTCAGATGTCCAACACACATTTACAGGCCGGTTCACGCACACACCTGCATATTCAGACACACTGAATCATTGCCCTAGCATCTTTTCAGACCCATACAGTGCCCAGTGTGAGTGCCAGCCTGTTGCTACACTCCCCTCCACTCCTGTCCGTCAGTTTCTTCCCAGGGGCCCCCAGTCCTACCCCAGGGGCCTGGGGCCTGCTCTTCCCCAGTCCCTCTCCACTCAGCGCAAATGCCAGGATCAGGTTTGGGAAAGGCAGCAGTTTTTTGTGTACAGTGGACAGCTGGTACATTCCAGATAAGAGCTGAATTTAAAGTGAGTACAAAGGCAGCAAGCACAGCCGTCCTCTTTGTCTCTCCATGCCCATTGATGAGCTTCTCAATCAGGCCCAAACGGTTTGTTTCTACAAGCATAAACACAATATCATAACAGCACTGGCAGAGAATAGCAGGCAGTGTGTCTGGTTCCTGTTCAGACCTGTTAAGCCTTTTCAAGGCGCTCCATGTTACACCACACGCTGAATGGACTAAGTGGGATGATGGATTTGAATACTGAGGTTAAAATCCAAGTACACTTGTCAGCGAAGTCTTTGATCAGAGCAGTACAATGACTAGAATCCGTGATGTAAAATCTGGTTTGCAAACAGCTGCTTCATGGAAATTTTTTGACAAATAAAGCTTTAGCCGAATGCCCTTCTCCATTAACACCTAAAAGACTAGTATTCATAAAACGATGAATAATTATGCGGCCACTGTCTTCTGTTAGTAACATTTACACAAAAATCTGTTAAATCCAGTGGTAAAAAAAAGCAACGATTAAAGCCGATTTCACCAGTTTGAGAGTGTTGTTTAGTGTCATAGCGTGGCATGATGACCATAGCAGACATTCACTATCTTTAAGCAGCTCCTAAATTCCTCCAGGACCCCTGTAGCTCGGTTCAAACACCCCCCACCTGACCCTTACATCAGCTGGGGACCCCTGAAACACTTGGTCCCATCGCTCTATGTCACGGGAATCAGCCCAGGCAAACCAAGATGGCATTTACGCTTCATGAGCTGAAAAAACACAACATAATTTGTTGTACAAAGCAAAAATCTAATAGTTTTTGTGGTGTGTTTAACATAGAAATATGCACTCAAGAATATATTCCACAAAAGCAAGCACTCACAATGCATAATGCACACACACCAAGCATGTGACATCAAGAATTCACTTTCTCTAAAAAGCCTGATTCCTCTCCACGTCCCTTTTGAACCAGGTCAAAGCCCCCACCCACCAGCCCCAGCAGAAAGGATGGGAAAACTAATGACTACAATGGAGTGTTTGCATTTTTCTTGGGCCCTGAAAAACACAAAGAACAAGGCCTGTGACAAGCTCCATTATTTGGTTGCTCTGCCAGTAAGGAGACAGCTCCTGCTGGAGAGATGAAAGTGGGGGGTGTGGGATAGGGAGGACAGGAGAATGGGGAGTGTGTGGGTGTGGGTGGAGGGGGTTATGTGTGTAGGGTGTCAAGAGGGCCACGGAGATGGCAGGTGATGAGGACGGTCCCGCCCTCGCTGCCATAACCCATGTCGCGTGGAGCTACGGGCCCATCAGCACAAAGACAAATTATCGCAGGGGGAATTTCACGGACAGGAAGAATCTGTCACCGAGTGGAACCCTCCCTCTTAGGGACTTCACACAGCCATTATGAGCTTCTTTAAGGAGGGAAAATTCACTGAGAGGCCGGCGTCCAGCACCCCCAGAGCCAAGATGGATGGGGAGGAGGAGGTGTGGGTCAGAAGTTAGAGGGGAGTTGTTTTGCTTTCACCTTTTCATACTGTCTGAAGCATACTCCTAAGACCATACTCCTCCTTTTCTCAGTCGATGCTGCTATTTATTTCAGAATGTTGCAGAGCGGCCACGGAAAAATATCAATGTAATGAATTACTACAAAAAATTAGCATGCAATCTTAAAGTTGAAATGACTTTAATGTACACATTTATGTCTCTTTTATAACCAAAATGTCCTGATAAGATATACAACATAAAAATCTGCACATACTATATTTAACCTCTTGTTTGCATCCCTATTCGGTGAGATGGCCCCCCTGTCCAGCACTGAGCATAAGGATGTCAGCTTTCTCATTGCTTCTGTAGCTGGCATGCAGCCTCCCAAAACTTGGACTGCTCCCAGCAAGCACATGAAGAATCCTGCAATAATAAATAATACCACTCAATTGGGTATTACGTGTACTTAGAGACTTAGATTTATAAATTAAGGCTTTGTGTTTAATTGGCGACTCCCTGTGAGAGTTAACAGTGTGTTTAATGTGCACTTGGTGGATAAACTTAACATTAAGCCTCTAGATACACAGGCAACAGTTGTTGGGAAATGCAGGCAAACACATGATGTCAGGCATTGTAAAGAAAGGCTGTTCCAACAGGAGGGCTGCTCGTGGTGATAAATGTCTTATTTATTCGAGATATTAAAGTGCTTACAACAGGGCTTGTTCTTTCACCCCAAACGAAAACGTCAGAACAAGAGGCCTTTTAACTCCAGCAAGAATTTCCACTCTTATATCCAACAGATACATCATCACTATTGTGAGGAACAAAGTCAGTCAAAGCTCAAAAGAAACAAACATGAAAACCAAACACGTTCAAAGATGTGTCACCTGAAACTATTAAACGAGGTCAAGAAGAGAAATAAGTTTAATTTATATGTTGTATCGCTTTCTTTGAAAGAAAATTAGGACATAAAAATGTTTTTATTCACCCAAGTCACAAAACTGAGCTTCTTTCATACAATTCCTAAAAAATGTGGGGTGTAAAGATTCTTTATTTTACATGTTCTTGGCCATTAAAATGCATATATCACGTTAGCATCCATGTTTGTTATAATGGGGAAAAAGTCACATTCACCATGAAGACGTGCCCCCTCCCTTCTTCGCTCTGTCTGTATCATTCATGAGACCACAACATGTGTAATCATGCTCAATATTTTATAACAGGTTGTATTACAACGACGTATTCTCATTCAGAGTGTACGCATGTATCCAAACATCTCACCCAATAATAGGAACAATGGGGCTTTAAGTTGTTCGTGGAAAGAAGCCACATCTATTGTGTTCAAAGATATAATTCCAATTGAACCATTATGACATCGCCTTTTAAATTTGTCTTGGCCAACACAAAAGACCAGTGGCCCTTTAACAAATGTGAAGGGGATTATTCTATTCCTTCAACTTCGAACCCCGCAGCCATTCTCCTCTCTTTCACACTGGGGCATGAACTTGGATGGGTCCTGCTTTCCCCCCTGCTGAACACCACATTTTAAACACACAGTCACAATTGGCTGGATTAACCCGCTCCCTGCCCCCTCTGCGTGGAGCGATCCTATGGACTCAACAACCCCTACCATACTAGTAACCAGCAGAGGTGCATGCTAACTGGATCATGTTCTGTGAGAAGAAAGAAGAAAAAAAAAAGACAAGTGTCCCTAACTTTTCTCATGTCACTTTCTCTCACAGCCCCCAGTGTAGATGGGTATAGGCCTCACTTAAAAGAGACTCCTTTGAACTGGATTCATGGGCCATTTGCATAAGCAGATTTGGGTGAGGAGAATGGAGGGGTACTGCGGCTGGTCATTAATATGCCAGCTAATTCAGCACATTGTAAGCCCATTGATGCTTCACTAAAGGGCAGTTATCCCATTGCCATTGTTTAGGCCTGAACCAGTCTCAGCAGTTGTTACAAATTACATACTTAATTGATTTAAAATCTGCCATAAACTGCACAATGAGGGGAGATACGGCGATGGTTGACGCCAGAGCAATGCTGAGTGAGATTTTTTTTTTCTACCACTAATGTTAATGTCTGTGTAATAAATGAACGGAGGGGTTTCAAACAGCTGGCTCTGTGTTTGTGAGATAAACATCATAAGCAGATGCTTGGCCAGTTAACCCTGCTTATTTTACAGCACCGCTAACATACGCACACGTTTCAAACACATTTGCACACTCATTTTCAACACGTTTGTAAAACAATGTCCACCGATCACGTCTAAAAAACCGCTGGTCTGATATTCAGCCAAAGATACTTTCCAAAGATAACGCAGTGCGAGTGATTACCGCCGGACTGTTTGTGCCGTCATGGTAACGCACACTCCACATTTTCACACTCAGCACCAATTAGTGGCTGCAACAAAGCCTGACCAAAAATAAACATTGCAGTATTGCATACTTATTACGACAATAAGACGTAATCCCCGGGATATGCTGGACAATATTAGCTTTTCAATTACTCCTCAGAGCCATTGAGTGGCAGCCTATTGAAACAGAGAGAACGCACACACTCACGCACACACACACACACACACACACACACACACACACACACACACACACACACACACACACCCTGTCCTACTCCAGAATAGTACTTGAGATGTGAGGGCCTTAAACATAGCACCCCTCAGCATACACACCAGTGGCTCCTCACGCCTCCTTATTTATTGTGCCCTCCTTCTGTTCACTGGGTAGAGACATAAAAACACACGATGCAATAATGTTAATTAATAAATACACAAAGCAAATGGTGAGGAAATTATGAGCATGAAAGTGGTGTTCATGAAGAAAAGTGACATTGCCAATAAAACAGCAATGATAATAAAAAGTCGGAGGCAGCAGAAATGGAGGAAGTTGTGCGGCGTCTCTTCCTGAGATGCCCCACCTTTTGTTGGACCATGACCCACTCTTCAGCATTTGCCATTGTCAGCGAGCCCTTCGAGGGGTTTGTATGCTGCAGGGGTCTCTGTGTATTCTTCTCCCCCCCCCCTCTCTTCAATCTCCTGCCCCTGATAGGGCCACATCAAAGCTGGAGGAGCTGTGCTTTGTGGGGCCTTGGTCCCTTGACTCTCAACATGTGGTTTTGTAGCTCTGGACATCGGCACCTTTTAACCCATTCTGTCGAGATTAGGCATCGCCTTCAATTGGGCATTAGTGAAACTATAGTAACCAATAAGAAGCTTGTCGCTGAATGGAAACTATGTATCTTGTCACAGTGGAGCTGTCGGAACATCACGATCCCAGACAAGTTCCTCGGCAGGATTTTGGCTGCCTGGATGGGGGCCCCTTCTTTTCATGCTGACACCAAGTAAACTCCTTCAACACTCATTCACAGACACACACACACACACACACACACACACACAGAGACACACACATTTTTGCAACCCAGGCACTGTAATGGTAATTTATATTCAACACAAAGAGGGGGGAAACATTGTTTTCCACGAGGCACAAGTATTTAATTATCTGAGTTTTTTATGTCTTGAGTGAGAAATTTGGACAAAAATGAATAACCAACAACAGTTTAAGAAGAGGAGGGGGGAAATTGCTGCACACGATGACTTAGGGTGTCGGGTTTGGAAGCTTGGGAAATAAACAGGAACTAATGGAGTGGGTCCCTGCTGCAGTCTTGGCTGGCACAGGGCTGGTCCTGGGGAGAGAGGAAGGGCAGGCGGAGGGCCAGGCAATGTCGTCGGCCCCCAGCTTCATTAAGAGGTGCAAACACAGCTCCACACTACTCAGGCCTTGGGCTCCATCAGTCAGATCCTGGCCTTAGCCTGGGCTTAACATGAGCTAAAGACTCCAGACATCACACACTCATTAAAGCCAGGCTCCTGGAGCAACTGTCACTGGCTAGCTGCTCTACGGCAACTGCTCTCTCCAGATTCCTGTTGAGGGGAATCTTCACACATCCCCAGGTTGGCTCCCTCTGCTCCAGCACTAGTCAACAGCTTGGATTAGTGAGGTTACTACAGTCAAAACATTTATTTACAGAACAAAGCTAGCCTACCCTTTGCTGGCTTTACTCTATATCTGCTATCAGATGGCCATTTACTTTGCTAATAGTGATAAGAAGCATGATCCGCGCAATTTTCAGATAGCCAGAAGTACTCACTGACAGCTCTATCACTGTTTACATGATGTGCATTTGCACGCCTTTAGATAGTGCCTCTGCAAAGCCATGCTAATGCTATCAAATATACACATCATAGCGTTGACACTTGGCTAGTGCTTTTTGTCTATCTGTTTTGTTATAAAGCCCCAGTTACAGTGTTCACTTGATGCTGCTCAATCGACACAAGTCTCACACTGGCTCGGGCAGAGCAGAGAGAATCAGCATGAGGGTGGATTGATTTTTGGCTGGGTGCGGACAGTGAGCCAGGGACAGTGGGCCTCCAGACAGAAGCTTGGCTGGACTCTGTGAAGACTGGAGCCTTCTGTGAGGTTGCCTGCCCCGCCACATGGAGTGCTCCAACAGTGACCCTGCGCAAACTGGCAACTGCCAACCGTCTGCTTCCGTCTGCTTGGCATATTTGGCCATTTAGTGGGCGCTTGTGAAGATCAAATGGGTTAAGATCACCCCTCTTAGAGAGCGGGGAAAAAAGAACATCAAAAAGGTGTAAATTTCACTTCCCCACTTTTGATTAAGTCAAGCATGAAAAGAAATGTAATACTCTCAAGTGGCAAGGGTTTACACTATTGATGCTGTTACTTCTGCTTCAGGAGGCCCAATCAGCCGACAGGGAGCTGAGTAAACTCGCCCCGAGTTTTAGGGGAGGCCAGATGGAGGGCTTTTGCTGTGCCTGAAAAGACAGCTTAAGAGCTCGCCTCCTCAATCCCACTCAATACTGACTGTGTGAAATCCTGGCCCTGGCTAACCCCCCAACCCACCCGCCTTCTCCAAAGCTGGTGGCTACCACCATATGGGCTTGTTTAAAAACTCCCACAGGCTGGTACAAAGCACAACAACACAGTTTTCATATCAAGTACTCTCTCAAAGAGGCCCCCCCTCCGACTCCTTCCCTTCTGATTCCAAAGGCTGTCACGGGTTCTGCTCTGATTAATAGTTGGTGTTGGCCGTCTGTTTTGGCAGATCATTTTGTGAGATGATTAATATGAATTTACCAGCTCAATCCAGATTTCATATGTTACAAAAGGAACTGCTGATTGACTGGGTGTTTGCCTTTTCACCTGCTAAAACTTACAATGCCAAATATTGGAGCGATATTAGCGGGGTGACCCTTTAGAGTAACATTGCACCTCCTTGCTTTGCTTTGTCGCGACAGCCTCACACAAAGCAAAAGTGAAGTAGAGCAGTGCCCCTGGTAGTATGTGGTGGACAGCAGAAAGGAATGGCTTTTGTAAAGACTTAATAGAATCTTTAACCGTTCCAACAATCCACTCCCATGGAGTTGCATTAAGTAGATATTGTAAAGGGAAAATGACCTAAATAGCTCAACATCAACCTCATTAGGCATGCAGGCAGGGCCAGGGCCATTTCATGGTGGAAGCTATTGTCAAGGCTCACCCCAGGTAAGCATTAAATTGCAAATGATACCCTGAAAGGCAGAGAGGAGAGGGCAGAGAGGGAGAGGGAGTGAATATAGCAAACACAGAGCAAATGGTTCTCAGGACAACAGAGAATGAAAAGGCGGTTGGAGGAGCTGCTCTGACCGTAAAAAATCCAATACATCACAGCTTTTGGGGAGCAAATTCCACTCGTCTCCTAAGTGTCTTATTTGTAAGCAATGCTGAGCACAGGCCTGTGTGGAGCGACAGAGAGAAAAAATAGAGAGGGAGCAAGGGAGAGAACCTAATGAAAGACTGATAGCAATTACTTGTGCCCGTCAACGGCTCCTCTCCCTCCCGGCATTCCTGGTGAAAATTAGACGAGTGGGAAAAATAAGGCAGAAGAAAAGGATAAAGGGGCTGAAAACAGTTTAGATTGAGTCTGAAGAAGTAGTCTCTGTAGTCTCTTTCTACTGTCACCAAACTTTCCAACACAGTCTATCTCTCAGCAAATCAATAGCTGCATCTTTCGCGCCCAACGATCTTCACCTAATGACCCCTTGGATCAACATGTTAATAAAGGGCTCTCTGAAGAATAGTTTGCTACTGCAAAGTGCTCTTGTGAGTGACATTAAAAGATGCTCAGAAACGGGAGTAGTGCTCCCCGGCGGAACCGCTCTCCGTCACCCATCCTGGTGAGAAATCGTACCGTTGCATATTCCTTGTCACCGATGGCATAAGTGAAAGGACCCCTGAGGACAGTGTTAGTCGCTGCTTGCCTTGTGGAGTGGAGTAAATTAAAGCAGGGATTAGGGCAGGCGAAATTGTGGATGACAAGAAAGGCGGTCGCAGCCAAATCAAGTGTTCTTTAGGACCATATGTCTTCATGAAGTGCTGCAGTAGGGGCCAATGAGCCCACCGCGCAGCAGTTTAGTTTATTCAAGCTGAAATAGACAACAGCCCCTCCTTGCTAAACTATCTTTCTTTTCTTTCTCACAAAAGTTCCCTTCACACGAGCGCCGCAATCCTGAACTAACCTTCACATTACCTGGAGAGGCAAATGTTCAAATCAGAGTGACCAGACTTTTGATGTTCTTAATCCTGTCCGTGTAATGTCTGATTCACCACGTGTGGACAGGTCAGGTCATTGTTCCAAGAATTCACAGTTAGTGTGTTGGCGTCTTGAAGATGTTAATGACATTGCACCGAGTGCAGCTGCTTTGTAATTCTCGACTTTCCTGTGTGTTGCTTTCCACTCTTTTGTGGATATTGCGATGTCATACACATGTTGTGTGTGATTGACTGGCGATCAGTCCAGGTATGACCCCGCTTCTCGCCCAATGACAGCTGAAAGAGACCCTAAACAGGATGAGCAGCATAGATAATGGATGGATGGATGGATGGATGGATGGATGGATGGATGGATGTTGTATTGATATCAACACTTCTACCTGCAAACTTTACACAGGTACCACCCCTGTCCTAACTGATATAGAGTCTTTCCAGGGGGAGAGAGTGCATCTTGGACACTCACTTACATCCTACATGTTTGAAAGGGCAAACAGGACAGTGTCCAGACCTGATTCTTTGGACATTTTAGGGAAAAAAAGAGGCTAAATGTGTACTTAAACACTGCAATGTAATGAAAATGCATATCAACAGCATGCGTATATGTTAAAGTATAGAAATAACATGCATTAAATGCAGCCACAAAAACACATTACAGGATGATTATGATTGCAGCTTCCTCTTCCCCTTCATAAAAAGTCCTCCAGAAGCATCTGAGTGGCTGTTTTGTCATCTTTTCCTGGATGAGACTTTAACCCTAAGCTTAATTATCTACTCATTTCTATGCTCCAGTCGTGTGAAATTGAATCCTTAAAAAAACAATAAACCAAAACAAATTTAACACATGAAGTTGTGGGGAAGCTAAGAGAATATTCTGACACTACTTAATCCTTATTCTCCACGGAGAAACAATCTCCAACCTTAATCTGCTTTCAGGAGCAGTGTGGAGTGTACCTACCTTTAGGGCTGAAAATAGGTGTGTGTCTGTGTGTGCGCTCTAGATGTCGAATTACTATGCAATTACAATATAATGACACACATTAATCGTTTGAGTTTCTCCAGCACAACTGCGAGACCGTGTTGGATGCATTAATTAGCGACTTCCTCATGTTGCGGCCCCGGCAATTGTTAACATTTAAAAACTGCTCTCCAGCCACCGTGCTCCTGCAGATAAATATCCTCTGGCTAGAAGATGAAAATATCAAAACAACTGTGACCGCTTTTGAAAGAGAACGTGACGACACCAGCCGGGTAGGAGGCAATCGCGAGCATGCTGGGAAATCCAGAGGCGTTAAAAATGTGTGTGTGTGCATTCAGCTTACATCAAATGTGTGTTGTGTGTAAACGTGTATACTTAGTCAGATAAAGCCTCGGTGCCACTTTTGCACAGTCGGCCCTGTCAGCCACTCAAGCTTCAAAGGTGATACCTGCATTTTCATGAAATAACTACTGCAGTTTTGTTGTGTTATCGTCACATCACCTGACTTACCTACTGCTATTTCAAATACTGAAAAATATAAGACACAAGAGGTATGTTAATATACATTTTTCTTTTTTGTACTGAGCTATTTTAATACTCCTAAATGTCCTTGTTTACATCCCCTCTTAATGACTCTTATTGGATTATGTTAACCCTCCCTCTCATCTTGTATGCAGGCACAGTGTTAAATCTATGAGAGAACTCAGTGGGAAGCAGCCAGTGGGTGCTCTAATGAAAGTCACTCGGCTGCCCTACAGAGAGGTCAAGCTTTTACACCTGGCCATAACCACATGGGGCCACACTGCATGCGTGGCCTTGGAAATGACTGTCAGATAAGGAACTGCATAATTTAGATGCAGGGATCACACCAGCAGCAAAGCGAGAGGAAGGCGAGGTTATGGATATTTACTTGAAGCTGTTTAAGCATTATTCCTCATAGATTTGTACCTTTACTGCTAAAGTCAGGGTCAAAGAAATGTTGCGAATGATTCTTTTAAACCACTTTAGAATAATTAACTGTTGAATTATGAAAGCTTGTTTCAGTTTGAATATATTGCATAAAACACAGAATGAAATTAACACAAATTCACATAATTTTCAATGTTATATGTATTTTATCCCCCTGTGATAACCCGGCATATCTGGTTTATTTTTCCACCCCAGATTATCATTAACCAGCATGTCCTTTACATACCCTCATAATAACTTTGTCTGCACGCTGCTGGTTGAAGGGGTGTGTATGTGTGTATTGCCACTATCACACCAGAGGATGGCAGAGTGGTTGATGAGACTTGGCTCTGTGGAGCTTGGCTCCTGACTGTGGCTGCTTTGGATGCAGGGGAGGGCTTAAACATTGAGCTTTGGGCCCCATTAAGCACTACAAAGCCTGCTTATTTTCTCAATTCCACACCTCCCTTTAAATCATCCCGCATTCTATGAATTGTAAGAAAGAAAAGCAGAGGCAGATAAATCCAACTTCGAGTGGCATCTGGCGTCGCATTTCAAAGGTATCTCAAAACATACCCAGAGGATGTTAGTGACAGTTTTGACACTAATTCTGGGAACCTAATAAATAAGAGTATATATACATATGAGAAATACCCATCTGAGGATCAAAATGGACAACCATGCAGGAGCATTGGACAGGTAAAATTTCAATCACAAGATATTTTTCTGGGGAATCCATTGAAGAAACAAATGGGTCCTTTAAAATGTGTGTCGCACAAGGAAAGTTCACCTGCTACATGGAACCTTCCAACAGTGCGGAGATCTATAGGCTGCTAACTCACGTTTCCAGTAGCATCCATCCATCTGGCTGCTGTGTCCACGTCTCTGGCCCCCACAAGCAGTCTGTGCAGCTAGACTCCACGCATGGTCTGATCCTCTTGGCAGCCAACGGTGCAGCACGCTAATGAAGAGGTAATGAGCCAGCAGATCCCTGCGATCTGCACGGGGGCCACAGTGCAAAAGTTTACGTTCCCAGGACATGGAGGGAGAGCATGCCGAACAAGCTGCAGGATGAAAGCTGGGCCTGAGTCGGCCGCATAGATCTACAGCCACAGAGGGGATTACAGACACCTACTTCCAGCTTAGGCTGGAGTTTTTGAAGTTTGGGCATAGGAGGGGAGGGATCCCTTTGGCAGAGTCCTGTTTGATTCTGGTGGGAGTCCGTCTCTAATCCCCCCTTCCCGTTCTCACCTTCTGCCTGATCCACTGCAGCCTCTCATCCCCGTGGTCCAGGATCATTATCCACCTTGGCCGAGGGGGCTCCCCCTCATTAATTTCCCTAAGCAGATTACAGAGTGTGCGTTTGTTGTTGTTGTTTGAGCCATCTGATTTGCCTAAGCCCTTTGTTTTTTCATCTGGTTTACACTTTAATGCCCCCGGAATGAGTTTCAATGACGGGGGGATCAACCTGACCCACTGGCAGTGCAGCAGAGAACTTAAGAGAAGTGAGGCTAGCCTGAGGGGGTGGATGAAGGGAGGAGCATATCTTACTTCTCTCCACTGCAGATTTAGATGTTCAGAGGGAGAAGACAAGCGTCAATTTAACCTCAACTCATCTCCTCAGAGTGGAGCTAAAGACTAAATGGGAGACTGGATCACTGGCTGCATTCAATAGACCAAGAAAGACCACAGGCCTAATGTTTTCCTCTCTGGACTACAAATGACTGAGCTGCCGGGCCAAACCGGACCTAACTGTTTCCCCAAAGCCAAATACCCCTCTGAAAAATGAACCCTCGGAGTGATTTGGTCAGTTGGCAGGCCATGCAAGCTCCTCTCTGATTTTTTGGGGCTGTACAATCCAAAGCTGGAGGCGAATTAGTTTGCAGTGACCGCTTGGTCGCTCTGGTCCCTCCATCTTCTCCGTGTGACATCTCATTAGTAAGATGAACGCAGCCTGACCTGGGTCCAACAGCACTTGGCAGTCCAGTATGCTCTCCCGTCTGACACACCTCTCACACATCATTATCAGCTATTAGCCACAGTGAGCTGAACATTACATAATTAATCCAGCTTTTCATAAGCAAAGAAGGTGGAGGGGTGCATTCACCAACACAGGACTGACTACCTCACACAGACGTAAAAATTAAAGTGAAGGAAAGCTGCTCTCAGATTCACCGTCAATCATGATTTAAATGTCCTTTGAACACACCTTTAAATGAGAACCTAATCACTCACAGGTGTAACATCATCATGAGCGACATAATTGTCTGTCTATAATCTTTGACCAAACATCCGCAGCTACAAACAACAAGGGTAGAAAAGGGCAGACGAAACACGCAATAACACTCCATCTACCCACATACAGGCATCCGACCCAACCCCCCATCCAGAATCTACCTGCTTCCTATCTAGACCAAACAATTCCATACAATTAATCTGACAAAGCCAAATGTAATTGATTGATAAGGGGCAGAAGGGCCGGCACTAACCTTGCTGGGCGGCATTTGTCTGGGAGCACAGGCGGACAGTGCAGATGTCATCAGGCCCATCAGCGGCCAGACCTTATCAGGCCCTGGGATCGAAACAGAGTCCTCTTGGAGCACGGCCAGCATCACCCAGAGAGGGGAAGCAGTACAAAGGTAGAGCTAATGGGACAGTGTTGTACACCTCATCTCCATCTAGATCGAACAGGCCGGAGCCTATGCGCTTTTTAAGGTCACGGCTGACTTTACAGTTGTCCTCTTTGCAAAAGATTGTCCTCCAACTTCACCCCCGAATACTTTTCCATAAACATGCTGAGGACATTTTTCTTTCCACTCATTTTGACTCAACTAGAAATATTTCATTAGCTGCTAAAGTGCATAGAGAACAAAACAACGGTTAAGAGTAAAACTCCTAAAGAGACTGATGAAAGATGTTAGTTGAATAAACACAGCCTTGTTTAACCTCCACTGATGTCCACAGTTGAGCGCTGATCTGCACCTGGAAAATGTTGTGGCCTGTTTTCTCCTGACCTGCAATCATAGAATGGCTGTCTGTGTATATCTTTTCATTGCAGGGTCAAAGTGGCGCGCTGAATCACACAAAAGCTGCCCTCGAAACGGCAGCAGAACCTGGGCATTTGGTCTTGGTTTAGACTGGGACATAAAAGACACAACAACATGGGAATAAACTGTTATTTATGCACTCACAAGTCAAGTATTTGTATATGACTGCCACTTGCTGTAATTGACTGTCTGCAGTTGACTCTACTTTGACCACATCCTCACCTTAAGCAGTCTTGTTTGCCTAACCTGAATGAGTAATATGCTTGGTTGTCCCCCAACTAGAAACTAGACAAAACATGTTTTGCTTTTATTTACAGAGGTGAGGTTAGTTGAGTATTTTTAGAAGTGACCTGCTTGTCATTTTATTGCATTTTAATTGCGTAATTTGAAGTCGTGAAACATTTAGTTTTAAAAATAAATCAGTTAGACAAGAAGGAAAAAATACACAACTATCTACTTATTTATTTTGTCTATTTGAAAGCATTCAAATTCAAAACTGTGCTTTTAATTTAACCTGTATACTTGACAATTTTGCAAGATGTCCTCTTTGACCTTAAAGTTATAATCTCAAATCTCAGATTCGTTCTCTTTGGCGGCACCGATGGTGATAAACAGTAATTGCGGGAGCACACTCAGATATCCAGACAGTGTTGCATGTGTGACGTCCACGGTTGGCCTCGCTGACGGTCGCTTTCCTTTTTAGACTGTTTTTCTTCATCTGAGCGTCCAATTTGTTTCTTTTTCTGTGGATTTTCACTTATTTTTGAAGTTGTATCTGTAGTCTTCGATCTTTTCTTTGATTGTTCAGCCATAGTAGATTACTGTTTACTCGCAACACTTGTAGAGGCCCGGAAAAGCAGCCGCTTAGCTCCGCCTACCCTCTCTGACAGACCAACCACTGCTGGCTGATGGAAAACGCGTCACTAACTGGGCGCCGCTTGTGATTTTTTTCCACAAAAGTCGCCCCAGACACCCAGTCTGTAATTCTGCAAATGCCAAGGCTTTCATCAGTGGGCCATAGGCTCAATCACCATTGTGTTACCTCATTCGCAGATAGATAATGACTTTTTTTTAATGAACATTTTTGAGATTATTACTGTAAGTATAAAATTAAACAAATCTTGTCCCTCACACTTTGGTCCACTGACAGTCTCCCTTTCCTCTACCCTGGAAATCTCCTTTTCCAGCAACTGGTTCCACATCTGGAAGAATCCTGGCCCTGATGAACGGCCCGCTGTGAACATTTACAACCCATGACATGAAGGGGATTATCTACCTAAATTTCTTGGGTTGGCTATAACTTGCCTTCCATTTCTCACAGGGCAAAGTCAACTACATCCTATCATTTTCATTTCATGACAATTTAGTGTGACTGGACTGTAACTCTGCACTCATGTGTAGCATGAGCAAAGCGTTTAAAGATACGTTTTGTGTGGGTGTAATTTAGTAATGTGCAGCAAACACAATAATGTGTCCATTTGCTTTTATGCAGTTCTTTTTCGCCTGCTGCACATTGCAAGTTCTGCAGGGTACAAGGACAGGCTGGTAGAAATCCTCCTCAAATGTTCAGCCAGAAAGAGGCACAGGCGGAAGATGGAGATGGGGAGGGAGGTTGAGGCCCACAACCACACTGGGCTTCAGTGGCAGAGGAAAGCTGCAGGCGGTAGCATGGGCTCCCTGACGGCCTCACCCCACTGATCCCGCAAATTCGGTAAACTTCATGGAAATTTAATAAGTGCCGCTGCTTTGTGTTCACCCACAGAGCCCAGGCCTGGTGCTGGGAGGCACATGTGTGATGGTTTACCCTCAGACACTCGCCAGCCGGTTTCTGAAGCAGACAGAGGGAAGTCCCTCTTAGTGCCGCCGCTCTATGAGCCAGAGAAGGAGCTGTGACCCGAGGGGCCGTGCTGCTTCAGCCAATATAGACTCTGTACGTCCTGAGGGGGAATAATATGTGGGGCTGGCCCGGGCCTGTTTCATTTCCCCTCCCCTCTCTCTCTCTTTCCCTCCCTTCAAAGACCCTGCTCAGCTGCTCCTGCCAGGCTACAGAGCTCTTTGAGTTAAAAGGACAGCGATCCTCATTTGAAATCGCTGCCTTTGCTCCCTCGTCTCTCCTTTTTCAGATGCTGGCTTCTGCTGGCTGCACCACACTGAGCAGTGCTCTGCCATGACAACTAAATAGGCCCCCTAATACCACTTCATAAAGCCAAGGAGTATCCTCCAGGCAAGGAGCTGTAAATTAAAGGCATAAATGTTGCCTTCATGTAAGACGCACAGAGTGAACCTTCCACTAAAATGACAGGAGTGGCTTAACAGTCCAGGCTAAGTGATACCTCAACCAGGCGTAATTTAAAGGCACGTCCTATGGTGATAAATAAATGGATCTTCTCGTTATGAGGACCAGAGAACATGTTGCTCTGCGTGCGCGCTTCTCTGTGTACGGGTGTGTATTCATGTCAGTGGTGGCTTATCAACAAGTGTGGCTTACTAGGATAATATTAGCTACTGGGTGAGACAAGAGGTGTGTGAGGAAACGTATTATTTGCTGCTCAGTTGGAAACGGGATAAAAAAAGAAATATCCATTCAAAAGTCTGCTCTTCCTTGATGTACCCACCAGGTGATATGTAGTCTAACTTTCATGCCGCAGGTAGACATGAAAAATGCATTTAATTTCCGACTGTCATCAGTCAGCCCTGTCCATCACACTCACATAAACAGCCTTTGTCAGCCTCATAAACAGTTCAGCTGTCCCCCTGACGTCTTAGCTTGTCATCGTTCATTTTCCAAGAGAGGGATCCCACAAGAGTGACAGACAAGGAGGAGAAGAAAAGACCAACATGAAAAAGGATTTCTTCTGGATTTCCAAAACACACAGAGAAGAAATAGGTGTTTTTCTGCTGTTTATTTAGTCTCACTCCCTCTCCGGTCGACTGACAACACTCACGTGCAGGCGCCCATTGCAGGGAGATGACAAGAGATGAAGATGAGTGAAGGAGCAGTCGGAGAGAGAAGAGCCTCCCTTCACTCTTTTCATCTGTCCTTCTTCTTTCATTCCGTCTGTACATCTTTTTCTTTCCTGGCTGGCTAGGATGATGTGACAAGGCTGCTAAGCAGATATATGCACCCTTCATTTACGCACCGGGCTGTTTGCAACCGAACAATTCCTCAATTCATTTTTCACATCATTGTTTCCCCCGTTTCATTGTGTCACTGGGGTCTTGCGTTGTGGGTGTTGTGACCGCAGAGGTGAGATAGGAGGGCAGACAGGCGCAAAGTGGAAGGATGCTGGGCTTCTCTAAGGGGATGTTTGGCTTTGTAATTTCACCCTTGAAATTCGTGATTACAAACGGGACAACTTTTTTAATTTTCTCTTTTGTCTGGATTCAGCTGGCTGACAGTCTGCCCCAGCAGCCAGGCCTTTTAATCAATCACCTAGATAATCAAATGTCACTGGCTATCTGCTCCATGTAATTACTTTTGCAATTAAAAATCAATCTCCACTCACCCCGTCTAATTAGAGGGATGGGCAGATCTTCATCTAGATTGATTTTATAATACATATTGACTTCAAATGCCATAACATTGCCATATTCCCTCATTTTCATGCTCTGGAGCATCAAAACAAAATGCCAAGAATTATGGGGAGGAGCAGCAAAGGGGTTGTTCTGATTGTGCATACCAGGAAAGGTCCCCGGTCTAGGAAAGGTTCAACTTGCTCGCTTGTCTGTAATGACAACAGTCATCCTCTCTGCTCCCATTGGATAAGAAAGGAGGGACAAATGGCGGTCCGATACATAACAAGTTACAGCCAATAAAGCAAGCACAAGTCTGTATTGATGGCTAAAAAATGACTCCTCCTCTCTACAATAAATCAATCAATCAAACAAACCTGTCTACAATTGATGTGGGACACTGGCTTTGAATACAGTACTTAGACATCCTAACACGTGTTATCTGAGGGATCTGACATAGATCTAGAGGTGTCTCTGAAGGTGTCGCCTTACGCCATACATCCTGACATCCACGCAGCCTGCTACGGCAGATATAAACAAATAAAACTCCACCAGAGACGACTGCTTCATGACCGTCTCCTAGCTCTTCGCAGTTTTGCTCCCAGAGAAACAGACAGATGTGTCCATCTGGAAGAAATCATAATGGCCTGTATGCCCACTGCTGGGGACAGGCGTGTGACAGGCGTGTGCGCACGCTGCCCCGCCGTGTGTCTCTCTGTCTCTCATCTCCACCTTGTTGCCTTCAGGGAGACTTCCAGCACTGACAGGTCCAATAATGAAGCTTTCCAATGTAGGCTTATTTAGACACACACAGAAACACATATGCAGAAACATACAGGAAAGCACATGCACACATGCGCACGAACAGGCACAGCCTGGGGGAAAGTGCCACTCATACATACAAGCCAAACAGTGGAGCCTACAGGGAGACATGAAGCTCAAGGACCAGCTGTGTGCAGAACCTTGAGGACCACAGAATGCAAATAGGAGTGGAAAAGGCTGCCACAGGCTTGTAATACAAATATGTACACAGCTAAGTGCTTAACTATATTGAGGTCTCTTTTGGTTGATTGAAGCTACTTCTCTGGTGTGATTACACTGGTTATAATAGATGGCTTCTACTGTATGATGTCCATAAGTGATTAATTCTGTCCATCAGACATGTGATGAGGAGTGTCCTTCTTCCCCTTGGCTGATGATAATAGAGAGCTCCAGACTCTGTAGTCCCTCTCCAGTCTGGTGCAGTGATTAAAGAAGAGATCAAAACCCCGTTATAACCCTAGAGGGCGGGAGCGCATGAGGGATGGATGGATGGAAAGAGAGACTGAAGAGCAGAAGAAGTGGTTATTTAACCCAACATCACAAATAGAGTTGGCAACACTGTACCTTTCTATTACCACTAAAGTGTAAACAAAGGGCATGTATCTTGCGAGCACTCCCGGCCCCATGTGGCGCACGGGGTGTGATTGGCTTGCGTTAGCTCAGTGCCTTTTCCCAGTGCGACCAGTAATAAGGGCAGCACTTATCATGTGTTGCCTGCAGCCACCACCACCTCCACCACCACTACAGCAGCAGGCTGGGAGACAGAGAGAGAGGGGAGAGAAAGGCCCACCACAGTCGAGAAGTAATTAATCACCATGGAGTGGGAGCTGTCAAATCCCCAGGTCTTTTGAACTGATAATGCTGCCCACCACAATTTAGCCTGATGGAGATGAGATTTTCTTTTCACCTCTGGCAAGAAAGAGCCGAACACAGTGGGGAAAAAAAGAAAAGAAACAGTGGAAGGGGGGTGAAGCAGCAAATATATTTTTTGAACAACAGCGGCCAGTGATGTACTTAATGATTGCCTTGCTCCTCTTAAACCTGACGTCCTTATCAAGTCTAAGTGTCCCGATCAATACGTTTCCTCTCCGGCATTCCTGAAATAGCTCACACATCAACCCTCTCCCCCTTCCTCTCTCTCTTTTACAGCACCATCTGTTATTATAGTCTGATCGCTGAGTGTCTCTGCCAGTCAGACATATGAAAAGTCAATATTGGTTCTGATACAAAAGTTATGCTTATTGCTGTGCACCTTTAACCCGAATGTTAGTGAATCAGGGCTGATTTGTCAGTTTACTGCTGCATTAACAGCTGGGGACGTCAATACTAACTGTCACAATAAATTATTTAAGTCCATACACAATCAAATTGGACTCTTATTTGTTTTCAGAGTAACAGTATTGTGCAAAATAATTACATATAATCACAGATAAGCCTGAGTTGGCTGCATTTATCCCATTTAGTACAAAGTATCAGTTTGGCAAAGTTTCTGTTGGAAAGAGAAAGTCTTTAATTAAAGTGAGACTTGATTGCAAAAACAACAATGCAGATACATAAAAAAAACTACATCTAGAGACTTATTTACAATTTTACAATCTTACTCCACTTATGATCGATCATGTTGTGATCATATACTATGTGCACAAAAGCAGCAGTCTAAATATGGAATTTCACCATCATTATGTGTTGGTGTTTGATGTGCATCTCTTGTTTGTTTTGGCTTTAACGCTGCTATTCCCATGGTCAAAGTGCTCTCTGAGTGCCAGAGTTCATGACCTCTGATGGTGTGCTCTGCGACACTGGATGGAGGCGCTAAGCGCTAGCTTTAGCAAAGGGCTGCTGAGACTCTGGACGTGTCCCACAGCCAGACGGTGGAATGTTTTCTTACACTCTTTTAAAAGCACATTTCCAAGCAGGTTTATTAGCGGATTGGGTGTCAGGAACAAATAAGCATGATGGCTCTCCAGAATCCACACTTGATAAGTGAAGTGAGGGGGCCACAAATAGAGGAAGGAGCTGCCATCCAGTGAAGGCAAAGATGAAAGAGAGACAGCTGCCCGGGACGGGTCTGGGTCCTTATCGGGCTGACTGGGTCCTGTGTCAGACTCAGACTATTATAAGTGGGCCAAGCTGTGCAGAGAAGTTCAAAGTCCTTCTCTCCTTCTGTCCTGCTCCTCCTTTTTCTTTATCTTCTCTCACCTTTGCATCTGTAGGGGATAACGTAATCACTCAGGCTCTTTATAGTGAAGTAAACATAACCATGTAATATGCACAGCAGGCCTTAAATGCTTCTTAATTTAAACTTTAATGTGATCCAGGTTTCCCTGAATTGCACGCTCACATACAGTGTGAAAGAGCTTGCGGAGAAGACCTGCAGGTTTCTGCTGCTAAAGTAAAAGAAGCCCTCAGAGTTTGATGTACAAACAAGTAGAATTGAAAAACACAGCAGTTCTTAAATTGTTAAGTCCATTTTTTTCACTATATAGGATAAATTCAGACAATGTTCTTTTCCACGCTGCAGCATAATTAGCATGGCGCCATGATGGTCGTACTGACATTGAGGGTATTTCTTACCTTTTGTCCTGACTTCACACTCTTCGGAGGTGGAAAATTCGCCAATGGAGAACAGGTTTCCTTTTTATTGCTGTGACATATAGTCAATACTCAATATAGTTCTTGACACCCAGAGGCACAATAGCAGTCACTTGTGTATAAAGAGTGTCAGCGAGTTATTTTGACCCCCTACTGTAATCATGACCTTTCCAATAACACGACTCCCCCACAGAGTCTCATTCCCTGAAGGCTCTTCCAACTATGGGGCTAAACTGCATTACCCCAAGCCAGCATTCACAGCTCAGCAGCTTCTAAACAAGCTACTGTTGACTCACAGCGAAGTACACGTCCACACATGTATGGATGCGATGGGCAAGGACAATATGAGCCGAAACAGTGTGCATACACACACACAGACACACATGCGCGCGCTCGCCAACAAACCAAAAGTAGACACACATAAACGTGTACATGAACAAGGCTTGCATATTTAGCTCCAGGGAACATAACATGTAACCAGCGATATCATGCATAAATGAAAGGGAAAATGATATGGCATGCATTTCATTCTTTTGTAAGATTGCGTCCCCAGGTCATTGACTAAATAATTAGGCGATTGAAGTGACAGATTAAAGGCAGATTGGAAGTGACTGTGAAAGCAGGATAATGTTTCTCTAATCAGCTTGGTCGGAGAAATGCAGATTGTGAAATTTTCCAGCTACTTCCTTAGAAAAATGCATTTCACTTCTGATTAGGGATGATTAGTGTGTTGGCAGAGAAGGAGGGGGGTCAGGGCCTTATGCTCTTGGGTTCCTGGGGCCAAAGAGAGAGAGAGAGAAGGGGAGAGAGGAAGGGAGCGGAGGGGGGCATAGGTGGAACGCCAGCATACATAAGCAGAGCGCAAAGCCTGAGAGAATGACTGGAAATGATAGAGCTGGAAATAGTTAGAGAAAATACAAAAAAAATACACTGTCCTCTCCATTCAAAGAGGATGATTTAGGAGTAGATAAGCTTTTGAAAGAAGAGGAGATCACGTAAGAGGAAGCACAGGATTGCTCGGAGTCCTGTCCCATAAGGCAGGAAATAGCGAGGGGATATCTGCTTATCACAACATTTCAACTGCTGCATCATTTATTTACCCGACCACGACAAATATGTCAGATTTACACCGGCTGAAAAAAGTCACTGGGTAGACTCTGTTCCCTGTTATGCCAGGGTAATAGCTTCTGACCAACAGCATTACAGGAGGTTAAACGTAGAACAGATGTTAAGTATAAAATACAACATGATCAAAGCTAAGGCACTCAAGACAGATACGCTAGCAAATGATGATGAATGGCTCTCTGCAGAATAGTAAGCTGCACACAAATGTAGCGAAATGCAAAAGGTTGGAGTGGGGGGCGACGGAGAGCGGACACCAGGGAGCAAAAACAGTGTCCAAACTCATCGGGATGATCCTCTGCAGAAGGCCCCCGCGATTAAGTTCCTACAGCAGGAATCACAGTTCGGACAATGTGTAATTGATTTCCCCAAAGGCTCAGAGAGCACCCTTAGTGATCCCTGGGATAGCCTCGCCTGTGAAAGTTTGCTTTTCTCCCAGGCTTGAGGCCACAACTGCATGACATCATCACCTAAAACACATTTTTACTTTTATCTCTGAAAGATATATTATCCATGTGCTGGGCTCTGCTGGGGGAGATCAAAGGCAGCACTCTGTTCAGGCACCATATTAAAGTGAAACATGATTTTGCTACAGAAAAATAATCTGTTTATTTCAAGATAGATTCTGTTACATACCTGGCTTGCAGAGGCATACACAATTCAACCCGACTTGAGAGCTTTTCCACCAGGACCTGGTATCGTAAATGTACCAGGTAGTAAAATAAAGAAAGGAAGAAAAGATACGTTTGATATATTACATGTGGACGGTTTGTAATAATAAATATTAACATTTTATTTATTAGCATCATTTGCAAATACACTTCTGCAGATACGTTCTATCATTGTGTACAAATTCTTAAGCAAGTCTGCTGCGTGAATGCACATTTGAAGCTCACACACATACACCTTTATCATCACACGCACGCACACGCACACAATTGAAGACATTCATACCCTCTTTAATCTTTTGACGCTCTGTCCGGGATGATCACTGGCTGGTGTGAGGCGTCACGCTCAGAGGGAAACCAGACAGAGGGACACATGTTTGTGCACTCCTAAATGAAGTGTGACCACAGTGCACCTCTGAAGCAGGGGCTGGGCTGGGGGCTATTATGGGGCCTGACAGCAGGGGGGCGCTGTGATAATTTGATGTGAACTGGCTTGATAAATCACTGTGTTGTTACCTTGGCTTTAGTATCTGTTTATGTCTCTACAAATTGAAACCCCACTGACACAGGGCTGAGTAGAGCCACACTGCGGCCCCCAACGATTAGTTCAAGGTGGGGAGAGCTTAGATGACTGGCCCCTATTGGCCATCTCCCTCTTGCTGTTTTGTCTCTCCTTGTCGAGGGGGAAAGCCACGGACATGTGTAAGCAATAAAGCCAAAGGTCTGCCTTCCTCTGCAGCCTGAGTGAAAGGAATGCAGAACCAAACTATAAAATAATAATGGGCACTGGGGCAGGGAAGAGCCAAGAAAGGGCAGAGGGTGGTGGAGAGGGGGGCATAAGAGACAGACACATCTGCAAGGGAGGTGGGAGGTGGTTGTTGTGGATTGGGGGGGAGCGGGAGGGTGTTAAGGTGGGTTGGGGTCCTGAAGCAAAGCCCTCCTCTGACCCCTGGACGTGCTGTTAAAGGCAGAGCGTAGCAAGCAGCTAAGGCTGGCACCACATCAAAAGGCTGACAGATGAAGGGCAAAGGTCAGTTTGACCTGGGCGCTAAGCTGCTGCTAAGCCTCTTAAAGCCAGAGGAGAGGTGCAGTAACAGGGAGAGAGAGGCAAAGAGAGGGGTAGAGACTGAGAAGGAAGGAAGGGAGTAAGTGAGACTAAGAGCAAGGAATATCATTCACAACTTCCTCCTGCTCCTCTGTGATATTCAAAGGAATGATAAAAAAGCCAGTCATGTCGACAGTAAACACAAATGCACAGAAGTCAGAAGAGATAACATTAAGTATCTTGTGCGGAATCGTCGCGCGAGGGGCATACTTCATCTAAAGCTAATAAACCAACATCCCCAAAGCCTGTTTAAAGCAGGTTTTTCATAATCACCGAAAATAAACTACAATCAGGACAATGAGACAGACAGATGGAGTCCTGAGGCGTTTATCTGCTTTAAACATTTCCCTTAGAAGCCACCAACTTATCATGAGCTTGTCAACACAGTGACACCATTCTTTCAAATGAAACGCTAATGCGCTGATCTGAGCACACAGCGCCAGTATCTGTTCATGAAATCTGAGGGCTGATCAAAAGGTTCGGTACATCCAGTTCAGTGTATACCTCGGCAAATAAGTGGAAATCATCACAAGTGCTCAGAGAACAAGGATACAAACACAGTGGAGCTGCTTCCAACCAGAGGAGGTGTGACAAAGCAAAGCAAATAACACCATGAGGGGGGAAACGGCAGACAGGAATGAAGGGGAGATGAAAAAGAGGGAGGGGAAAAAAAACAACAAGAGAAGAAGTTAAACTTTGAAAAAGTCCAACTGATCTTCTAAAAGGAAGCGGACATACTCCACAATGCAACAGGACAGGAAATGCCTACTGTGAGGATAGGGCTCCCCTCTGGACCCCATTAAGGGAATGCATGAAATTAATAGTGACATCATGTTGCTTGGTCAACAAACGAAGGTTGATTGATGAAGACAAACGGTCAGGGTGATAGCCAGTTGTTGGCTTTCCCTGGGAGATGCCATTTTCAGCCAGCCTGGACTTCCAGCTTGTGAAAGGGATATGGGCTGTCTAGCCGGCCCTCTTCCAACGCCACTCCTGTCACTCAGACTTACTCTGTGGATGTTTACTACACTTCTTTCACATGGCTGAAGTTTTTGACTGAAGTAAATGATACATTTCAGGTGTAACAGTTATCACAACAGTGCCACTATAGTGAGACCGTTAAAGAATTAAAGATTCAAATGTCTTTAACATGGATCTGATATGCTTTTATTTGCAACCCAGCTGGGTCATGTTCATTCCACCAACACATCATTAAAATAGCTTCTACTCAGCCAGGTCCTCCAATCTAACCTTCATGATTGTGAGGGATCTTATGCCAGGTGTGGTGTACAATATCCACAACATATTCTGGGCCTGGTCAGGCCAATCGCTCCTTTGAGGGGCGGCTGTGGCGTACGTTTGGAGTACGTTTAACATGATGACTGTTCAGAGGAATGCTACTAAGGTATTGTTATATTCAACCAAGATGGCTGCCGCTGACGCGAAATGTTCTCAGTCCACATTATCATTCTATTTAAAGACCTAGATGGGACTCGGCTTAACCAACAAAATTAGTGTTGGCCACTAAATCATGCCAGGACAGACGTGTATTATGTTGAACTAGAAGCCATGTGATTTGTATAGGCGATCCACTACTTCAAACTATGTGCTGTCCATTTGTGTCCAGATGCGTTTAGTCTGTGTCCATTGATAACAGCCTTTCAAAATCAAACATAAACCGAGAGACAAATTGTCATCTGCAAATTACTCCTACACTTCCATTCGCTTGAGATCAATCCTATAAAACAACACAGAACGTACCTACTCCCTCTTCTTCAGTTGCCTTTTAATGGCTGACAAAAGTACCCCAACTGATGCAGTGAGTAAAAAAACTTGCACACACTGTGCTAAAAAAACCCAAACCCTTTTGTTCCATTGAACTTTTATTCCACTTTTCCCCTCACACATAATATAAGTCATATTTTCTGTATTGTATTTCACAAGACATAGAAACGTCACTTTTTCCACAAGATGCCGTTGTTACTCAGTTTTACTGATACACAACTGTTTCTGTTCATCACAAATTCTATGCAGCTGTTGAAAGAACTTTACTTTGATTTACTAAATATCTCTGCACATCTACTGTTGTGAGCATCAAAGGTACGTGAGCAGATATCAAAGCGCCCTCCTGGATCATCTGTCCTTGGCAGCTTGACTGCACTTTCCATCTCAAGTGTGAAGCAGAGTTACAATTTAGAAATGAGATAGCAAACTTTGTACGTGGGCTGCAACAACTTCTGACTGACATGGCCTCTCTGGTTTTATTTGCATGTAGTAATAAAACTTAAACATCTTTTTGTTGGTGTTTCTCTCTGATTTCTCGAATCATGCTGTAAAGACAAACAAAATGTGCATTACATAAGATTTACCTTAAATATAAATGGACACGGATTCAAACCAAGTCTATTACGTGAAGCGGCAACTGTCAACTGTGTTAGACGATGAGTGTTGACTTATTAATTGTGGGAGATCAGAGGTGTGACAACAATGACCTGGTGAGGAAATAGGTCTGGCGGGCCTGCACTTTACTAGAGGCCTTATGATAGGGAAATTGGTGCCATCACTGTGTTGCACATGCTAAACTGTGCCACCATCTGCTTCGAGAGCTGGGACCAGCCCAAACCACAGGACAGTAGCTGCAACACACAACTCAAGATGGCAGCCGGTCCGCAAACACGAGCCACAAAGCTACTCTGACTCTCAAGGATGTAGGACTGGAATACAGAGCCGCTTTAGGTGTGACATGGCGACACAAACATTTGAGCTTTTGGGACGATGCCAGCAAGCCTCAGCCAAGCAGGATATTGTCCGTATGGCCATCCTACTAAGACTTTGAGAGCAAATACATTTGATATTTCAAAGACAGCTGAAGGAAGAAGCTGGCGGCAAGTTAATAACAATATAGGATGGCAAAGGAGCAAACTGCTCCATTAATGTTCATGTCCACATGCTGGTATGGAGGAGATCACTCGGCTGGTCCCGCGGGTATAAGATGTTCTCAGTTGTAGTTTCATGGACAAATAACAAAGATCCAACATCAGATAAAGGCATTTGGCTCTTCGGAACAGAGTGGGAAGCCCAGTGCAGCGCGAGAGGCTGTCCTTCACTAGCGGAACCATTCTCCACACTTGGCACTGACATAAAAGCAGCTTCTACTCCACTGAAGTACTCACACATACATACACACATACATAGACAAAGACAGACATGCACGCACACACATATGCATGCCCACACACACACACACATACACAGAACCCTGCACACACAATACAGGAAGTATGCCTGTCACGGACACGCAGGGAAGGGAGGCAGCAAAAACAACTTTCTGTCGACAGGAATAAGAAAAACAACAGTTGAAAGGGGGTCTGCATGAGAGAGAGCGCGAGACAAAGGCATTCGCTCCGTCAGAACTCATCAGTCTGCAGAGGGGGAAATATGTAAGGGAGATGCTACCATATGAGCGCTGTCACTGTCCTCCTGAACACCAGACAGAGAGGACAGGCTAGTGGAGAGTGAAGGGAACCCTTCAGTAAAAAACCTTCCACATAAACAGCATTGACAAGTTGGTGAGGTTGTGAGCCGCGAGAAACCCCAGTACACAAAAGCCTTCAATCTCTGTAATTTAGGGCGCATATGTACATAATACTTCACATCCTTAAAAATAGAAATCAGTTGCAATTTAAATTGGAATATTGTCATTTTAGTTTCTGTAAACATTGTATTGGCTAAAGGTGGTTATTGAGGTTAGTGAATGAAAGTAGCGGTCTACTTTAGGCTGCAGGAGTTTGGTGCAGGCCATCAATGATCTATCTTCAGCAACGGGTGTTGAGTGTTGGCTTTGAGTGGTTATTGAGGGCCATGGATGTTCATTACTGGCATAGGGAGTTTAGTTCTGTAATAATATGGCACAAGCTAACACATCAGAGACATCATTTAGCATTGCATTTATAAATTGGAGAAGAAACAAGGGCATGGTGGCTAACATTGCAAGTGTATGCTAACTAAACCATTAATCCTAATAAGGAGTAATATGGATAGCAAGGCAATGAGTAACTCAGCATTCAGTGACCAACTAAATATTTTCCGGCGACAGGGTTTCCTACTCTGAGTCTAGATCAGATGGCTCAAAAGTATAGGGCAGGACTTTGCTGATTGTACCCTGCACCTTGCTGTTTGCGGTGTCAGCGAGATGTCAATCAAAACAAGAGGGATGTCAATTAAGACATGATCTACTACGTCTACACAGTCTTGTGAGATTCACTCAGCAAATGAGCTGTTTTCTAATAGTTATGACTGTTTATTTTCTCTCAAGTTTTTGTTGATGCTTAATGAGGTGCTCAACTATGACAATGTGTATGTATTTTACTATTTGAGGCCAGATTTCAAGGAGCTTTAGGCATGTCTGGGATATATGTCACGTAACAGTCTGCAGACTTTATGTTAACACAAGACTAAAACAAAGTTTCTTTAGCAAATGATTAAGCACTATAAATGGAGGTGTTTAAAGCTTGCTAATGAGTTTCTTTGTCCAAATGCATAGGCATTGCTAAAGAGAATCAGACAGAAGAGAAACCCAGTGGAGAGCTAGTCAGCGAGGGCCAGATTACCCTAAGGCCTCCAGGGCCGGTCTCCAAAAGAGAAGATAAAAGAGCTTATTAATAGCCCTTAGATTTACATGCCCTAAGTGGATGTTTATGTTGGAACTTGCTGCTTATGTGTGAACATCCAACAACTGTAAACAGTGCCATTCAGGTCCCATTTCCTTTACATCATTGATATTGTTTCAACTTGCAAAATAGGCGTCCAGAGTTCAAAAAAACATTATTCGGGCATTATCTTTTAAGTGGTTCCACGGTTGGGTCGCCCCACAGCAGTAATCAAGAAGCTTCATTGTGCACTTCCTCTTCACGTTACGCTGACCTCAGTATAAACAGTAACAGGGCCAACTGACAAAAACACGGTTGTGCTAGTCTGGCAGCTTGGCCTATAGGACCTATTAATACTGTACACGTAATACTTGTTTGCACCATAACAGGTGACTGCAAACTCATCTAAATTACGCTTGTAGTTATGTTTTACTTTCTTTACTGACTTCCAATATGCATGCTGAATGTAACCACATGATGCAAACATTTAGATTACTACACTCTGAAATAGATAGAAGCTGCTTTCTAACTTAAGGTTATGAACAAAAACATGACACCGTTGTATTAAAACCTGGGAAGCCCTCATCAACCACATGAAAGAGAGGCACTCAAGAAGAATAGGGTTCACGGGGAGGCATTCAGCGCATGTCCGTAACCTCCACTGCCTTTTATTGGACAAATATAAAATTAACAACAGTCAGAAGCTGTAATGGTGAGCCAGGCTGGTTCCAACACAAATTTCCAATTTGAGGTCAGCTGTATGGTCCTATAAAAGTTTACAGGGCTGCTTAAAGAAGAGCTGTCACTTTACAAGAAACAAACTTTTCTGATTAATCATCGCGCTAATAACCCCCGGCCTTTTATCCGCTTCAAGTCTAATGCATGCCCCTATTAAAGGTAAAGAGACGGCAAAGCCCAAACTAATGGCTATTGACATAAATCAATAAAAAGGCTGCTGTTAAATTTTCCTTTCTGGGGCCACGAGTAAGGAGACTGTAAAAATACAATGCACACCAAAGAGAAATGACCTAGCTTTTTGCATTAAATTTTATACTACCTTTCCGCTCATGTTCAAATCTGTAACTTGTCAAAAGGTACAATTGAGGCACAAGGAGGGCCGCTATTACAGCTGGCAGCCATGTTTAGATCATTAAAAGAGAATAATGGATTAAAACATGAATACATGTGGTTTGCTAGAACTACTAATCCCACCTTTTGTCAGACATTAGGGCATCTTTCTACAAATGTGTTTGATGAATCTGGGTTTCAATACATTTTGATTTGATGTCAGATTTGTCCTCATAAAGTTCACCCAGTGTTTTGGAATTAAATCTGCCGTACGCAACTGATCCATTTAACATCGAGAACATGTGGACACCGAGTGTGGAGGTGTTAATGGACTGGTTGACACAAGCATCATGTTCAGGAATCCAGGCATGAGTGTTCTCTGAGTGTGTAAGGACACTGCAGCTTTGTTCTGCCAGGACTTCAAAGGGACAGCCTGAGCTATTTGAACAATGACTCCCATCTATATATAGAGCGAGTGATGGACGAAGAGCGACGGACATGTATGAGGTCACCATCAGAATGCAAGGAACATCTACGCCAACGTCCAGCAGGTGATGAAAGAAGTGCAAATACTTCCTCCCCTGCCGGCGCTGGGTCAGTGACTAGCTTCTGAATATGGCCTCAGACAAACCGCTAAGAGGACTAAGTCCCCTTAAAGTGGTGACTCTTTACCTCTCTTTCACAAACAAAGAGAACAGGAGAGCTTTTACCTGCTTAAGCCCTGTCCATCT
The DNA here is from genome assembly GCF_022749685.1 of Semicossyphus pulcher. NCBI lineage: Eukaryota > Metazoa > Chordata > Actinopteri > Labriformes > Labridae > Semicossyphus > Semicossyphus pulcher. The sequence goes on from NW_027211603.1 coordinate 19,217,709, forward strand.
CGACTCGGCAGGGTCAGGTCCTGTAACATGTGAGACCTCTCCAAGATAAGATCACAAGGAGATTAAGCTCCTGTATCAGAGATTAGGCTAAGTTTGTTTTCTCTCATTTGAACCAGGGTGGGGATAGTCCCTGGACCTACCCCCCCAGGCCCGGGCATAATGCCATTAGTGGTGTTTTGTTGACAGCAGGCAACGGTAAATGAGGCCCCGCTTTAATCAGCGGCATGCCGGGCTGGTGTCAGAGTTCCCCCATGTCTCCCAGGTGAAAGATGAGCAGGGAGAGAGGTGTTGTCTCCACGTTAATTAAAACTGCTCCCCTCACGCAAGGACTCAGCACTGCTACCGCCAACCCGCCCCCTGAAACTGCGACTATACTCTCAGCATAAACACTAGCCATTAGCCAGGAGAGCAGAGAGAGGGGGCAAGCAGCAAGGGGTGTAATTAATCAGGCTAAGATCATGTTCTAACCACTTAAAAGCAAGAGGGGGGCATTTATCTGCAGGGGAAAAGGTCTGTTTTGGTTACATGGCAAGTGAAATGTATAGGAGGTGGTTAATTTGGAAATAGGCCTTCATGTTAACAATGGGTTACAGTAAGGAAGAAGCATTTTTTACAACAGTAAAGTATTTGTATTTTCTTGAACGACCTTGTTCGTTCGCCAAAGAGTAAATGTCAAATACTGTCGGTATGATATTTGATTGAAATGTCTCATTCTCTACTCGCTCTTTTTCCATTGCTTTCTCATATTAGTACAGCACAGTCCATGTCAGAGGGACATTGTCCCAGCAGCCTTGCTATTTACCCAGAAATCCCATACTCCACAGCAGCTTCCTGTTCCCTTGAAGTGAGACATCCTTTCCTGGGGGATCAACTGGATGAACCAGACACAGAGATGCGGATGCTGCTTTAGCCTGGCCATGCCCAGTTACAATAACACCTTCATGCTGTTGTCCCAGCAGCCCGCCCTGATACACCAGCCCCATCCCAGCCAGGAGCACCAGGCAGGAGGCCTGCTGCGCCCTCGATCTGGCCTGGGCGGATGAGACAAAGAGGGCTCGCTGGAGGGTGGGTAGGTAGGATGGAGGGGTTAGTTGTGGGGTCCCCCAGTTCCCTCCCGTACACTATGAAACCTCCTGGCCCCTGATGCAAATGAGGTGGTGGGGGCATGGAGAGAAAAACAACATGAAGGGAAAAAACGGACACAAAGGAGGGATGGGAGGGGAGAAGGCCTCCGAAAGCAGCGCTGCTCTGTGGGCCTTTTCAAATCACGGCAGCAGTGAGTGTCAATCAAGCGGTCAGCGTTAACAATGTTAGGCCAGAACAAGCAGGGCTAACGTCCTCTTTGCACTGCCCAACCCCCACCACCGGCTCTTCCCAAAACTCCCCACCTTCCACAAGCCCCTTGTGACTACATGAATCTGACTAGTGACAGCTCGCCATCCTGTAATTTGCCAATTTGCACGCATGTCAAAAAGCCAGACCATAGTGAATAATGGCCACAAAGTGAAGATAGGCCGAGAGAAGTGCAAGAGATCTGCAACACAGAGGGGGGATAATGGAGATGACGAGGGAAACAGCAGGATGAAATAGATTTGAGTGAAGGCTGCTTTCACAGTGTGTGTGTGCCTGCTTCATAATGAACATTTGACTCTGTTGATTTCTGCATAACGTGGCCTGGTGGGCCTTGTTTGCCTGCGTGCTGTATTTGTGCGTGTGAGAGATTGCATGGGCATAAGTGTGATGTATGTATTTGTGTGTGTGAGGAACAGATTGTGTCTTCCCTTACAAGACTATTTGTGCCTTTCCTTCAAAGAGCACCGGCGTGAGGAGTTGAACGAGTCAATCTGCAACTGCTGCGCAAAAAAAAAAGTGGATGAGGGGATGATTAACCACTACTGAGCCATTAATCTTGGGCATTATCAACACCTTGCGTGTGCAATCTGTGTTTCAATCCAATAGTCCATGAATAATTCTCCACCCACGTTTAGCCGTGGGTTGTAGTGACGACTATATAGAGCTATATCAACTAGTAAAACAAAAGCTATCACTAGAACACAGTTTACTGCTTCCACATCTCCGACACATACAAGGGAAAAGAGCCAGAAAACAGCTTGACCTCCTATTTTTCCCAGTGGAAAAGGGAACATGCCTTAAATGCTCATATGCGCTTGTACAAATACACCCCAACACATACACACTCTCTAACACAAGTAAGAACCATGAAGCCTATATAAATCTCTATCAGGAAGCCAGCCAACCTCGCTGCCCCTTGCTGGTGAAAACCATATAATAGTCTAAGGAACCAGAAACACATTTTCTGGATAGTTGGCAGCAAATGTCCCGTAGTGGTTTGGGCCGGGTAACTTTCTAAATGTTATTTTTATTGTCGGGTCTGAAAGGTGTGGAGAAAAAAAGAGTAGCGGACAAATGCACTTCTTTTGTGCTCCACGTTATGTTAAAGGAACAGAGACGTGGATGTTATGGCATGAACACTCAGCCCACACAAACACACGCTGACAACCGAAATAAACACGCAGCAGAATTGTTTTTTACTTCTACACAAAAATAACAAATGTCAGCACTTGTAAACTCTTTGCTTTGTCACATCCACATGAAGTCACGTCTTACAAAGCCCCCGTAATTACAAGTTGTCATTGCAACATGTCGTTTGGCAATGCAGTGGCTGAGTCTGCCCTTTACACTTGTTTAACAATATTTTGAGTCTCCAAAACAATCCCGATCGTTGATTAACATCTGGCAAAGGGGTAATTCTGTTTAACACTCCACATTATGATGGCTATTTAGCACACCTCGGTAACTCTAAAGAATAAACCTTTAAGTGTCTCACAAAGTAATCTTGAATCGGGTACAGTTCACTAAATTCTCTCTTACCGCTGGCCCGACAATCTGTCTTGCACTACTCGCCTTCCCAAGCGTGAGATGTTGGATGGCTGGAAGGAGGACAAAGCTGACATTGCTTGTGGCTTTTCAAAGTTGTGTCAATTACTCATGGGTAAGGACCCCGCGTGGCCACTGGGCATGACTGTTTAGAGAGCAAAAATTGAAAGTGTTTGTGCTGAGTGTAGTTTAGTGGTCCTGTGTCTTTGGGGGCACAAGCCCTGAATGTGTTGTGCACAGCCAATAAAAATGTAAAATTGTAGTGCATCTGAAGGTGGAGGATGTCGGAAAGGTACCAATCTGTGTCACAAAGGTATGGGTATGAAGGACCAGGACGTAATTGGTAGAGGTTCTTAGCTGGTCCGAACAAATGAAAATGCTGCTATCTGTATTTAAGAAATGTAATTCTTTCAAACGTAGCCGAACCTGGCTGGCAAACACCTCTCCATCCTCTAATCACGATACGCTGCTGGCCCAGGTAGTTTGAACTTGTGGATCTGCGTGTTTACATTTTTGGTTCTGCAGTGACTAACCAATGTTCCAACCTTAAGTCACTTGCATAGGTGCATGAAACAAGGTCTTAACGCGTATCCAAATGAGAAATGTCCAGAATGAAAATATATTTGGGTGATGTTTATTGCAAAGATGATGAGCAGACAAAGTGATTACCGTTTGATGATATGAATGATGATAAATCCAATGCTGTTGCTGCGACCCTGCAGTTACATCTGGGTCTTACGGTAAGAACCGTGTGTTCCCTCCACCTTTTCCCACTAACTTCCTATTCACTTGTGACCTTTATACACCTGACCTATCAAGTGACCTATCACCCAACACAATACACACATGCTTAATTGGCTCCTACAGGTTCAAAGGAAAATACATTCAAAAGTGAGGGCTCAATTCACTCAGTTTGATGAAGAGCTGAAAACAATATACATAAATGGGATAACACCAACAACTTTAGGAAACAGTAACAAATGAGACTCAACTCCGCCCAAAGCTCAGCCCTTTTGTTTTCACTATTCATGCTGTACTAAACGTCGTTATATCCTAGCACGAGTCTCATGTTTTACCTGTAAGATGAACAATTCAAAGCTTTTCTTTGGCATTGTTGACATCAGATTTCCAAAGTAAGAGGAAGTAAAAGTGTCGATCTAGTGCATGGGGCTGCTGACAGGCCTCTGGATACTGAGCATGTTGTAACGTATTGTAAGCCTACTGATTGGGTAATGCTCTCAAGGACAGTCTTGGTCATGTCCCCAATAATATCAGATTAGTTACCCAGAAATACTTTGAGCATAAAACCTCTTTAACTTCTCAAAAGTATGAGATGTTTCACAGTTAATGTCATACTCTACTTATTGTCCGATTGAGGATGGACGTATCAATACATAATGTACCGATCATTAACACTAAAATTAGACTGTTGTAGTGGATGAAATTGTTAGACAAACAGCAGTAAAGGATAAAATGGTGGGCTAACGATGAGCTACATTGGAAGAGAGAAACTTAGGAGAAAGTTTCATGTCAAAGTACAAAGACAGTGTGCATTTAACTGTTGCAAAAACAGGAAAAAAAAAACACAACCAGGAAACTAGTTATCCTCATCTCACGGACATTTTGACACACATAACACTGCATTACCAGCCATAGCTTCACTGCTCACATTTATGTTTTTTTTTTGCTCTTACTGCATTTTCTAACAATAAATATTTCCCTTCACCCACAACATCAGTCCGCAGGTCGTTTCCTTCAGGGTAATTGATGTGAAGGCTCTGCCGAAACAAACGCTGCACGCATTTCGAGGAGGTGAGCAGGAAATCGGGCCATCAGAGGCGGAACGCTGCATTCCTATCACGCAGCTCGGGTCAGAACCTCTGGTAGAGTCAGGATTTGTAGCTTAAAGGCTGTCAGAAACGATCACTTTGCTCTGCAACTGCACCCCAACCCTGACGGAGCCCCACCTTTTGTTAAGTTAAAGGATGTTCCCCAACAGATTGGTGACCTGCTCAATCCTCTGCTCTGCTCGTTCTGGCCCAAGCTTAACACAGTTCAGGTTGTTGAGGCAGAGCAACACTGTCAAACAAGGGGAAAGAAAGTCAGGGTTACTGGATATTTCCCAGGGAGCCAGGGTGGAGAATCAGTTTCCATTTCACAATGACCTTTCTCCGGTCCCAACGGTGGTCAGCTCCACCACTACCTCCTTCCTCTCACATCCCCACTGAGCAGCCTCCGCTCCACTGCTGTCTCTCTTTTTTTTTTGTGTGTCAACCTATCCATCTCACACTTTTTACTCGGGTAGGACAGAACAACCCCCCCCCCACCACCACCAACAAAGAGATCAGATTCCCATACCTCATCTATCTTCTCATCAGCTGTTTACAACAATTCGAATGTTAGCATTGCACACAGCACAAACGCGTAACTAATATGCAACTGTTGAATACTTCGAAAATTACACCAAACAACTCCAGATCAAATGAAGGACCACCAACCACATCTAAATAAAACTGTAATTATGGTGAATTTTCCCCTCAGGATGGGAGTCATCTCTTTCCAACACCCGGGCTATTCTTAGTGTCTGTTAGTATTGTTTGCATACACCGAATGCTACTTTCATATTAAAACAAGCGTGGTGACTTTATCTTCTGCCAACAATTCCAGGAAGCTGTTTGTCACCCTGCAGACCGCACAAACTCTGACACACTCTGGATACACCCTTCACTCTAACCATTTAAATTTACCTTTTCCATTTACTTCTGCTGTGAAGTCATGTCCCCTTCGAGGCGGTGATGGTACAGTGCCATGCAAGTGTCAAATCAAAACATCCATACGTAACAAACTACAATCTTAGTGTCCATTTTTTCCCATGTTTGTCATAACACAACAACTGCATACCGAACAAGATGCATTCTCTCCTTGTATTGAGCTTCACTTCTTTCTGCTGATGGCTGCATGAAGAGTCATGTAAATAGTAATGGGGGGAAGGGTGAGGCATAACAAGTGTGGCTAATTGCAAATTCCAGTGGATTTAAGGGTTCACTCTATGGGGAAGGGTCACTTCTGCTTAAAGCAGGTGCAAGTTTAAACATCTAAATTATTGTTGTGCTGGAGACATAGTTTCTCCAGGCCTGCCCTACTGGAATCTCAATGCCAGCAAAGAGTGCATCATGACATGTGTGTGTAAAAGTATGCGCTCAAGCTGTTATCAGCAAAATAAAAACCAATACACTTTTGAAAGACAGAGCAGAAAGCAAAAATAAAGATATTTTTTAACGGAGATGAAGAGTTGTAGCTGCATAAGTGGTCATTAAACTTGAACTTGCCTTCATGTTCACTAAGCTGCTGCAGCGATTAGACTCTTTGAACATTTACATTACACTCGCTTGTATTCTTTGATACGCATTCTTCTCTTGTTCATACAGCGCTTTAATATATTTGCATCTCTTTTGATTTCTTTAGAAGTTGCATTTTTAGTCAATTTATTTCATTTTCAGACTTCAATACATTTTAAATACTCATGTCATTTTCTCAATTAATGCTGAACTGTGGCTTTTGTAAACGTTATTAATCATCTAATGAATCATTATGTTTTTATAATGACTGATATACTGACATACTGACTTATCTTATAAAAGTATGTGGTTTAATCGTAGCGTCACACTTGTACATGTTCACAAGGCCTGTCTGTGCTCCCTGTGTGTCACAGACAATGCAAGAGGGCAACACACAGACAGACAGCTGAAGAGTCACTGGTGACATCATCCTGCAGGCACGCCTGTCGGACGCTCCGGCTAAAACAAACCTCCACTACAGAAAATAGAGCAGCAGCCTAATCACCCCAACGTTTGCACTCATCGTACATTGATAAATGAAGCCATTGTGCAGTGATTATCACAGTTATTCATAGCCTCTTTGCTATGGGGAAGGGACATTTGTTGCATTACATGGGAGCAGACACTGCTGGGCTGAGCGCATGTTTTCCTGTCACTGTGTATTACAGGACAGCCAGTGACATTTATAAATACTTGGTAATCTGCGCCGCTATATGCGTCGCGTTATTAAATTGCCATTATTTTGGCGGCAAGCGGGCCGAGCCTGTGATTAATTGAATACTATTAAGTTGCGGTGGATCATGCCTGTTTATAAATGCTGCTTTTACACTACAAATTAATCACAGACAAATTACAATAAATTACTTTTTGGTGGCGCTAAGCTTTGGCATTAGCAGGATTCACTATAATTGAAACACAAGAAATATGGAAACATTATTTTTTCATTATTTGCGGTGACGCTGTAATAATAATATAGAAGATTTAAAGGGTTGGCACACGTCGTAGTGGACACAAGTATTACCCTGTGTCATTATGGGTTTCTGTGCTGTGTGTGTGTGTAGGCTTCAGACATGGGAGAAACAACAGACCAGGCTCTGGGAAGCATCAGGCTGAGTCATTTGGCTTTTTCTTAGATTCGGAGTCGGAAGAGTGAGTTGTGTTTCTGCTCTACCACCTAACCTCAAACACAAACTTTAGCCTGCAGACAGCCCCGCAGGACACATCAGCTTTTCTTTATATCCACATGAAGCACATGATGGGTGTGCTTTAATGTATCAAAAACGATAGTAGCAAATGTACTACACTTGCTTTCTGGCATGGATTAGGAGGCCCTGACTATCAAGTACTCCTCAGATGGTAAAACTACACTTTAAACCTTAATCAGACACTAGATGCAGGTTTAGAGGACAGGGTAGTGCATTTTATATCTTAATGTGAGTGTGGCCATATCCAAGGGCTTTAAATTAGTGATAAAGTCTACAGAGAGGGGCATGATCCCATAAGTTGTTCACATGTATCTGCACTTTTACAAAGCATGTTGAAATACAGACGAGGATTTGATGCCAGTTTGATGCTCGTGTTGTTGATAAGTAGGATGGTGTCTCGCTATAAGAGCTACAGATCTAGCGTAAAGGAATTTGAAGAAAAATTTGCCCAATGTCTGTTTGTCCTGTTTGTCTTGTGGCATCTCCTCTGGCACAGTCTGGCATGCTGCACTGAGCTCAAGGCCTTAAAACAAGTCTTTAATGAGAGCACAGGATTTTGTGTTTACATCACCCAACTCCCGACTCGAGCTCTTCCCACTCCCGCGTCCACGATGGCCGCCTGTCTTCGTGGTGGTTTGCAATTAGCATCTTTCACGATGTTCTGCTTTGCTGGCTTTGCAATGCTAAAACCAGACTGGGCGCAAGCTACACCATGTCACTGTTAGTCAGCGGGGATGACTGTAGGAGAGAAGTCAGTGGGATTTTCTGTGTCGTTCACAGACAGGAGCCTCCGGGCCCCCTTTCCTCTTCTGCACATTCAAACAAACTCAGCTTCATTTCAGCTTCAGTGAAAGCTGACGTGGATCTGAGGAGAAAGCCAGCCTGCCTGCCACTGAACCCCACGGGAATGGGCGACTGCTAGCCTTTAACACCTCTCCCTCACTTCTCCTCTTCCTCCCCGCCATTGCTGCGTTCCATCCACCCTGTATCCCGAGCTTTGACAGAAGGTATGTATTTTAGGAGACCCCTGGTGATGTGATGGACATCAGAGCCCTGTTTGAAATGGAAACCCGCACATTCTGCCCTGCGAGGGAGCACCAGGAATATCCCAACAGAGATGGCAAGAGGAAATGGAACAAGTGAAAAAAATAGCCATCTTTATTGAGCTTTTCCTTTCAAAAACACGAGTAAATATAGGAACGACACTTCCTATTCAGGATATGATGCTCTGTTAAGCTAAAACCTCAACAGAGTACCTACTGACCACCAACAGTGTAGATCATTTCTTTTTCCCATATCACCTCTCACTCTTGTGTACACTGACAACACATGCTGGCTCAGATAACCAAGAAGAAAAACATGATAACAGAAATGAATGTAATTCATGAAAAAGAGATAAACTGGGCCACACACAAGCTTATCCTCTGGTGTGTGCAGCGCTGGCTCGCATTCACCATTTATCGTCTCTTTTCCCCTCAACCTCCATTTATTTCACATAGGGGAAGAATAGCACGCGTTAACCCATGTGTTTGTGTACATGTTGGCCTGTTTTGTGTGCATGTCTGAGTCGCATGCATGTCTAGGTGTGCAAAAAGAATATATATGGCACACTCCATCCTCCCTATAACTCACCTGGACTGATAAAGAGAGCAAAGGAATCGTTTCCTGCGCCTGCTACTCATTCAAATGGGCTGGCGTCTGTAAACAAGAGCTGCAGTTATCCATGTAGCGGTCAGATAAGAGGGGAAGGAGACCTCCGGAGTGATGGATCACGAAGGGGCTCCCAGTCCTCTTCTCTTCCCAGCACCACCCTGCCACCTTAGGATAATAAACAGCCGCGGAGCAGGGGGCCAGATAAGAGCCATCACTCACGTTGGCCGGGCTGATAAGACACAGACGCTCTCTGTCACCCTCCATGACATTTGTTTTTCATTCCACTTCAGACCGAGGGAGAAGTCAACCTGTTTCATCTCATCAATGGTCTCCACTCAGGATCCCCCGGTGAGTGTGTGCCACCCTTTGACACTGATGGCGGTCAGGTGACTGACTGTGTCATGCTGCACACAAGAAGAATGGGCTGCAGGCAGACGGAGTCATTCACAACTACAGCACCGTACCTCAAGCAAACAAACATGTACCGTTGTAATAGTTGAAACAGTCAAATTAATACAGCGTTAAAAGTGGATGTGATTTAAACTTCTTCCTTCCTACTTACTGTAGCAAGGCTAGAATGTTTTCACCAAGGATGTGTGCAAAATATGCCAACTTTGACGAAGTATTGCTTTATTTCTACAGCCTCACACATCCACTTCTATGTCCCTAGAGAAAATCTGATACTGTAGAGTTCTTTAAACATTCTGTTTATTTTGAATACCTTAAACTGAACTGTTTTTACACCTTATATGTCATCTTAATGGACTGACTGGGTGAGGCGTTAGAGGAAAACAGAGGTGGCTTTCTGTCCTTCCCCGGCTGGCCGTAAAAACCAAAGTGAGACGTGAATCAACGTGAAATCTCCTTGAACAAAAACCTCAAGTTACAAGTTGTAAATTATGCTTTGGAGACTAATATTTCTAAAGGGGTACATAAAATTATTATTTAAGTCATTTTATATTTTGGCACCTTTAATTCCCGAAAAACTCAGGGGCCTATCAGAGGGAATATGCAGCCATTGTAAATCTGCCTGCCCTAACATTGCCTCTACCAGGGTCACCTACAAGTCACAGATTTGAGAAGGTATAAAATGGTTACTTTATAGCCATCCCAATTGTTATACGTTAGAGTTATGTGCATTGTATTACCACTAATGAAGGGCGTAAATTCTCAGTTTACGACTGGACCTTTACAGGGGGGGTTGTAAAACACACGCTTTTTGCGTTACTCGTGTTTGTCGCTGGAGTTCTGGGGTTCAGACTGTGCACACACTGTTTCCATTAGTCAGGGACGGCTCCTCCGAGAGGCCTCCGTCTGCAGTAAAGGGCCCGGGCCGTGAGAGAGCAGCATCCCGTCCGTCGGTCATGGATGACATTTAACAGACAGGGCCCGACTTCCTGTGATCAGAACAGCAGTGACCATGGAGCTAATCCACGGCTCTCACAAATCTCTCATCATCATCCTCTGGCTGTCAGAGATCGGCAGCGCCTGATAGTTGTGGGACGACGATCACCTGCATTGACCCCGGGATCTCAGCTCATAACGCATGTCCATGCGCTGTTGATGCTTAACATGGGATCTGTTTAAATCACCTCTCAGCTGCAATTACTGTGTTATTTGATCAATGTTATAATTCCCCAAAACACTGGAGTTCTGGGAGCTGCACAGGGAATACATTACTTTAAAGAAGACGTTAAACTAAGGAGAAGCTGAACAAAAAGGTTCCTTCATCCCACTGATGGAAACCTGATATCTGAGGGTAGAGATACTTAAATATAAAAGCCACAAAAGTTCTATGTTTGATTTAACCTGCATCGGATGCCTTTTGATAGATGACTTACGTGACTATTGCCGTGTTGTATTCCTTTCTGGTGAAGAGTTCACCATAATTATGTCAATCACATTTATGGGAGTAGCACCTTGCGCCTCACAAGACATGGTGATAAACACTTGAGCTCTGAAGGAGAATCTACGATCAGATTTTAACCAACTAGCTGCTGATGCTTCTGTGGATGCTGGGTCACCACCACAGACAGAATGCAACACGTTCACTGCTTCCAGCATGCCAGCCCAGCCCTTGCTTATTTGCATTTGGCCGTTTTTTTGCATGTGTTGTATTTAATGCGTACTGTAGCTTCAATATAACTCAGAACTATGCAAATAACCGGGCCTTACTCTGTCACCGAGGGGAACATGTGACAGTGAAAGGATGCCGCAGACAGGAAACGTGCAGCACAGCAGCTCAGGACTGTGAGGGATTGACAAATCAAGCAATTAAAGGGGAGGTGATTATGTCATCATTTTCTCCAAAAAGGTGCTGCTAAATTTCATATTCACTGAATGAATGAATAAGGAATGTAAGGGGGCGAGGATTGAAATATCTCACAGGGACATTCTGCTTACTTTTTTAAGACAGGCCTTATCTCCCCACGTTCAGCCCTGTTAATATGATGATGAACAATATTTCATGAAGGGCAGCTGAATATGTCTCTCTTGGAGAGAGCGTCTCCTCCCCGTGTCCTCGCCTTTCCTTTGTACCCCTCTCTTCTCTAAGCGTGGGGATGAGAGAGAGAGTGCGAGGGGGGTCAGGTGAGAGACGGGAAAGTGAGGTAGATAATCACTACCACAGCGCACACACACACCAGTGCGGGAACCCCCTCTTCCCCCCTTCAACCCCCCAAAACATTTTCATATCAATAATCAAGCAATTTTTCTACATGCTAATCCATCAAAGCGGGCTGGGGCTAATCTGCAGGCGTGGGGCTGGCTGATGTGTGCCGCTTCCTCTTTTCAGGTGTGCCCTTCTCCCTGGCAGACATTTGTCCCGCTATGTGGCGCACAAAGCCCCTCCCCTGTCAGCACTGATTGATCAGAGGCCGGCTGTAAAGGAGGAAAGCAGCACACCCTATCAATGATGCTCTACATCTGCACCTGAAAGGAGCCTTCGTCTCCTTCCACAACGAGCTCAATGCTGGAGATAATGAGAGCCGTGCTGTTAACAGCTCCTCGAGCTCTGGTTTTTGTCATGCGAATATAGGCAAAGTGCTTACCTTTTAGATGGAGGGAAGAGACAGTTTAAAAAAACAGGGCCCTTGGTAGGAAGATTATCATAATGTCTACAAACGCTGACAGGGGTGAATTTCAGTCACTTTTTTACAGATTAGCGGGGCTTTTAAAAAGGGTGCATTAGCAGAACAATGCGATTGCGTGTTTGATTTTAATTTTCTGACAATCTTTCACAGCATGTAAGGGATACATGTGGATGTTTTTTTCTGTGCTCTGCATTGTTGGGATTTAGTCAGGCTAAGGGTGCTTTTAGAAGCATGTGGCATAGCAGGCGCCTCTAAGAGCCCGGGCGATCCTGCAGGAGGGAGAGTGAGAGATAAAATGCAGAGGCCTCATTAGTAGCACATTTATCATCTCCTGTCTGTGATTTAAAAGAATGACTGGGTCAAATCACTTTAAATACCTCGGGGGAAATCAACATTTGTCATTGCAAAGCAAACCTGCCTCTCCCCTCTCTTCTGGCATTAATTTATTCTGGTAAAGCAGCCCCATTCGCCGCTGCGCTGATTTTAATTTCATCCTTGCAAAAACCTTGGCTGACTGTCTATTTCAATTCATTGCTTTAACACACAATTGTCCCCTTCAATTCATTGAAGTAATACTCACCACTAGCAGGGCAGAGCCCCATCCATAGACACTGGGCAGGTGATGCAAATGGTCTTTAGTGAAACACTAAAGCGTGTGAGACACCGCAAATTATTCTTCTGATGTCCACAATTAAAAACGAATGCCATCAGCGCCGAACAGAAAAATGTACACGGTAAGAACAAGAAAGAGATTATGTATTATAAATGTGTTATTAATGCGTAACTCGGCAAGGTCGGGGAAGTCAAGATAGGTGTTGAAATATGGATGTCACCCTCAAAGAGCCCGCTAACATTGCTGCAAGTGGACCCTCTGGACACACTGCCTGACAGAATATTTATGTGTTTGCCGGCACACCAGCTTACATTTCGGTGAGCTCTATCCGAGGACAATGCAACGCAATAGGAATAGCACTTGAGTACTGAACTAAAAAGGGCCTTGGGATTTTTCTGCAAAATGGCTGTGACTCTGCTGTTTTCAAAACTTCCCAAATGTCAGTTTTACATTCAATCAAGTGTGAAAATCTGTCCATTTAAACCCCCTTATTCTCACTTTAACTACTCGTGTTTTACAGTATCAGCAGCTGCTTTAGTTTAAGTTTTAATAATGTTTTGCCACAGTAAAGTTTCACGCACAGAGTGATTGTTGTCTGGATCAAATGTGTTGAGTTTGAGTTGTGGGATGGTCACTTTTACCACCCAGCCTTTTTGTCAGATCTGCTGATGAGACATTTAAGGTGTTGATGCCAGAGATCTATTGTAGGGCACAGCAGAAATATTTCAAAGTCAGGAGCAAGGAGGCAAAAGGCACAGATGCTGAGCAAGTCCTGAAAGTGCGGGATGGTGTAAAGCAGCACCAAAATTAACGCATATCTATTTTATGCCGGTTCAGACGGCGCAGGCTGCCATATGTAAATAGAGGTTCAATAATAAATGCACTTCCCCTGCTTTTATTTGCTTTAAACCCTCGCAGTCACACACACATTGGCACCACGCGAGACACAAATTAGAGAGCGTTTTAAAGGAAATATTCAAAGAGCAGCCTGCCGCCGGAATATCAGTTATTATTTTTGATGTTGCAATTTCTGACACTTTGATGCAATCAGTGAGTAGCCCCAGCATTCAGCCCTCTCCAGGGAGAGAGCTGTCAGGAGTGAGGAGCCGGTGGGTAGATAATTATGGGAGATCAAACCTCGCTAGTTAGTAGGCAGGAACGGGAGGCAAATGCCAAAAACCAGCCAATGTTTCGCAAACGCTTGTTCAAGGATATCCTAATTGCTATAAGTGGTTCCTTCAGGACTGGCACTTCAAACACTGCCTGCTGCATGATGTCATCTCCCTGGCTCCCCTTCACACTCACAATAGGCAAATTAAGGAAGAGGGCACAGCACAACATACCAGAGGACAATGTCCTTCCTCTGTCGTGACATGTGGCCCACGTCGGTGGCAGACAGGAGCATGTACTGCATAGGCATGTGTGTGTGTATATTCATAGATGTGCAGAATCAACATTTTTTTGTTGTTTTCTTTGTAAATAGTTGTTGCCTTTTAACTTTTTACCCAGATATCAATGCACACACATAACATAACCTCTCATAACTTAATTAATACTGAATAGAAGCTTATTTATATGCACAACACAACAAGTACACGCATACTGTTCATCAACATCAGGCTTGTATGATCTCAAAAGAGATACATTCTGACATCCAACTGTGTGCTCCATAATTCAAAGTGAGAACACAGTGCTATCTGTCAGTACTGTTTGGAGCCTACCTCTCCGACTCTCTCCTTACCTTTGCAGTTCAAAGGGAAGGAGAGGGGAAGGTGAGCACAATTAGTTGAAATCAGTCAGAACAAATTGTCCGACAGCATCGTGCTATGCTAACACATCCAAGTTCATTTGCTGTTGGTGGGATGACCCTCTTACTGTGACCCTTGTACCCAGGCAACATACGTAAAAACCGCCGGTGTCTAATCAGTCTCTGGTACTTACCGTTGACCAATGTCTCATCTAATACAGAAACTAACTTGAAAAAGAATCCTAGACCTGTTTCTGTCTGCCTCAGCTACATCAAAGGAAAGCCAACCCTCGGCAATCAAAAAGAAGGATTTCATGTTTCAAAAACAATTCGCATTTTCAAAGAGGGACCACAGCTGACATACAATCGCAGTAAAACCTATTGAGTCTTCAGCTCCCTCATTTCTCTTTCTCTCCCTGTTGTGAATGCGAATCTTGAGGGTCATTGATCATCTCATTAAATTCAGCCCCAAAGAAAGCGATCCTTTTCACACAGCTCAGGAATTCAGACGCGAAACACCCCCGCCTCTCTTTAGGCGCACACAAACACGCTCGCACCATCAAACATCGCCAAATGACTGCCTTTCGCAGACAAGAAAGACGGCAATAAAATGATAAAATAAAGTCTATTTTGTTTAAAAAGGGTAAAAAGGGGTCATTTTCTGCATAGAGTGCTGAACTGTTAGCATAACAAAGCACGGGCTGGTGAGCTAATGGCTCCTCATCAGCGACAAGGGGCGCACTAGCTTTTCACTGTTGTGCTCGGCATAAAGTGGCCTGAAACAACACCTTACGTCTGCTCCTGACCTTCCTACACTTAAACACAGGAAATCCCAATGTCAAGCTCAAAGTCTACACACACACACACACACACACATGGACAGACACAAAGTGAGCTAAAATAATAAACATGCTACAGTGAGAATTAGTAGATCTCAAAAGGCATTATAAAACAGACACACTCAGACGAGGCAGGCAGGACAGGCTTGTGAGCGCTCGGCAGCCCGAGAGTGGCTCGGCTCAGTCTAATTGTCTCTCTAATTGGTGTTGTCTAAAGGGGGTCTTCTCTTTATTTTTGGACAGAGCGGCATGCCATCACGCAAAGCAAATTACATAGACAGACAGGCTGGAACACAACAGAGGAGACACAAATGACAGCGAGAGAGGGGAAAGTAAGAGCAAAGAGCAGCGGGAGGAGGAGATGATTATCATTATTATTATTTTATTCACCACGGGGAAAAGACATGTTTGGAAAACTGAGTTTCAGGTGGCTAAACATCCAAATTACTCCCCTCCCAATGGCCCCTCGGTCCCCTTCCATCATCCCAACTCTGGCTGAGTCTGTTAGGGATGAGGTCATGCTGCACTCATCCAGCCAGTGGTGAGAGGCCTCATTCTCCACTCCTCAACCCCAGCGCTTTATCCGGGAGGCCTGCCTTTGATGTGCTCGTAATATGAAGGACGCGGGGCTATCAGCTAGCTGTCAACTCGGTAACTACCCCGCATCGCTCCCAGGGGCGGCAGAGCCAACCGAGCCAACATTGGCCGTCCAGCGCCCGGCAGCTCTGCCGCTGATGGACCTGATTAATTCCCCGGAACGCTGGTTTGTCTTCCTGCAGTTCAGTCAATGACTTCATTCAGCAGGGTGAGGTCACCAGAGGCCTGGTAATAAAGGGGCTGCACTTCACAGTTAAGACAGCACGCCTGTGTGCAGCTCTCCGAAAAAAAAGTCCTTTAAGAAGAAGAAGGTAAAAAAAAAGAGGAAAACATCCAAGTGTCTTTGGCTCCAGAGCAGCAGTCCTTGAGCAAGAGGCGAGCGGAGCGCACTTCCTCTCACTCATGCCTTCTCTTCTCTTTCCTGTCTCCCATTGTGGCAGAAATAATAATTGGCAGGCCAATGAATTATTAGCATACACAGTAGCAACAGGAAGAACGATGTCCCTTATTGGTGGAGGCTCCATTAAATGTGACTTTCCTTTAAAAGAACAGAGGTTCACACACGTAAATGGATTTCTTAAACAAAAAATAAAATGGCTGTTTCGTTCTCCCTCTGACTCTGACCACCTCCTATTCTGTTTGAAAACTTTTTACAGAGAATAATGTGTCAATGTGATGACTGAGTGTTCAATAAAACCACTGATAAGGATAGAAGTTGTCCTCTCCTCTCCTTGAGTCATAAAGGATGTGGCACGGCCGTTCAGAGCAGTAGTCTCATATAACAATGCTTATTATGAGGCGAAGGCCTTTAAACAAGTCAAATAAAATTGATGTCATTCACTTTTTGAAACTCAACGATAATCTGGGGAATTCCACTCCGACACACGGCATGGGAAAACGACACAACTTATGAGTGCGAGTAACTCACTCTCGCGCTTATGGGATTGTAAAAAATGACAATTCTCTGAAATGTGTCATAAATTTGCTGTATTGCTCCTGCCATCCTCGGGATGATGGTTGCTCTCACTTCGCGGGCCGTGCAAGTCGAGTCACTTCATATAATCCGGAGACACAAATCACAAAGGGCCTCCCAGCCTCTGAGGAGGAATATGGGACTTTGGAGGCTTTTTTGGCAGCTCAGGTTAGTCCACCAGACAGGGACAAATAGACGGCCGTCTGTGGACCTGCCTATCCATCCGTCCTGCCTCTTGGATGGAGAGCGGATGTGGAGGGGGTTGCGAATAAAAAACGGTGGCCCAGCAGTGATGCACGGCGCTGCAAGCTCATAAAGCAGGCCATCAGCTGACCTCTGAGGCACGGGGGAACAGGCAGGGCCTTTACGACCATCACCGGATTTAACAGCCAATAATGACTGGAATAACCGTTTAAACCTTTACGGACCTGCACAGCCGCATGGCAGCAGTGGCAGCAGAGCCAGGCAGGGAAACAGAGAGAGAGAGGGAGAGTGATATATTCAGCCAGTGCACTGACAGGGGCCATGTTTCAAGCGAAGGGGAAATGACAGATGCAAAGGGAGAGCACCCTGATATGTGTGTCTCTTTAAGTGGAGCCAACTGGCTTGTCCATTCCCATCCTGATGAATGTACAACAGGAAGAGCCGGAGAAAGAAGAGGACGAGGGAGAAGACGGAAGTGACGCATGGAGCGAGAGACATGAGGGGAGAACAAACGAAAAATGTCAAAGGAAGGGAAGGGCGAGTTTTTATTGTGTGCGTGTAAAAAATCCATAAAAAATGTGGTCTGATTCATAATATACACAAATTAAAGACATAAACGCTCAGGAACATGTTTCAGTGATACTTTGCCAGAGAAGTCTGGGTCAGAATTTAACACTTTATATGGAAAACAAAATGTTCTTTCAGTAACGTGTTCGATGAATAAAGTATTACAGATGGAACGGACAGCCCAACTTTGGAAGTGTGCATGAAACTAAACACATTTATTGTAAAAATATCCTTTTTTCTATGTTACATAACTGAAATGACATAAGCTAAATGGCTTGATTTAGAACCCATCTGGTAAACTACGCACTAAAATAATACACGTACACACTATTGCAGTTCCTGTAACACTGCTCAGTAAATTTGAAGCTGCAGTATATAAATTTCTTTACAGGAGGAAAGTAAAAATCCTAATTTACAATCTTTGTTTTGCAGACTTCTTTCTCCTTTATCCTGACGTCAAGTCTAACTTATAGCACACTCGCATCCTTTGGACTAGGATCATAACACCAATTCATTAAGTGCTGGCAGCCAACTAATTCTGATTTTCAATAAACTCTCTAAACCTAATACAGTGCTCATGAAAAGAGGCCCGTTTCACAGGCTGGCACATGTTCAAGCAACATATGCTCACATAATCTCTTAAAAAGCATGATCCAAGTCCAAATTTAATTATGTAATAGCACAAACGAAATCAGAGTGCCGACACAGCAGAGCTCTGATACACAACGTTCTGCCACTCCACTCCCATTTTCCTCATTTGTTTATTGCTCTCACCCGTCCCGACAGCCTCGGGGGCCGTGGCGTCCGGAGTCCACTCAATGGTCTACAGATGGCTCCGAGGCTCCGGGCTCCTTTCACACGGTTGTTTGTCTTTTTAATAAGGCCTGCTTGAGATATATGAGTATTGTTATATGATCATAATGCTTTTTCATGGTCTCTCAAGCCATTACTTTTAGTGCGTTGTGTTTTTACATACTAAGTTCAAAGTCTTCTCAGTGGCTTTTTTGTTAGTTTAGATGGATTTACAGCGGTATGACTAAGTCCAGGCAGCGGGGCTGCTGCTGGTGGCAGTCGGATGAGGTTTAAGCAGTTTCAGGGACGAAATGGTTGGGAGGCTGAGGGATGTTCATGGTTCCCTGAGCCCTGCACTTCCTCTGGCAGCAGCACTCAACTTGCAAATCACTGAGCTGAGGCTCCTGATCTCTGTAGAATACAGATAAACTTTAACCAGTGAACAGTGTCAGGCCTTCTCCGGATATGATACTGTCCCCAAACATTGCTGAGGAGGAGTAAAAATATATATATGAGCATAAAAACCACAAAGGGGCTCTACTGAAGACTATATCCAAGATACCAGGTCACCTTTTTTCCTGTAACAGTATCAATAAATCCTGGGACAAAACTGCATATCTTAAGCACCTTACTGGCGACTTTTACAGTGCACAGTCGGCGCTTGGCACGCAGACGATAACATTCCCCCAACACAATGGTCTAATCTTCATGGCACAGGTAGCACTGGGATTGTCTTGGATGTGCACTCTGCCGTCGCCTGGGTTTGTCCCGGCATTAGAGCCCCTCTGCATTCCTTTGTGCTTTTTAACCAATGAATTAAAGAGGATTTCAACAGGGGAATACTTATCGTAAAAAATTACCCCCTTTACTCAGAGATAAACAAATCAGACTAAATAAGTTGGAAAGAGTTTCACAAACTCAGGCTGTAATCAGGAAGAGCTGCTTAAGATAACGACGCCTGATTTAGACATTTTCTTACACAAAGAGTGAGGAGAAGTGAACCTTTAAGCTATATGGGACAGGGTTCATTCCGAGCAGCTGCCATCGCTGTGTAAAGTAGTTTACTCTACAATTTGTATTTATAGGAGCCAATCAGATTGTTGTGTTGTGAGTAAATAAATGAAATTGTTGGGAAGTATTGTTTGTAGATTATATATTCAGGTCACTTCTCCCAAGAAATCTTTTAATTTTTTAATCCATGCAGATGTTTGTTTTCAGAAAACTTTCTGAAGTGCATCCCCAGATGAACACTGAAAGCATTCTTAAGTAGCTAAGTTGCTCTTATACAAAATACCTCAAAGCGTCTAAGATAATACATGTGGATTGAAATGCAATCTGCCTCTCACTTCTTCCCCAGATAAGTACAGCCATTGACAAGACCTGGCTTCCTCCTCTTATCTCGCAAACACTTGATACCAGAAACTCGGTGCGTAAATAAGTCTTTCAAGATTGTGATGTAAATATATCCGATTAATCATAACAAGGAAAACTGCAACAACTCGTGCTCCCACCCCCAAAACATCATTGTAAAAATGTTCCTGAGCTTGCAGTTGTACCAAAAAATATTTCTCTTATCCACACTGCACGAGTGTGTGATCACACAGCCCCCAGTGCTTGCATTGACAGGTTTTAATCTATGCTAATCTGTTGTATTATTTTCATTTTTTTAATGTAATTATTAACATTAATTTAAAGCAAGACAATATTAAAAAAAAAAAGAGAGAGACAAAACTGCATTTGGATAATCTATGCAAAAGCTCTAAGCCCATTTCCATCCTTGATGGATTTAGTGACACTTCCCCCCCCCCCCTCACCCCCCAGCACTAAAATATTTAATTTTACTGAGTAGATCCCCAGGACACGAAGGAAAACCATCAGGTCCATGTTCAAGTTTAATTACTGATTACTGATTTAAACCGAGTCTCAACCCTGCAGCCCCGTCTCTGCCTCGGCTGTAAAAGTGAAAGAGTGAGAGAAGTGAGAGAGAAATGCAGACAATGGTAAAGTGCATGTATGTGTTTGTATATTTTCAGAACTGCCTCTGAAGCTACATTTGCGAACAGTATTTGTTAAACTCTTAAAAAAACAAAACTTATTTTAGGACTTATATGATTACAAAATTCATTCATATTTCTTGATTGCCTTGGCTTCCCGCAATATCCCTCCGCTCCACAGTGTGGCGCTCTCCTCTCTTCCTGTTGCACTTAAAGCAGATTGAGACGAGCCTCGTTTTGGCACCCACCATCTGCACACACACACACACTCCTCACACTATTAACCGTCAGTGCATGTGTGTGTTGTGCATGTGCGAGCCTGTGAATGTGTTTGATTAAGCTCCGTCTAGCTTCGCTCATTGCTGCGGATGCCTCTGAATCTATTACGATCCCTCCATCACACCACGCCACGTCATTTACATTCCTCGGGCCTTGTTTGAGGAATATCTCAGGTGGGGGAATATATTTTCAGAGTGTCCCTCTTATAGGTTTACCCAGACTCCAATGGGCTTGAAAAGTTGCTGTTGTACACCGAGGGAGGCATTTTCACCTAATGAAACCCAGGATCAATAGAACGGTTCTCTCCTCTCATATATAGTGCATGTACACAAGGGAAATAAAGCATTATTTTTCATCCTCAAATGTATAATGGATATCATTCTTTATTTAATACTTAGTTCAATTCGGCATGTGCCGCAGTGGGGAAATATTTCCTCTGATGATGTCCCTATATTACAGGCAGAAGATATGAAAGTGGAAACATTAAGTTGGAAGGTATGAGAAAAATTGAGCGTTACATACCTGACAGACAAATGACTACAGACTTTGTAAAATCACCATCTCACTCAAGTATTATACCACAATACAGTTAATCTTATATAATTAAAAAGCTTACAGACATTTACATATTAATCTGCTCTGCCTACCGCAATCGACATATTTTAAATCAAGAGCTCAGGTCTTAAAGAAAAAAGAGGGAGAGAGAGAGAGAGCAGCGGAACGAGGAGAGGAGAAAAGAGCAGATAAGCGTAGAGAGGAAGGAAGATGAGGGAGAGGAAGATGAGAGGAGAGCGGTGA
Source organism: Semicossyphus pulcher (assembly GCF_022749685.1). Taxonomy (NCBI): domain Eukaryota; kingdom Metazoa; phylum Chordata; class Actinopteri; order Labriformes; family Labridae; genus Semicossyphus; species Semicossyphus pulcher. The sequence goes on from NW_027211603.1 coordinate 19,239,298, forward strand.
GAGCAGTCACTTCAGGTGCAGCCCTTATCGGCAGCAGAGAGAGGACCTTTCTTATGTAATCTGTGATTTCATTCAGCCTCCGTATCAGATGATTGTCTGGGAGAAGAAAAAGCCATTTTGAGGGGAACGGGCTGCGTGAAAAGGATCGTCTCCCCGGCAGCTCACCCTTCCATGTCGAACCAGCCGCATGGCACCGAAGGTCAGCAGAATTATTGGAGGCGGGGGTGGCGCCGCCAGAGAAGACAATGATATGGCCTTAACCCTCATTTAGAGGTGCCATTTCCCCACCTGACCCCCCTGCTAAAGTGTTATTTTTCCATGTTATGAAATGTGATAGCTCTCTGGTGAAACAGGAGTCTCCAGTTAGGGAGGTAATACTTTGGCGTGCAGCGACAGCGAGACAGGCTCAGCCTCCTCTCTAAATAGGGTGGCTGTGCGGCCTTACAGCTCCGCGCGACGCAGACAGTTCAATCAGGGTAAAACAGCGTTCATTTAGCCGCTTGGCTAACAACAGCCAGTGGCACACAGCCGTACACACAGGAGCTCCGAGATTGCACAGTTAGGGGAGATGATGATAATGTCTTTGTGGATTTCACCCAAACATGTCATTTTAAAGTAAGACTCTGCACCGGGCTGTGTAAAGTGTCATAACCTGTTGTTTCTCGTTCTGCTCCCTCTCTCTCCTCACACCATGGAGGACAAATATGAAGGAGTGGATTTTAGTATCGCTAGAAATATCATTTAATACAGCAACTAATAATTGATGAGGGACAACATGCAGCAGTGATTAAGAGGTCTATGTCTATGAGACGAAGATCATGTTTGAAATACTTGTCCAGCAATTATTAAGTCAACTTTTACATGTGGTTTGGTACTAATGTGTAAGTTGGAGAAGTCATAAATGGCTAATGCTTCATTAATTTCATATTATATTTTCATTAATGTAAAATGATGAGAGCAGGGCTCTGAATAATTCTGTTTGAAAGTGAACCAGGTGCAATATCATATGTAAATCAAATGTCAAGGAGATAAAGCGTCTCATCACATCACAGAGAAGGTTGCATGTGATTAAGATTTCATTAATTCAAGTTCAGATTAATTTATTCTGAAAAAAAAACACACATATAATGTGCTGTAATTCTTTGTTGTCTTTCTTTGCTGCGGTGGTGAAACAATTTTGTATCTTATGTAAAGAGAAGAAGGTATTGCCTGCAACGAATTGTATCGATTGCTGCGTGTGTTCTGATGTGAGTGAGCTGATATCAGAAGAGCAGAGTTGAGGCAGAGGAGGGATGTATATCTCCACTCTCAGCAGCTCCATCTAGGGGAGCAGAGAGGAGCCTGACTGCCTCCAGACTCAGACCTGTGATAGTTTCTCACTGCTAATCTGACGCTAAACAAAAATGTGCGATGGTTAGCCGTTACTATCTATATCTCCACTAAATCACCCCTGCATATTAGTCACTAATCATTCCTTTGATGCGAGGCGGGAGGGCACATGGCTACAGGGTCCAGTCTGACACAGGGCCTTGGTTTTGGATAATGGTGCCCAGAGGGCCACAGCACAGGGTGGCGCTGGGGGGTCAGAGGAACAGGCAGATTAAGGAGAAGAGGTGTTGAGGTTGTCACCTCGGGGCCTCCACCCACACAAGGAGAAGACGCTGAGAGCAGACCCTGCCATCATTCAAAGCAGATGGCATTTTTCTCAATGTGTCAGGGCTTATTTTTGGGATGCAGCCTCTGGCAGGCCCCGGATAGACTAGTTATTAGGCATGTACGCTTATAATTTAGCCAAACCACGGAGGGTTTGGACACAAACCCTGAAGCCTCAAACTGAAAGTCTTTTCCATCTCTCCTCCCTCTTTTCTCTGCCTTCCTGTCAGAGCATTGAGCAGAAGCAAAGGAAATGAAGATTGTGAGAGTGGCTTTACATGAAATAGCTAGATGTGGTTTTGCCAGGCACAGGGCAGCAGGCTGACAACTGTGTAGTTCAAGTGCACCATTGCACTTGAGGTCTAGGATCCCTACATGGAGCCACACATTCACAACTACCATCCTCGGTGCTCGGGGTATAAAAGCATTTAGCGGTTTATATCATGCATGTTATTATTTGTAAGATTGTTTAAGGAAAAACTACTTGAGTGCAACTTCTGTAGGAAATGCATGTAACCACTGACAGAGTTTCAATAAACCCACATTGATCCTGCAGAGCACAAGCGCTGGAATCTGAATCCACACACTCACATGTCACAACAGGACTCACACAAACACACACAGGCATCAGGACTGCAAAGAGATAATTAGCAAGCACAGCTGACTCCTTGAATTGTCCTCCGTCCTCCCCCCATCGTTTCCCTGCTAATAGGGGCGTGAGTCCCACTTATTAGATGTGATTATCCACCCAGGGCTGTATGTAGATTAGCTTTATTACATCCCTCAACCAGCTTCTCTGCTATTTAGACAGAAAATGTAATTCAATGATGTAACTTAGATATAAATCTGCATTTACAGGGCAAAGTCCCACTTCAGCACTGGTTATGACAGGTTGGCTGATTAAACTATCAGGCTGACAAGCCCAGCAGCCACACAAGAGGACAGGCAAAAGTACAAAGGCCCTCTTATTATAGAAAATCCCCCAGAATAGCCAACGGTGGGGATATGGTAATGATGTAGTACCTCTCCGTCAGGTCTACAATACACACACAGACCTACACACACTAACTGCAACACTTATAGTGCACTTATGTGTAGACTCCAGTGATTATAACAAACATAAAACATACACAAACACAGACAAAATGCTATACCTGTATATACACATAGATATTCCAGTGTGTGCTGAAACACACACACACACACAGACAGACACACACACACTTATCTCTCCAATTCCCTTATCCAGCTGAATATGATGACTGGCTTTTGGAATGACCTCCAGGCAGAGGACAGGGCCTTGTTCTGCGGCTCCCTCCCCTTCCTCCTCCTCTCTTTCTTCCCCACACAGAATGAATCTAAAAGATTGGTGACCTTGCTGTGGGTCTGTGAGGGAAATGAGCTACATCTTGTCACAGACTGAACAGGCCATTTGAAACCTGGTTTGTTGGCTTTGAAAGGACCAGCGATCGCGGAGCTGATAAGCGGAAGGGGTGTGAAGGGGTGGCTTTTATTCTGAAAATTAAAAGGCAGGCCTGATGGAAATATGTCTGCATTGGTGTTAGGCATATCGTCGCAGACGCCTTATCAAGTGAGCATCTCTACGGCAAGAGAGAAAGGGCAGACAGTCGCTGTGAATCCAGACTCTGCTGCTGGCAAGCTGCAGGCACGAAACAAAAACAACCAGTGAAGTTTCACAGCAGCCGTTATGCCAATAACTAGGAATATGTTAATGATTTTCAGGAGGCAAATTAACTTTAAGGGTTTCTTACCAATGTGCCATCTCTGGGATAGGATTTAAAATTCATTATCTGCACAGTTATCCAAATCCATGCTATGGTTCAGACAGACACACAACACACAAAGTCTGGAAACAAGCACAAATGAGCAAACTCAGATTGTGAGATTGTGCGTGTCTATGTGTGTGTATGTGTGTTAGTAAGTCTCCAAACAAAAGCTGGCATCTCCCATGGCCTGCACAAATGTTTGTCTAATGTAAACCGCCATATAGGAGCATCTAATTAGGGGTGTCAGGCTGCATGTGGCTGAGAAATCTCAGCCAACTGTCAGCCAATTGCGATCGCTTCCAATCAGCGGGGAGACGAAAAGGGAAGAAAAAGCAAGAGAGGAACCGGCAACTGGGAGCCGGGGACCTGAGCGGGGGGCAATTAACAGCCAAGGTGAAGCCACTCATTGTCGTCAAAGCGGCTATGCTAGCCATGCATGTTAGGCTCCTACCCTCCGCCTTGCTTTGCCGGCATCCGATGGCACTTTTGTAATTAGGCTCGAAATGCGGCGCAGTGCTGCATGGCGGCGGCCCCAGACAGTGCCGCCTTAAATGACACATGAAGGAGAGCATGCTGGGTAGGCGGCGCAGCAGCACTGTAAGCAAACATCAAGCTGAAGATGTTGGTTTTTTAAGGGAGTGGGTGAGTGGGCAGGGCTGGCTGGAATGCCACAGCGGGTGAAACCAAGAGAAAGGTCATGATAACCCAGCATGGGTCAAGTGTCCTTCTCATTAAAACCCAAAGTTTACAGAGAGGAGGAGGCGCTCTTAAGCAGGTAAAACAGAGGCCTACCTCTTTTAAAGCCAAGAAAACACGCGGTTACACACGTTAAACATGCAGGCCTACAGAAAGAGGAAGATATGACTTGAAAGGCCGGGGCAAACATGGGGCATGAAAGGCAGGAGTGAAAAAAAATCACAGGCCAAGGTGTTTCTGAACCATGTCCCTCGGCGTTGATGATTAGTGGGTGAAAACTGTAAGAGGAATGCAGTGTTTTTTTCTACCTAAAGCCATGATTTGCTTTGCATAAACAACAACAACAACAATAGCAGGCAGGTTCTTCTGTAGCAGCCACACAATGAGCTCAAGGGTTCCTCATAACATCTCATTATAGTTAATGAGCGCTGTGTGTTTACAATGTGTAGCTCTATAGAGCTAGCAGTGTTTACCCATCCCCTCCTCTCAATGGAGATCACTCAGCACACCCCGAAACAAAGGAGGATTTGTTTAGCCATGGGCTGTGTTTCTTCCCCTCCGGATCACGGGGCTCAATCTAGCAGGCACAGGCTGTTAGCACTATCTCCCAAATTCATCACAGCTACCATGGAATCAAATATTTGCTGGGCTACAAACACACACATAATTAAGTTAGATTAAACATTAAACACTATATGTCTGCCCCTGACATGAATACATCTCCCAGGAGGACCATCCAAACAGAACTGTCCACAAAATGTAGTCTGTTGTCTTAAAAAAATAAAGAAGCAGTCTGGCTTAGCTTGTCTTTTTTTCTGTTGGCTTAGTTCAGCTTTATATAGTCGGACTCCCCTGGACCCCAGAGGTCTGTACGGCCCACACCTGGATGTCCTAAGAGAGGTGTGAAAATATGTAACGCTATCCGTATTCCACTTTTACAGGAGAAACTGTGAATCGAGCCAAGAAATTCAAGACTGGAATGATCCGACTGGCGTGGATGAAATTTATAGTCTGCTTATTTTTGACTTTGGCAATCAGAGCAGCAACGTAGCCGATCCCCTCACTTCCACACGTCTCTGTAAGGAAATAGCAGAAGGGAAGAAAATGAAACACATAAAATGTTTCCGGAACATCACGTCTGCATCGGTACAACACATACCTCACTGCATCATACGCCTATTCTCTAATTAAGAGAATAATTATCAGCACCTAAGATCCTTGAGTAAAAAAGCTACAGGAGAGTTCTGCATCATGGGCTCTTCTCTTAATCAGTGTGTTAGGAAGCATGGCAATTGAGAGGCTGATTGAGTCCTGTGTTGGGTGTGTGTTAATCTCTGATTAACATCTGCGTGTGATCTTGTGGAAGTATGGCACCAGTGAGCCCTATGTGCACACAGGGCATGAAATATCCAGGCGTGTAATAACATTTTATTTACAAAGGGCCCACTGGGCATAATGCATGCCAGCACTGCCAAACTGAGCCCAGTGCAATTCACTTGAATGCATTATATTACCCTGGCAATCCAGCTGGGGAAAGGAAAAGGGAGAGGGAATGGCTTTAGTCACACTGGGTTATTAGGAGCTGAGAGATGATGGATACCTGTAAGGCAAACCTAATCCAACACTCATCAGCCTCCGTGAAGAACAGCAGGGTACCTATAAAAGCAGGAGGATGAGGCATGATGAGGACCATACGGGAGGGTCAGTCTGCTCTAACCCACCCAAACCGAATCCTTCATCTATCTGCAGTAAGACCTGCATGGCCTCCCCAGCAAGGACCGGAGAGGGACTGTATTTCAAGAAGGAATGTGAGGCATGCAGACCGCAACGCCCATCCACTCCTCTTAAATCAATGGTGCATTTAGCCAGGAACCCGCTGGATCAAAATCAATAAAACACACTATTTCAGCACACAGCGGGGAAAACATAAACACAAACCAAACATTAAATCATTAGCATGTGGAGTGACAGCAGTATGTGGAAAAGTAAGTATTCATAGGTGGTGACAACATGTTAGCAACGTGCAGTGCAGACACAAGGCAGAGGAGAGTCTACGTGTATGTAGACAGAAAAAATATTTTTGGTCATTATAATTCCCGACTTACAAGTTTCTAGGACTGACATTAAAACAATGCCGACATTTACATCCTGCGTGCAGTCAAAGTAGAAGCTTCAAGGTATGGCAGCTCTTACATATCCAATGCAATGAATGCACAAACACAATATATGAAAATATATGGCTCAATTCATATTCATTGTTGCTCTAAACTGACAGCTTATCTGAATAATCTCCACTTTATGCAAGTGTGAAAATATCACCTATGGGCTGACCTATTGCACCCTTGGGGCTCAGAAGAACCACATCATTTATCTTGTATTGTGAATATCCTGTGCAATATTACAGGAATAATATTCTTGGTCCAAATGACCTCTTTTTCCCACTTTTGTCTTCATTTTGCTGAAAAATGTGTTAACAAACAAAAATATCTGCAGGTGATCACAGATACTAATAAAACTGAATTTTGAGAATTTGCAAATTGGAGTAAAATTCATAAAAAAAATGAACTGGCATGGAAGTGCACATGTGCACACACGGCGACCAAAGACATATTTTTTATGCGCAAAAGGAGGTGGGGGCGAAACAGATATTTAAGTGTTTTTTTGAGCAACCAAGATCCCAAAACATTTTCTCAAATCATATAACATTTATATGGTTCAGTGTAAATTCACATTTCCAAAGTATCAACAGTGGATGGCTATAAACAAACCCTTTCAACCATGCATCCACTGGCAGCACAAGCCCAGTAATTTGAGGTATTTTATGCTGTCTTTCCCTCTTTAAGGATTCTCTTATAATGAATATATGCAAAAGTCCATTAGAGCATAAAAACACAGACACCAAGCCTTTGCTTTGCCTTTCCACAACATGAAAAAAAAAAAGCTACCGGCATCGCTTTCAATGAGAGCTGCGCCTTTCAAACTGCTTTGGTGTCCTACAAAATTACCATACGAGAAGCTATTTACGACTCGACAAAATTTCTGTGTGTTTCCATGAGAGTTCAGTCCGTTCCTGTGATGGAACAAAATGAAAAGCCTGCCTTACTTGTTGCACGCAATTAAGCCCCTGCGAAAAGACAGTCGGGGCAGTTTAACATTTCATAGGGCTGTAATTATTCTTTAACTGTTAGAAAGTGTTGTCCCCTAGGAGCCAATTACTTGAAAAGCGCTCATCACACACGAGATATATACAAACAAATCCTTCAAGCACAAAGTAAATGTTTAAACATTAAAAGGGATGAGCGGAGGAACCCATACCAATCAGTTTTGGTGGGAGCTAATTACTAATAAGAGCAGCAACCCCGTTGTGTTAGATAATTATGACACCAACTTGCACCTCAAACACACAGAGCACCTGGCTGGCTGGTGCACCGTTGCTATGATCACAGGGGAAGAGAGGAATTAGTCAGAGACTACAGGAGAATGTAGAGGCCAAAATATGGACATGGAAAATTACTGGCATCAGGATATCAGCACAATCATGTTTGTAAATGACCTGTTCTTTAAAATCTGGTTAAATTGGATTTTGATCTATAAATAAAATGCAAAACAATCTGCCAAATGATTATAATCCGAGCTGTGTTCCTTCAGAAGAATCCTCTGGAGCATTTATTTGTCTATAAAGAAGCAAAAATGTCCCTAAATGAGGAACCTTTCAACGCTAGAATCAAACAGCTTTATGAAATACTAAATACATTTAAAAAACAATTCCAGGAGGTGAATTGAGCTGGACGCCACCCTGAGTGAATTACACCACTTATTTTTAACTAAACTAAAAACTTGAGAGTCAATATTAGCTTAAGTGACTTAGATGGATAATTCCTCAGTTCAGCAATCATATTAACCTCCACTTACACTCTACATCTGCTTGGCCTGTTGTTTGCTCATCTAATCAATCTCCTTCAGCCTTGTTCTTTAATGTCCTACCACGTTCGGCCATCTCTAAATATCCGCTAATGCCTGGGAAACATCAGGCCCTCAATGATAGCACTGTAAATGTAATTTATTTCTCACTCATGCAAGCACTTGAGCTAAACGATTATGGCTACTGAGGAGCGGCACACTATATAAGATAAATATTGATTGACTGGAGGGTTTGTTAGCTACAGTGAAGAATAAGGTCTGAGTGGGAAGAGATGTCTATAAAGAGGAGAGGGAGAGAGGGGGGTGCTGAGTCGTCTCGTGCCAACCAGGCTTGTTCCAAATAAAGAAAAGGCCGACTCGACCTGGCTCGGCCACAGACGATCATTTCACAGGAGTTTCAGTCTTTTAGATCCACAACCAAACGGTCTGACTCTGCCTCAGTCTCTCTCCTGCTGCTGCGTCCTTTGCTATGAATTTTGCTTCTGTTTTTTTTAAGCAACAATGTGTCACACATGTCTGTCGTCTGTGTGGACCAGGCCAGGTTAATTAGCTACACGTGATACGTAACTGGACGCTACTTCATATGAGAATCTGAAGTTTGATAATGATATAACACTCCTTTCATTTAAGCATGTTTAAAGTGGAATAAAGTGAATGTTTTGAACATGTGACCAGTTGCAAATGTTGTTTTATACTTCTAATAATGGCTGACAGCAGTTTGAACCACGGCGTGCACAGCAGCTCAGGGTTCGTTTTTTGTAAAAAAGACAAAGTAATTAGTTTCTGTTCTCAATAGAATTATGTTACTCGTGACATTTCTAGCAAGTAATTGGCAAAGGAATACATTTCAAGATTAAGCCGCAGTGTTAGGAAGGTGAATCAGAGAAAAAAAAAAGATACAATTTTACTCACTGAGGAGCTTTCTAGGCACGTGTGCGCCAAAACGTAGTTACAGAACAGGACAGTAACAACGTGAGATGAACCTGAATTCATGTTTACGAAGGATAACTAGTGTGTTGCCCTGTTTCCTTCTACACTCATAAACAAACAGGAAACGCTGCTTGTCGTATTACATCGTCCTTGACATCATATTGTAGCAGCATCTCCAGAGGCCCAGGCATAACCTCAAAATCCTGTTTGGCCAAATTAACATTAGAGCTCCCTATGCAACGCAGCAAAGCCCTTGTGAGTTAACATATGACATGGATCGCTTTGGAAAACTATGGGATGTTCATGTTGCCTGGGTGAGAACATTTGTTTGTTGTCCACTTCTTTTAAAATGAAAACACAACCGAGCTATATTTTCCTGTGTGTTTTCTGTGCATATGATGGTTGGTTTTTTTGTAATGTGTGTGTCGAGCAGCTTGTGTGCCACGGCCTGTCAAACTTTTCCCTAACCCTCAATTACCACAAACACACTTGCATATACACCCGTTACACAGGAAATCTCCACCAGTGTAAACAACCTTGTGTTGTTGACGTGTGAGACTGACTGAGAGAGAGAAACAAAGCTGTCTCAAATCCCATTTGGGCTGAGAGGCGGCCCATATGGAAAGTTACCAAATAGTGCTAATACTGCTAATAGGATGTTCCACTCTAAATAGGAGCTCATGTTAATACCCAGATTTTCATTCATGCTGGAAATTGTAGTTTTAAATTACAGTTTAATGCTTCAGATTTTAAATAAAAAAAGCCCCTCAGAAAACCTTCACAGCAACACAAAAATTACCACAGCCTCTGAACAGAGCCTCAGCCTCCCATTGTCAGCCAATTACTATGCAATCTCTTTCTTATGACTGAATAGCTCACTGTTAGCAAATAATGAAAAGGCAATTATGGCAAAGCTGTGTTCATATTACCCTCTTCATTTTATGCAGGCTGTAATTATTGTCAATCCTAGAGGCTTACTCTACCATGTAAGAGGCAGCAGGGAAGAAAATGGAGTGGGCTGGTGCATGGCAAATTGGAAATGTCACAGCTACCTTTTTATCAGCACCACTAGACCCTTTTGTGCGTGTGTGAGTTCACGTACACGTACATGTGCACGTATACGCGCGCACTGCAAACGTACATGCTCGTACCTAGGTGTCCATTAGCACCCACACCCATGGTATACGTTTATTTACACATTAACTCGCACCTATTTACTCCCATCATCACTGTAAATCACACATTCACAAGTAGGGGGGGAAAAGGCAAAAACACACACACACGCAGCACGCGCAAAACGATGTGTGTTTTGCAGAATCTTCACCTCAAGCTGTTACCATAGCTTAAGTACAACGCTAGCGGGTGCAGAATTAAATAAATAAACTCATAGATGAAGCGGGTGTGAGGAAAACACACACATGCGCGCGCACACACACATATACACTCCTTTTGTTCTTCCTTTTTTTCCCCTGAAAACAATGATTCCCTGAAGACTCCTGGTTTTTCTTTTCCTGCCAGTGTCTGTCTAACAGCAAAGTGGTGGATATATTCCTTTTGCCTTGGCCCTCATTAGCTGTCTCCATGCTGTTCAGTAATAGGGAGTGGCACATAAATGATTCCCTTTATAGAGTTTGATGTGCCACACTGAGAGGACCACAGCCCCCGTATGGACAGCACCCCCCATCAACCCCTTCACCGCCACTGCCAAACCCCCCCCAGATGGAGTGCACATGGGGGGGGGGGGAGGTAGGGCTTGAAGAGAGAGCGGTGTGTGACACGCATGACAAACGCCTTAGCCTATGTCGGCGCTAATTCTAATGGGCGGCGCTGACCCTTAAAATAAAACATTTCATCAATGTTTCCCTAAGTGCCACTAGCAGAGGTACATAATTAGGGGGGGACATCAATAAAGGCCCGAGCGCGGGCACGACTGGGGCGCACATGGCACCCGGCGCAGCGATGGTAAGGTGGAGAAAACAGAGGGGATACACAGGCAGGAGGTGCAGCGAGGAAAGATCTTTTGTCAATACTCTTGCATGCATCCCTGACAAATCAAAGTGAATAAACAATGTCGTGATTCTACCGTACCTTGACAGGCGAGAAGCAGGTCTACTAACACGATTCTGACGGCAGACTTTTCAAGGTCAGCCTTTAAGCTCTTTAACTGCACTGTTTCAGGCTTTGCACCAAATTCGACTCGACATTCATATACCTGGCAAGCACATTTATAATATATTTTTTTGAAAGTTATTTTCTCCGTTCTCTTTTTTCCCCCCGCTTCGTCCCACAGAAGCAGGTGCTGCTCCTTTTGTGTTTAACAAGATTCTTGAAAGTGTGCATAAGGGAAAAGTGCATTTCTTAAAGGGAGGCGTTGCACTACACGAGGCTGTCTTCCAAACGCGCTTTTCAAATGGATACTGAAGCCTGTCACAGTCATATTACTTTACCTCTAACATAATAGCATCGTCTAGTGCACTCCAACACAAAAGACAGCCAGGGAAACATCACAACAGGATCAGGGAGAAGAAAAGCCCTCTTTTAACTTTCAAAACTCCTTAAGTTCTCAGAGCACACAGACTGCGGTGTGCCGCTAGCTTACGATGGTGCGTTTGCCTGCTGCTTAGAAGACGGGTGGAGAGAGAGGCAGTAAAAACAATGTAGTCATTACAGCTCACTTGAGTGTCATTTTGGCAGGCGGTGTTATATCGCTGCTTGACTTCAGATGTGTTACTGAAATCACTCCTCTGTTGTCTTGTGGCCTGGTGGCTGTTAGGTAGAGTTACAAGGCACACAAACAAACCAAAAAGATGCCAATTTACTTCCTGACACCGTTCTCCATATTTGAGAGTTTTGAAAGCAAAGTGTTTTGATTTCCGCCGAGTGGATAAGGTGACAGAATGTGATGGCAGAATACAGTGATCAATCATAGACATTTTGTGGAGGTTGCTCAGTTCTTCTCAGATACAGATCTCACCCAAAACAACAGCACAAACAGCAACAGCTGCTGCAGCAACTACACCTACAACAACACCAAAAGGTTTTCTCAGAAACAGGATACTGAGCCCGTGTGACAGACTCTGTGTGTGCATCTCTGTGTGTGTGTTAGTGTGTGTGTGTGTGTGTGTGTGTGTATCATTCAGAATTCTTGGATTTGATGTCGTGATTGTCACAGGCCCTTGAAGCGAGTGGCCCGTGTGTTCGTCAATTCAGTTTGATGTGTCTCTCTCGTACGCACAATGACACGCACACTCCTTCGTACACACCTTGTGAGCCCCGGCGTTCACTCTTCCTCCTCCCCTGGCCTGGAAAACCGAGCTGTAAATAAAGCAAAGAAGATACAAAAAAAAACTGAATACCAAGACAGAATAATACCCTTCATCCCTCAAGTCATTTGGCTCAAAGAAATTATTTTCTGCAATAACAGGTAGTGCTAATCTGTGGAGGCCTGATGATATGTGAATAACACAAAATGACCAATTACACTAAACACGCCAGCTTTAATTTCCTGCCTCGGAGGACGATAAATAAACACGGCTTGTACGAAGGCGCGAGTGGAAAGTGCTCCCCTATCAAAGCCATCCCCGAGTTATTTTCTTTGATTAGCTGCCAAGGCCCAGATACCCCCGCCTGTTTCAAGTCATTTGAGGCGTTCAAAATGAAATTATGGAGCATCTCTCAGAGATATTAGTGTTAAAGAGCAAGTAGCCCATGGCTACAGTAATCCCCTGTTAATCCTGACCTAATGAGACCAGGCATGAGAGAAGGGGAAACACAGGGCTAACTGGCATTAGCGGGACTTACTGGAGTGGCGTAAGCTTTCTTAAAGGGTAAATTATAACACTTTCTACAACAACAGTGTAATGACTTGTCATGTCAGAGAAAGTGAAATAATTTAGTAACATGGTATGACAGACACGTTTCATCTCAAAAGAGAAAATAAACTACGTGCTATGAGATGGAGTTCTTGTTTCACTGACACATTTATCATGTTATAATTTAATTTCAGCTGAGCGGTGAATTACACTGTGTACTTTACAGACATATTTAGCTTCAGTCAGTCAGACAAGGAAAACATTTGTTAGATATATGATGGGAAATTAATTCAGCTTTGCAACCGACTGGTACAGCTGAAGAATAACATGACGTATCATTAATGCAGTTACACACACAGTGCTGAAACAACTTTCTAATAGGACGTGTACGACAAATAAAAGTGGTGTGTTTACATACCGGTTGCTATGGTTATTATTAGTTAATGTTAAGTTTGGGTTAGGTTGCAGGTCTACAAATTCCAGGAGTAAACACTATGTGAAAGGCAGATAAAAAAAGTCTGTATTCCTACTCCTGGTTATGATATTTTAGTGTGATTGAGCTGTAAAAAAAGGTTTATAAAAACACTGACCTCTGTTGTGATTTTTGTAAATGTAATCTACTTTTCCACCACTGTGCAAAACTAATCAGATTACATAACACAGCATCAATTACCACGTTTTATTCCCAAATTAATTACCCGTATTTAAACCAAACGCTTGCCCTCGTAAAAGTAGATTTCCCCGAGTTGCTTACGTTGAAAACTAACCTGCTCCAAGATTGCTCAAATGTACTCAGTAACACAGTAATAAGGTACTGCGGTGCGCCAGCGGGGCGGCCAAACTCCTCCAAAGATAACACAGCACTCAGCACCCAGATCAGCAGGGCACTTCCTCTTCACCCCTCTGATCTTTAATAGACGCTAATCAGATGTGGGGGGCCTGGAGTAGAAGAGAGGGAGGGAGAGAGAGGTGAATTTAATATTACGGCTATTTTTAATTCTTAAACATTTGTTATTATGATTTTATTAAGTTGATAAAAAGATGAACATCTTCACCTACTATAATTTAATTACATTTAAAAAGTGTTTCTTTCCATTTAAATCGACACAAAACCCCAGCATGCTTAGCGCCAACAAAAAAAGGGATACGGTGTGTGTGTGTCAGAGAAAGAGATAGGGGTAAATATGAAGCTTTTAAACCTGAGATTGAGCGTAGCCTCACTCTTTCAAGAGTTCATCAATTAATCACCAGGTGGAGAGACGTCCAAACAAACACATGAAAGTTAGATGCTTCTCTCCTGTGTGTGTGTGTGTGTGTGTGTGTGTGTGTGTGTGTGTAAGCGGGGAGGGTGAACATATATAGAAGCTGTGTCTGATCCTTGACTGGTAATTAAGCTTATAGCTTTACACACTTGCATGCACACACCCCCACACACGTACACACACATTCAGAGTTAATAGGTCATACATAAACCCACACTTAACAAAAAGAAAGACCACACTCTTTGTCTTTAACATTCTCTCACACACACACACACACACACACGGAGGGCACGGGACCATTTCTACGACTGTCAGATTAGAGAGGGTCCTTAATTTGTGTGACTCAGTGGAGTTTCGCTGGCTAATGAGATTGGGCTAATTGGTATCGTTACTGTAATCTCCTGAGGCGCAGGACAACACGTTTAAACATATACTCACTGATCACACTTAAAACCTGCCAGTGATGCTAAAGGTCATTAGCGGCTGTGTTCATTTCCAAAGCCATGAGATGTAATGGGGAGGGGAGTGCATGAAACACTGCTGAAGTTCACCAGGGTTAAAACATTCATTTGCTAATTCCAGGATGCATGTTGCCAAAAGAAAACACGCTGTAATTACACAGGAAAAAAACAGAACAAGCTAAAGAAACACTCGGAGACATAACCATGGAGCTCACCATGCAACCCATTTTCCAGGCAAATGAAAGCACATGTTGTTGCACTGAACACTTAATTTGGCAAATTCCCCGATAAACAGACGAGAGCTTTAAGTTAAAACCCCGTTCCAGTTGAGTTTATTATTTAAAGGAAAAGATCTGTATGTTTGTTTGTTTGTGAAGGTCACACCTGCTTAAAAACTAAATGAGTTTGGCAGCTGCACTTTTAATTATCTTTCAACTCGTTCTCAACACATCTTTTTCCTTTGTGGATCTGTCATGTCGGCTAGTTACCAATACCGCTCGCAAAAAAACCCTCCAGCTTCTATGCTATTCACACGATTGCTGGTGTGATCATCTGAGCCTCAAGTAGCAAAACTAGCCGAGTTTTTCTTTTTCAAAGCGGCTATAATCAATAAGTGATGGATCAAATGTGAACGTAAAAATAATTTGATGAAAGGCTTGCTGGAGAAATTAACCAATAGGGAATTAATTGAATTGAATTGCAGCTTTTGGGAGCTAAATCAGGTTTGTTTTAGCTCACGTTAACTGTGTTTTGCGATTCAGCAAACTGTTTTCAGTGAAAAGTCTCTCTGCAATCTACAGCTTTAGCACTAAATGGCTGACAGACACAGATAGGAACTAGCTTGTGAAAGTAGCTGAGCATTTAGCTGCAAAAAGAGTGCTGGTGGAGACCAAAAACAGAGCTGTCTTAGACTTCAAATGTGGACAAAAAGACGACTCCAAGTTATGTTGCTCAGTAAAAGCTGGAAATAAAGAAGTGATTATATTTAAATGCAGCGTTCACTCTTTGACTTGCTTCTCCCAAGTTGTTGAAAAAATCAGTTACTGCACGTTTTAGTGTATGTATATACTTTTTAGTGATTAGCATGCTAACTTTACAGTAAACAGGTCCATTAGATAGAGTTCCTTCCAATTATCAGTATGTGTAACCCAAAGATATCCGTGCTACTGCAGCTATTAGAATTCTTCTGCATCTGTCCTTGGCCAACCCACAAGACTCATAACTGAAGTCGGTCTCTTGGCATGCACGATAGCTGCCCACTGCTCCTAAATAGTTATGACGGTTCAAATGCAGAAATGATTCCCCCACGGGTATTATAAAGTATAACTTAAGAACTTGAGAAGTATTAAAAATGCATCATTAAATACATATCTTTTATTTTATTTATTACCAGGCCCTAATATAATAAATGTAGAGCAAGGCCATCAGCGTAAGTAGGCTATCCGTCTCCCCGTTGGCTCATGCCAGAGGAATGGCATGAGGCTGACAGGGTGAAACAAGAACAGTAGCTAATGTTAGCACTAATGTTAGCATTAGTATTAGTATTAGCAATAGAGATGAATGGAGCGCCTGGCAGCCAGGCCTCGTCTGTCCACAACTAGAGACAGGTGGGCCCTTAAGCCTGGCTTCAGGTTACTTAGACAAGGCACAATGTGCGTCACTTGCTCTCAGACACACACATTAATACACACTGAAGTGCATAAACCCTGAGTCATTTATTCTGGGCTACTTCAATGCCACATATATAAACAGAGGAGAAAAAACTCTCTTTCATTATAAATGATGCCCTTACTTTGACCACTTCATCGGAGGAAAAATTAAACGCACAGTTCTCACTTTACAGACTGAGTAAGTAACAGAGGAGTGCTATTTTGCATGTGTTACAGGGCTTTGTGATGCTAAAATATGTAGGGGAAGTTTGCTTTAGAACCTAAGCCCTGCCACCTGTTTGCCAGATCCAGAGGCTTTATTGAATATTCTTATAAAATCAAAAAAGGGGGAAGAGAAATCAAAGCATTTCCTGGCTGCCTGTGGCACGGCTTCTGAAGACGGTCCTATTTTTAGGTTCTGACCTAAAGCGGCAGCCTTCTCTTTTAACCTCACAACTGTGAACCCAGATGTTGCCGGTACAATAAAAACACGAAGCCGTCTAACCCACATGGACTTTTAACAAAACAGCCTCTGACTTACTCTGGCAGGTGACAGTGATGGATGTGTACATTTAAGGGAATGTTTATTACTCACCCCCTTACATACAAATAGCTGTGTAAGAAAATAAAACCAACCATGAATTCAAAAAAATCTGCCAGAACCTGTGGTGGCTGACTGGCGGTGAGTGGATATCGGGGCGTTAAGGGCCTAGTTCCAAGTGCTATTTCTAAACCCCATGCTCACCAAACGGCCAAAACACACACACACACACGCCGAACACACACACAGACACACTTCCCCCCCACCTGTTTCCCTGATTTCCCATTAGATGAGTCCCCAAACAAACCGCCCCCCTCAGGGACACAGCTCGCTCTATTCCTCCTCAAGAGGAGCGTCCCTAAATAAAACCTGGCAGCCATCAAACCAATACGGGTTTTACTGGGTGTTCAGCCTCGGCGTACATGAATAGAGAACATAGTTACACAAAGTTCACAGTCTGATCTTACACATGCATATGCCGAGTCATCTCCTCATTAAGTAAATGAGCTCATAGCTTCTGTTTCTAAATACTGCAGCCCACCTGTACATGTGGACTACTTGAGCTGTCCCTGCAGAGTTAAAAGGAGATGTGATAGATTAGGTCACTCACTGTACGTACAATTTCAAAATTTTTTACTTTATTATTTACTCCTTTTAAAAATCTTTGTTAAACTTTTCAACTAGTCTAAAATAGAGTCCTGTTTTCCCTTTCACCTATTCGACACCTGTCACAGCAAAAAATGTGAAAAGGATCCAACAAAGTCATAACACCTGATGGATTGTAGGAGTGACACAGACACAGGGGAAGTGAGGGAGAAAGCAGGGAGAAAGGGAAAAGGAGACCCATTGTAAAAGCCAGACTTGTTAGCACGGTGTCACACAAGCGTCCATATATCATCCCCAGGTCCGTCACCTGACCCCCATGTGTCACAGATCCGGGACAGTCCCCTCAAACACGAGCCGCTCTCTGGTAACCCCTGGGCCCTCTGTACCCCCTTGTCTCCCCCAGCTCCCAGTGAGTGTTCGGCAGTACTTTACAGCCTCTGAAAGGGAACTAAAGACCGCTGAGGATTGAGATGAATTACAGCCGGGGGAGCTCTTCTAACGAAGGGCGTCCAAATTTACAGCTTTGCCAGCTTTCTTAACTTCATGGATGGAGATAAAGCAGGCCTGGGTTCTGACAGAGCCCCACATAGAGGGAGGGGGGGCGAGAGAGAAGGAAAGCAAGACAGAGAAAGAGAGAGGAAGACGAGGCTTAGTTTCTCAAAGAGAACCTAATGAGTGAAAATATATGAAGCAGAATGGCCCTTGTTATTCTCTCCCCTGACAAGAAAAACAGCAGCCAAACGTCAAGTAATATTTACTGCGATCAGCAGTCATTGAGAGGTTATGGACACAGAGGCCCTGACTGCACTCACTAACCATTTTGTGAAACAGAAAGAGCCAGCCACAGCATGAAACACATTTTTCTTTCTCTCTTTTTTTGTTTTGTTTTTGAGATCAGTCGGTTTAAACGCTTGTTAAATCAGCCAAGTAAAAAAAAAAAGAGGAGAAAAAAACCCTTTCGAGTGCTGTCGAAACCTGAATGAAAAGCCCTTTGTAGTTCACTGTCGGGTTTGTAAAAACAAATGCACGCTACATCAAGCCAATCATTTATCCCCCAGACAAAGATCAAACTAATATTGACTGAAAAACACCTGAAAGATGAGATAGTGAATGCTAATGAGAGGGGCCTTCCTAGCTGCTAATCACAGTGAGCCTCATTTCAAGTGAGGAGAAAAAAGAGTGGGGGGGGTGTTGGGACAAGAAAGCCATCTTCATAAACATCCTCATTTTCCAGGAGCAGAGGATGGTGTTCGGGGTCTGGCTGCAGCCCGACTCCTATAAGAGCTGTGAATTGTATATCAGCCTCTAAAGCTGGCACTTTAATCCTATTTGCATTCATATGACTATAGCTGGATCCTGGGAGCCTTTATCCTTAGATTTGCCCATTTGTATGCCCCTGTGAGTGCAGGAACTCTACGCACGATACCAGTATCTGGATGTCTCTCCCATCTTTCGCCCCAATTTTTCTCTCGTGCAGCCGCTGCCACTCACCGGCTAAAGAGGCTGTGGGAGAACTTATTGGAGAATGGTACAAATGAGTAAACATGGAGACTCTTTGGCAGGTAATGGACTCTCATGCAGACACACACACACACACACACACACACAGGTCTCATCCGCACATACAGAGAGAGGGGGAGAGGGGAAGAGAGAGAATTAAATACTCTTAGTGGTTCCCTGGTGGAGAGAGCCACAGGCTTAGCTCCACACCGGCTGATTTGTGAATCTCTTCTCCTTAAACAGCTCTGTGCCTCTGTGCACACGTTGTGGAGGCACAGGGGGGGAGAAGCCCTTGCACCCATTTGCACATTAATAAACCTCTAGAAACATTTATTAAATGCTGGGAGAATAGACAGTATTTACATGTGGAACTCCAGAGGACAGCAGTGTGTTTGGCAAGGGCCACACCGCGGGCCTCTGCGGTCCTGCAAATCCTCGGCTGCACATGGGGCATGATAATGACATCCTCTGTCCAATTACTCCAGCTGCCAATAGCACTGGTCATGATGGAGAGGAACACACTATTAACCCTGTTAGCATTATCGACACAACCGGCGTAGCTCAAATCAGGAGTCTATTAAGGTGACGATGAAGGTGATTATTGGAGAGAGCAAAGCAGGAATTCAGGTTAGCAAAACATTTGATTTATTCTATTTGTTTAAGTAAAAATAAAATCAATAATAAAATAATAATAATATATTCCATATTTCATATTCCCCAGCAGATAGTCTGTCATGTGAGACACATTATTTGCCTTTATCAATATTAATGGTAGGCTAAAAAGGCGACCGAGCCGCACAATCTGCAAATATAATGCCCCGCCTTATCAATTCATAACACAGACCGGCTAAACTGTCAGAAAAATCTGAAGTCACACTTAACCGAGCCCAATACCTACTATTAAGATGGCTCGACATAACAGGACGCCTGCCAATAATTGTACATAAAGATATGGAGAAGCCACAGTCCAGCTATGAATATTTCATGAATTCCTACACAAAGAGCATGCTAAAAGGATCAAAGAGGGAAAAACGGGAGAGGAGTCAACGCGAACATCCAAACAATATGCAAGAATCCCGACAGTATAGGTCACATGCAAAAAGACCGGGGTCACACTGAAATTGTCCATCAGTCAGACAAGCAGAACTGATTTGGATGCTAAATAATGGTTTAGATATTCAAAAATTCCATATATATGCGAAAGGCTTCAGTGCACCCTGGATCTGGCCTATCAGAGGAGCTCTCTGCCACCACACTCCCTCATGCAGACCCACGCTATGCCTCTGAGCCTGCGACTAACACACACACACACTTGCAGATATGCAGACATCCAGACAGCACATGTGCATGCACACAATCGCGTGGCAAACATGCACTCAAGTCTCTTACTCTCAGACAGACATAAACACACACATATATTATGCACATATATCTGTCTGCCATTAAAATAAAATCCACCTCTTCAACTAAATTAGGTTTATCATCACCTGTGCTAAATTTACTCGCTCCTTGTCAATTAGAATTCAATTTCTCCGGCTGAAAGGGAGAAAATCGATTAAAAAGATGAGCGAAGAAGGAGTTGCCTTTGCACATGCTGCACATTAATACACCTCCGCACACTCCCTGCCACACCCATGGTGTACAAACAAGGCAGCATGTGTGGAGAAACAGGTACGTCGGTGCCATTTAATTTCAAATGTTGAACACCAACTGAATAGTTTGCACTCATGTTTCTTCAAGGCTTCATGTCCAGATGGTTGTGCGTTTGTTGCCAGCTTTAATGATAAGAAAAGGTCCGCGCAAAAGCAAAAAAAAAGCTGGCATTGTTGCAACAAAACGTCGCCATCCTTTGTATCCTGTACATTTCAAAACAACATAATCAATGCGAAATTTATACAAGGCAGTGTCTTAAAAAACACAACATGGTGCCACAATTATATTGTGATCTTCTGTTCATTCAAAGGGCCTTCTTGTTGTGATTGTCATATGCCACTTGCCATTGAAATGTGTTTTTCATGTTTCTCATCTCATTGAATGTCAAACATCTCTTATTGAGGGAGCCAAATCCATCTGATGATTTTTCCACCCCTCTCAAATGGAAATGGTGCATGTGACAAAACAGTGGTATTAACATAATAAAGGAATTCCACTTACAAAAACCTCAACATCTGCTGGGTTGGAGAGAGTAATGGATAACACTTCTTTGAATCCAATTGATGGATCTGATGGCGCTTAGACAGTCATTCACATCATAATGTCTCAGGAGAGGCCAATAATAGGAACAACATGGGATTAATCTCAACACTGTCGACTCAGACGAGACAAAATATGCATGGGCCCGCAGATCTAAAAAAGACGTTGTTATAAACAAATTTGTTTGAGACTTTTTCTTTCTTTATACGCGGCAGCTCAGAATACAGGATGTGCTGCAGAGGTACAAAGAGGCCCAAAGAAACAACTAGCACTAAAAAATGCAGTATCTGTTATATCACAGTGAGTGTGACAATTTTAAGATGAGGAAATAAAACTTTGAATATTCTAACAACATAACCCTGAGCAACCTGACCGGCAAAGGGTTATGTAAATCTTAGACACACACACACACAAAGGAAGTCAACGGGCGACAAGATTTAACTTTCAATGCAGAATTACTAAATAACAAGCTCTGTGCTACATATGCCTGTAAATACCTAGAAACATTGCAGTCAGTTTTCAACAGTGGACCTATGTTCAATTTTATCCAGTAAGTAGCACTTCCAATATTTAAAGGTTTAATACAATCACAGGTACTGTGTGAGTGCCACAAGGAAACTTGCATGTAGTAAAGAGTCAAAGTTCAGGCAAAGGCTGTTAAATCACTCATTTACATTTATTGAAAAAAAAAAAGTTCTTCACAAAATGAGATGAAAGATCTTGCCCTCTCACATAAACCGGTGTAGTCTTCTCGTGGTATTATTATCAGTTGTATTGATTGATAATATTATTGGTTTGCCTTTTTTATGGTCAGTGGGGTGAAACATGTCTATGATTGGTATAAAATTCAGCTAGTGTCATATCATTTGTACTGTATATATTTTACATTTAGAGATAAACAGAAGAAAATAAAAGAAAATAAAGAAAAGCACACAACATAAAGATAATAGTGTCCTTTTTATGACATTCACATCTGTTTATACTTTGCCTCTTAAGTTTAATTTTCTGATGACATGACAACAAGACTAGGTTAAAACCTAGAATGTGGCTGACCGCATCAGGTCAATGTGCGTTTTTGTGGGCAATGTGTTACAAGGACTGTCCTTATGAGGCCGATGACAACGTGTTTGAAAGCAGGTGTGCGCTGCGGTCGTAGGTGAGGACAGCGGAGGAGCAGCCCCGCCTACTCTCCAAACAAAGTATCCAGAGCCGTATAAACAGAGAATCGCGTCGGTGGAGGTCCAATATGCTCCATGATCTGCCATTGCAATGTTGCAACTCTCTCTGTCTACGGCTGTGAAAGTACCGTCAGTCAGTCAGTTACTCAGTCAGTCACATACAGACCCGTGTGTAGGGCTGACCCCGGGGGTCAGCCAAAAAAGTGCAGTTTTTCAAATGCACTGCATCACACCATTAGTGAACAACACATTTAATCTACAATTTACATTGTTTACACTGAAACTACAAGTTGTGCTTGATTTTTAAAAAATAAAAAAGGAAGAATAAGACACATTTTATACAAGCTAGAGGCTTAGACAGTTAGAAAAATACACTCTGCAATTAATATCAACCGTTCTATACTTCAGAAAAATGCCGTGCAATAATTTAAAGAAGAAAGTGAAGTTTTAGGGTTAAAACACACAAAGAAAGAAGGTTCCTGCCTGAATTGTAGCCACAGGCGATATGACAATATATATGCAAGTTTCACTAACTTCAGCCAAAGGAGAAAACCCTGGAGCATGGTTACATGACTGTAGGACAGTTAAAGTTACGCTCTAAATATGAACTTGACTAAAATCACACAAGTTACCATCAGCTGAAATCATGATAACCTGCAGGTCTCGACCACTGTTAGTGTCCCTTTAAAACATCGCTTTTTTTCATTAGTTTTATTCTGGGGATGTAGAATTATTTTTTGATGCTGTAGTTCAGATTAGCCTCATGACTTCTGACAGAGGAAGAAAATCAAAGTGAATAATAGACACGCTTAAAATGTGGGGCTGATCTGACCGACCGAAGGTGCAGAACAACGTCCTGAATCTGATGGACAGATGATTCCTTGTGAGCTGACCTCCAAGACAATGGTTTAATAATGAATACACTGTGTCTGAATTAAAAAGACACCGCTCTGCATTTTTAATGTAAATGTATTTCTGCATGCAATTAAAAATGAATGATCACAGGGCTCACCCCCGCAGACCTGGGGCCCCCGCTCAGCTGTTTGACCACGGGGACGAGGGGGTAAGTCCTCCGGAGGGCCAGGCTCCAAGGAAGCGGAGCAAAGTAAAGGGGAGTCTAGGAGAAAGAGGGGATACAAGAGTGCTGTCTAGGGAGGTGTATACCACTACAGAGCCCACTTTAAAGACTGTCCAACCTGCACAAATAACCATGGGAATCTCTGGCTGGTGATTAACGTGCTGGCTGGAGGTTTAAATCACCCTGGAAGAGAGATGGCCCGGTGTTGGACTGTGTGATATACTCCCGAGCAGAGCTCCTCTGATGGAAAAACATTACTGATGGGAAACTAAAATGAGATTGCGGAGAGCAAGGGCAGGAATTAGGCCTGACCTGAATGGGTCTGAGGGTAACATGGAGGCTATCACATTAACCTGACGGGGGCTCCTTTAATAGGGTCCAGGGCTTAAACTGATATATCAATTTCCCTCCATGTGGACGACTTCAAAGGCCAGAGCTCATTCTCGCTGCTTGTGTTGGCCCCCCATCAATCTCTGGCTGCTGTGGGCATCATCACCTCCAGCCTGAGACAAGCCAGGATAAAGATCAGCTCCGCAGGCACCGGCCAATCAGCAGCTTTGTCCCAACCGTCCGCTTGTGGGCAGTTTTAGCTACTTTTCCTCCTGGCACAGACCGAGTTTGAAAAACGCTAAACAGCAGAGTAAATTGGTTCAAACATGCAGGTCAATCAAACACAACACTATTCAGTTTCAGTATCGCAGAATGATTGTAATTATAATCATGGCTGACAAACATCTCTCCATCTGTGTGTGCTAACTTCACAATAATTACCCTTGTCACACTCACTGTGTAATTTCTCAACACAAATCATGGCATTTACCTCTGCTGACAGCTACAATGATACAGATTCAGGGAAAAGCGAAGCCGAGCACCTTCCAGTTCATCACCACTGTTTGTATAGAAAGACTTTTTTTTTTTTTTCTCAACAACACAGACACAAGCTACTCCTTTCTTTTCGCTAAACTCTCTGTTCTCAGGAATCATATCAAAAAGCCTCTCTCGCAGTGCAAGCCCTCCAGGGTTCTGATGTCACTTCCACTGTAACACTTCGCTGATGACTGACACATGCTTCACATGAGCGTGAAGGAGAAAAAAAAAAACACACTACACACACCCTTTTTGTTTCAGACGACACTTCCTGACTTTACGCTAACTTGTTTTGTCAAAACAATTCCCGAAGAAATTAAACGACGCATTACTCAAGTCAAACCTGAAACCTAGATCTGCCACAACAAACCTAATCCAGTTTGAGCAGCCCCTGTGTTGTGGTGTCCTCCGAATGTGTGTGTGTGTGTGTTTCTGTTGTAACATGGCTTAGGTTTCAGGAAGTTTCAGTCCTGGAGTCAGTCATCGAGGAGGGGGTGTAACACCACGAAAACAAGGGTTCAGATGGAGCTGATAATGGCCGTGCTTTAACTACTTTGAAGGACTAACACTGAGTATAAACAGTGTCGGAAAAAAGAATTAAGATTTCCTCGAAAGTGAGGAGAAAAAAAGGAAAGGACACGTGAGAAGGATGCGTGAAGCCTGCAGGTGGAAGAAGCTAAATAAACATTTAATTTGGGGATATTTCATTTATCATGCTGAGCAAAGGGAGCAGTCCTTTGCCAACCAAAAAAGTCGCCAAAAAAAGTACTGATCTCTAAGGTATTGGCGTCTAAGAACGCACTCAAAAGGGGAGCCCTACATTTGAAGGAGCAGAATTAGGTGCGATTAGAAGAGATGGGAAAAAGTCCATATTTGTCAGAGAGCTCCTTTCAGCTTTCACCTCGTGATCAGAGGCATCATTTAGACAAAGAACAAAAGACGGCAAATATTTTGGGAAGGAGAGAAAAAGGGGGTCTGTGTAGTGAGTTGCAAGAGTGAAACTGAGCGGGGCGGTGCGCCAAAAGAGCCCGTTGGTGTGGGCTTCAGTTTGCGGTGCGTAGCAGCCGAGATCTATGAATACAGATCAGGGGAGATGTGAGGGAATTTTACAGCAGGTATTGTCTGTCACTCACCCCGTCTGTCTGTGTGATCACTGCCTCTGCGGCGGCTGTTTCATCTTCAACTCTCTCTCACACACTCACACTCACACACATGCATACACTCCTCCCCCAGCGCTACCAAAGGAGACCTGGTGCTGGGGTGTGCCCTTGCCAAAAAGTGACAGGTGTTCCAATAGGAAATCCAAAAATCAAAGGGCCATTATTCCTATTATGCGTTATGATACCCTGCTTATGTCTGGCTTTGTATAACTTACTGACATCTGGATTTGACTGAGGATATAGCAACAAACACAATGTAGGGTGTGAAATAAAATTTAGCCTTGACATGAAAATTCAAATATGTCCACGGTTTTTTTGCATCAAGAAGTATGTTTATTCTTCATACTTGGGTTTTTTTGTTTTTGTTCTCGCAATGGGGAGAAATAGGTTGCCAGTTGTGCGTCTGCATAGCCTAGAGGGCTTAAACACACACTGTGAATTATGCCTGCAGTGAACATAAACACAGTTTTTACAGCAAAACAGTGTTGTATATACACACTGACTTGAATCGCTCGCTCCTTCTACCATTTAACAGCATCACTGCTGAGCCGAACCTTCCTCTATCTCTGCAGCGCACCGTGCACGGCCTCCCGGAAAGCTAACAAGCGGATAAGATGGCCGATCAACATTTAAAAGTGAAACGCGGAACAAAGGGGATGGATTTCTCACAAGCAGTCCCAACACAGTCAATCTGCCTGAACAAGTGTTTGCTTTTGCATGGGAGTGTCAGTGTTGATTTCTAGCATCAGGAGAGCTAAACACACATAAAGCTGCCCCAACTGTTCAATCACGGAGCTCGGCAAATGGGAGCGGGCCTGCCGTCTCAATCAGCTAAGTGTAGCAGGCAGCTGTTGTGTGGCGGATGGAGTGTGTCGTTAATTCTGTAAATATAGCTTCCCTCATGTGTCTGAGAATCACCCGCTCAGGCCACATTTACTCCAGATGAGCACAACGTCTGGTAAACTGGGCAAAACCGTGAATGACTCAAAGCAGCAGGGAGGGAATATAAATGTTCCTCTTACTTTGAAAAGGCCCCGAACAAGGTGGACAACATCACTACGTGTTTTTTAAATGTAAAGGAAAATGAAGCAGCGTTTTAAACAATTAGCTATTGTTGTCTGTCCATGTTCCACTTGTAAGTCATTTTATCCAAACACAACAACGAGGAGAAAAGAACTGCAGTGCTCTTTTCCGAGGCAGCGCAGCACTCAAAGTGATGGTTAAGCACTTGTATTGTTCTGTAAAGTTGAGGCAGAGAGGCAACAACATTCTGGCTCCTCTTTTATGGGCTATCAATAATCTTTTTCTGACACATTATTCGCTGGCTTGCAGGAAAATGGGGAGCAGCACGGTCAGTGGTTTACCACAAAGACTTCTGGGAGCTGGCGAGGGCAGCGTGCGTGGGCGATGCATCCACCCTGGGACCCTGCCAGGATGTCTTTTTGACCAGCGACCGAGCTGCACACAGGCTCTGGGAAAAACACACACGAGCAATTAGATGACACGACAGTCAGGAAGATGAGGAGCTTTTTGCGGATCAAGCTAAGTTCAGTTTCTGCATTTAGTAGCAATTTGTGTGATTTAGTGGCGTGCTGCTACATTAACATATTTGTGATATTATTGTACCACATCATAAAAGATTTAAGGAAGGATTTTTTAGTCAATATAATCCGTCACTTGTTACAGAAAAGCTTTCAGTCCACCACGGATATTCCTCTTCTTTATAACCTTAACTGCTCCTTTTTTCCATTCCTCCCTGTTGCTGCTATTTTTCCCTTGATGGCCATCTTATGGTGTGAAAAGTTTCACACCCGTATTCCCTTTGAATTCAGCACAGCTCAGGCTTTTTGGGAAATTAAATAACCTGAGGATTGAGCTACTTTAGGAAGGCCAATTAACATATTTGCCTCTAGAGGAAAATATTGCCTGAAGTTTAATGGACGGTAATTTTACGCATGGATTTTTCCATTCTAATTCTCAGAGCTTTGAATAATCCGGAGAATTTGTTTTACAGAACAAGGGGTTTTAACGCTCGGCGCTGAAGCTGAGGTGGTTAAATTTTTTAGAGAACTGTGTGTCAAAACAAATAACACAGCGTTACATGTTCTGTTGTGTTAATTGAACACGATTCAGGGATTTAATCCAGTACAGTCGTCTGCTGTGACTCTAATGTGTTAATGTATCTTTCCCAGAGCTCGATCCAAGTTTGGAAAGATAAATGGTGTTTGCGGCGGCCTTTCTGGTATAAAGTATTTTGACAGCAACTGCGTTTGACCACTGTGATTTTGGGAGCCTTCCAGCTCGGTGGTGTCCCTCCCAATGGGTGACTAATCCAAGATAACATTTCCGTTGAGCCTGCAATAATTTTGGCTCCAAAAATGTTCATCTAAACTCTAAAGTTAGAGCTTCAAATGATCTCTTACTTGCCTTTTCTCCACCCTACTCTGCACACACATAAAATGCAGATTGAATTCCTGTTCCAATCTTAATGTACCTTCTCCAACTCTGTGTCTAAATCCCACCGTGCCCAAGGATCAAAGTCCTATATAGTTGGGATAACCCTTATTACTTCTCATTAGTGGGTAACCTGATGCACGCTGACAAGTCCAACAGTTGCTGCGGTCAGCTGCTGATGCCTCCAAATGGCCCCGGCCCCCTCTGCGAGCGAGGCTGACCAGACGCTGAAGTAGTCCTTGAGTCCAGTCTAGTGTAGCTTAGCATGAACCCCATTTACGCTGTCGCCTCTAGGCCCAAACCAAAAGGGACTGTTAAAAATGGGCTTTAAGTCTCCAACGGCTCGGCTGACATCCACTGCTACAGATCATTAAGGCTCTACAGCCTCTCTCTCTCCGGCCTCAAACACACCAGTGGAGTCATTAAAGGCAATGTGTAATTAAAGTTGGAATAAACAAAGGCTTTTCCCCAGGTCTTTTATTTCTCCCTCAACCATGTGTGTATCTCTCTCTCGTTTTCACACATGCTTTCTCTTTCTCTCCCTCCCTCAATTTCTCTTTTTCTCTCTGTGTCTCGGAGAGAGGGTTGACACATAAGAGAGGAAACTCTCATTGGCTCCCATGGTGGTGGCAGGCATGGACGAAGGCCCTCAGCCTAATTAGAAAACTAAATACTCTGAGTAATGCCTAACCCTCGGGAATACAACTGCCATATCTCTTACACATGTGATGTGGAAGGACCCGGAATGCCACTGGGGTGTCTCGCTGAAATATCCTGCTCTGTTCCCCTTTGCACAGCTGTCCACACAGACTCATGCACTTAAGACAGGCTCTCTTTCATAGTTAAAATAGAAATTTGTGTCCTAAGTGCTGCAACACAGCTAATGCTAAATATTTAATTCCCGCGGGTGCTAATTATGGTTGAGTACTGGCAACACGGATTCCCTTTTTTCACTCCACATAACAACTGTAAAAGCAATTTAAGCATTTTTCAATTAATTAAACACACAGTCTTCCAGTAACCTCTTGTCATTTTGCCCTCCAGGACCATAGCTAATTTGTGTAGAATAGAAAAGGGGAAGGAGTGGGGGTGGGTGCTGTTTTCATCTTTGCAAAATGCTCCTACAAAGGAATTAAAAGGGAAGACACATAATTTTCATGAGAGTTTAAAAAGATCACACTCCGGCAAGATCATTCTCTCTCTTCTTTGTAAAACCCTGTAGTATTCTAAGTGCAGTTGTGAATGTTATGAACCTTCATATCAGATGACTGTAACCACCAGCAACCAGCCCCCATTATGTTATCAAAGCTGTGTGAGATAGTCTGGCCATGAAGCTAATCCCTGATGTATTTTTAGTCACAACTGACTGATGAAGTGAAATTACTACATCAGTGATAAAATAGGGCTCTCTGAAAAGCCTTTACAAGATCATGCAGCAAACCAAGAGCGCTCTTTAAGCTACTGCGAGTCTAAATGAACTTGTACAACAGTGAAGTGCATGACAATATGCTGAAGAGGAGTAGTAGTGGAGTTAAGATAAGGATACATTATGCGTATATAATATGCTGAAATGATCATTTCTGCTGTAAAGTTCTGGCTTTTCTGCTTTCATTTATTCATAAATGAAACTGTGACAAAATCACTGGATAAAAGAAGAAAACCTCATTTTTGTGATTAAAAAATATGCCCAAAAAGGCACTTATTAATATAGTATAGAACTTCCTATAACATATTACACAGTCTATTATCATCACCCTTTGTGTGTGTGTGCCTTTGGGTGCATGTGTGCGAGCTATTAGGAGGGGTAGTGGCACACCCATCCTCTTATAAAGGCCCCTGTCATTGCCGGAGATCAGAGGCAGGCTGTGAAATCCAGCTAATAGTCATTATGGGATCCCGGTCCCTACGCACACCCTACCTGCTTGCCAAGGCGGCTCCCTCACACTTCATATTTGCATTGTGTCATCTTATCATCATTCACCCAGACAGAGGACACATCACGCTGCAGACTGACAGCCACATCACTAATATGAGTAAATAAGACAGAGGGAGAGGAGGGTGAGGAGAATCAGACGGCCTTCACCCTGCAAAAAAAAAAAACACAAAGAGATTATGCAGCGGCACAACCTCGCGACACTAAAAATAGCAGGAACAATATTATTTTTCATCTGATGTAAAATTAATGTCCGTGCTCTTTGTAGACGGCCCGAGCATGTGATGCCCCCCTCCTGTTCTGAACGGCGAGGAAGGGTGAACTCTAAGAACCCTGCGTGCTCACTCACTTCTGGGCCCATGCAGTCAATAAGGCTATTTCTGATCTCCGGATGGCTAGGGTTTCAAAGCCTGTTTAAATGGGCTCCCACAAAGCCGGAAGCACCAACCTCAGTCCTCTCCCTCCCCGTCTTTCTCCCTCTCTCTTTCCTCCTCAGCTCTTTCTCTAAATATTGAGAGGGGAGGCTCAGCTTGCCTACCCCCTCGGCCAGGAGGGGGGGGTCCCTCCTCTCCTTCCACATGCACGGTGGTGAGGAAAGACAGGGAAGCGCAGGGTCAGGGCTCCCGGTGCTAAGCTGTGAAAGGCAAACGTTTGGCAGAGTAATTACACGCCGCACTGCTCTGGGAGTGATTAGTGATAGTTGTCTGTTCAAAGTGTTTGGAGCTCACAGCCTTTATGGGCCACGCTTGCCTTCCCTTAGCCTAATGTTTAGATTGCATTTGCATCAGGAAGAGAGTTGCATGTGTCAACATAAACAGAGTGCCTATGAAGCTCACCATGTGTGCACTCGCTTGTGTTTCACTGATGCACAAAATATATTTGAATATTAATATTCAGAAATGATTAGTATTATTTGTGTATCTTCCACAACTTCACTATGATGATTTTGTCAACACGGTGCTTGAGTTCACCGTGACTGCATTATAGTTTTGCATGAAAAGGCTAAATCTCTTTAAAAAGGTCTAACAAATAAAGATCTTTTTGATGTTTAAATACTGCTTTCAAGCTGTTTTACCAACACTGTATGTTTTGGTAGCCAGTCTGTTTAGCACTTCCTGGATATAATACCTCCACTTGGCAAAACAAACCCCTCTCCATTCCCAGGTCAGGGGACACCGCGGTGCATCGCAATCAACATGCTCAGGTGGTGCGGTCTGGGCTGCCAGCCTTTGATGTCCTTGCTGTGCTAATATTGGCTAGCGACGCTGTCCCAGCACAGCCTGCAGATGTGCCTGCAAGCTGTAAGGTGAGCAGCGACGCTCCTGAGTATCGTGTCCAGTTGTAAAGCACACCCTGACAGAGGGTGTGGCGGGGGCGGGAGGGGGTGTAAACAACAGGAACAGACGGATACAAGGCAGAGACATGTGGGATTAGGAGCATGATGTTAGCATTGGAAATGGTTTGATATTAATAGTCATTGTGGCTAAATTCATCCCTCTCATTGTTGAAAGGAACATATGGTATATGTGGCTGATTTAACTGTTGTCTTCTGGTGTTCTTAAAAGACATTAACTGTGAATAATAATGATTATTTTTAACAAAAAAAACAAAACTGCAGCCTGTTGACAGAAGTGTTTTCATGAGCTCTGTCCCGTTGAAAACCTGAGATACACTTGCAATAGAATGTAATCCTATTGATATCTTTTTAGGGCCTAAAAAAATACCTTAACAAATCAGAGCAGTGTGTATCAAAGGGATGACTGGCGTCATATTTCATCGCCCTAATCCCAACACAGGGGCCGACTTCCACACAGGCCTGAGAGTTGGGTGGCAAAGCTGTGGAGAAACAAACACAGCCGCGGACAGACGAGGAAATACCTCAGGGACTTTCTGGGATCGGGGAAGAGGTAAGACAGTACCTGTAGTGCAATCCCCTCCAAATCTGCACCAGGTGTCAGGCATTAAGGAGAGCATCTCCGCTTCAGCTTTCCACGTCTGGCTCAATCACCCAGGGCAGTGTGTCAGATGTTGGACAAAACTGATACTCTCAAATAAGAAGAGGAGTAGAAGGAGGAAGACCTGGGGCTCAGCACTGTACACAGGAGTCAGAAAGAAGAATCTGCACCATGTCTAATAAAAAAAGACCCTTTTACAGGAGGTAATTTCATTATTGTGCCGTGGTTCTCATCAATGTTTGACATTTAAATATTCAATTATATGAGAAATTAGTCCACTGAGAATAGAGTACATTATGGAGACTGCAATAAAATATGGGAAGCAGAGCTGAACACTTTTGGCTTTGATGAGTTAAGATAGATTTAGAATAACATTACACTTTATCCCATTGAGAGTTTCAGTTAACTACAAAGACAATTGAGCACTGCCTTTTCCCTGTGTGATAAAGCACAGCGTATACTATAGAACGCTGAGCCTGGAATTAATTTTACACTCTCAATCAGAAAGTCAAGCACTAAATTGAACACCTGGCCCCTTCTCAATTTTAAGCAAACACGCTTTTTTTTAAAGTGCAATTGTCCTGAAACAAAACAGTGGCAGAAGAATCCTTCAGTACCAAGAGAGAGAGAACGAACACGGAGCCATGTTGGCATTGTTGTTTCCACAGATTATACATGACACGCAGAATAAAAGGGGCTGATTGTAAGATGTTTAAATGTATCAGAGGCATGGGAGAGGAAACTTAATACCTCAGCACAGGGAGTCGGAGAATGCGACCGGGCACGTGCGGAATGCAGAGTGGCAGGAGGAAAGCGGCAATCTAAATTTCTAATGCTGAGGATGTTTCCATTCTGTGTTTATGAAACATGGCTGCCGGGACTACAAAGGTAAGGGGATACAGCATCAAAGTCGGCCCTGACAAAAACAAAAAAGCAACAATGCTGCAGTGGAATGCACAACAGAACATAATACTCCACCTCCTCCTTCTCCTCTCCCCTAAGCAGTCTCATTTGATTACAGTGCAGCAGGCCCCAAATCAACCCCTTAGTCCCATTTCTCAGTGCTGCGAGTAGGAGGTAGAACACAACTTGCCAAAGTGGCCCAGGAGGAGAGGTGATGTTGTGGAGGAGAATCCCTCATTTGGGGAACAAAAGAACATGGGAATGGGTGAGCCGAGGTGTCCGCGGCGGGGCTGGGAAGCGCTTGTTGTCCCGAGTGTGGCGACTGAGGCAGAGACTGCATGTCTGATGGCGGGCCAGGCGACGTATCGTTTACAGGCTCCCTCAGCAGAAGCCCCTCACATGTCCGTCTCCAGCCACAGAGTTTGCCCTCTACTTAAGGCAACAAGAGTCAGGCTCAGCATTACAAGCCTATTAAAAGATACTTTTAATTATGCCCCGCTCTCCCGGGATCACTTCTTCCGTGAACTCCGTGTTTCTTTGGCATGTGCACTTAGGAATGGCACAACCAGAAGCACGTGTTGTTTTCTCCCTCCAATTAAAGGGCATGTTGACAGATTAAGGCTGCTTCTGGTTTGTGCTCCACTAACGCATTTAGGGAAGATGATGAACATGGAGGGGAGGAGGGACGGGGAGGGTGGGGGCTCAAAGAGAGAGAGAGAGAGGTGAGAGAGAATGAGAAAGAGAAAAAGAGAGATAGAACATGCACATGAACCCTGAGGGATTAATGTGTTTACATTACCTGGGCTGTGATCTATCACCAACCTCGTCAACTTCTATTATGCATCACATACATAAGCAAGCAACAGACCTGGGAGCCCCCTGCAACTCACTCATACTATTTCAATTGGATTAAGTCAGTGCAAATATCTGGGGCACGGCTCCCACACTGTGGTTTTAGCATTCTGCTAGTCATTTGATTTGTTCGTTGTATCACTTTACCTTCATGAAGGCATTGCAGGAGTACCTCCTACATGCCTCTGGTGCTTTAAGTAGTATGGGATTTTAGATGATTACCATATGGCAGGCACCTATAGCACCTTCAAAACAAACATGCTAGTTAGGCATGGGAGCTCTCAGATCATGAATCAAAATATACATGTACACACCAGTGAGAGGAATAAGGGAATGTTGAGTATGTGGATTCACCATCTGTGATATTCTCTAACATGGGCTTTTGTCCCAGCTGTAGGAGCAGGTCTGAACTGTGTGTTTGGAGTCACTATATAGATGCTGACAGTGGAGTCTGCAGCAAAGAGCTCACAGTCACACTCAGGCTTCATTATATCCAATCAATATTCATTTAGTCACTGAGCCTATTGACTCAATTCTGAAATAATATTACAGGTCATTTGTCTTGTCATGGAGTAGGGAGACTTATCCCTTTCATCCCCTCACCCATTTGGAAAAAGAGGATACGGGTGAGTCCAGATACGGCCTCTGGATACAACTGTAAATATATATTTTTGATAAAACACTGAAAAATCAATGGCTGCTTCCTGTGATCCATCCAGAGCGAATCAATCATCATCTGCGCAGCTGCCAGTGTGGTGCAGGGGGCCGGCGAGGCAGCGAGAGAGGGCTGCAATCTTTGTCTGATACCTCTCATTCTGGAATCGCTTCTCATAATAGGGTCATCATTTCATCACTTAGCCCATCCAGAGCCCTGCCACTCAGCCTTGCGGGGATCATGGGGCGCATGGAGAGGGAGGGTAGACGGGGGCCCATCAGGAGTAAACTGAACACACACGCGCGCGCACACACTCTCGCTCCATACATCTTCATTCGGGTCAATAAAAGAAAAAGAGATCACAAGGAAAGAGATCAGAAAATAGATTCTCTCTCCTGAAGGACAGAGCGGCGACTGGAAATTGTGCGACTTTCAAAGCTAATTTATGTGTATGAGAACATGTGGACAGTGGTTGTGATATTCATCAGGAGAAATTACACCGAAACAAAGACAGAAGAGAAGCAACAAAAGCATCCACTAAAAAGTACGATGCTAAAAAAATGTGTTTAAAACACACGACATATGGCACATGTATACATGTCAGATAATTATTACCCCATATAATAAATAAATAGGATGTAGTTGTTGTAAAAGTTTCCCGAAGTGTGTGTGTGTGTGTGTGTTGGGGGGCTCATGCTTCGTGATGGGAGACGACTTCCTCAACGTGGATCTGAACAAATACAAAACAAAGACAAACGGTTATAACATATTAACACATTAGAGAAAACAAAACTACTTTGTAACAGTGACAAAAAACTGTAGTTATAACATGTCAACATTTTTAAATGCAGAAATATAAGGACTAAAATGTATTTTGTATTTAAATAGCAGCTAATCATAGCTGTACAGGATGCCAGTTGTTTAGTCAAGTAGCATAGTGCACATATGTTTAATCATTTAATAACCCCTTCTTCAAAAAAAATGCAAGGTCAAAAATAAATTACATCCATTATTTGCAGCAGATCTCCCCAAAGCATTTGGAGCGAAAACTGTTTTGAATTTCAATTGGCTTCCAAGTGGCAAAAGCCCTCAGCTAATACATCAAAGAAAAATTGGTGTCAACTAATCGGTTTAGGACACAGATTTAGAATGGTTAAAAATCCCATGAATACTTCAAGCTTTTTTTTTTTTTCCTCCTGTACACCACGACAGGCTTGGGAGCAGTGCAGCTGACCTTGTGCGCTCCAGAAACCTGTCCGCCACTCGACATTAACTGACTCCTTAACTCGCCCAGCCGCGCAATTAGTCCGCCACAACGCATAATGTTGTGTAATAATACCCTCTATATCCAATTTAGATTACGCTTGCTCCCTCAGGCATTTTAAGTGGCATGCATCATCTTTCATTCACTTCTTCTTCGCCACGTAAAGCCGTTTTCATGCGTCAAAACGGAGCTCGTTTTCTCGTGGTGAAAAAGCAATAACGACAAAGTTGGAAGATTTTTTTAACATTAAGATTGGGATCAGGCCACTTTTACGCACCTAAAACACACTCTGCACACTTCCACATAAAATGACAAAAAGACTATACTCACCTGCACCTCCTCCTTTATCAGTGCGGGGCTGAGAGGTGGACGCGGTTTCCATAACCTACTCCTATTATAGGCTCCGTGATCTCACATTATGCGTCCTCCTCCTACTTCACAGAACCAAAACGCGTAAAGGAGGACACATGACACAAAACATCAGCCCCGTATCTCTCATGTTTAAACTTTTTTACTCTTATTTTATGCAATAAATACAAAACATCAATAATTCTGTTTGTATTTTTAGACAACTCGAATGACACGGTGTGTTTTAAATGTGCACTTTTAGAAGTCTGGATACACATGACGGACAATCATTTCACTATAAGCGGAATAATGACGCAGTTTTACGCCTTTTTTCCACCTTAAGCGTGACATAAGTAAGGAGGATAATTGTCAGTACCAGCAGATTCACTTGGTTCTTCTTGTAGCTGCTGTTGTGAGAAAAGTTCCAGTAATTAGCTGATTGTCTGAACACTACAGGAGGCTGTGAAAATGACTCTCATCGTATCACTGTCATCTGATTAGGCTACACTGTAGGGTCGCTTTGTGCATCCATCCTTCTTTCTTTATTTCTCCCTCTCTCTCTCTCTCCCTCTCTTCTCTAAAGTGTGCGTCGGCTCCCACTGTACCGGCGTCATCATTCTTTGCTCTCTAGAGGTTTTCAGAGCGTAAAAGACACGTGACAGTGTGTGCACACACTCTTTAGCAGCGCCTACAGCGATCCCTTTCGGCTTATCGGAGACTTGAACTGGAAAGTCAATCACCACAATAAAATGGCTTTGAGATTTCCTAGTAAATTATATAAAAAACAAATTGCTCATTTATTTTAAAAGGTAGTCAAAGGGTAAATTTATGTAAGAAATATATACATTGTTATTCTAATTTCTAATAATAATAAGAAGAAGAAATTTTTCATCGCACAGCAGACAGATTTGGCAGATTAAATATTAAAGGATAATTGGCGATAACAGCGCCATATTAAATAGATCTAGGCTATCCGATATTTCAGCTCTGAAACATATCTGCAGTGATCAAATGAGATTACATCCTCTGGTCCAGGCGGATTTGGTGTAGTTGGCACTAATCTGCCCTGGCTTGAGGGTTTATGACTTTCTGGGAGTGTGTATCTGCCTGCTTTATTCCAGGATCTGTTGCAAAAACTATTTAGCCGTCTCTGCAGTAAATCGTTCAAACACACGTGACCGCGCAGACAAAACACAGTTCAACAAGCACAACATGTAAATGTTGATAAAGCGAAGTTTGTTTACGTACACAAACTACTCGGATGGAGTCAATCGGCCGATTTGCGCCATTTTACTCTCACTTTCCAGCTGTCATATCTTACCGATGCAATATTCGTCGACGTGCACAATCGTAGAAATCCGTCTGAAACTCCCGTTGCGGATTTTAGCACGAGACGCGCGCAGATCACGGAGCATCATTCTGTTGATTTATCGCTCGTACTTAAATAACGACTTTTTAACGCACAAAGAAAGAGTAACAAAAAGAGAGCGCAGCAGCGGAGCGCCTGTTTAATTCCTGCCGGTATCTTGCGAGCCCACATCCTGGCACACAACAGCCGATTTGTTATTGATCAAGTGTGAAAGTGACGGCTCCGTATTTGGAGAAAAAAAAGAAGAGAGTTGGGAGTTGACAGACTCGCATGATGTCGCCATCCAAAGGGGGGCTGCCAGGCGCACTTGAGACTTACTGCAACGAGGCTTGTTAAAGAGGAAAAAAATAGAGAAATAGAGAATGAGGATTGTTAGTTAACGCGAGAGGGGGGGGGGGGAACAGAGAGAGTGAGAGAGAGCGAGGGGGCAGAGAGAGAGAAAGAGAGAGAGAGGGGGAGAGAGAGAGAGCATGGATTTGGGCAGGGCTGTGGTTACCCAGCATAAGCTCGCCTTTTCCTTCGGTGACTACACCCCGAGAGGAGGAGCGTAGTAGGCGTCAGGATCCTCAATTTTTCAACTTAGCATCTTGGCAGGACATTTTCCCAAGCAAAGCCCCCGTCCGACGGGTAAAAAAAAACTTCTGCGCGGGCATGAGAGCGACGGTGCAACACAGATAAGGGAGCAAGAGAAAAACATAACGAGACAAAACATCCGACGGGCAGCGGCTGGCTGGCTGCAACCAAAATAACTCCTCCAACATCTCTCCCTCTTTTTATTTAATCACTTTTACTTTTTGCCTTCAGCACTGACATTTAGAAGGGGGGACAGACAGCGGGTCTGCACACACACGGCTCTATGCGCTCCGGCAGCAGCGCATGAGAAAATAAAGGTGGGAAAGTGCGCAAGTTAAGTGGCTCACACTCTCCGGGCTCCAGCATGGCGTATCCTCAGGGCTACTTGTACCAGCCGTCCGCTTCCCTAGCCCTGTATTCTTGCCCTGCGTACAGCACCAGCGTCATATCGGGACCCAGGACGGAGGAACTTGGGAGATCCTCTTCGGGATCTGCTTTTGCGCCCTATGCCGGATCTACTGCGTTCACCAGCGCCTCGCCAGGCTACAACTCCCATTTGCCCTACAGTGCGGACGCGGCGGCAGCGGCCACATTCACCTCGTACGTGGTGAGTAAACTCAAGGTGATTATTCCATCTAATAGGAA
Source organism: Semicossyphus pulcher (assembly GCF_022749685.1). Classification (NCBI taxonomy): domain Eukaryota; kingdom Metazoa; phylum Chordata; class Actinopteri; order Labriformes; family Labridae; genus Semicossyphus; species Semicossyphus pulcher. The sequence continues at coordinate 19,277,543 of NW_027211603.1, forward strand.
TTAAAAGCGAGGATATTACCTCGTTATAGAAGTGCCCGCTCTGCTTTCTGTGCCAAGCCATTTAGAGGGAAATGTGCGTCACTGCACGGATATATTACAGAACGGCAGGTCCAGTGAACATGTTGTTGTGTAAACAGAACTAATTTACCAGAGCGCTGTGCTATTATACGGTTCTCCAGTAAATTGTAGTTTTTATGAGAAAGAGTGGGCAAAGCTTTGCCGAAGCTCCTACGCGCATAGCTGAGCGCAGCGCGCCTTGAGGAGGCAATTTAGGTCACTGGATATGTTTGATCAGCCTGGTTGAGCCAGTTTTAAAACTTAAAAACTGCAACTTGTGACAAAAGAAAGATTGAAATTGTGTTTTACTTTTCCTGTATTCTCATGGAGTTATCATAAGGCAGCACATTTATAGACGTGGCTCCAGAAGGCCTATTTACGCAGACTGACCGCAGAGGAAAAGCCAAAAAATAACTAAACGTTAGGCCCATTATGTAATGTGTCAATACGTTATCAGAATTGCTAATTATTTTATTTTAATGTGATAATAACAGATCCGGCAAATTGACGCAATGTAAATAATAATTTAAAAAAGCGTTGAAACATTTTAAATTGCCGATCAATTTCAAACAAACTTCGTCAACATGATCAAACTTGAACTACTTGATTAAAGCAAGTGTATTCCTGTACGCGTGCGTGGGCGCGTGCACGTGTGCATGTGCACGCGCATCTATATGCATGTGCTGCATGTGTGTGTCCATGTTTGCACACGTTCAATACTTTTGAAGCAGTTTAGAAATGTTTTGTGCAAAACTTTTAGACACTTTTTTAAATCATTTTGTTTCCTCACAGGGTTCTCCCTACGACCACACTACGGGGATGGCCGGCTCGATAGGATACCACCCTTACGCAGCACCCTTGGGCACCTACCCTTATGGTGACCCAGCATACCGTAAAAACGCAACCCGGGACGCCACTGCCACCCTGAAGGCCTGGCTCAACGAGCACCGCAAGAACCCCTACCCCACCAAGGGCGAGAAGATCATGCTGGCCATCATCACCAAGATGACCCTCACCCAGGTGTCCACCTGGTTCGCCAACGCCAGGAGGAGGCTAAAGAAGGAGAACAAGATGACCTGGACCCCTCGGAACCGGAGCGAGGACGAGGAGGAGGACGAGAATATTGATCTGGAGAAAAACGACGACGACGAGCCAAACAAGCCCACAGACAAGGGAGACTCCACAGACACAGAAGCAGGTCGGTGCAGGGAAATAAAAGGAGAAAAAAAAATCATCAATTTTTCATCGCAGTCGTTTCCACTCAGGGTGCAAAATTGATTGCTGGTTAATGGTGGTATATTATTTATAATGGGACAATTGCTTTAAATAATAATCACCTTGAACTCCCCTCGTTTGACTTCTCAGGGGCTGAAATTGCTGGTGACGCAAAGTGTTTAGCAGTCAATTTATCTTTAACTGCATAATAAGGATACAGCTGGTGTTCTGCGCCGGGTATTCGCAAAAAAAATATGGTCTTTGTATGGTAATTATATCCCGGATTTGAACGAAGGCTGAATGCTTATTATCACTGTGATATTAAATACCGGAAATATATTTGTAAATAACAACAGTCCCCGCACTGTATGCTCAGTTAGGGTTATAATTTTGGAGGAGTTCATTCACCTTTTTAGGCTGGCACACATGTTTATGAGAACAATTTATAGCACAGACAAAAAACTGCTTTTAAAGGAAACGTGCATAAGCAGCCTAATTATTTTTATATATCCGATTTCTCTTGCCTCGCGCTCACCAACATATGTTTCTGTTTTATCAACGTTTGAATGTTCCGCTTATTTGGCAGTAATTCTGTTCTTTATTTGTGCTTTAGATCATAAACTGCTGAACCCAGGGGACATAGGCTGTGACAGATTTAAAGAGGAGAACCATGGCAAAGACACAGATCCCCTTCTGAGCGACTCGGAGTTAAAAGACCAGGAGGAGCGGACTACAGACTTGCTGCCGGATTCCACAAAACCAACCACGTCGTCTCCCTCGGCGCTGCCTCGAGGGAACCAGAGCGTTGCGCAACAAGACAAGCCGTCAGATTTGAGCCATGCACCGGGTACGGTGACCAGCAACGTGACCTCTGTTATCCACTCGCCCCCTTCGGCCCCTAAACCCAAACTGTGGTCCCTCGCGGAGATCGCCACGTCCTCAGACAGGTGTAAGAGCAGCGGAGACGCGCCACAGGCTTGTCCCGGTTTGGGTCAGAGCGCAGTTTTGGGCACCAGCGCGTCGCCTTCACGGTCCTCCCCTCAGTGCCCGCTCCCCAACAGCACCGTCCTCTCCAGGCCCCTGTACTACACCTCCCCTTTCTACCCCGGCTACACGAACTATGGGGGCACTTTTGGACATCTTCACAGTAACCACGGCTCGGTGACCACGGGCTCCACGGCACATTTCAATGGATTAAACCAGACTGTGTTAAATAGAGCAGAGGCTTTGGTAAGGGAGAGCCAGAAAGTCAGAGGCCAAACGCAGGTAGATCTTTGTAAAGACTCCCCTTATGAACTAAAGAAAGGTATGTCAAACATTTAATACCTGACTATTTTCAACTCACCGCGGACTTTTATTTATTTTTTGTGGTTGCATTCAAAAAAAGGAGAAAAAAATATGAACAATGATGAAGCAAATTCTGAGAACAGTTATTTTCTGAGTAAATGCTTATCTTCAAATTTTTAGTTTCTGAATGGTTAATCCTAAAATGTAACAAGAATGGTCTTAATCGCTGCAGCCGCCTGAGTCTATTTGTATGAAAGACTAACATGTATATTTAATGTAGCATTTTTGTATTTAAAATGGACAACACACTATCTTTGAAGTAAATTATGGAGAAAAAAATTATATTCTTGTGCAGCGGTTATTTTGGGGAAGCTTTGGCTGACATGATGTGTCTTAAGTGCTTCAAGGCCAATTAATCCACACGAAATATTAATTCAATTTCTTTCCACCCCGTGACAGATGTTTCAATGGTGATCATGATTTCAAAATAAGAGGGTAGTGAGAGCTCTGAGACTTTGAAAGGAAAGGCCTGTGTTCAGCAGAAGGAAGTTGGGTTATCTTCACAATAAAAGGGTTTAGTTTCGTTTTGGTTGGTGCATAAAAATCGTAGGGTTATTTTTTTAGGGAAAAATATTGGAAACAATTGGACGTATAATTTATTCATTTTTTCCCCCTTTAAATACAAGGGCCTACTTTTTCCCTTTAACATGAGCACGTATCTAAAGGTGGATATTGATATAATAACAACACCGAAGCGCAGTCGTTTAACCCAATTACCTTCCGTGTTTTATGCAGAGCAATCAGGTGGTGAACCCCGGTAATGAGCTCGATTTTATGCCAAATTTAGACCTCATTACTATTTTCCAAAGGCGTGGCAAAGCTGTTAAAAGGGACGCGACCATGCATTTAGAACATACTGGCCTATTATATATCATTAATGGAGAGTCTCTTTAATGGCGCGTTCGATGTGAAACAGTGTTGTTTGGAGAGAAAGCTTTTTTCATACCGTGCACACAGCAGAGGCAGGCAGGCAGATATGAGTGTGTAGCCGGTAGCCACGCAGGCTCCCTCTGTCCTCTTACTCTTCCAACTTCTGCAGGTAGGTGTCACACTTGCTCCTAATTTCAGGGGGGGGGGGACTCTTTGTTAATCCGTCACGGAAACCCATCCCTGATCAAATGGCCTAGTTAAAGAGAAGTGGAGCCAATGGGGCACACACAATGATCACAGTTATTATGAGGATTATAGCAACTTTTACACGTGGATAAAAAAAAAAGAAAATGGTACGGACTGCTGACTGGATCGACACGCAGGGGGAAATATTTCCCATGCACACTGATGCAAACATAGGTGTTTCTTTTTATTTATTTTCTTTTTACATTATTATTCAAGTTTGATATTTTATTTAAAGACAGAATAAAATATTTCATTATAAGAAAAATAAATATTCTCATGTAATATTATATTGAAGCTTCCTGCTGTAGGCCCCTGAGCCTTGCTAGCAGAGGCCTACATTTTTGTAATATTTATCCATCACTTTATTTACCACTCGTTTATTCAGTGGTATTTACAGTGCATTATTAGGGGAGGTGAATTATAATTATTCACCAGATTATAATGATAATTATTAATGCTATCATCCCTGTTATTATGATGATTATTATTATTATTAATGTTGTTATTGTTGACCTCCACTGAAGTGGGACAGCATGCTCTTGTTTATGGCTGCCATTAATCTCTATAGTTTACTTTCCCCTTCTCCAGATTGAAATCTCCCCTGAGGTTTCTCTAATTCCCTCAGCCTTAATGTCCTCTATTCGGGCCCTCTATTTTAATCTGACAGAGTGTGCTGGAGCAGTGATTGCGACACATCAGCCGGCTAAATAGCATAATTATGTTTTTTCTTTGCTGGTCCCCGGGGGATTGGACTGTTCGATGCAATGTCCCCTAAGAGAGTATTAGAGTTTTATTAGAAACTGCGTTGTTTTTCTTTTTCTCGGAATTGATTGAAGAAGGAATGTTGCACAGGGACAATATGCGCACTATTTTATGCGGCGTAAATCATCTGTGTGAGACTGGGTAAATACTGTGACGTGAGTGGGTTTTTCAGGTTTGTGAGTGTGTGTGTGTGTGTGTGTGTGTGTGCGTGTGTTTGAGTGGGTGGGGGGGTGTTTACAACGACGGAGGCCAAACGCAGAGCCGGTTGATAATGTTCTTTTTTGTTATGTTAACTTCCTAATTTTCTAACTACACGGGACATGTTGAAAGGTTGATCATCTAATCGCCAAACTGGATCCAGAACAGGATAAAACCTGCCTGACTCCTTTCTCGCTACTGAAACAGCTCAAAATGTTTGACCTTTTTTTTAATGTGCAATGCTTTTTTTTTTTTTAAGGATGTCAAAATGTCAGCTTTGTGTCCTCCAAATGAAAAAAACGCACAAGAGGTTATATGGAGTCTGTATTAATCCTTTGCACAGTAATTGATTTTAACGATCGTATTATTATTATTACTATTGTTAGTATTATCCTTATTATTATGTGGAAAAATTCGGGGTTTAAAGCAAGATTATTAATATGTATTTATTTTTATAGAATATCGAGGGAACACGCGACAGCTCTGATGTCACTGTATTTTAGCTCACCATGTTCACAATAAGGCTGCGTATGAGAACAAGAAAAAAAGAGCCCTCTCATTTATTAAAAATATATATTCGATCGTTGATTACTTGTTCTATTTCTGCGCGTGAAAAAAAAGCCAGTCAATTACCCCTCAGATTACCGGAGGAAGCCGAGCGCGAGACTGTGTGCAGCTCTTCATCCTTAGACACGCTGTAGCCTACAGGGGAGATGCTCTCTGCAACTTTATACAACTCGGTCCCTGCTTCCCCTCCTGCTTGAATGGCGTGTCGGTTCATTGTTGGGATTGCTACAATGTGAGAATACTAAGTAGGGCTGAAACCGTTCCCACGTGTGAAAAAGGGGGAAAATAATCCGACAGGAGAAGAAGAAGAGGAGGAGAAAAAAAAGAGAGGAGAAAATGGTCCGTATCCCTCTCTCGCGCTTTGAGCGTTCAGACGCAGATTCCGGGATGTTTCGGGGAAAAAAAAGCTTTTTAATATTGTCGTCACATAACTTGTTTTTTTCTTTCAAAACTGAAAATAAAGGCCATTGGCTACATAAGGTGTTAGAGGGCCGCGACTGAGGGTTTATATATATTTATCAATTAACTCCTAAATTTCACCTTAATCAGTAAATATTCAACTTACACCTGCAAAAGTAAAATGCACCTTTTCGCCCAATCTTCTAAAATCGAATTAATAAACAATTGGGCCAATATATTTGTGTAGGTCTATAGAAGGAAAACGGCAGAAACTGAGAATGAAAAAAAACGCTTTTAATTTATAGACAAACAAACTCCTTTTTGCTTTTAAGTTTGCATATTGACTCTAAAAGTAGACACGACATTTACATGTGTACTTCCGTGTTTTGGTGTCACGAAGGAGGCGTTCAGTGGTGACTTAAAATAGTGCTAATATAAGACTAATGAATAACAAGAGTGAACCGTGGTTTCCTGTTTGTTTTCGACACTTTTGGGAACGGAAGTATGAATTAAAGGCGAAGTTAAGTCTGGCTGCTTTGGCCGCGTAAAATTCCTTTTATTGTGGAGTTATCTGGACAGGTACATCAAAAGTTATAATACAAGACTCTCAATGTTGTCTTTTATATCCAGAATCACGCGGACGAAACAATAATGGTGTAAAATTGACCACTAAAAATGAGTTTTCAAAGTAAAAGTCTAAGTTTACGTATCTCAGAAGGCTGTCTACCCAACGGACCTCCTGTTCCTACAATCCCATATCAGTATTTTGGCAGGAGATTTGCTGCAGGGGCAGACTTGTGTAGAAACTTGGAGCTGTGGAGCAAACAGATTAGACACCTGCCACCGGACAGCTCTGTGGACGCCTCTCAAATGCTACTGTATGTCAGACCTCAGGGTGAAACCGGAACCTGTTGATAAACACACTCCCAATATCAGTGCACGATTACTCTGCGTATAACGGTGCTCAATATAAACAGTGCTCAGATAAAACGTCCGTCTACACGATATAACACATAAGAGATGGGCTCAAATTCAGCTCAAATGTGTAAATAGACACCTCGCTGTACTTGACCTGCGCAGATTATTCACAGGGGCTATCATCGGCTACATGGTGGTGCCAAAAGTGGTATAAAAGAGAGTTGGGATAAAAGGGCGTTCATTTCCTGAGATATTTGTGCCCCGTGGATTTTCACATTTCCTTTTAAGAAACAGCCTTTCCCTTCAAAATAAAATTCAAAAAACACTATAATGTCTTATAGGAAATAGCTGGCTGTGGCAGATAGACATAGTAACTGGTAAAAGTATCCCTTTACTTTATTTTGCTTATAATTTAATTCTCGCACAGTGTGCCACAAAAATAAGTGCATTCACTTATTTTTCTGCATGTTTAAAATGTAAAGACTAACCTTTAGAAAGGTTCAGAAAAGAGTTCAGTAGACTGCTCCTGGCTATTTAATCATCCTCCTCCTCTAAATGAAGGCTAATTAAGGACACACTGTTTCAGTCTACTACAGAGGCTGCACAAGAGACCCGAGACTGTGGAGAGGATATGCGCCATGTTCAGGCAGAACAAAGTGTAAAACAAATTCACTTTTACTTTGAATAAAGACTATTTAGACTCTGACATGCGTGTATAACCACACACTTTTGGAATCCTGAAAATTCATGTCGAGGTAACCCGAGTCTCGAGCCTTTGGCACCTCCAACGTTCATGTTAAGTGGAGTTATAAAACGCTCTTGAACCCCACTGTAAAGCGGCCCAGATAAGGTGGCAGAGAGTGATTTACCACTGTTTTTATGCACTTCACACACTGTTTTTCTATTTCTCCGTGGAGTTCCTCTGGGAGAGATTACACGTGTAATTTTCAGCTGTGAGATGGTTTAAGTGTGCCCCCTCCAACCCGCCCCCCCCAACATAAATAAAACATTTCTATGAAGAAGAGGGGAAAAGGGGAGGAAAAAAAAAACATTAATGAAGAGTGATGAACTATGAAGTCCTAGGAGGCCAGGGGTTGAGGTTGGTGTGTGCGAGGGATTCAGTTACAGTGGCTAGAAATAATACATCTATTTAGGTACGGTTTGATTATCAAAATGTGCTCATTGGACAAAACAAAGGTGATATTTTATTCATTTATTTTCAAAAGATGATCATTTAAATTAAAAAAAAAGCAAAAAAAAAAGTGACCTTATTTAGTTATATGAATGGCATGACACACAAACACACACACTCACAGAGCCCCACTCTGCAAGCACCTTGACTCGTTGAAAGGGGGCTGCTCATTGACCAATCTGCTCTGACAGCAGTGTGGCGTGAGCTTCTGACCCTGTGACTGCAAAGGGTCTGTGTTCAGTGGCCATGTAAGGGCTCACTGGCGCCCACACTGGGGGTTTCTGCCCTGCCCTGGAGGAGGTGACGTGCACACGCGTACACACACATCACGACACACACACATGCGCAGTGGGACTTTTACTCTACGCCAAACCCCCTCAGGTATGCACAGCCACAGAGCAGTAAGTGTGTGCATCCAGTGTGGAGGTGGGGACACCGGCAGCCTCTTCCTGCTACAGGTCCTGTCTGCATCCTGGCCTGGCTCCGCCCCCTTTATGGTGACAAGGTAAGAAAGTTTAGCACACTCACTCCTGAAACACTGACTACTGCCCGTGTTTGTTTATGGCAACATCTTGCTACCGTCCGCAACGCAGAATCCTCTATAATATAAAATAACATAAGAGGCATGTAGTATTGATCTCTCCCTACCGGGCTCTATCAGGCTCAGTATCTCTGTAGATGTAACTGTGTTAAACGCTAATGATATTGTAGATGTGGTTTAAGTGAAACATTAAACAGGGCATATGATAAGGCCCACTAATGTTACAACATTAATGGTTGTGATGAAGATTGATGAACTGTTTTCTTTCAGTGACTTCAGAGGGTCCAGGAGGAGGGGGGAGGGGCACCGAGCTGCCGGACTGTTTATTTACATTTGCCCTTTTTAAATGATCCCTTTCTTCACAACATCTGCTGCACATTACCGCACAGATATCTGTCCTAATGACCGCTATACTGCCTGCGCTCGCACACACACACACAGAAGCGCTCACACATACAACATGCCAGTAACATTACCATTATCCAGCGTTCTTCTGGGACACTTTACCCTCTCCAAAACACCTTGCGCCACAAATGGACCTTCTCACTGCTGGGCCGCTTTTGTTTGCTGCAAGCTTTCCCGTTTTTCCTCCCAGTTTGGTGGAGTCTGATGGATGCAAATGGGCACTTACTTAATTGGATCAGTTCCCAAGATGGAGATAAACGGGGCACTGCCTTTTTTTTTTTTTCTTCTTTCTCCTCCTCCTCCTACCCAAGTTATTTTGAGCCACGCTCAGTTCAGCAGTGTGCCGAGAGAGCGTTAATGAGGAGGGGCGAGGAGACACTGCCGCCACTGCTGGACTCATTCAAAACTCCAGACTGGCCCTCGCTCCCTCACAATGAGAGGAGGAAGCTGCATGGGCCCCATGTGCGATGCTGTCTCAATGCCAATTTAGCAACATGCCGCCTGCTTGTGATGCAACTCTGAAACTGTCCAATCAAGAAGCATCTCACTGGCTGCTCTGGTTTTAGTAAATGCAGGTATAGCTGCTGTTTTTTGTCGTCAACAGACACATTTGATGACAGGGAAACAATTAGTTCAGTTCTTGTTGATGCATGCTGGATTTACACTTAACTCATGAACAATCTAAAAAAAGCAGATGATTATCAAAGCAAAATATTTGGTGTTTTTTTTCTCTTTCTCAAGCCCGACACTCCTCCCAAAAAAATAAAAAAAAGGGGTGGCCGCATGCCAGTGGGAGTGTGTTGGCTGCTGCACCCTGATTAACAGGGTGGTTTACAGCCAACTCCAATAGGTAATCTCATCAGAGAGGGGCTTTAAACAGATAAAGACCACCCCTTACTACCCCCACCACTCTCGCCAACCCTTCCAACTGCATCCCTTCCCGCATGGGACCTCTCATCTAACGCACTAACTGGGCGCTGCTAATACCTGGAGGAGGCTAACATGGCCAGCCACAAACCAGGCTCAAATCTTCTATTGACCTCATTTTCAATAAAGGAGCCGTTTCCAGTCTGATGGATGATTTGTTGGTCTTGCATGGAATGGCCATCTGGATGGAAGGATATGATCGCTGTAGTAGGTATGCGTCACCTGCCAGCAAGGATTCAGTGTATGGACTAAATCTTGCTAAAGCGGCAGCTCCGAGTCTGTCAACGCATCTCACTTGAGTTAATATGTTAAAACCCAGACTAGCTTAAAAAAAAATAAAGAAAGGACAGAAAGAAAGACGAGCTAATTGAATCTGGCACCATATGGCCACTATTGGTTCAGGTTTTTTCAACTCAAGTCAAACATGAGGTTATTTTGATCCAATATGAGAAAATCCCCGGTTGCATCTGGAGACATAACAGCAGTTCATTCAGTTATCAAAAGCTTTGTACTCGGGCCTCTTTGTTGAAAAGAATAAAGGAGAGGAATCCAAAACAAATCTGTGAAAGAGCTCTGGCTGTAGTAAAAGCCCTTGTCCCACACAGCCTCCCTTTTCTTGTTTAGGGAGCTCAGATTGGGTTCACAGTAGCTGCTCTTTAAGTATAGAAAGATCTGATTTATTAGCTTGTCAGGGGAAGCATTGTTCAAGAAAGCAATCAAAAAGCACTTACCTAGCTCCTCTAAAATTACTGCCTTTTTCACTGGCTAATTTGTGTAACTCCCATGGAGAGGCTGGCAAAGAGTTTGATGAGGCATATAATGATGATTAATGAATTTATTGCCCTGCTGCTCATCAAACGGTTGTAGTATATACTTCTCTCCCTTTCTTCCAATGTGTTGCGCGGGCTCCAGAGCGACAGAGGGGCAGCGATAAGATAGTGTCGCCCTCCTCCCTGCTTCCTCCCTTTGGCTGTTAACCCGACTGACCTGATGGGCATGAGAATGTAGCGGAGGGTCTGTGGGCAGAGTGGGAGCACAATGGACAGTTTAATAAAAGGTTAACTGGAAACACGAGTAAACCTGCTGCAAGGGACGCACGCTCTCAACTTTCAGTCTCTGATCACTTCTGTGGGAAAAGCCGGGGGGGTAACCGGATCCGCGCGGCTTCTTCTGCCCTGCACCATCGCCAACACAACTACCTCACACAGCCCCCCGTGCACAAGTTTAAAGAAACCATGAGGGGGAAAACAGCATGGAAGCCACTACAAAGTCTAAGAAATGACTCGACAAAAATACGGAGTACACAATCTACGTAAGAACCGACAACAAAGCGCGGTGTTGGCACTTGGCGTTATTCTGTTCAAACGAGGCCTGCTCTCGTCGCAAATGATGATTAACGACTGGCGGGGTTTGTGTGTGCGGGTAGGCCTGTGAAGCGGTCACCGTGGGGTCAAAAGCACGTCTACATATTTGCTAAATAAGCCCACCCCCCTCCATCCACTCTGCTCCCATAACTCCGGGGTCACGCATCTCTCCGCTCAACATTGTATGGGATGTTTACACTTGATTACACCCCATGCCCCTATCCGCTGCTCTTTGGCCAACAGTGCTTGATTAAGTCTTTGCTTGTTCACCATTGCTGGTAACTAAAGAACGCATTGTTGCAACCCCCCCCGCGCCCAAAACAGCACCAGACACACACAAACACACACATACACATCCCCACCCCCACCATCACCCTCTTTGAGATCAGCTCCCTGGATAGGCGGTTTCTGCATTCACTGATTCATTAGGTTGGTCCCTTAAATACATCAAAGAGCTCCTTCGCTCACACAATAAACCAATAAAAGCAATTATAACCCCGTATCTTCTCGGCGATGCTGATCTCTGGGGTGTTAACGTTAGATAATGAAAGAGTTTGATGACATAAGTTTTCCAAGAAAGCTCACTTTCCGTCTCTTTCTAGCATGCTCTTCCACTGATTGCGGTTCTTTCTAAGCATGCGCTGCAAAATAGCACATGCCACAGCTTCCCGCTCGAATAACACGCATGTAATTTGCCCATATATCATAAGCCCAGAATCTGAAGTTAAAATTAGAAGCTATATAAAGTCTTTGCAAGTACAGTGAGAGGCCTGAGCAAATATAGCGCAGCTTTGGCTCTCATGCGTTTAACATTAAATGTTTCCAGTTAAAGTTCTTTAAATATTCATCGCCCCCCCCCTTCGCTCTCTCCCTCTTTCTGTTTGATGGAGTGGATGAAGAGGTTTTAGGTGCGGGGCCGCTCCAGCTCTGATAACCTCTTCCGCCCGGAGATGAAATGCATTTGTCAGGAGGAAAAAATTGAGATTCACTCAATGCTGCCTGATATTGCTTTCACTCCTTTTTCTCAAAACAAGACACCGCAACCCAATCAGGGGAATCGGCATATGCAGATCACAGCGATACATTTTTCATGAGGATGTTTCATCTTAAAGCAGATAAAAAGGAAGAAGGGAAAAGTGGTTATTAAACAAAAGACGGAATCAACAGAGTGAAAAATGGCAGTAAAAATGAAGTCTCTAAGTGGGTGTTTTGCTTCAGTATGCATATCGTGTGAATGATTGTACTGCATACAGTATGCTGAATGGGAGCAGTTAAAACTGCCTGCTATACAGTTCAGTAGTATTTCAAGAATGCGAGTCTTCTTTGCCATGTGGTAGAAAAAAAGAGGTCTTTCTCTTATTGGAAACACATTGAACCAACGGTCAGCAGGTTCACTTGCATATATCACCAATAGGTTGTAATCACACTGTATGTCGCCTGTGGGAATGCTGGAATTTTAATGAATGATGCCTCGGATTCCAAACACACACGAGCTCTGGTGTCTCTGGATTGAGCGAATGCATGTGGAGCAGTAGTTTTTATGTTTTATGTTTGTGAGGTGTTAGATGGGTGGAGTTTGCCACATTGGATGATTAGAGGTATGAGGGGATGATTATTGAATGAGAAAGAAAACATCATTTTTATTGCTTTTTTTTTTTCTTTACTTACAATTTCTTTGACAAAGCCTGAATTTTACAAATGTAAATCCCACCAAACACTGTATCCAATTTGGTTAGTGTCTGAACAAATAAAAGTTTGAATTTGTAGTAATAAATATGGAATTGCGAACAAGGCATTTAACATCCAGCTGCTCCAGTATCGCTGGGAAAAAGACTGTAGACGCACACAGACTTAAAATACAAACTGTCGCCATCATTTCAAGTGATGGCCTGAAACAAGCTGTAAACGTAAACCGTAAACGCTTTTACTGCTTTCCCCTGAGTCTGCGTGCTAGCAGAGGACAGCTGAGGTGTCCCCTCTAGTCCTTGACCTGTTGACTTACTCACAAGTGCACCAACTTCATTAGCAGGTCACCAGTCGCCACTCGTACTGTCATTAGTAAATACATGAGTATTGACACATACATATACGGTAAAAACCTTACGCACATTATGTCATCGACACCCACAAGGCTACAGAGCGTAGAGATGATGAGGGGTCGGCCAGCCAATTACAACTGTTCCACCTGAAGCAGTCGATAGCGAGTAAAGCCTTGATTCATTATGAAAAGTGCATGGATAAAAATGCTAAGTAAAACTGAGAAAAAAAGATATATGGATCTGCATAATATGCGTACAGTTACACAGTCCTAGTTTGTGCATAATTGCTTTAATGTGGGCTATTAAGCCTAAGTGGATATGATTTTACTGTCTGCCCTACATTCAGTGTGATCGTTGCCGTGATCAATACTTATGATTTGTAAGTCACCAGTCATCGATGGCACAGTGTGACAGTTAGGCGTTTGACCTTGTGAGGAAGAGCTCTTTGCTTGTTCTTGAGAATGTGAAAGGGAAGGTGGATGCTAGAGGACAAAGGATAAAGACTGCAGACACACAGGCCTTATCTGTATGTGACTTTTACAAACTTCTACCTTCCTTCAACATTCACATCTCTACACTCGTATAACACAATGACTCTTTTGTGACATTAAAACGGGGCTTTAAAAACCAGGCAATCTCGGATCACATCAGCTATAGTCTGAGACCATATAGCCTTTAGGGACACCGGTGAACGTGAAGGGCGGTAAGAGATAAACGACTTCCGAAAGAGAAAACTTTTTTCTTGTGATTGACTTGTTATTAACAGGTCTTTCCTTTGTCGAAATTTCAACATCATGATGCAGATTAGTAAGAAGTAAAAATTCAAGCTTTGTCAGGTCTGTCCTCAAGAGGAGAAGAACACTTTTATAATGCTCGTTTGTTGAACGGAGGTCTGATTGATCTGATGCATTCGAGGAAGTCGGGAAATCTGAACGGCTTTCGTGACACAGTGTCAAGGGAATTCATCTCAAGTTAAATTTTAGATCTCGAGCAGATTGTTAGCTGTTAGCTGTTAGCATGCAGATGTCTGTTTATAGAGGTTAATAAGAAGCTAAATTGTCGTCAGATGACGCTGATGGGAGCCAGGATGTCATTATGTTCCGCTTGCTTTTGCTCTACACACGGACTGTTTTTCCTGCATACGCTGCAGCCTGCTGATATTCGATTAGTTAATATTACTCGGACTACAAGTGTAGTTCAAACAGAACACTCGCCTTCCCGGAATTCAGTGTCCCTGCCTACAGATTCTACATTTCTATGTTGAATCAGTGAATAGAGGTGAATAACCAGGTAAAAGCCAATATAGATAAAAAGTCTAGTTTTTGGAACAATTAAAATCTAATGACATGAAATTGAAAGCATGCAGGCGGGAGGAAAGGCGTGATGAAATAGGGGGTGGAGGGGGTTGTGGGTTGAGGCTTTGGCTGGGTGTCTGGTCCGTACATTCTTTCTCTACATAAGGCCAGTTTAAAGGAGCTCTGCGTGTAAGGAAGTGACAAAACACACACGTAAACGGGCGCTTCAGATTAGACGTTGAGCCTGAGTGACTTAAACAAGAAAAGATAACTCTTTGTATGGTGACAGATGGATAAGCAGAGCTATCTCAGGCTATAATCTTGGAATAGTTTGAGACACTTTGTGTTTTGGCAACAGACGAACACGATATGTGATCCCCCCTCTTGAATGAATGAGCAATAGTGTTTTAAGAGTGAGGGATCTGTTTTGGATTCGTGTTGTGTCATGTTTTTACCGTAGATGATCAGACACCAACATCTGGCAGGATCACCCCCAAATCCAACAAAAATGTCGCTGGAAGATAATACGTGGCACTGAAAAATAATCAGAAACAACACAGGTTAATAGATGGGTCACTTGCACATATTTCAGATCTGTATATCATCTCTCTTATCTGGCTTTAACACGTAGGTATGCGTAAATACACTGAGTACTGTTGAGTCATCCGGCTTCCTGGAGAACTAGACCAATTAAGATGTACTTGACTGCGATCAATAAAGAAAACATCAGTGAGGAAGAACTCCCAGCCTCATTAGCATTAGCTAACCCTGACACTGGTCAATCAGATGCTGATAGAAATCTACACCCAATCCTCCTGTGTGCATGTTTACATGCGCATGTGTGTTTAACAACAATACACAAATTAATATGAGCATTTTGAAACATGCTGAGGATATGTACTCATCAAATTCTTGACTAATAAGTGGTGATTAGGAGACACAAAATCATTAAAACCTCTCTGATCTCCCTGCCAGTCATTTATGTTGTCCAGTCCAGCATTATTGTCTTGTATTAAATCTCATGTTTCCACTCTGACCGCAGGCAATCCTCGACCGGTAGCTGGGGCACAGTTTGACTTAATTGCGCGCTCACTGTCTGTCATGGAGGACGAGGCAGAATCCAAAGGAAGCAGGACCAGAGGCACCTCGCACAACACAATGATCAAGTGCTTGTAGCATGAGTAGCCAGAGCACACGGGGCTATTAGATGTGAGTGATACGGTTGAAGTTACTCCTGTGAACTTTGCCGTGACTAGACGCTTGGTACTGTTTGGGGGGTGGTTGTTTAAGGGGAGGGGGGGACCACTTGAGTTGGGGGGTGTACGGCCTAACAGTTGATATTTCTCCCAGCAGCCACACAACCCTGCTCCTTTGTCTCCAGCTGCAAGTGCTGCCGTTCTCTCTTCCACTGAGCGCAGGCAACACGTGTCTGTGACCGCACTCTCTCCGTCTCTCACCCTCTCCACCAAACCCGGTTATTAACACAAACACTGGCTGACACTTGTTTGTGCTTTTAATTGTGTCTGGATGTTATGTCTCTTGTGAACACATACATTAGCATTTCTCTGGCACAGTATAATCACTCCTTCAACCACAACACCATGCAGACAGAGCACAGGAAATTACCACATGCAATCATGTTTGCTGCACAAGCACATTTGGCTTTTCACCCGGCTGCTGTATAGTCTGCCGCAGCCTCTAACTCAGTGTTTGGGTGTGAGTAAGTGCTTTTTCTAGATGGTATTTCATTTCAGCCCAGTGTGGTGACGGTAAACTGAATAATAGAAATTATCCTTCCAGTGCTATTAGAATGCTATGAAATCATTTAAAATATAGATAACAGTGGTAAATTGATTTTTGTCTCACTGGTATAACACGACCCGCAAAGAAAACCCCGTACTCTTTAGACCTCTCCACATACTGTGAACAAAGCAGTGGCGTGCCAAGGATTACACTGTAAAATATGCATGTCCCAATGAAATATGTATATAGCCGTGTGTCATCAATGACATGGCTTCTACAAAGGCTACACCAAGTACACAGGAACGCGTGTTTCTCTGATTCTATTCCCTTGACTTTAATTGGTGTAGACACAAGAAAAGACTCATCTGGGGGAATAATTAAGCCTGACACAAATGTATTTGGTGTGCATCTTAACATGTTTCACTGAACCACTCATTCACTTTATTTGAATTACCTCGAAAACGGTAATAAAAAAAGCATGCAATAAAAGAGGCTCAGCGCGCCAGCCGCCATTGTTTCAGAATTAAACGCCCCAAATATCTTCAGGAAATAAGATTGTTTTCCTGCGGATGGGGGCCTAATCTACTCAGTCATGGTGGTTTGAAGGGGGAATGTTTTCAAGTTTTAACAGGGTTGGTTCCAGCATTCCCACCACCACAGTGCTCTAACTACGAAGAGGGGCTTCTCTTTTCCTGTCTCAGCCACCAAAGGGAAGGGAGGTTACATGGATGAGCTGTGAAATACATCCTGCAACAGCCAAAGCAAACCGGCTTGAATGCCTCAGACCTGTGAAGTGTCACTGGTGATTAAATGATATTCATCAAGACGAGCATTGTGTCATCTGCGTACATTCTTGTGTAACTTTGTCTTCTAAGCAGAGATTAAAGAGAGGGCTTTTTCAGATTCATTACAAGAACTTTGCCCGAGGCTATAAAGCCACCAGATAATCTCCTCATGACTCAGACTCCCACAATCAACACAAAAGCATTAGAACCATAACAGTTTGACAACAGTCAAGTACAAGAGGGTGCAACCAAAGAGGAAGCTGTGTTAGCCAGTTGCCTCTAGCAGCCTGGCTCTGAGTCTCAGGTGTCTGCTGCTCTACAGGTATGTGTTACCATAATAGAGTAGTTAAGAGGGCCTCTTGTCGCGGGCCCTTCCCTCCTGTCTCGGCACACTGACTCCAGTGTGAACGGGGAAGCCTGACCAATTTAGCGCAGACTTGTTAGATTGAGCATTGCACAATGGAAACTGTCATGCGTCTTGTAATGTGTAATTGAACTTGGAGCCATTTTGCTTGAGAAAATTCAGACAGGCTCGATTGGATTACACTCGGAAAAGTCGACAGACATCCCTCACACTGTTTGCAAAAAGGCTCAGGCGACGGGAAACACTTCTCAGTCATGTTTCCCAAAAGGCTACATGTCCAGTAGAGTTGCAGCCTTCTCTTATGTCCCCGAAAACCACAATCAACCCCCGCCCTCCAACCCCAACACTGCCTTCTCACAACCCACCCCACCCTTGCCGGGACTGTTTTGTCCTCTGGAACTTTCATTATGTGAAGAGGATAAAAATAAAGCGCCCTGTGAATTTATGGTTCCTTCAGAGTTAGCATAGAAAATATGAACTTTTCAGACATTCGCTCCGAAACCAAAGTAAGAAAACAGAGCAACCACAGCGTTTATACAGAGTCACCGCAACATAGAGGCCTGTAGTCGCTGCACTCGCATTTACAGCCTTTTGGTATTAAGGCGCAGACACTTTAAGCTCTCCACACACACTCTTACACACATCCACCCACAGCATAAGTACACATTCATACAAGCCTATAAACATTTAAACACATCCATGTGTCCATATGAGAACAAAAGCATTCAGTTACCGAGAAAAACACGCACATATCTGCAAGAGGGAAAAACAACACATACAGATGGACAGAGTTACCATAATCCATTACGTCCTCTTGGAATTGTTAGAAATGTTTGTTGACAGTGCCAGTTTTAAAGGACAGTCCGTATATATCTTATTCCTTCCCAGTGTAAACCTCTGCTACCCATTTAAACCTCAGACACTGATGACACATCTCTTTAAACATCCCTTTCTCCTCCATGGACATATGACTCAATGATAATGACAGCGTTTTATAGAGTCATAATAACAATCATCCAAACCTCCATTCTAGGGAGTTTATGTCCACATCCACCTTTCTTTCTGCCTGTCTTTCTCTCCCTCTCCATTTCTCACTGACAGCTGCTTTTCCTGGGAAAGTGCCTCTTTTCTCAGACGATAATCTATTGCCGTCCCCCCATCGCTTACATGTAGCTACATGGTGAGTCAGTGCTGTAATTCCATCATTAGCTGGATAATGTGTGTGCTGTCTGTGTGTTAAAACTCTAAGTGCCAGCTTTGGTGTGACCCCGAGGCAGCCTGTGGGTTTGACTGATGCCAGTCTACCCACCAAGCGTCATTTGAGCTCCGTGATGGGTTTTGTCCAGCTCAGTTTGGCTGAAGCTGTCAGGACTTTCACTTGTGTAAATGGACTCAATGTTTCTTCTCCGTCTTCCAGACAAAACTTTTCATTTGTTCGGGATCTGGAACAGCAAATCCTGTTATGGGCTTTTAATTAAATAGCTTCAGAGCAAGTGAAAGCACACACCGCACCTTTTTCTTTCCCTGATGAACTTGTTGACCGCGCTGAGTGACACGTCTCTGACTCGAGATTCACACCAGTTCGAGGTAACACCCAATCACCTCCAGCCACTTTCTCCACAGCCAGCCGTTACAGTGGGAGCATTCACCGCACCGCCTGCCAGAGACAGACACTTCTAAATCAAAAGTGGAATTACACTAAAACATGGGTTGTATTACGCCAACACTTTAAGATACATCCAAAGACACAAAGCCAAATTGATAAAACATGCCTCAGCTCGGTCCCCACCTGTCTTTTTCCAATAACAAACCCGCACAATTAACTTCTAAACTGCCATAAATCTTCCAGGACGCATGTTTAAAGAGCCCCTCCAGGCAGGCAGACATTTGCTTTTGATTGCAGCGTGAGGAAGAAAGAGCGTTTGTGTCTGGGTTTTGGAGGGTTTTTTTTGTCTTATGTAAAATGTTTATAAAATATCCATACATGTTTGCGTCGATGTACATTATAAAATTAGACAAATGTAGACAAGGTCCTTATGTGAGGACTTTTACTTTTTATTTTACAGATTTTAAACACACACACACACACACACACGCACACATCAGCGCACAGGCATCTTGCCCTCTTATTGCGTGTGTGTGCACATCTCACATTCAAACACCGTATTCAATCACAGATGAGCTCCAACCAGCCCATGACAAATCTCCACCTGTGTGTGGGATCAGTGTTGTTGCACATGTGGGAGCTCGCCCTGATCCCACAGCCTCTGCACTATCACCCACCACCTGAGGCTCTGCCTGAATGACTGACTGACTGATGGGAGAATCTCACCTGACAAAAAGCGTATGTGATTGATCACCGAGGCTCACCTGAGCACCTGAGGGGGCCCAGCATGCCGAGGACTGCAGGCCCTGCGAGGGTGCACCTTTCCTGGGCTTGTCCACCTGACTCCCTGGGGGCAGATTCTGCAGCACATGGATCTCATGGTGGTCATCACCCCTGCTGCATGGATTTATGCAACCTTCCGCTGGCTGCGTCATAGCAACCTTAACATATACAGTACACCCTGGGGACAGGAAAATTAATTAGACACTAAATCATTTAAACGGTGAGACAAGCGTCATTTCTGTTGATCTTGAAAGGAGCCCTTTGACAAAGCAGGTCTTGGAAATAACCTTGGGCTATTATGCTAGTCTGAGAAATAGGATTTAAACTCATTGAAAATAAATTAGGCCATTTACGTTGTACAAGAGCGGGCCAAATTGCGCAAAGGAAAAGGACAATTAGCACAGAATCAATCCCTTCCTTTCTATTTTCTTTTCTCCCCTCTCATTTTGTTGTTGCTTTAATTTCAAAACCATAATTAATGCTCGGAGAGGAACACATAAACCATGAGATTCTTGGAAGAAGAAGGCAGACAAACCCCCATCTAGCTCATAGCTATGTCTGGATTGCCTTCTGCGCTGAGATAGGAGTCAACATGTTTAGCGACATCAAAAGAAAACCTGATACCTTAAGTATAAGAAGATTAACACTTGCAGTGATCTTGAGCTTAGGCTTCTCCAGGACTTTCAACAGACTGTGCCAGAAGGGACAATTACTGATGAATTGGCACCAACATCTCGTAGTTATTTAACAAAATCTGGCACAGTGTATAAGCTCTCGTCCTTAAGACTTCCTTTCAAGTCTGGCCCCGGTATCAGAAGGCTAACAGATTGGGGAATGTGACGAGAGCCGACAGCAGGGGAATCTGCAGGGACACTGAGAGAGGGAGGTGGGGGGAAAAAAAAAGACAGCAAGCAAACAGGAAAGAAAGAAAAACAAAGGAGACGAAGAAGCAAACAAAGAAACAAAATCGTATCACTCAGTTTACATTTTATTTCCTGACTTCAGGGCTGTGTTGTATCTCAGGGTGGATATTTGTGGTGTGTCTAAGCTCACTGGTATGCCTGTGGGTTTTTGACTGCGTACCTCAGTGGACCCAATATGACAACTTTAGGAATGTGACATTGTGTAAAACTCTGGAAACAAATGCTGACAGTCTGACGCAGAGCCACACACACACGTAAAGACACACACATACTCACAGAGGGACACAAATTAACAACGCTCTTTAGCGGTATAATAATTTGAACAGCATATTATTTCATCATTATTGCTATTTAGAGTAATTTATAATACTTAAATGTCACGCACAGTACCATACCCACATACAAAATCCAGCTACAGAACACCTGTAAGAGGTGTCACGTTGCCACAAGCGCTCCGCTAATCCTTACCTTGAGCACCTCACACTCACCACAGGACTCCTCAGGGTTTAGAAAGTACACTACTCTTTACACATATATCACTCCCTATTAATCCAAAGTACATACTGTATGCTTGTACCTACAACGATTTTGTACAGCAAATGTAATCTGCCTGTCAGAGGGGATGCCAAAAGCAGAAGCCGCATGGGGGAGTCATGGACAAGCTGCTCTGACAAAGATGTCTCCTTCCCAGCAGGTAGCTCTGAAGGCACCCAACTTTTCACCCCCAGAGCATGTGAGTGTGGGCAACAACCGAGGTGAAATGTATTTATAACTCTTTTTTTTTTTTTTTTTTAGCTTTCACCTTGTATTTTTGTGAAACTTGCACCAAGCAATATTTTAATATTAACACAGGAAGCAAAAAACAAACCAAAAAGAAAAACATGCTACCTGCCCAGAACTAAATGCTAAACACAGCAGAGTTAGCATGAATATTTCCCTTGTATATACACTCACTGGCCACTTTATAAGGCACACTTTGCTAGTACCGGGTTTGACCCCCTTATGCCTTCAGAACTGCCTTAATTCTTCGTGGCATCGATTCAACAAGGTGCTGGAAACATTCCTCACACATTTTGGTTCATATTGACATGCTAGCATCACGCAGTTGCTTCAGATTTGTCGGCCGCACATCCATGTTGTGGATCTCCCGTTCCACCGTATCCCAACTGTGCTCTATTGGATTGAGATCTGGTGACTGTGGAGGCCATTTGAGTACAGCGAACTCATTGTCATGTTCAAAAAACAAGTTTGAAATGATTTGAGATTTGTGACATGCGTCCTGCTGCGTATCCTGGTGGAAGTAGCCATCAGAAGATGGGTACACCGTGGTCATAAAAGGATGGATGTGGTCAGCAACAATACTCAGGTAGGCTGCGGCATTTAAACGATGCTCAATTGGTACTAAGGGGCCCAAAGTGTGCCAAGAAAATATCCCCCACACTATTACACCACCACCAGCCTGAACTGTTGATACAAGGCAGGATGGATCCATGCTGTCATGTTGTTTACGTCAAATTGTGACCCTACCATCCGAATATCGCATCGTTGTCAACTGCTGATCAGGGACAGTTCAGTTCTGAACAAAAATATAAAAAATTGTTGAAGACTTAAGTGGATATTTTGTGTCTTTCTGATAGCATTGATAGTCACCCCCTTACACGTACATTTGTCGGTCACCAAATCAAACATGGCTGCTGCAAAATGGAAAGATGGTGAGTGTTTAGAGGCAGAGTGAGTTTTTAAGTTCATGGTCTGATTAAAAATTGTGCTGAGGAGCTCTTAAACATTATCTACACCTTGTCGAGACAAATCTGAAACATAGTCAAAATATATCATAGGGAGAAGATGGTGCCATATGGATTACAGTTTTTTACCAAAATATGAATATGATAAAAAGGATTATTCTGAAAGTATCTGACAAAATGTTCACTTGGGTAGCTTGAGGTTTTCATCCCCAACATTATCTGCTTCAGGCAACTAAAGCATAACTTAAATGTAAAACTCAGGCAGCTAAAGGCACCTGGTGATGGCTGGGGACACATCAGAGTCATTGCAACAACAGTATGGTAAAATGTTTTCCCACTAAATAACACCTTGGACTAGTGCTGGGCGGTATGAGAATGTAAGGGAACACGACGATGTGTTTTCATGTACATATAAACAATTAACAATTATACTTAATATTATTTGGGACTTCCATTTTCTTTCTTAACAAAACAAAAATTCTTCCTACTTTTACCACACTTGGTTCAGCGACTACAAATAGACTTGTGGGCTGCAACTGGGTTACTAGTCATCTACCGTTTCTAACGGTGTTCAAATGTATGTCTAATTAGCATGAGCAGCCCCGTGACAGTAACTTTTGGAAACCAAACTCACGCATCCCACTTGCTGTCACCAAACGCACAACCTCATGCCGTGTGTGCGCACCTCTGCTCCGTTAACGGTCCATTCATGCGGCCACAGCACAGGAACGAGGTTCCACTAATAACGGGGGCACATTCACTAAAAAAGCCGACTCGCTTAACTTGCGCGTCTGACTCAATCATCACGCCGACATTATATAATATGGCTGTAGCGTTGCGCGCATGTTTACAGGCAAGTGACACACACTCTGCATGCAGAGCGTCAGGTCTCTGTGTGCTCTGTGGAGGAGATGCACTTTCATCAGACGGACTTTTCGTGTAGAGAAGTTATGGAAAACGTGTACGAAAACCAAAACGTTTGTGTTTATCCCGGAATTGACGATATTGCAAAATCCATCTCGTGGCAGAACGTGACACCGGTGATAGTGTAAAACCGGTATACTGTCCACCCCTACCTTGGACATCTCACTACTTTCCACTTGCACAAAACCACTATTCCTAGAAGATGTTGCTTTGCTAATGTGAAAATGTGCCATGTCTCCCAACAAAATCATAGAGAAGCCTGATTTCTGAGA
The DNA here is from genome assembly GCF_022749685.1 of Semicossyphus pulcher. NCBI lineage: Eukaryota > Metazoa > Chordata > Actinopteri > Labriformes > Labridae > Semicossyphus > Semicossyphus pulcher. Next base: position 19,301,030 of record NW_027211603.1, read on the forward strand.
GACAATCTTTCACTTGTTTCCAGCCATTATGGTTCATGGTCTTTAATAGACCTGAATTAATGCCAGGGCACGTTCCATTTTTTGCAAAACTCCCACGCCACATTTTTTAAGAAAGCTGTGAGTGATCTGACGCAGAACTCCACGACATGGTAAAGATAACAGGTGACAAGACATGAGGCGCCACTTCCTCGTTGGATCTAGAGGCTGCCTTGGGATACTGTGACAGACGTTAGATTCTGACACGTCTCTATGGTGGATGGGGAGGAGCAGGAAAAGTGAGTGATTTGGCGTTGTTTTGGAGAAATTCCCTCCAGTCATAGTGCTCTCTCATTCCCGAACCCTCTCCGGAGTGGCTTTGACAGATAGACAGAGGAGACGTGACCTGAAACAAGCGGCTGTTTGATCATCTCCATAACGCTTTCATTCTGTCACAAAGATCTATGCAAAATCAAATAATATTAAAAAAGATTTCAGTATTATTAAAGTGAAAATACGCTCGCTGGTGCCGATGCATTATACATCAATAACTCTGACAAAACCTATTTTGTAAGTAAACTGATGAGCCGAGGGAAGAAAGAGAAACTGTGATAAGTCTCAAGAAGGGTAAAATGTAGGCCATACAGAGATTTGGCAGATGTCTGCATGTGTGCGTGTGTGTGAGAGTGTGTGTGTGTGTGTGATTTATACAGAGTGAGGGAGAGAAAGGTTCAAATAAATCCTGAAGTGTCAAGAGCACCGAGATAAAATCTAAACTTCTAATTTTGTCCAGTCTGCAAGCCAACCACAAGAAGTTAAGACCTGTGTTTTTGTTTTTGTGTGTGTGGGTGTGTGTGTCTACTCCTGTCAGTCTGGTAGTGACTATGTGTAAACAGGCATTTGTGAGATTACATTTAATTGTATTTACGTAGAGCTGGTTATATATTGTATGTTTATTAAAGGAGAAAACATTCTTGATCAATTTACAGAGGGTGGGGTCTATCTACATAGGCACACACAAATCTGCACACACACACACACACACACACACACACATACACTCTCTCTGCTATCGCAACACCTCATAAAGTCAGAGACCGCCCACGCCCAAACAAATTTAAAACAATCAGAGGGTTTGGCAGCAGCAGACTGTGCTAGTCATTACTCTGGTCTCAGTGACAGCTTGCCCTGCTCACCTCATCTGTCTGCCCTCTATAAAGACCAGCCTTATGGGCTGGCTCACAGCCCCCCCCGACCCCTTCTCACAGCTTTCCTCAGACGCTGGCCCGGAGACACGACACTACTTTCAAAAGTTACTTTTTATGTTAAAATTTTGAACACAAATGTCACAAACACAACGTTTAACTCATCAAGGAGTATGCTAGAACCTTACAGCTCAGGTAGGCTGGGACAGGAGATTTTATTTTTTACATATTTATTCATTCATTTGAGTAACATGTTGGGACATCATTATTAGGAACGGTAGATGTGTGATTTTTGTAATTTAACCAGGTATACAAAAACTCCATCAGTATGAACAGTTTATATAAAGATAACATATGTCCATACATATACATTTATATGAGACTTAAAGTGGTAGTCTCGAATATCTCAGTTTCGTTGTCTTTGGCGGCACCTATGGCGATAAACGGTAATTACAGGAGCACGCTTCCCAGATATCCAAACAGTGTTGCATGTGTGCCGTCCCTGTTGGCTCCCTTTGTAACGGTTTCCTTTCCTTTTAGACTGTTTGCCTTCATCTGAGCCTCAAATTTGTTTCTTCTTTGGATTTTCACTTACTTTTGAAGTTGTATCTGTAGTCATCGATCTTTTCTTTGTTTGTTCAGCCATAGTAGATTACTGTTTACTCACAACACTTGCAGAGAGCGGAAAAGCAGCCGCTTAGCTCCGCCTACCCTCTCTGGCAGACCAACCACTGCTGGGTGATGGAAAACGCGTCACTAACTGGGCGCCGCTTGTGATTTTTTCAATGACACCCAGTCCATGATACTGCAAATGCAAAGGCTTTCATCACCATTGTGATTGATAGTGACTTTTACTACTTCTTAACATTTATTTACATGAAAGTCTTTGAGATTATTACTTTAAGCCAATAGTTGGAGGTCAAGAACTAAAATCACCATTCCAAGACAGTAGAGGTAAAAACTATTTTTGTATTCCCTGGATAATCATATAAGAGCACAAGCATCTTTCTACACTGTGACCCTTGACTAAAGATCTTTTTTCTGGCCTTGTTTTAAAACACAGTACACAGTGAAGAGTGACAAGATATTCAGGGCAACGAGGGCAGCAACAAAATCTGCAAAGTCACCACAGTGGCCCAAACCCCCGTGGATTCCACTATTGTTCAGCTTTCTTTCTTCTTCTGGCCACTGACACATTTCTATACACCCACACAAACATGTAAGCAAACAAGAAGGATGCAACTAATCACCTCAAATTCACTGACACACTTTAATCCCTCCATTTCTGACAATCAGATGTAAAGAAAAAAAAAAAAACACTCAGACTCATGCAAATCTATACCTCTTCCCTTTAGGCACACATGCAGGGACAAATAAACCAACACACCCTAACATAAGCCTCTCCGACTCCTCCACCGCTGTACCCTGCTACAGCCGACTTAGCCAGGATTTACGCAGCCCAGTCACAGCGTCTCCATTAATTGCTGAAAGTGACACCATGCACGGTTATTACACGATTACGACATGACAGCTCTCGTTTTTCACCATTAAGAGGCAGACGGGCCTGTGCTCAGCTGCAGTGGGGTGTCAGCACATGGGAGTGAGTCGGCAGGAAGACAAGTTATACCGAGAGGGCCGCGGCGGCCGCAGCATGGGGTGCTTAGCTCGCTTACGTGTTGGCACGACACAAGGGGGTGACGTGAAGAAACTAACTCCCCTTGACAAAACCCTGCACAAATGGCTAAAGGTTTATCAACAAGAGCAGCAGTTTGACCAGCCACTCATATAAAAGTCACATGAGTTAGTAGGAAAGGTAGCAGAAATGTGAGGAATTGTAACCCTAGTAGACATTTATGAGAAAGAGTGAGTGCGTGTCAAGCATTCAGTGGAGTACTTTGGGGTTTACAGCTGCCATTGGCATGAAAACCAATATGTCTCAACCTGTATAAATTATGTCAGAGGGCATTGGGTTCTCTAAGGTCATGGTGGGAGGGCTTAGGGGAGGATGGCAGGATAGTGCTTAAACTTATTTACAGGATGCATGTCATGCATCCCTATCAAGTGCACATATTCTTTATCTCAGTTTTGGCAGCTTTTAACTAGTACCCCAAGGAGGCCGCAACCGAATCACTACCACCACAAATAACAGACCCTCATGATCACAGTCTCCTTGCAAAAAAAATTAACATTGTCATTTAATGGCATCATTACGCCCTCACCTTTAACTACAATTATGAGAGAAAATAGATCCGACTTGGGCTTCTATTAATTGCCCACTTGAAGCAAAGACGTCAAGGCCGTATGGATTTTCTGCCAGGGAAGTCGTGTGTGGCTGTCCCGCTCCTGATGCGGGGGGCGGGGGGGGCGGGCGGGTTAGCTAGAGAGGATGTGAATAATGCATTACAAGGTATGAGGCTGGTAAGGAGCTGGGGCTGTGGGGAATTTAAAGGCATTTGTGTTTGTCACACAAATCAGGAAGTCTCGCTGCGCTTGGAGGCAAATCCGAACAGACGGCTGAGAGCGGAGGATGACACCACCTTTTCCACAGAACTCGGGCCCGGGAAGGAAGCAAAAAAAGTGAGAGAGGAGGAGTGTGTAAGTGCGTCTGTGCTAGATGGAAAACAGAACGGAGGAGAAAGAGAGATAGGAAGAGTTAAAGGGAGAGAGGTCAAACAGCTGAAATGATTGCTAAAGCTTTGGGGTTCAAACCTACCAAATATAGATGATTAGGGACTTAGGTTCTTTTTTCAACATGTTACAGATTATATCGGCTACTCTTACTTTCACAGTCAGAAATAGAATAACATAATTCAACACTTACAAGCAGCTACTCTCTGCCAGTTAGAAGAAAGACCTTCGATGAATACGACCCACGCTAAGGTCAGACATACTAAAGATAAAAGCCATTGACCTTTGCTCAGGGAGAGATTTGCTTCCTGCCTGGCATGCCGTGCTGCTCTGTGGCCTGTCTGTCAGTGGGGATGTGTGTGAGTGCGTGTGTGCACAAGAGTCTATGTAAGATCATTTGTGCATGTCTGTGTGTGGCTATCTATGAAGTAAGGGTCAACTTGGTTTCCTTGTGTAAGCCAGTAAGGCGGGTCCAAGGCGGTCTGGAGATGAAGGTGGGTCTTAAAGATTTTCACCTCGACTGGTTTGGAAACGTGGGGGTATGGCAGAGCTATGGGAATGGACAACTGGGTGTGCGTGTGGAGGGGCTGTGGCCCTGCTGCTGATGAAGAGGGTGCGGAGGTGCAGACAGACAGGAAGCAGATCACACTCTGAGTGTAGGAGCCCAGACAGCCTATTTTGACCCTCTCTGAGCATTGAGTTACCATAAACCTGCTATGGCATTCAAGTATACAGCTATATCTTAAAAGCTCAATTTAAAATTAAAATCTGCTATTTTCTAAATGTTGTTGTGTTATAAATTTTTCCTGCAACAGAAAGGTTTGCCTAGTTTTCAGAATGAGTGACTCCTCTGTAAGTTTAGCTTCATTCCATGTCCCTCTCTTATTGCTCATCATTGTTGCTCTATATCTTCCCTGCTTCCCAATTACGTAAAAACAAAGTCCAGAAAATAAAACTGAGCATCATATCATGATGATGCATCCATAGCTCTCCTCAGGAATAGTAGTTTATTGCCTTAGCTGACAGGAGATCGCATGCTACTTTAAGTTACGGCACAAAAACTAGGCCGCCAAGCTGAGGCTGGCAGACACATACCAGACCTTCACTTAAAAGGCCACGTCGGGGGTTAAGTGGTCATGGAAAGGAAGCAGGGAGTTATTATGCAGCATAGTTCCTCTCGTCAGCAGGTGGGAGGTGAGATCTGGTGTGAGGAGCAGGTGCTGCTAAGGGCCAGAGATCACAGCTGAACCTTAGGCTGTGATAAGCCCAACGCCACTTAAATTACACCCCCAGCACCGCTCTGACCCTGCGTGGTTTGTATGTGTGCGAGAGGCAGAAAGTGAGAGAGTCGAGGGTATAAGTGTGAGAAACAAAAGCTGAGACATGTGGACGTATGATCGAGCGTGTCAGAGTGTATGGGTGTGTGGGTTCTCTTCTTCTCTTAATGGTAAGGTTATACTCGTGTCTACATACTGTATACATGTGTGCATTAAAGAGAAAACAGCTAAATAAAGAGCAGTCAGGAATGACAGCTTGGGGCATGTTTGTCTGTTTAAAGTCCCCTCTCATTCTTCAAATTCTCCTTCACTTCAAACATCCGCCCCAAGTGTTGATTTGCCTTCACAGCTCTCAGGGTGTGGGGGCGGAGAAAGGCTGCCGATGAGAATGGAAGATGGGAGGCCTGTGTGGTTTTGTCAAACGTGAGTGCACATCCACAAGCTGGCATCAAGCCACAGATTTCAAACTCCGGTGTTTTGTCTGAAGCCAGTGACGACGCATGTAAGCGACACTTTTGGGTAGGGAAAAAGAGTGGGAGAAAAAGGCAAGGTGAGGAATGAAAGTGGCAGAGGGAGAAGGCGAGGTAAGAGAGCAGGGCGGATGGATTTATTTGATGATTACGTGTTTGTTAGTTACAGCCCCAGAGACCCCGGCACCAGGAGCACTTTGAGCAAACCAAAATCATAAACAAACAAAGAACGATGGAAGAGATCGGGGATGAAAGTGGACAGAGACGGAGGCACAGGGAGCTCGGAGGATGAGGCGAGGTGAAGTATCGATCATCCATTGACAAACACAATAGAAATTTTAGATGTGATGTGAGAGGCCCCCATCCATAATTTATCAGTGAGCCAAATGTGAGTGACGTGGGGTGTGGACAGGGGGGGGAGCACTGAGTATTGATTAGTGGGGGAAAAAAGTGCACGGCACAAGGGGGGCTCCAAAGAGAAGAGAGGAGGGAGGAAGGGCAGGGAGCTGGGAGAGAGATGGCTAAGCGGGGAGGTGAGGTGCGGAGGAGTGGAAGCGAGGGGGGGGCAGGGGGGCGTAGATGGAGCACAGGAAAGCCATTAAGGATGGCAGTGTTACCAGACACTGGCAGGGACTGAGAGCGCACAAGAGGGAAGATTGGAGGAAAGAGAGAGAAAAGGAGCGAGAGAGAGGTCAACACCCCCTCCACCACACTCCCACTCCACCAGTCTCCCCGCCACCCCAATCAATATGACCATGTCAAAACATAAAATGCATGCTTTTGCTCTTAAGTAAAAGGTGTCTCAGATTTTTAAAAGCATTGATTCGAGGACGGGTCGATGGAAATCAAGGCATATTTTCCTGTGCAAAGAGGGGTAATAACACTCAGCTGATAATAGCACAACAGAGGGGACTCGGCCGTGTCTGCGACGAGTGCACTGGTCAGATTACTACACTCCATTCCACCAGGAGAGGTCCCACGCAGGGGGCAGGTCAAGGATTCGAGCTCTCTTTACACAAACTAGCTCCGAGATTTGTCTATGGGGAGAGCACAAGAGCGGGAATGAGTTGATGGCAGTGGACTTTTACTGGAGCATCTGTCAGAAACATTTTACACATTAAAGTGATGAGTATCTAGACAAGAAGTTCTCACAGGCTCGGTCCTGGGGGAATCTGCACCATCACACACAGCCAGACAGAGCAGATCATTCCTCTTTTGCAATGCTAACCACACCGAGCCAAACGTATTTAATGAGAATTCTTTTGAATGATATATTGTTGCTTAAAAATGTCAACCATCATACCTTGAGGTGATCTTGCTGAATTATTCTTACGGTTGAATGTCAAGCTCACCTCTTAAATTATTATTTGGCGGAGAGTTTTCTGTGCACCCTGAATAAAAGTCAGTCACTAAGGGGAGAACGAGTCTGAGGCTGAAAGGTTCTGGGTGGGTTCAGCGGTTAGGGGAAGTGTTTTTTTCTTTCTCTCCCTAATGTGGGCACCAGTGAAGCAGAGACAACCTCCATGCAGCACTGGGGACAGAGCACCGCCCATGGAGAGCCAAACCCCAGCAGTTAAAAGAGACCATGCACAGAGACAGACAGCACGAACAAACACAAGATGAGAGAAGGAAAAAACAAAATCATGTTCCATAATCAGAAACAAAACTAGGAGCCACCACATGAATGGCACTGCCAGTGTGCATCATGTGTCCCTCATTGCTGCACCAGTTAGCACAGCGGCCACAAAATAGGGCTTTAAAGACAATGGCAGCACAGCAGCAATTAGCCTTATCCCTGGGTGTGGCTACGCTCTGAAGACACTCAGCTGTCCATGACCACAGAGGCATGTAATGAATGACAGTGCTGTGACACAATAAAATAAACATCAGGCTGAACTTAGAAAACTCCCTCCATTTGTTGACCTATTGACCTTTATGGGTCATAAAGTTGGTTTTAATCAATAGCAGCTGCACACTGCAGTCAAAGCTGAAATAAGGCAATTTTATTTAAGTAGTATAATTTCACGATTTATGTAAAGCAGTTTACGTTTTTGAATGCTATAAAAGACACATGAATCTTGGTTGGATATTGAGAGTCATTGCTCAGGGTAGTGGCTCGATAACTGTTGGACCTTACCGGAGTCGGTTCAAGACAGATTTGACAAAACGTCATGAAAGTCAAATTGATGCTTTTGGAATACTTTCAAGACTAATGCAAATTAATTGTTGCGTTAAAGTTTCTATCAAGAACATTTTTAGAGGACACACAACATGGAGCACTAACGTCACAGGTAGTAAGAATGTCCCATCTGACTTTTTTAGTCCCATTACCTGACCGGGCCTTTTGACTGATTCCAGTACTTAATTAATAAGTCGCATGCCTCGATGTGTGGAAGGGACTGGGCTCATGTGTAAGGCATCATCAGGCTTCACTTAAACATTGCTTTACTAACTTTGTAAAGCCAAACGTAACAATTTAACACATATTGCATTAGCCGTACAAGTTGTCGACGTAGCAAGCTGATAATCTTTTGACGTGGGTGGAGCAGTTTCCTCCATCTTTCTCTGAGCAAAAGGGCCACCTGACCCACTGCTGACCCATGACCCAATACCCACACGGATATACAAATACCCACACATAGACATAAAGAGAGAATTCAATTGAATGGATCGACCAGGAATTTCCCACACTGTGGATTCAGCTCTCTGAGTCATTCTTGGACAGATATCTATATTGAACCGCTGCATTCCTTACAGCTACAATTCTGGATGCTCTGCAATCATTTCATTTACTTCATGAAACCCTATAGGCCATCACAGAGAAAGAGGCATTGAAGTTAAGCTTGCAAAGTTTGCTTTGTCAAATATAACTGCGAGGGATCCCTGCAGAGAGCAGAAATGTCACCAACTGTACAAGTAGTCGTTTGTCATGCCTTGTTATCTGACCATTGGACAGGATGGTCACAGTGGTCGCTGCAGCCTCAGACTGAACCTGTGTTCTTCTAGATACCCAACAATCTTTCTAACCACCATGCCACGCTAACACCCCAAACAACAGGGTTTTTAGCTCAGAGAGGTGCATGCTGGACAAGCAGCATTACTCACTTTGGCACATCGCCCATCAAGCTCTATACCTAATGCCAAGACCTTTGAGCCAACAAGGTCTGACCTGAGCATTTCTCTGACACGTTGTGGACATTGTAGGAAGTGGACCGGTTCTTCTTTGGCTGGTTTTATCCTGATTGCGTGTGATCTGTTTTCAGTGTATCATATGAGAATGTGGGAAATGGAAGCCGGTGGGGAGATAATCTGGTTACCTGATCCAACCTTGGTGGAAGCGATGACAGGCGTGCTGTGCCACCGTGTGTCATACGATGAGGGGGCCAAACGGCAGGTGACTGACTCAGCCCCTCTTAATGTACAGATGACCACGCCACCGGGGGAAGAGGAGGAGGAAGGACAGACGGAGAAAGGAAGGAAGGAGAGAGTGGGGAGGGTAGATAGGGTTAAAGAGAGCGACAGCTTTCATTTGATACATTTCATGTTATCGTTCATAAAAGTGGGTCTGATGTAAGGTGGTGAAGGAGGGAATGAGGAGCGCCGAAGAGAAGGAAGAGGTACTCTGTTTCACGCAGCAGTGGGCTTGAAGGCTCTCTGCTGGTACTCCAGCGACACTGTGTGAAGCCAGCAGGTATGGAAACACTGTGTAACACATCCATGTGTTACTGCTATCAAGGATGCATGTGAGCTCGGTGTGTGTGCCAGTGTCCAAGCCTGTGTGTGTGTGTATTTAACAGCTTAATCAATTACCTAACCACTTGCCAAAGAGGAAACAGGATTTGCTAAACATGCCTCCCACCTTTCAGGAGAGGAGTCTACACAAATAGCTTGCGCACACAGCTCAAACAAAGAACAAAGCACCCCCTCTTCCTTTTGTTTAAAGGAGACTTCTGGTACATTGTATCAATAGCCAGAGTTCTGTGCGGAAACAAAGCCAGATGACAGTCATCAGTGTGAAGAACAGGGAGTAACCACACAAACACATCTATATTAATATCTTGTATTACTACAGTCACACAGGATAATTGCCCAAAATAGATGAAGGGCCAGGCGGCATACTAACACCCTCATAAATGCAGATGTTATGCGGATGATTTAATCATGGGTCTAACAGATGTTTTTTAGGCTGCCCTCTTTCATTAAAAGCCCGCCGCAGCAGACACAGGAATCAAAGATTATTCTAGGAATTAGGATATGAAAAGCATGTTAGCTCAATTAAGGAAATTAAATTGTGTACATTAGACGGAGCCTTGTTCAACCAGCAGAGAGCATTTTGCGGGCAAGGCCGGGTCATAATAAAATCAAAGAATCACGGCTTAATTGAAATGCACTTAAAAAGGATCATGCTGACAAATGCGATTGTACTGAAGCGCTAATGTGCGCACCTCCTCCCAGTGCTCTTTAAATCCAATGAAATTCAAATATCCTGTGCCGCTGACCGCTTCCTGATACAATCAGTCAGCACGCAGCACGGCACATTCAAAGAGGATGAACAAGATGATGAAAAAATAGGAAGCGGGTAATCAATTTAGAACAAACATCAGTATGGCGCCTCCTTCTCACACACACGGACACACATACATCTGATGTTAACACCACTTAAAGATCAAAACAAAGGAGAAGTCTAGATAAGTCATGCTTTTATCTGTGTTGTCTTGCCAAAGGAGAGCGTTCACATCTTTGAGCTTGCAATAACAGGAGGTGGACTCTTGAGATGATGGGAATGTTTGTGTTTAGCCATAGGCTCAATTGACATGCATGACACACGCACAGACCCATAGGAACATGCTGATACTCACATTTGTCCAAGCAAATACATAACGACAGATACTGTATATAATCATATTGGATCTTAATTTCACTCATCAGAGGTCAGGAGTGCTTGCAGGCTCAATGGGATGCACATATCCGATACCATTCCGTTGTGACCTGGAAAGTCTACTTGCAGCACTTAGCCTGAAAGATTAGACATTAAGATGGAACAATCAATTATGTTTCAAGTGGTGCACTTTATGGCTTGGCCTGCTAGTATGTTTGTGCCCAAAAATACTGCATGGAGTGTTTAAACTTAGGACAAAAACTTACTAAGAAAAAGAGCAGTTCATTTTTATGTGCTTTCTTCCCAGGCTCTAACCCGCAGCCTACTTTGCTCAGTACTAAACAGAATATATTAAATCACAGTGGTTGTGCGGCTGAAAAATTACCATCTTGTAAGTTGAACATCATGTATATGAGAATAAACAACTCTCTCCCTTAACACTTTTATTTTATTTAGTAGTAGCTGATGAGAACATTGTACTTGAATTGCAAACACTAAATACCTACACCCATTTTGAGCTTACGCTGTGTTTCACAAACAAGCCTTTCCCCTCTATATGTAAGCAAACAAAAATAGAAGGTACACAGTTGGACTGCTGATATGGAAACAAAAAAAAGTAATGTGTTTGCTATTTTCTGTGCCATTAGTGTGCTCGCTGCTGAGCAGAGAAGTACTCTCTAAGGTAATTCTCTGGAGGAGCCACTAGGGGAGCTTCCAACCCCCTTTTCAGCAAACTTGAGCACACACTGTGTGCAAACACAGAGGAACACATGGCACACACAGACACGCAGGGAGAGTGGCAGAGACAAAAAGAGAAACAAAGAGAGGAGGAATAGGTTTGATCCCGTGTTACTCAACAAAGGAAGATGTTCAAAATCTACATAAATTATTTTACACCAACAAAAGTGTCTCACAAAATAGGACATGGACGTACGTGGCAATGCACTTCATCTCTCTTTATAATCATTGTGTCCTTCATGCTTTCATTATTCAGGTTTCCTCATGCACTTCTCACTGTTGACACTGTTGTGAACAAGAAGCATGCTATTGTAGTACAGACTAGTATAGCGATGGGAATACCCCGCGCCCCAAAGTACAGAACACACCTCCATTATGCATTACACATCTAAGATATTTAAGCTCTTTGTAAGAGTTAAGTCTTGGAGCCATGCCGTGTCATTCTGTGGGGGATGATAGGGAGCTTTAGTCATGTCTGTATTAGCAGGATGACTTCCAAAGCCTTTGGGATGGCGTGTTACAACCACTAGCTTCAGTCAGTCCCTGCATTGATACCCAACTCTGCCTGGCCCTAAGCACCAGATCAGAACCCCAAAAAGGCCTTGCTTTAAAAGGGGATAAGCTTTACCACAGGGACCGACTATTCACCATATAAGATCAAATGAACCGCTGTTGGTTTATTGTGAGTGAAAATAAATAGAAACGCAGTGGTTCAATAGTCCAGCATGGGGATGGAGCCAAGGAGCAGAGCTCTGATTTCTGCTTTGTGCAGGGGGAAAAAGACTGTATACGTTATTATGCTTTACAAAAAGTCTGAGGGAAGGGAAGCGAGACTCGAGACCTGTGAACATCAACTGACATGAATTCTTGGACACGTGTCGTCTTCAGAAGTGGGGAAGACAGTGTTTTCCCTTCTTGGAGCAGGAGAACACGGTTCTTATTCTAAGATAAATACCGCCCATCTGTCTGGTGCTGTATGGTGGCGGGGTGTGTGTGCCAACATCGGAGCCCTTCAAGAGACACTTAGGTCTGTGTGTATATTTTCACAGTCTGATTGAAGTAAAACACAGCCTTTAATGTGTCATTTCAAGTGAACACCGTGCCCAAATGAAAACACACACACCTACAAGCCCCACTTAATTGAAGGCTACAGGTTTTCACATAGCAGACAGTTTCTTTTTTTTTTCCTCTTTTTTTTTTCCAAGGGGAGAAGAGAGCACTTTTTAAAATCAATATTCTCAACTTGTTTTCCTGCAAATTAAAGCTGCCATTCTCAGGCTGGTGTCACCAGGGACCGGCACTGAGAGACAGAGAGGGATAGGAACTGCAGCAGGAAAGTTTTATATTTCAAAAAAGATTGAAATGTAATCCTGCATTATCTCAAAATGAGTGAGAGAGAGAGATATATACACCAAAAGGGAGCTCAGACGCTATTTCTGTTTTCTGACAGAATAGGGAAAAATATTGAAAAAGGGGAGAAGAATAAAAATATCATGATCATAATTTCAAATGTTTCTCATAGATTTCTCTTTGAGATAAAACATAAATTGTCTGTTACAATAACTCGGTGTGACACACTTTCCATCCGTGGGAGAACAATTTCATTGGTACAAGTTTCTGCCTCATCTTCCATCTCAATAACATGCAATTGCCTGCAGTGAGTCTACATAACATGCAATTTACACACAAGACTGCACTCTTCTCGCTGTCTGCTCCGCTAGACCAGAACTGTACTTTGCCATAAAAACATACACACTCTTCAGGAAGCTTTGTAGTGCCTAAGAACCTCAATTAGGTCCATCAATATTTGATGGAATGACTCTGATAAGGTCTGGTCCACCCCCCTCTTCTGTGCCCCTGTGCTGGCGTGATGTCTTTAATTGTTGGCCCAAAGCACTGGAGACAGACAAGACTTTGTTTTCTCAGTAATGGATGGCTCTGTCACTAACACAATATTGAGACGGGTTGTTGTGCAAGCATGGCTGCTGCACTCCTGGCCTGCAGTGAGAGTGGAAAAGGGGAGGGAGAGGGATGTTGACAGTAGTTGAGGACAATGGAGGAGTCATGTGATGAGCACTGGGCCCACCAACATCATCCAACATGATGTGCATACAGTCTGTCAGTATGTACTGGCACTTTGTAAAAGGACAACAAACCATTGGACCTCCATCCTTACCTAAAAGCACTGTTAACCTACAACAAAGAACTTCTCCATCACTATGTGAAGCTATCAGGCGCATCCGCACCAGGCCAGGCTCTTAAAAACTATCTTGAACATACAGCAGGGCTGTCGAGATAAAGCAGGCACAAGAGGAAAACATGAAAGACAGTCCTCAGTCCTCAGCCTCCCTGCCTTCCCCTTTCTCCTCCTCCTTCCTCTGGTGTGTGTGTTACTTTCACCTTGGCATGCGGTGATTGCATCCTTCTATCCTCCTCGCCTGTGCTCCTCTTCCAGGACCCCTGAGCTGTCCTGGGAGGTGCCTTCACTAAGGGATTTCTCTTCATTGACTTCCTGGGCAAATTGATTTTAATAGCCAACACTTGGGGCCTTTTCTCACGATCTCCTTTTTCAGCAGCGGCAGGCTCCGTCACGCCCTGCCATATTTCTCCACTCAGGACGTCTGGGCTATTTTCCAGGGCTATTGGAATAAGAACTGACGAATCCCTTTCAAGGTCCCAAGGAGATAATCTCCTGTCATTTCTGATTTGCATAACATTATTTAAAATTTAATGTAATGGCATTAAGCTATAGAGGACCCTCCCTTTTCTGTGAGCCCACATCTGTTTGCGGTGTGTGCGCGCACTGGTGCACAAACTTGAGCATTTGTGTTTGTGTGTATGCAGAGACACAACACTGGGTGGGGGGGGGGGCTCATCTCTGATGGGCTAACAGGAAGCCCCCTTCCTCCCTCTGCTCTTCTGTCTTTCGTCCCAGAGCCACCCCCACCATCAAATCCGTCTAAGCTAACACAGCATACGACCGCGCTGCACTGAGATAATCAACAGATAGCTCAAAGCAGATGAAAGACATATCAGATCTATCCACACCCAAACACACACACACGCACACGAAGACACACACTCGCACAGCAGCTAACAAAGCAATGTATTCCAGGGTATAGGGCCAAGGCATAGCCCAGAGGACCCAGGGCCGGATACCATTCCATTTGTCGGATCCGTACGTGTCCTACTTAGAAGGCTGCAATGGGACTCAATTAGGCTGGAACCAAGACGAGCTGATAAATTAATTTATTAATGAATACAATGGAGTGAAGAATGGAGGGATGAGCTTGCTCATTTGTTTGGGGCTGGCTAGGCCAAACAGCTCCACTACAATAACGGGCTTTGATTGGAAGGAGTTGGGTCAAAACGACATTATGCAATGAAGACTTTAAAAGCTTTGTGGTTGGTTTGTTAAAGAGAAAGAATTGAAAACAATGCAATTAAATACTGTGGGCCTATAGTATGTAAAAAAATATATACATTCAGTTTATGTTTCGGTCACAATCTAATCTTGATTTCTTGTTCGAATCCTGTGTAATCAAAAAACACAAAGACAAAACCACACACACTTGCATACAAGGCATTTAAAGGTGTACACAATGTGCAATTGCATTAGCGACGCATGAACATACAAACATTAAAAAAAGCCAAACACACACAGAAACAAACTCACATACACACCATCTATATTCTCTGTGGTAGAGCTTCTTCCACACATTAAAAATAAATTCATTCAGAGTCAATTTGGGGAATGTTTGGCGATGCAGGGCAGGAATACCATCTGAGCTCTGGGAATTGTAGATTGCTCCCCCTCTCCCTAAGGCATTCTCTTTGTCTATCTATTTGGTGTGATTAAAAATACAATGATGAATGCATATTTCTTCCAGATGAATAACTTGAAGGGGTTGGCAGCAGATGAATCAGGGAGCAGTGTGTTGGTAGAGAGACTCGCCAGGTCAAACGGATTCACAGTCAGATCCCCTGAAAGCTGGACTTCCTCAGCGATGGAGAGGAAAATAAGAGGGGGTCATCTGGACGACAGTCTACCACACAGGGATGGAGCTGGTTAAATTCACACACACACAAAAAAACGGCAGATAAGATTTTTATTTAAAAATACAAAATCTATCTGAACAGAGAAAAAGAAATCACCAATCTAAGGGGCAGAAATTCAATGTAGCCATTTACATGTCTAATGTTTATCTATAAAACACTATTTTATATACATGTGGAAGTCATAACAAGCATCTGGACTCAAATGCAAAATGTTTTGGACATTGTTGGACTGGCTGAACCCAAACCAATACATCCACCCCATCATCAACTCAACCAATTACGTTTATTACTTACGTTTCTCATTGTCATCATACTTGGAAACATTGATGCACGATTAAAACAAACAAACCACAAGACTCTCACAGTTACATCTTGCTGCCATTTGGGGCCGCCAATGTATGAAGTTGCTTTGTGAAGCTTCATTTCACTCAAAGATGTAAAATACAAGAAACAGTTGCATTGTCTTACAGCACTCAGAGGCACCACCACAACTGTTCTCTGTGCTAATATGATAAACATATAAATGTATGCGTGTACCCACACCCCAACACTCCTCACACCATCCATACATTCAGTCAGCAGGGCACCGAACATGTGAAACGTAAGACTCCCCAATGGCTTGGGAGTATCTGGGCTTGAAGCGGAGCGTTTGAGGCTCATATCCCCGGAAGAGATCGCTCCTGGCAGGGATACTGAGCCCCCCCCCCAACACACACACCCCCTCCCATTGCCCCCTACAAACCAGTGAGAGAGGAAGGCCCTCCTCTCCTTACATGTCAACTTCAGAGAGCATGCCTCTTGCTGCCTCAAAGCTTTGATACCAAAATAGTCCAGGAAGCTTCTGTCTTAAAAATGCCCCAGCAGACCTTTATTCAGGGGATAGAGGGAGGGAGGAGAAAGAATGAGGCTGGAAAGAGAGAAAACACAGGAGGACTAGAGTATTACTAGGAAAGAGTGAAGCAGGGGAAATTTATAGGTTTAATATGATGGTTCTATGCTGATGTACACTTCAAACTCTGAGGAATATTCGGTATCGGCCAGCAGCTAAATCTTTGCATTGAAGAATTCAGACAGAATGGGCACCGGACAGGATGAAGAAGAAAGGTGTGAAAGGCTCTTATGGGAGAGACATCACTCATCTCCTCTGAGGCCTTTAGATTCAGGGTCTCTCAAAGCATCCAGTACGAACCCTATTTATATAAATATTACATAAACAATATTATTCATCGCATCTGAGTGAAAAGAATGCTTTAATAATAGAACCGGTGGTGAGTTAAGAGAGCAGAAAAAATATTGAATATTGGAGAGGGGAAGTTTTTAATGATCTGCAGATAGAGAGACAGAAAGAGTGGACAGATGGACCCTAATGCAAGAGGATCTAACTGCAGACCCTCATGAGGAAATCTGAAAGCTGGTCGGAGGTCAGACAGAGAGAAGCTGGGAAGGAGAGGCCTACTATCTGTTGAGACTGATGGACAACAAATGATAACTCCCTAAGTCGAGCTGGCTGGGCTGCTGGTATGGCCTGCATCCTTCCTTGATTGCAATCATGGCATTTAGCGTTTGTCGTGGACTGTTAGTAGTTGGTACTGTTGTAAGGCTAAGTGGTGATAAACCCCCTACACCTAGCAACAAATAATTTAACTAAACTACCTGTACTGTAACACACGGTATGAGCTTCCTGGGACTGCTGTATGTGGCTTTTCCTGGAAGTGCAGATGCCACAGCAGCAGGTTTAGATATCTTCATCTTCCCTGCACTAAGCTACAAACATTTGGATTCTCTAGGAGACTCGCAGGGAGTTAGTGGGGGTACTGGTACTTGCCAGCCTCCCCTCTCAGCTTTAAAGTTTAATATGCCACATAGCAGAAAAACCATCTCGATGACTGGATTTGTTTTAGCTCACTTGCCCGTTAGCAAGAAGTTGCCGCACTTCCTCATTCTGCGCACACCTATTCATTCCTTCAACTCCTTGCTCACCTGCTTACTCAACATACAGGTCTGGGTTACCTTTTTTCACTCAGCATCGCCTAGAACTGGTCAGATGAAAGCTCTTGCACCTGTCAAACAAACTGCTGGAACTTTGATAAATTAATGATCAAATGGCTTGACTTGAGAAGTACAGTGGCACTGCTGAGGTCCTGTAAGCAGCAAAGAAATAGAGATAGAAGGGAGACGAATACCAGAGTGGGAAGTATGAAGATGAGGACGGAGGGAAAATAAAATAAGGGATTGACATCAAAAACATCTTCAAGAGTCTGTGCGTGGTTCATATACCTTCAAAGTAAGAGGAGCAGTGGGAGCATAAATCACAGTCCAGCTTTCTAGATTGTGCAATCCACATAACGCAGTCATGGTGTACACTGACCGTATTCGTTTGCACCAATCTGGAGTATTTATTAACCCTCAAACTGGCTAATCCCGACTCTTACACACATCTTAAAGCCGACTAGCAACCTCAAAGATTTGCCCAGTAGCTGTATTAGTTTGTAACAGAGTTTCTACATTCCTGTCAACACATACACTTTGATAGAACAGCTTTATTATTACAGATATACGAGAGTATATTATCAGATCAAAAAGCCTTCATCCAAACACAGTCAAAATTCATTATTAATCTGCAGTATTTTCATGGGGCTTTACACAAGCATATTGTCTTTCTCTGCGTGTGCGCCTGAATGTACGTCGGGGGCGAGAGATTGCTTATGGCTTCTAAAGGAAACAGAAGACGATGTCAGAAAAGGGGTTTTTCGTAAACAACACATGATTGTGGGTTTTTTGCCGGTTGAAAGAGGAAGTCACTTTGAGTGAGTGTATACTCTGTTCTTCTCGGCATATTTCCATCCCTATTATGTCGTCCAGGCATTGTGACAGAACGCGGCGAGCTCATCTCATATGCAGTTATCCAGCTAACTACCAGCCTTCCCCCTGCTGCTCCACCGGCCTTTGATAAGAACAGAGGGAAATTAAAATCACGAACCTGAATTATGAATCCTATGACAAGATCGCCTCCAAAGGCTTTTTCCTCGCACCGACTCTCTTGGCTATTTCTCCGCCTCTCTCTCTTCCTGGCTCTTTCTCACTTTCACTCATGTTCTTTATTTTTCTTTCGATCCCAGTGTTGTTCTCTTTAACTTTTCTCTTTTTCTTAACTTCCCCCTCTCTTGGTTTCAGATGATTCAACTGCTAGCATATTCCGTAAGAGCAAGAGAGAGACTGAGAAGGAGAGAGAGGAAAAAAAGTTTCAAATGACGATAACACACAGTTTGATAAAACTGACAAGGGACTCAATTAAGGCTTCCCTGTCAAAGCAAGAGTGATATTTTATTAAGTGGCAGTGTGCCATTCGATGGGTACATCAAGCGACACATCTGTAGACGAGAGGACTGCACCAGCCGGGTAAGAGGGACACGTGTTGCCACTTTCAGGAAACATCAGTCGAAACTCACTTCATCACGTCTACTGAAAAATTAAGAGACCCCGAAATTAGGATGCTCATTTATTTTTTCATGCGCCACCCCAAATATTTGAAGAGAAAATGTTGCTGTCCCCATTTTTTCCCTTTATTCCGAACACAACCGAGCACAAAGACTTCTGGTGTTAGCTTTTGTTACATTACCATCACAACAAGCGGGACCAAGATTCTGCCACATCAAAAGACAAACTACCAAAGGCCTGCATTGTCGCCGTCGCATATACAGCTCTTAAGAAACAGATTTTTAGGGCAACCAGCGTGCTTATTTTGTTACTGTGTGTAATGTATCAGTTGGTGTTCTGTTTCCATGATTCCCGATTCAGAATATTAAAACAGGTGAAATAAATGTTGCAGAAAGAGTGCAGTGAAATTTTCTTCTGAACCCGCGCTCAAGTTGTTGTTTAAAGAATATTCTACAAAATGTTTTGTACGGAATAAGTTCACCAGAATTAAAAGGAGCATACACTTTTTCTGTAATACAAAACAACTGAACACTGCATGCATCTTGTGTGTGACTGTGTGTGTGACTGTGTGTGTGTGTGTGTGTGTGTGTGTGTGTGTGTGTGTGTGTGTGTGTGTGTGTGTGAGAGAGAGTTTAAGCTCCTGCTGAAGAGAAACACGCAGCATGTCCCACGAACATTGTAAGGATTCTCTTTAACTACTTTGACAGGACTTATTTCCTCAACACTGAAATTGTATGTTGTCATATTTTATACGACATATATCCTATTTTTCTCTCCTGATCTCAAATTGTAACATGCTTTACTATTGTTTCCATCCATCCATTATATGTACCGCTTATCCTGTTAAGGGTCGCGGGGGGCTGTAGCCTAACCCAGCTGTCACTGGGCGAGAGGTGGGGTGCACCCTGGACAAGTCATCAGTCAATCACAGGGCTGATACATAGAGACAGACCTTTCACGATCACACCTGCAGGCAATTTTAAAGTCAGCAATGAACCTAACGAGCATGTCGTTGGACTGTGGGAGGAAGCCGGAGTACTTGGAGGGAACCCACGTATGCACGGGGAGAACATGCAAACTCCACACAGAAAGGCACACTACATCCGAGCCAGGATTCAAACCAGGAACCTTCTAGCTGTGAGGCAACAGCGCTAACCATTGCACCACCGTGCAGCCCTACTCTTGTTTGCATATATAAATTAACATTCAGTCTGTAATTGCACATATTTCAAGAAAACTCTGCAAAATACTGAAAATGTAAAATTGAATTTAGCCTTCTTTGTCAATCACTGCAAACAGAGGATATGTGTAACAACACTACACATAAGCCTGTTTGTTTTTGTGGACGACTGTATATTCACCAAGTTCCTCCCTACTTTAAATTTCTTTTTAGATAAAAGTAAACTTAATCCCTGAGAGAGAGCAAACATGGTGGTGTTGTTAAAAAGAAAACAGCAGAGCTGTGATGTGCCTGGAAGAGGCCGTGGTGTTACAGTAAGATGAAACTTTAATACTGAAGTCTCTCTTGTAATTGAGATTGCTCTTGTAGGATGTTGTGTTGCTTAGAGAAAAAACAGAAGCCCCTTTCCACCCCCGCACACAATCACACAGTCCATAAATATATGTGAGCATGGGTTTACATGTTGTTGTACACAAGTATGGGTCTACATGCCATCTTGTGTGTGTGTGTGCGCATTTGTGTGGATTCGTGTGCACGTTGTGGAGCTGACACAGCTCAGTGCTGACCATACATAGTCTGTTTCATCTAGAACAAAAGCTCGGTTGGAGGACACAAAAGGCCAGGTTCAAAAGCATTGCAGGCGTCAGGAGCCCAGGCCTAGATACATGAAACAATCAGTGTAAACTTGTCCACAGCTAAGAGTGCTGTGATGCACCTACAACAATGCTGCTCGTGCTCGACAGGCACGGTTCTGTCCACATAAGACAAGATTAAAGCCGCGGGATAGATCAAACACAGTGTTGATGATTAGCGCTAAAGAATGTTTTCGTGTTTCTATCATTGATTAATACGCTGCTCCTAAGACGAGCCATGATTAATGCATGCAGTGTAGGCTTAAAACCGCGGCACTCTGCTCGAGCAGAGCACGAGCGCTCTGCGGGTAATAAAAGTAAGGGGACAAATGTGTGTGTGTTTCTGTGTGTGAGGAACTTATTCTTAAGGCAACACCTCGTTGACAGCTACCGGAGGTAAACTGACGGATTCAGGCTCTGACAAGCGGATACCTGAATCCGGAATCTTGTTTTAATGAAGAGGAAAACACACACACACACACACACAAGTACTATAAATGTCTGCAGGTCTCACCCCCCTTCTGTTATTCCCTCATTTTTTCTCCTCTCCTCCTTCCTCCATCACTCTCTCCAGGATATTTATGACTGATAGATCTGTCAGCGCTCTTGCTAAACAAATGAAAGTTGCAGCTTGTGCCATGGAGGCGACGCTTTCATCAGCGCTCTGCAGGGTCTGTTTGAAGTGGGCCCCCGCCTCCCTCGTGTACCGGCGCTGAACTTGATGAGCCAGTACTGGGGAATGTGACATTTACATTCAGCTACCACATGTAGCATAAGTGTGTTTATTTTTCTGCGGCACAAAGCTGATGTGGTATCAGAGGTCTGTCATACGATCGTACAACGCGGGATGTTTTTTCAGAGCAACTGTCTTGGATGCAATTTGGGTTCATTGCGAAAATGTGGAGATGGCAAGCAGAGTTACATTTGAATACTTTACCTTTAAGAAAATAACCGTCAAAATGTATAACCATAACATCAGTGCTGTCATTGTTTAATATGATAGGACAGTTTCATACAAAGGAAGGAGGTGTAATGCATTCTTGACCAAAGAAATGTGAATTTAATCCCATCTCAACTGGCCATGTCAGTGATGTGTAAGGACTGAGGTCTGCTGTGCCAGTAAATATTCAAGCTTCTTTTAACCCCTATACCAACTAAAAATGATCTTAAGGCAGTCTTTTGCAAAATCCTTAGTAAATATGATACCTTTCTAAAACTGGATGGGTGGCATCTTTCACCAATTGTTTTTTATGTGCCTTTTTGAAGCCTCTAGTTTGTCGTCGTGGCCGTTGCCATGTTGACTTTAGGAGAAAGAAGTTACCACATTTGCATGACAGGGTGATGCTGGAGAGGAGTGAGGGGTTGGCAAACACCAGGTTATCCAAGCTAACTGACAAGCTGTTTTTTCCGACGTATTGAGATTCACTTTGTGGAGGTTGCTGACCAGAGTAGACTGAAAAAGCTAAGAGAGCGTGTGGAGCAGAGCGGACTTACTGCTCCCTCACACACCTCAAGTGTGAATGGCAGAAAAAAGGCCCCAAAAAACAAAAATGTATGAGTAGAAACTGAATGCGCTAACAAGCTAGGTGTGGTGTGTGCAGACTCTGATATATGTCATAAGTGCTACCAAGATATTTAATACTTGATTTTCACTTACCATCAAGGCGTGTTCACAGTCTTCTTTGACGGCCTGTTAGTAGTAGAAAATAGAAATTAGCTAGTAACCTTAAAGTTTTTTCTAACAGACTGTAAATGTGTAATATTATATTATTACTTATTATTATCATTATGCAGGTATTGTAAACATCTAATTCTACTTTGTCTACAACTTGACAACACAAAAGCATTCAACTTGCATAAACACCAATATAAGTAAGAGGGTAAAGCAAAAATATATTGTATTAGAAAATGTGGCAGAGCGTTCAGCGTGTGTGTGTGTGTGTGTGTGTGTGTGTTCTGGTAGTGTTTTGTTTCCCCTCAGTACCTGCAGGCTGTTCTGCTCTGACCAGACACCGTGTTGTCAGCCCAGGGGCACTGTGTCTCGGCTGTCCTTGCTTTGGTCCCCTCACTCTCACTTTGCTACTTCTGCTTAAAAACCTCAAAGAACTCCACCAACCCACTCTATATCATGGTACCACTCGTGTTTTTTTATATGTATAATTTGGCTCTGTACATCTATGGACATTTCTGCATAACATGACCAGGAAACCAGTCCAACTACAGTCGTTTTCACTGTTAGTTAATGAGCTGTTTCAGTTTGAGGATCACTGCACATCCATTGCAGGTGATGGAGGAAAGCATTGTTCGGGTATCGGATATGGGCAGAATTATCTCTTAGTCTCTCTGAGATTATGTTAGTAAACTGTGTATACAAATCTAATGGTGTGAGTCTTGTGTCTTCTGTTTCCCAAAGAGGGACTGCATTGGAACAGCTGGAACAGAGTCATAATTGTGGGTGAGAGTCAGGAGAGCATCAATCATACACAACACAAAAGCTGCTAAACTCCACCTGAAGAAGGCCTCGGGGATACTCAAACATACTAAAAGCAAGCACACAGAGATACATAAGAAAACACTCACAGCCAAACAAGAGCTGCTGAATTAGCTTATTTAACTGGCAAAGGCTATTTTGGTAACAGGTGTTTATGGATATTTATAGGCTACTGTTCTGTAAAGGCCATGTTCAGTACACGAATACCCGCTATCAGATGAGAAAACAAATAATGAACAAATAGTGATATGTGACAAGTGTGTTATTTTATTATTGGGTAAATAAGTAATTCTTGTTTACAGATATGCATTTCCTTGTGTCATATATTTGCCTTGTTACTGACTGGGTGTGTATGTGGGCAGTCATTTTGAAATACAGCTGCATCAAGAAAAATTAAGTCTCTATGGGTTCTTGCTCGGTTTATGGCAGATATTCAACACACATGTGTTGCAGTCTAAATATTAGCTGTATTTTGGTTGGCAGAAGAAACAACAGTTTTTGCACGGTGCCCTATCTGTTTGTTCAGCTGAGTAGAATAGCCTGGTCTAAAAGGCTCCTATAAGTTGAAACAGCTCTCACACACGTGCTTTGCTCAAATTGCCTGTGGTTTGGCACACACTCACACGTAAACAACGCGTATATACGCACACACACACACAAACAGACATATAAACTATCCTCCAAATATGCATGTGTGTATCCAAAAAATGGGAGGTAAACGGGTTCAATCATCCTGTTCCACTGACAGTTTATGTTAACGGACTAGAAAGAGACGGCAAAGGTGGAGCGTCTGGGTTTCTACCGTGGCTGCAGATATAAGTAGAAGAAATAATACTTAGGTGGTGACATAACCTTACAGCTCTAATTGGATACACATATATTTGTAGAGAACTTAACGGGCCCTTAAATTATGCATTAATCAAACTAAGCTTAATATGAACTGACATGGAACTTGGCAATCTGGCAGCCATCTGGAAGACAGGCCTGTCAGTCACAGAGAGGTGAGAAGGAGGGATGGTTGAACTCTAGGTTAACCCCAGAGAGGGGGAAAATGAAGGAGGTAGAGAACGACAGCTAGAGACAAAAAAAACACAAGTGAAAGACAATGAGAAATGGAGGTTGAGAAAGACAGTGAGAGAAGTTGGGTCTAAAGGTTACATTGACAGATATGAAGACTACACTGCAGAAGTTGATTTGGACATTCTTAAAGATGGAGGGTCAAGTATCACTGATGCCAAAACAAGGTCAGATAGAGAGGCGTGTTTTTGACAGCTCTGGTGAGAAGCATTGTCAGGGTCATCATGTTTCAGTTTTACAAATAGCCACTTGTACACACACACACACACACACACACACACACACAACACTCTTGTGCTGCACACCTACACACACAGCTAAGCACACACACATTTGCAGAGAAACTCACAAACATCAAACAAACACTCTGAACCTGGCAGAGAGACACAACCGCCCAGTCTATCAGTCTCACACGCAAAAGCATACTCCGATCCACCTGCCACAAGCATCCAACGCACTTATTCACACACTGAACTTGTAGTATCCGACTGCAGCCTGTACCTCATGATCCCTGTTGACAAGCTGTGTTGTTGTTGATAATGTTGCTGTAGGTTGATGTGCTACAAGTATGCTGCTGGTACAGTGCAAAAGCATACAATTGGAAAGTCCTCCAAATGGCACTTATTATACCACCAGGCTGATCTGTTGCCATTGGCAGCAGCTTCCTTCCACAGATGGGGGACACAGTTACGAGGCGAACAAGAAGAAAACTGACAAGACTCTGATACGAGCAACGAACGGTACTTCTACCAGCTCACGCTGCACTTTGATTCGCTCCCTCCAGTGGTTAAGAGCGATTTTGATTTTACCCGCCTGTAGTGTACTTAGACTCTTTTTCTCCTTTAAAATCCAAGTCTGATTTCACATTGTTCTCCACCTAAGTTATGTATGACAAACGCCCGGGGCCAAATCACCATCAAAGCCGCACATCGCAGGAACATGGCGCTTCCGAGCTTCTTACTGATGACAGATGTCACTTTTGAAGTGAGCAAGGAGATGAAAGTGGCAGGGATGTGAGGGGCGGCATAAGGACAGCTTCTCCGCCGCGACCTGCCATCATCAGTACTGCCGAGGTGTAATGGGGAGAGACTGGAGGGGCCTGGAAGCTCCAACGGCCGTCTGGGGTGTCTGTCTCTGAGCCCAACGGGGGCTAAGTCTTAAATGTCGTACCCACCTAGCCTGCAAGCAGCAAGCACCCAACCTGGCAGCTCGTCAGACAGCCACCGTGCCTTTGCCACCTGATTGGGATGGAAGTGTCTCCCTCCGTTACACTCGCTGCTCTGCCAGTGGATTCATCAGGGTATAGAGAGAATAGCTAATCGGAGGGAACCAGCGGCCCGAAATCAAAGGGCCACCGGCTTCTCTTTTCCTTGTGTGTAGCAGCGCTCACCTGGGTACTATCCCCGGTGTGACAGAGCGAGCAGCAAGAGGACTTGGTAAACAAGGCAAAGCAATGCAACTTTCAAACAGAGAGGCAGCTAGTGCAGGGAAACCAAAACAAACTCTTAACTCAGGAAATTCACAGAACGTTTTCCCCCTGCCTTCTCTACTGTTCCCTGTGTCTTTATTGTGGCTTGATATGTCACCACTGTCTATATCTCCTACTTACTCAGGACTTCAAGTGGCTGTCTCTATTTTGCTGGGCCATAAATTATTCAGTGCCATGTGTCTTCTTAGTATCTGCGCTTTCCATTGGGATGCTATCTTATCCCCCCCTTCTGAAAGAGGGGCTGGTGCTTTGAGACAGAGTTTGCAAAAGGTAACACAGGAACTTCAGCACCGACAACCACTTTCTTAGTAGGAGCTCTTGTCAAGTACATATATTTGTTCCGGCACAAGGAAAATATGAAAAAGAAAAACAAGAAGAAAAAAAAGTTGCATCTGAATACAACATGGAAACCAACAAGCTCCACTGCTGCTACTACAACAACTTGGACTAGTATCTGAGCTAAAAATAATGACAGTATTCCACATAGAGGGGTGTGTGTGTTTTGGTTCTCAAGCGCGTGCATGTGTGTGTGTGTGTGTGCGTGTGTGTCTGGGGCCCAGGGAGCCCACTGTATGTAAATAGCCATATGAGACTGCATAGCATTACTGTCCAGACATTGAAGAGGTGACCTGATCCCAATTAATCACACAATCCCAGGGAGAACTGTCACATCCCATCTCCATCAGCAGTACCATCCTGTTCTGTCTCCCTCTCTTGTCATCCTCTGTTCCTCCATCTCTTTTCCTTTTTCCCTCTCTCTCACGCACACACACACACTCACACACACACTCCCCCTCCTTTTATTCAAACGCACAGGTTCTAAAGCTGACAGGTCAGCTGGCATGGGCCAGTCGGTCCCCACCTGTCCCCTAGCTTCTTCCCCCAGAAGGCAAAGTGCCAGAGGAGCAGAGAAGAGGCACTTCTATCTTTACAGCTGCCAACACACAACGCAGCCTTAAGCTTTCTAAGGCCCAAAGAGATGTTTGCATTCACTGGCATCAGTGACAGAGAACACCTATGCTATGGTTCATCACACTTCTAACAAGACGTTTGGGTGAAGATGGTGACAAAAGACATTTATGTGCAAGAGGCATGTTGTTTGATTAAAATGTAACACAATATTTGTAATGGCAGTGTATTATAAATAAAGGCAGACTGAACTCTCTTTAAAATGTGGTATGCAAATATATCCTAACTTGTCTTTTGAGTGACATGACAAAAGAAGTAGGTCCTTTGAAGCTTAAAGTGATGATTGTGTTAGTGTGTCACACAGCACATACAAATAAACCTGTGCAATAGCCTGAAGAAACTCCTTTTATATTTGTGCTGTCACCCAATTTTCTTTCTGGGACAAATTTCCTGAGTAGACCTACAAAGTGACAGTGACAGTACTCAGTGTAAAATATTGCCTAAGAAAATGTATCCGATGGAGAGATGACCAAAAAAAGAACGATGAATAAATAAATCTGGCGTATTCACGTGTGACCTGCAACATCAAGGATTGGTCAAATAAGGTTTGTCTGTCGAATCCATCAGCAGCACTAAAATGAAACAACACATCCCGTATTTTTTTCCTTTTTTTAAGACATAGATACAAGTGAAGATCAAACAACCAGGTATGTCTATAAAGTGGCATACTAGATACAGGAGTCATGTCGTAGCTTTGTCTTGATTCATCCTGATCTAACCATTTTGAGTATTCCCTTTGAAAAACGGCGAACTGGCATCTTGTGAAATCACAGAAGAAGTCAGGAGACTATGTATCACATGTCGTTAAAGTTCTATTGTTTCACCCATCTGTTCGTAGACTTTTATTTTTATGTCAGCTTGTTCAAGCTGTTCCCCTTTGAGCCGTTACCGTTACAGGACTGTGACATGGAATCATAAAGTCTGCTAAACTACAGGGCGAAGCAGGGGTTCCTCATTCAGATAGTATATAGCATTCAATTGTTTTAAAAGATTTTTGAGTTATGAAACTTTTTGTGCTTTGAAAGAAATATAGTATAAAACAGTGGAAGACTTCAGCTCCTGATTCAACAAGACTGTATAATTGACTTTTTCTCACATGCTTCTGTTTCTATTCCTCCGCTTGCCTTCCTTCCTCCTCCGCTGCCTCCACACTTCCTCATAAGTTGTGTTTGTGAATGATTACTGTAATTACAATTGTTGTAAGAGAGAGAGAGTTGGGAAGTACTGGGCCAAGGGGCCATTGCAGGGCCCACAGAGGAACCTGTAGAGGAGAAAAAAACACATCAGGGGAATCCACCTTAGAAGAGAGAGGAGGAGAAAGGAGGGTCTGCATTCCCAGAACACCAAAAACTCCCCTCCTCTTTCATTGTCTCGTGTAGCTCTTTCTACCATTTTCTTCTCTCACTGTGCCATAGAAAAATGGAAAATTGGGAAAAAATGGAACAGTGGGATAACTATTTACGAAGGTAATGAGGCCTCATGAGGCTTCCCCCATCTTAAATCTTGTTAATCATCAGGTGAGTGAGATCTGTTTTACTGGGAATCCACAAAGGAGAGCAGCAAGTGTACGTGCATTCGACAATCAGATGAATATCTCAATAGAGTGAAAAAAAATCATCTGGATAAATGAGTAACATTTCAACTTTTCCCCCATGACATACCTGCTTCAAAAGAAGCTTTAACATGTGAGCAAAGTTCACTAGCAGTGGAAGGTGAAGGAGTCAAAGTTGATTTTCAAGCAAGAATTTTTACTCGTTCAACCGAGGCTTTTTGCTTACCTCTTTTACTATCTTAGGCCAAAATGTCCAAGAGACTGTCCTACCAAGAAAATGTGCATCATCAGTCTTCTCAGCCAGTGTCTAAAATAAGATATGCTTGTGTTCAAATTCTCAGCAGTAAGAATTATGACTTTTGTCCACTGACAGGGAAGAAGTTTCATGAGGTTGTTCAAGAGCCACAAAGTCTGTAAAAGGAGGAGGTGGCGATGAAGGACAGCTCAACAAAAGGTTTGACATGGAGGCCATTTTTGCGTCTTTATTCCGACAGTTAGTCAATGTTGATTTCTTTTAACCACGACCACGATTGTTCTCCAACCATAACCATGTAGCCATTACTTCAACGATGACTACTAACGTCCCCAAACCTTAACAAAGAGTCTATTTTGTCCAAACTAAACAATCTTTTCCATAACCATTCTTGTTTCTAAACCCAGCCAAAGCACTGCGGTTTAAGGATATTTAGGGGAATTTGTAATGCTATAAAAGGCGCTTACAACTTTCTGCTTTTTAAGTTGCGCTGACAATACCAAATCATATTATGATTGAAACATATTGTGGACAGTTATGGTTGAAAAAGTGACTTTTTTTTTACCTTGGAAAACAAAAAACAATACCACAAGGAGAGGTTCATAGAGTACAGTCAAAGATTCAACTACAGATCACCATTCCAAGCCCACATGTTCTTTCTCCCGGGTGTGAGGCCTACATGGTCCAGCTGCTTTGACATATCTACTGTAGACCCAGTCTGGGTAATTATGAGCTACAAAGCTCACTGACCTTGTCAAGATCTCTCTACCCCCTCCAAGCTAGCCCAGTGTATGGGAGGAGGGGGGAACTCTCTGGCTGTCTGGTTACCCCCAACACTCACACAAACACACGCACACACACCTGGACCATGGCTGTTTACCTGCCAGGTTAAAGGGCTGAAGTCAGTGACAGAAGGAGATTTAACAAGGAAGCAAGGAGGGTGGGAGAGGATGAATATGCAGGAAGAGTAAAATGTGAGGCAGAGGGGCAGAAAGGAAGGAGGGTGGGGAGAGAATGACAGTAAAAAACAGAGGGAGGGGGTGGGTGGGGGTCACAGAGTGATGAGGGGGTTAAATGCCACAAATGCCATGTCTCAAGGCCTCATAAAGACAAGCTCTGCATTGCTCCCAAGGTCAGGGCATGCACCTGTGCGATGGTAGTGGAGCTTTAGTGTGTGGGGGGCTGGGGGAGCAGATGAACAACACAGAGTCTACCCTGTTAGTTCATATTGTCTGGAACAAATGGGCTCGCAAAAATAAATTGTGCACCACTCTTAAAGGGGATTAGAAGGAAATAGTTTTTAAGCCTTGTCTGCAACAGATGATAATAGAAAGAGAGTTGGTGTGCAGACTCCAAGTAGAGCAGTGAGAAGAGATGAACTGTCTTGTGTCATTTGACCTTAGTCACACAACTCTCAGCAAAAGTAACAAACTGCTGACAGGGATTTGACAAACTGTAACGTTGTCAGATGTAAAACCTGAGGCAAATTCCATCTATGTGTACACAGGCCTGGTCAATAAGATCTGTGTACACATCAGGTCAGGTGGTTAAAAAATATATACTGTAGTCTGTTATTTGGTCAACTTCTTCTACTGTTCCAAACTATGATTAAGTTTGCATTTCTCATGATGACATAAGATCAATGCATCAGCTTGGGAGAGGCAAACACTGCCACCAGAACAGGATTATTTGGTTTGCACACAGGCTGTTTGGGATTTAAGGAGTGTTTGAGAGTCCAACACTCTTGTGGAAACTTTGTACCACTTTGCCCTCCTTTAAAACAACTCTCCAAAACGATTTTGGTAAACTTAATCAACCAATACAATATGATGTGACAAATTCAGAAGGTACTATTGTCACCCTTTATTGGTGGAGGACCTAAAGAGAGCCCTAGGCCATAAACCACTTGTTTTACTCAGTTAACTTAAATATTTGTAAGTTTTTAACCAGGCAAACATTTGGATTATAGTCTCCATCATGTCATGGTAAAGGCATGTAATCTTCATATTATTTGTGTCCACAACATGTGTTTTGGAGTTGGTTCTCAAAATTACAAAATTATATGACACTGTGTTGGAATCCTCCTGCTGAAGGATGATAATGGACAAGCCAAGTGGCAGGTTGAACATGCCAGCGGCCAACCAGCATGTACCAAAGTCCCTCTAGCTAGCCAGCTAGAACCCCAGATGGCTGGCCAAACTGTGGTCAATGGAGTCTGCAGGAGGCAGCATTACAGCCATGCATGGTTATCAAAGCCGCCATGATCACTATGGTAACAGAGGTCTGGAATCATCAGGAGAGCCAAGTCTTCAATTAGGGGAGGTTGGAGGCAAGAGGACAATAAGTGCTATATCCAGTCAAGGCGAGGCAGCAGTGAATTAGACAACGGACACAAGCCCTTCACAGACATGCTTACATTCACAGATGCATGCCGTGTAAAAAATACACACACACACACACTCAGCCTCCTAGGCCGAAAGCAGCACCAAAGCCAGACAATGAATGTGAGATGGTTCAGAGTCTGATCCTTTGATCACTTCCACTATCCAGTAACTTTGCCACCTAACCCATTATTGTCCCATGAACTTAACGGGCAGAGGCAGCCTTCAGCCAATTACAGGGCGGCATTAGCGTTAGGCGGGATTGGTGTTATATGAGACAACCAATTAAAATCACTTATGGCGAGGGTAATATCCACTGATTTAGGCCTGAACAAAACGGCTTTGGGAGGATTATCCCTAGCGTAACCTGATCTCATTCTCTTCAGACACACACTCACACACACACACACATCCAGGAGCTGACACTAGAAGCTTTGCAGACCTTGTGAATGCACACGCACAAACACATACCCCCACACACTGTAGACAGATGACAAGACAACTGGGCCTTGGGTTGCATCCATGTACATGCCTTTGTCATTCCCAGACAGTCAAATTCTACAGACAATAGCCATGGAGGATTGCTTGCAAATGCTAACATGCTAACATATATACACACTCATCTTACTTAATCTGCCACCACTTGCTTGGCATTGACCTTCTAGCCTCCCTCTAATCAAACTGCTTGCTCTAAACACTGTATTTTTACTCCAAGATATCCTCAATGAAAAGTCCAAACGTCCAATTTGTAAACCAACTTTTCCTCAGCGCATAGCTAAGCAACATACACATCTGTCAGATGGACAATGGTCAATGTGAACTGTGTCACATTGTCAGAAATACAGTCTGGCTGATGCCAGTCAATCCCAGAGGATTAACTCTTTATACTGAGGCCTTCAAACTAATCCGTAACAGGTTTGGTTTTCAGACCTTATGTCTGGGATTTAAAATGTTTTTGCACTGTGGTTCAAGAGAACAATTGCCAGATCTGAGAAAATTAAAGGTTAAGTTTTGATAATATTGTTGAGATCACTGTTGACTTTAAAACCCATGTATAATTGAAACAACGAGCCCATAAAAAGACATCATTATAAACTCTGCTAGTCTGGAAGTACTGAGACAATCCCCATTATTTTTCAGTGTGCCACTATTTCTCATTCCCATGGTCGCTACAGCAAATAGCTATCATCTCCTCACCATGTACGCACACCAGCCAAACCCTGCGTGTATCCTCCTGTGGAGCATTGGTCTGCTAATGAGCTAATGGCCGGTGCTCTACAGCCTCTTGACTGACACGGCCAATCCGCAAGGTCTGTTTGCCTTTCACCTAGTTGTGGCCCCACTGTACTGCCAACGCTCCCACTAATTCTCCCCATGGGCGTTTTTTAAGGCATCCACAGAAAACCATCGAAACGCAACCTAAAACCTCAAATGGGCTTGTCAGTGTGGGCTAAGTTTAAACTGGCACAGCAGAGCGTATTTTCCTGCACCTCGGGACCACTGAAGCTGACCTCGACATGCAGGAAGGTGGTTTAAGGGATGTGTTTGCTGATGTGGCTATGGCTAGATGAGTCCACTAGATCACTAACAGCGAAGAAATGTAGCGTTGTCAGGTTGTTGTGGCAGGCTGTGTGGTAAGACCGGTCCTCACTTTCCCTCACTTCTGGCCACCACAAATGCCTCTTTCCAAGGGTCAAGACAGGAAAAGAAATCTTTTTCAAATGAAAAAAGGAAGAAATGTTCTTCCAAGACCTAGTAAAATACCCATGTCTGGGGACAAATTGTTTGACTCAAATATGGTTTGGAAAAAGACGTTTTGGAAAGAGAAAGAAAACCAAAATTGGCTGACAAAGGAAGAGATCAGTAGTTCTACACAGAAAGAGATAAAAATAAAAACAGCTGACTAACACTAAGCCCTTTAATCTTTCTGATTTGGAAATATAAATAGTATTTCTGGCAGACATTTGAATTAATCCGCCTAAAACAAAATCATACAGGCTGCCAAAATGTATGACACAGACACTCTCCATGAGAACATTTGTCCTGCAATTTAAAACCTCGCAGCCACAAATCACCGTACAAAGCACAACAGGGAACAAAGCAAAACTGACCTTTCAAATGATTAAGCTGAAACATTATCATCATGTTCCCCATTTTTTTCCTCCCCTAGATCACAACAACTGGTTTGCCAGTTCAAAGCTGGCAGGGGCAAAGCCCATCTATGATTTCAGTTCAGAGCTGCCGGGCTGAGGGGCCAAGCTGGCCGGTGCCCATCTGGAGCGGGCCAAGTGTCTGCTGCACTCAGGCTCAATGCACAGTGGTGATTACTGTGATGGTGCGGCGGCGGTCATGGTGGTGTGGTTATAAATATAAGCCCTGGTCTGATCCCTCTTGTTCATAAACAGAGGTTGGAGCTGCTGTGGGAACTGAGCACAAAGGTTTGTGGGCCTCTGAGGGCAACTGAGCTCCACAGCCACTACACTACCTCAGGTTTGTCTGGCCAGCTGCTGGTGTCTCACCAGATGAGGACTGTTGGGCAGCCAATAAGAGGACTGAACAAATGAACAGAGGGATGAAGCAACGGTTGGCACTGGGAGGGATGGTGGCACTGATATGACAGTTGGAGTGCGAGAGCGTTGAGAGGCCATAGGGCACTGCTTCAAATTGACTGGTAGATTGTGCTGCAGAGTTAAAGAGAATAAGGCTGGAGGATTATTCAGCACAGACTGAGTTTTGAGAGACAAAATAAAGAGTTGGAGAAAGTCTTCTTTTCAAAGGAAAACATTTCTGAGTACCTCGATAGACATCACATGAATATAACGCTGACCTTCCCAACAGAGCAGAGTCTGACTGTAATAACAGTCTTGAACCACAAACACATGACATCTCCCGGACTTGATCTAATTAGCGTAGAATGAACCCAAGCGATGGCATTCTTAAGTGGACTTACTCTGCCATGTTGCCCACTAATCCATGCATGGATCAGCTCACCACCAGCAACCACTCACCCCTCTCAAACTCCTGCTTTGCCAGTGGTCATATGGCTCACAATGTCTGTTCCATGCCCAATCCTATATTAGCATTAGCATCAAGGGTTAAGCCACTAATGCTGCCAGCTGTGCACGGCTGCCGCGCTGCACCAATCCCTTCAGAACGTTGGAACGGCGTGGAGGCAGGACAGTTGGGATGGGGTGGGGTGGCATCCCCAGGGGGTATGCGTGGCTGTAGTGCCCTCTTGTGCCAATTGCTTTAACTTCTTATTGTGGAGAGTAGCTATAGAAAATAAATTAAAGTATAACACAATTAAAACTTAGTGATACAACTAAGAATATGAAATAATAAACATTTATCTGGTTAAATAAAGAGTTCAATACAGATTCTAGAGCTTTAAAAACGCTTTTAAGTTATACATCGAATCAACAATATTTCTGCTAATAGCTAAAGTATCAAAACTCTCTAAATGCTAGTAAACCATGTAAATAATGTTGAAGTTGGTTATTGAAATGTTGCTTGTATTCGTCCCTTGTTATAACCTGCAAGTGAGCATCAAACTAAGATATACTGTATATTCTACTGCTTTAATAGGTAGGCTTAGCGAAGAGGAAACCTTTAATTCTAACAGTGCTGGTGCA
The DNA here is from genome assembly GCF_022749685.1 of Semicossyphus pulcher. Classification (NCBI taxonomy): domain Eukaryota; kingdom Metazoa; phylum Chordata; class Actinopteri; order Labriformes; family Labridae; genus Semicossyphus; species Semicossyphus pulcher. Next base: position 19,335,356 of record NW_027211603.1, read on the forward strand.
TTTCTTTAGTAAAGCATGTCAAGACAGCATACTGGTGTAGTGAACAGAGCAGAAGAGCATGGCTGAGCTGGCGACACTGCTTTCTCAGTTAAGCTGATAATTGCCCTTATTGATGTATAAAAGATATCCCACAGAGCCTTGTGAAACACCATTAGCAGGCAGAAGCTGAATTGTTCATGAGCTGCCTCCAAATGAGGAAGAAGGGCTAAAAAAAAACTGAAGATTAATAAGACTTCCCCTGGAGTGTGATAATAACATGATGTATGTGTGTGTGGGCCTATGTGTGAATGTGTATTTTCAGCTCTGCCTCTGAAGAGTTTCCATTACTGACAGACATTATTCGGGGGAAACTAATCTATTTTAAATCTCAAATTGAGGGGAAAGGATGTAATGTCATTTAGCATACAGGGAAGGGTGATGGTCATTATCATAAGGGCCCTCCTCATTTCGACTAGGGCTGCTGAAGCCTAAATGATGACACTTAAAATGCCCCCAGAGCTAAAAAAATAAAATAAAATCAGAGACACTTAGAGCAGTGAGGCGCTGTGTGAGGCCGAATCTTTTGTGCAGATGGGTCTGTGGTGAACGACATGAAAGTAAGTGGCCCCAATAAAGTGGAGCTTTGCCTCTGTGGGCTCCTGAAGCCCACTAGAGGTCTAAAGTTCATAAAACTAACAAAGACAAGTGGTCACAGAGGACAATAAATATTGTACAGTGATAAAGGCGGGGCCAACCAAAAACCTCCAGAGAGGAAATGCAGTGTAGCGAAAGCACACAAGTACTTAGTGAAACTTCATGACCAAAGTCTTATAAACTTATAATAGAAATAAAATCTTATTCTTATCTTAAAGCTCCTGTGAGGAACTTTCAGTTTGTGTTGATTTTGGCGCCCCCTGTGGACAAAGCCGTACCTCTTATCTCTTTGCTGATTTTGTCCTGTTCATGCTTAAGTGGTGTTTTTTAACAAAAAATCACATCCTGCTTTCTTAAACAGTCATATGTATCTCTTACTTTAATTGTTGCCATGGAAAATGTAAACACAGGCAGCGTGCAGTTAATCGCTTCGTCTGACACCTACCTCCCGCCAGCAGTTTCAGGCATTAAAAATAACTGTATAGAAATAATCAGTTTTGTCAGTGATTGTCTGGTTTGCTTTTATAGGTCATATAGAGTCATCATTATAAATTTCAGTCAGTTTCATAACCATCAAAAAACTCCTCAAAGGAGCTTTAATAAAAATCTCATGAATGCCCATGAAAAGAAAAATGGTTGACACAACATGTAAGTAACTGCATAGCAGCATGTGAACTTCAATTTTTTAACTTGCATGTCAAGAAGAGTTTACCAATTTCATCATACTGCGCCTTACACCAAAACTGGATATCCTTTAACTTTCTCTACTTCACGTTTCGAAGCAACAGCTTGAAAAAAGGAAGTTGAAAGAACCCATTACAAATATTCATGGGCTTGAGTGAAAAAGGAAATTTGTGAAATATTAAACAGAGCATTGCGCACTGATTCTAACGCTTCCTGAAGTCTCTGTATATGTATTCAAATCCAACCCTTCTAATTATTCAGAAAGGGAAGCCGCGGAAATTCTGACAGGGCTTATCAATGAGAAATGACATCTTGTTAAGTTAGGAATTCTCTTTGTGTTAGCAAGGTTTCTCTAGTTAATCTGGCACCTTTCTTGATCTGCACCAAGGTAATTGGAATGCAGCGGGAAAATGCCTGCTGCATTGAGCCAGCAGAGAACAATGAAAGAAATGGATATCACAACAGGCGTTAGCTTCCTAATCAATTCTCCAACCTACTGTTCAAAAGTAGGTTTGTACTTTTTTAATGAGGACGCGGGGGCTGAATCTTCCTGGCTCCGCTAACATGGCAGATTACAGCTCCAATTAAGTAAACTTTCACTTAGACATCAATAGAGTTACCTCTTTAAAAGAGTTCTCTCTCTGTTGTGGAAACCTTGTTTGTTGTTGCTTTTCCAAACAAAAAACAACAAATGTCGACTACAACACCTATATCCGTCAAACTGTTGAAAAATGTAGCAGAGCGCGAAACTGAGCCACGCAGAGATCACATCTTTAAAGTTTGCTTGACTGTGTGGATTAATGTGGTTTCTTTCCTTGTGTGTGTGTGTGAATCTAGGAGCTGAAATACGTGTGTGCTTGCTCATTTATCTTACGCTGGGTAAATGTGTGCCTCCCAGTCATCACAGCCCCAGTGTCCTGGCATTAAGCAGAAGGAGGGGTGAGAGGTCAGGGCAGGGGCAGCCACGACCTTTCCGTCTCGGCGGCATAGTGTCATCCTTTGGGCAAGGCAAACAAACAGGCCTGGCCTCCGGGCAAGGTGGGCTCAGCGGGGTGGCAGTGCCAGGTCAGGGTTTAGCCTGGGACAGGACAGGATGGGATGGCAGGCCCCTGATAGATGCTGGTCATTATTTTCACCCCAGAAAACTGGGACAATTACAAACAGAGAGATGCCATGGCAACTGGGGTATGGGGTCACGGGCAGAGCGCTTTTCATCCTAGCAAACTAAGCCACATTTGTCAACTGAGCCACATAAGAGCGCACACACACACACACAAACACACTGACCATAAATTACAAGAAGTTTCTAGCATTTGATTGACTAACAAACTTTTGTGGTGATACTTCTATGTTGAATCCCTTGTGGGATAAGTACATGCAATGTGTAACCAGGTAACAAGTATCGTATACACTTTTTAGAGACGGGCAGAATAACATGAACGTGAAACAAACTTTTTTCTTTTTCTCTGACCAACAACATCCTTCTGAAAACATTGATATTTTAGACAGAATATTAAGTATTAATAAGGAACTATTCCTTAGATAATTAGTTATTTTTTAGTTATATCCATCGTAACAGTAAAAGACATTTTCCAACCCGATTGAAAACATTCAATCTTAAAACCTCCGAACCTTTGAATCCCCCAAATCCCAAATGTACCTAAGTCAAAGAAATGATAGTTCCAACTCCTTTTTGCCGTTTTTTTCAGTATGACCTGCATATTTTCTCAGGTTGTTTTGTATAATTTAAAGAGACTGTAAGGGGAATGAGGGGTGTGTGTCGTGATGTCTCTCTGAACTACCTTATATTTACTACTGAAAGTGAATTCTTTATGAGAGCACCGATATCAAAGACAGCAGGATCAAAGTGGATTTAATAAGCTACCCACTGTTCTACGAAACCTGAACTTTCATGTCGTGCATTTTCCTCAGTTTCTTCATTTTGGGCTTTGGGCCAAGAATCTGACACTAAAGGCAAGCATGTGTAGTCACATTGTCATTCTCTATTCCTTTAATTTGTTAGTCTGTAAACCTTGTAGCGGAGAATGTCCCAGCGGCTGTCAAGTGATGATTTTTTTAACCGTGTCAGTTTTGTACACCACATCAACCATCTGCTCCTTTCATAGCATTCTTTTGGTACGTGTTCCTTTCCTTTAGGAGAGGGATTAACAGTGTCTTCACGTCAAATGTCAGTAGCCCTTACAGGCATGTACATCTCTTCATTGCAGAAAGTACATATCATGTAAATGTGTAATTACTTACTCCATGACAAGATGCAAAAAAATGCTGCTAATTGATTTCAACACTATATATATATATATTGGTTTGATTATGTAGTTAAAAATTACTGCACTATTTCTATGATGGAAAATAAAAACAACAACTCCACAGAGTAGTTACTGGTTTAGTTCTCACTTCAATACCCAGAGGACATTTCTTTTTCTACTATTTCTTTAGTTGACACCTTCTGAGTAAAACTGCTTCATTGTGTTGCTTCAACTTTAAAGCTGGAGTTACATTCTGACAACTTTTAAGTTAGGTCTGCACTGTGACAGGAAGATGGATATCAGCTGTTCAAAGGAGATGTCAAGTCAAAAACCTGTAACAGGAATGTGACCCGTGTAAATCGAGACCGGCTAAACCTGAACCAGGAGTTGGTGGTTGTGAATCCTCATTTCAAGGAATACGAGTCAATCTAATGGTTTCAGAGAATGTTTTAACACAGCTGAAGAGAGCACAGCAGAGGTTTGAAAGCACTTTTTAAAATACCAGCAGACAAGGTTTATTCAACATGACACTGTTATAAAAGAAGGGCTTGGACATGAGCTATGTAGACTCTGTTTGGAATATCCATGGCTTGGCATCACAGAACTTTGACTGTAATATAACCCTATTAAAATTCGGCAATTTAACAGTAAATGTCACTGTTTTGTTATGGACCACACTATTATGAAGATCACATAATTGTGGCTTTGAAGAGCTGGGTTATTTATGGCTAAAATCTGTGGGTTTAAAAGCTGTCAGCACCAAACTAAAGATTTTTCCTTTTTAAGAACCAGCTCCACTCATGTTTTCAGACATATAAAATGCTCTGATGGAAAAAATAAATTGTGTCTGATTTGTTTTTTGTGCAATATACGTTTAATTACCTTGTAAAAATCCTCCCAAGGCATCTCCTCCTTCTCCCTCATGAAAGATTCTGCATAGGCCCCGCCCCCTATGTACGACGTTTCTCCTTGCATAAAGCGACAGCTGAAAACAAAACACATCTCTGCCATCGTTTAGTGGCACCTTTTTGAAACTTAGCTGGCTTGAAATGTTGTAATTAGTAGTAGTAACGTTAACGTTAGTAGTCAACAGTGAGTTTGCAAAAATTACGATGATGGTTACAGCTGGCTCACGCATCGCCTACGTGGTTGCCATAGGTTACACATAATGATACGCATAGCGTCACGTCATCCATTAAAGGGATTGGCTCCTTAGGTTTGTGACGTCACAAACCCTGCCAATCTGAAAACATGTTGTTCAGCCTGTCCTTGGTACACTGCAGTTTAAAAGCAGGCAGGCCCAGCCATGGAGATGACTGCTTATGTTGTCCCTGATACGTCTTGTAGCACATGAAGAACACCACATGGAGATGTTTACAAGGTTAAACACGTGATTTTCACTGGAGGGGGTCTTTAAGATAACAACGGAACTTCAAAACTAAGTTTAGTCGTCCTCATTACGCTACCTGTTAATAGCAAGTGTATATTACAAATGCATTAGCTTTACCAAAATGTTATCACACTACATATTTTCCAACTAGGACGGCTTGTCTAGGCAAGTATGGTTTTTCTGTGCAAAATATCATGGGATGGCAAACACATTTTCTTATAACAAATATAACATATAGCTAAAATTCAGCTCTAGCCTAGCGTATACACCTGAACTCTAATCTTCAGGGTCCCATGAGATGATGGTCCCCTGTGGAGAAGCCTCACAAGACTCACTGATGTCACTGACTGCTAGGTCTGCCGTGCTATGTATTCGATGCCCTCCTCCCCAGAGATTTACAGTAGCTCACAGTACTGGTGTGTATGTCAACTCATGTCTTGGGATATTGACACATAGATAATGCACTGCTGTGCATAGTGCCTGCTGCATCCGTCAATACTTTGAGAAAATATTGTATGGGTAAAGCATCATGCAACACAGCAGTTCAATACCGCAGAGGAAATTCACAGAGGTGAGTTGTGTACAGTATGTGATGAATTTAGCATACAAAAGTGCAGCCGAAGTTGTGCTAAGAAGGCTTCCTGCTGCGAATACACAAGCTGCTCGGGAACCGAAAATGCAAATGTTTTCAACAAAGGACTCGTACAGAGGTACACCCGCGCACACACACACACACACACAGTGTGTCAGTACCATGCAGTCTGTATGTGTTCCTTTTTCTAAACATCATCCCGTGTCTACCTGATTTGAAATGTGTTAGCCAATAACATGGTGGCTGTCCAATGAATGCAGAATACATTGGAAAACGATACTGTAGCCGGCCCAGACAGCAAGCCGGCTGGTTGCATGCGTGATTAACATTTAATGTTAATGGTAGGCTTATGTTCAGGGCAACTGCACTGGGGTTAAGTAATGATAATAGCAGAGTTGGCCACACCACATCTGTAATAACGCTGTCTGCAAAGCGTGATGTGATGATTGTGAAATTACTACTCTCTGCACCGTTTACTGCACAGTCAAACGAGCAGTTTTACTGTCAAGCAACCCGGTCACAAAGACGAACACAATGACACACATCAGACAGACGGAGACACAAACGTTGACATCACTCACTCATAGTCGCAAGGACGTTAAATTCAATGCTGCTTTGTATGAATTAATGAAAAATTTGTTAAAATAGTGTTACACAAAAAAAACCATTGATAAAAGGGGGGATTAAGCATTCCCAGCAATGATAAATGAGTGATATTTAAACGTTGCTTTTGCAGTTTTAGGATAATGTTGAATTCAGTTCAAATGGTTGAAGTGTTGTTTCTATTCAAGGATGATCAGACATGGTCTTCATTTATTAAGCTGTGTTTACTGAGACGATGAAACAACATCATCAATCATTCTTAAAGACTAGTGCTCCGATGGGGAGAATTAGAATGCATTACAGATGTCACGCATCATCAAGCTAAACATCTCATTTCCACCTCGCTGTGCGCTCTGTCTGCGCCGTGTCTGGGACTTGGATCTCGCTGTCTGTGGAGCATTTGTGTGTGTGTTTGTCTGCGCCTGGTTACGGTTAAGTGCTCCTGTGGTCGGCCTCCCTGGGGCAAGGTATCCATCACCGTCCAAGCAGTTTTTGACTGGGCACAGCTTAGGCCCTCGAGCCTGCTCTGGTCCCCTCAAAATCTCCCTGGGGTCCCTGTGTGTCAAGGGATACCACCTGCACCAAACACACACACACATTCACACACAAGCAAATACAAATCACTGTGACCCTAACACTCCTCTAATGGCCTCATTAGGTGATTAGTCCCACAGGCGGGACTAAACTAACATTACCACTTCCAAATACCCAGCTTTGCCCCTGGGGGGTAATGGTCAGGTGGGGGTACAATACATACAAACAAACAATAGGGTGACATTTGTGTATTTTGCTGGCCCCTTTTAAGTGCTCTGCGTTTTGTTCTTTTGTTTTACAATGAGATGCATAAACTGGAGTCGGGTATCTATTACTGCTTTAAAGTAGTCAACAGTAGAAATTATGAATTTGTTTGTTTCGTAAATTAGTTATTATTTTAGTTTAAAATATGTGTACGTTTACTACATCATCTTAAGCCGAGCACCTGAAGCTTACTGTTGTTTACTTGAAATATACATTTTGCAAACTGAAGAAAAGATGTTACTTAACTGGTTAAATCTGTCTGTCAACATCTGTTCTTTATCTGAGGGAAATTATTAGGTGTCTTCAATACCGCAGTTAGTGGTGAACTAATTTCTCTGAGTGAGCGTGCACGTATTTGTGTATGTGCGCTATTTTGCATGCATAGGCATGGTTAGGAAGGAGGAGTGGTTTGCCGACCCATATCCTTCTATATTTATTAATTCATCCCACATTCCTCCGGCCTGGTCTGTCACTAACAACAATCGGCTGCAGAAACCCACCACAAGCGCCTCTCCAGGAATATTAAAGTCAGTGGCTTTGGTGTCATAATTAACTATGAAATATTGATGCCTATAACTTCTCCTGTGGTCCCTGTGAGCAAGCCTTTAAGACACACTGGGTAAAGAGGAAACTGTATGTGTCTGCAAGCTTGCGAACCTGGGTCACTGCTGAATAATTGACAGCAACATAATTAGCTTTGTGCTCTATTGTGTTAGCAGGTTTCCAACACATCCTAGCAGCATGTTCGGCTATGAAGAAAAATGTCAAACACAGCGCAGAGAGATCTCTTAAGATCTATAATTGAAATGTGTTACAAAAACTACGATTTTGACCCCATGCTGCATGCTCATCTAACGAATACTATGTTGAAATAATTATGATAAAATGTAAGTAAAGTTGTCTTTTTATCCCAACTCTGAAGCACAGCAGGAAGAACCATCTGTACAAATGAGTGAATGCTTCAGCTCTTTCATCCGGGCTCAGTGAAAAGACAATCTTTTACCTTCAGGCACGACACTGACTCATAGTAACAAGTGAAAGGGAGAACAAACCGCATAATAATTTTAAGAATTAAGTAGAATAAAGAATAAAGAACATCTGCAAGTGTTCAAACCATTAACTCATAAACACGCTCACGTTAGGGAAGCATGCTCCATAATCAAAGCTATTACAGGCCAAGTGTTCTGGAAAAATGTAAATATAAAAAACCATCACATCAAACTGTGTTATTTTCAAGTCGCTACAAAAAAAGATGAGTGTAACCTTTACCGACACAGCATCACCTCAAAGATAACACTATTATTCTAATAATGACAGCTAGGACTGCCTAGTACTGTGTAACATGCTAATTTATGAAAAATCAGTGTGTGAATCACTAGAAGCCGACAAATCCAAAGCTAACTGAGAGCTGTCTGCTCAATACCATCCTCATGCCATGGAATAAAATAATCCCTCTCATCTGCTCGGACTTGTTAACAAAGCTGTCAGCTTGCTTTTACAACCAAACAGGCCTCAGTCAGACCCTCCCTCCTACAGCGGAGAAGGCACAGAGTCTGTTTAATGCTTCAAACAGCAGCAACACTGCCACACACACACACACACACACACACCCCTTTCCTCTTTCTCTCTTGTGTCGACCAAATGTCAGCTCTCCTGACATACAGCCTTGTTTGCAGCCAATGATTACCTCATAGCTAATTAATCCTGATTCAATCAATGTGAACTATTCGGATATTGTGTTCAAGCGAGTGTGTTTGTGCTGCTTGTATATGTGCATATGTGTGAGTGTGTGTGTGCATGAGAGAGCGAGAGTAATCAGAAGGGAGGACCAGTGGGTTAGATGATGATGGATGGCACTCAGAGAGAGGCCTGTTCTAATCAGCAGGACCTTTTCCCTGTGGTAGAGGAGGTGGCTGTGGAGAGAATGCGGGAGGCTGATTGACAATGGAGGAGTGTGTGGGCGCACACGTGTGTATTTGGGATGTTCGGTGCATTTTAAGAGTCTATCTAACAGACTATTGTGTATGGAGAAAGATAACAAGGGTGATAAAACATCAAAGAGAGAGATGATATGAGATTAGGAGAGAGATAATTGACATGTCAGAGGCTAAATCTGACAAATGACGAGAGGAATTCTTGACAAACACATTTACACACACACAGATATAGTTATTTCAACAGTCTGCCTCATCTTTATAGAGAGCAAAAGGGAATGTTAAGGAAGAAGTTGGACTGACTTGCATAAGATGCATGTTTTTTTCTTTTTGATGAACGTCAAACAGATGTCATAAGGTTTTGTTACCCCCTTAAGTCCCCACTCTCACTAAGAGACCACGTGTCACAGAGTTAGTACTACTTTGGCATCCATATAAAGCTCCGTCTAATAGCCGCTCTTTTTATAGTCATCCCTCCGCTCTACGCTAAACCACAAGAGGTCTTGGCATACATCTTAAATCAAACAGCCGGGGCCGGGAGAATTAAAGAAGAAAACATGTTTGTTGTCTCCCTTCCTCTGTTCATTAGCAAGCACTCGAGGAATCGTCCCCAGGTAGCCTCTTTCTAGTTGTTTCCTGGAGTGACTTTAGAGAAGTTCTACCAATGGCATGTTTAAAAGATCATTTGTAGATATTCAACACAAACAAACCAGCCTCATTTAAAATGTTAAGACATGGTTTATTTGTGAGGCTTGTTTGCATTTTGGTAAACATGGCGGCGTAAACATGTTATAAATATATGAGCATTCTTATTAATGTGGGATTTTCGGAGATAATTAAAAGTAATAAGTTAACAAGCATTAATAAGTGAGGAAAAAGCTGTCGCCATGCCTCTTTTCAGATGACAGTGAGGGGGGCGACCCAGATACAGTATATGTAAAACAACATCTTTTACTAAGCCCTTCTTTGAGAAACAAACGTCAAATGAGAGGTGGACGGTTTCTCTCTTAAATAGTATTGATCATGGTGGCGACAGCAAACAACAAAACATTGCCAGACTTTTCCAGAATCGATGATTAAATTGACAACATTGTTGTGTAATTCTAACTGATGTGATAGTTTAATTACCATGATTTTATCTCTATAATTTCCATTGACATAATTTTGGTCAACACAGTGGTGCAGTGGTTTGTAACCTCACAGAAGGGAGGTTGTCTTAACCTGTTTCCAGAAGTACCCTGACTCTGACCCAGTGCATGCTGGGATGGTTTTCAGTCCCTGGATGGATGCATAGATGAACCGAGTCAAACACTGCACAGAGCTGCGACAATTATCTGAGCTTTTTCTAGAATACTTAAGGATGTTTCAGCCTTATGAGCAACGTTTCTGAGCAATGACTATGAAGGATGAAGAAATAATGTACATAGATAAATACAGAAACATCATAAAGTATAGATAAATAAAATGAATGATAAAAGACTTCCAAATCCATTTTAAGATGCACATGACATATGCAAATTGTATTTGCAATGTTCTGTATTTTATAAATGCAATTATGACAGTTCTGCAAAACTACTCGTTAGTGACCACACAAAATGATGATGATTAAGAAGAGGCATAAACTTGCTGCTTACTATCGAGTATAATATTGAGTCTATTTTTGTTTTGTTTTGTTAAGTACAGAATGATTGAACAAGGTAAGGATTTCAGCCGTAGCCCGTTACTCTACTTCACAAGTTTCACTTTATCCAGCGCACTAGCATATAGGTTCCTCTTCCTCTAAACTTATACAAGAATGACACTTTAATGTCATTTTATTTTTTTTAATGCAGCTAAATATTTTAACTTCAGTTACCCAAAGATTTGCAGTTTTTTGCCCCAAACTTGCCTTGTGGTTTTATTTAAAATGCGATTGCACAAACTCAAATGATTTAATCAACAGCACTTTTTAAAGAAGTAACGGTTCTGTCGGGTTTTGCAGATTAAGACTTCACTCAGACTCCTAACTAAACACTGAAGACTTGACTCATTCTTGCATAAGTGAGTACTGAGCTTGATCAATCTATTCTTTGTGCACACTGACTCCATTGTTTCATTTCATTGACTATCACTGAGGTGAGGTCATCTGCTTGATGCATGATGACACACAAGGCAACAGCACAAACTTTCAGGGACTCCAAAACCCGTTTTTGAAATTGTCTATATCTGTGTTAATATGTCACAAACTGTGTGTTTGTTGAACTAGTGTGTGGTAATACTGGGATCAAAGGCAGCGATGCACACTGCCAGTGAGCATCAGACTCACACATTTACCAGTCATTAGGTAAGAAAGGAAGAAAGGTGACGTTTCAACAACCATTATGCTCCCAGTGGAACGGGAGCTGGAGTTGACTGATTACACGCACACACACTCATAATTACACATGCAGACATGCAACCGTGCAAGCACACACAAAGATCTACACCCACATACAGCCATTCACACAAACACAAGCACACTGAAACATCTACAGGCTCACTACGCGAGCTGCACAGGTGGTGCCTCGTATGAGGTCTGCACTCCACATCAAAAGGACACCTCTGACATCTCGGATCGCTCACAAATGATGATGCACAGAGATCTTTTGCCACTACAAAGGCAGAACAAAAGAACTGACATGAAAGAGAAGTCAATAAACATACGGCGTTTAATAAAACATTTTTTTCTGCTGAATTCACTACAAAGGTTTTTTCACAATTTTCCCTCTCACACAACACAACAAAAAGAAAAGGCGAGAACTGTTGAGTCACATGATTGACTGAGAAGAATGGCAACAATCCAGTAATTTTCTGGGGGAGGGGCCTGCTGGGTTAGACAGCGGAAATGTGAGGGTAACTCAAGGCAACATTGTAGTGTCAATATAAACAGATATGCATGTTAGCGCAGAGGAGTATTGTGGGTAACACGCACAGCAAACTCAAATATCTCCTTTCACTTTAGTCAACATGCTAGTTGTTGCTAATTTGTTTACTCTCGCCGTCACGCTGCACATAAAAAGTCCCAGTTTGAATGACATGCCGTGAGCACGCGAACAGAGTGGCTTACAACTTGTACCAAACAGGACCAGCATCAAAGTATGCTGCACACAACCTCACAAGCTGTGCTAGAAACACACACAGCAGCCCAGTGCAGAGGCGGCTGAGTGAGTAGGAGCAGTGGCTTACAGATGTTCGGTGTCCCACAGCAGTTGTTGGAGCTGCAGTGAAGTGTCAGCCCAGGAGGACGGAGAGCCGAGGCACAGCAGCAAAGAAACAGAATGGAACATGAGGCCACACTCAAAGCCACACAGCCCACAGCACCTCCAACTGCTGGCCCTGCCAACAGCCTGTGAACACACATCAAGTCAACACAAGTCGGAGGGGGGCTAGATGATGACAAATCTGAATTTCATCATTTTCAGGTGCTGGGTTGGTTTTACATTGCACTCCTCTACAATGTTCAGTAGGCCAAGACTAAGAGTGTGTGGTAAATGATAAACAGAGGGTTACTAAGATGCAAAACAAATCATTTTGATTGTATGTTACTGAATAAAAACAAGCTAATGAGAAATAAGGCAAATAATGATTTTGTTCAAAGGTGTTCAAATAACTAATTCCCACTTATGCAGTTGACTTACAAAAGATATTGTTCACGGCTGCATGGCGGTGCAGTGGTTAGCACTGTGGCCTCACAGCTAGAAGGATCCTACTTCGAATCACGATTTGGACAAGGTGGGCCTTTCTGTGTGCAGTTTGCATGTCCTCCCCGTGCATATATGAGCTACCTCCGGGCACTCCAGCTTCCTCCCACAGTCCAAAGACATGCTTGTTAAGTTAATTGGTGACTCTAAATTGCCCATGAGTTGTGAGTATGAGCGTGAAAGGTTGTCTGTCTATGTGTCAGACCTGTGATTGACTGGCGATCAGTTCAGGGTGCACCACACCTCTCACCCAATGACAGCCGGGATTTGGCTCCAGCTGCAGCCTGAACAGGATAAGCGGTATAGAAAATGGATGGATAGATGACTTCACGCAAAAAATGTATTTTAAAAGGCTAAGAAACAAAGACTTGACACAACTGTGACTCAATGTTTTTGTGATCTTCAGCAAATAGAAAAAGAATATCTGACTTTACCAACCATTATAAGTCCAGGCCAACAATGCATTACAGGTGTAGTACAGCTCATAAACTCTACAACAACAACTTAATCTCCACTGTAAATCTCTACAAATACTGGGGTTGTGAGTTGTGAGTTTTGAGTGACAGCAGAATTGCTCCTTACCTAATGGGTGGGTGGGAAGCTGCATAAATGGCACTTAACGTAAACTCATTGCTTTTCCAGGTGGTCTGTGCTAAGGTGAAAATGGTCCTGGTCAAAGGTCAATCTACTCTTTCTTTTTCTTCTCTCAGATGTGGCACTGTAAAACGGCTGTTGGGCTTTAGAGGCCTCTCAAAGCTTTTCCTGTTGGAGAGATCCCTTACATTGGTGAGTCCAACTCTCAGACGCCCAATCCAGACTGCACGAAGTATCCTGAAGAAAAAACATCATCAACTGGTTATTTCCTCTCTGTTTCAACATTCTGTGTACGATTTCAACTAGATGATGCAATGCAATTCAAAAGTTCACTCCATGCAGTTGTTTTTGATGTTTAAAATGACTAAGCCTGTTCCTTTTTTTACTCATTTCAAACATTCATTGGAGTGCTCGGGCTTTTTTATGTTTGTGTGCGCACAAATGTACCAGTGGCTGTGCAAGTGCTGTGTTTGTCCGTGTGCACACGCTCGCGTGCAGGTCTGTGTGTGCTTAAGCCGACCGTAGGATCACACGCACACGGTGTTGTAACATGAATATTCTGCTTTGCGTCTGGCTGCTGTGGTCTCCCTTGGTATGGTGAGCCGTGTAGCTGGAGGTGGGGGTGGTGGTCGGGAAGGGGTACACTCTCTAATGGGCTACCCAGGGACCTGACGCCATTCTCCAGAGACACATGGGCTCCATACATCCCAGGCTGCAGCCTTTGTCAAAATGCACACTTCCTCAGATATTCCTTTTCAAATCTATTAACTCCAAACTCAAATGCACATCCAATTAGGCTAAGCAGGCCGACTTCATAGGAACTGTATGAGACACACGGCATGAGAAAGTTCTGATATGGCCTGTGTATGGCCGAGCGTATGTTTGCTTATGCTAATGTGTGGTGACTATGTGGGACTGTGTAATGAAAGTAGAGGTCCTTGAGATAATCTTTGCGCCCACTTTAATGATTTACATAACTGTTGATAAGAATTATACCAAAGAGGTTTATTAACAGGCATGTTAAGCAATAAATAGAGGAGAAATGTATTACATTAGATATTTAGTAACACACCATAAAGTTTCAGTAAAACTTTGCAAAATAATTTTTATTTTCTGGGAATCCTTGAATACATGTTTTTAGATTACTAGTATGCAGGAAAGAAAGGCGAATGTGCCAATAACTTTCCTCCATTAAACATCTATGTGTGCACAGGATTGGCGATGGCTAGAAAAAAAAACTCATCAATGCTGTGATTACAGTAATTACTGTGTGCTCATCTAAGACTGTAAATATTGTGTACGTGCATGTGAGTGAGTGATTGTGCATGTTTGTATCTGTATCAGCATTTGCATGCGAGTGTGTGTGTGTGTGTGTGTGTGTGTGTGTGTGCTTCACCTGTCTCCATGACCACCATGGAAAGCAGTGTGCCTCCTGCCCCCTTTAATCAGAGTAGCACAATGGTGAGGCTAAAGCCGCCTTATCTCAACACAATCAGATTAGAGGGGATTGCTGCTCTGCTAAGCACCACAAAGTAAAGCGCCCCCCCACCCCACGGATCAAGATGATTTGATTAATAATTTGTGATCATATTATCCTTTAAGAAGCATAAATTGTTTTATTTTTATTTATTTATTTTCCATTTGTTTCATTTTTGCCCCCCTCACAGTTCCTAAGGCTAAACAGAGATTGAAAGATTATCTTCCCCACCTGAGCAAGTGCTCTCTCTCGCCCTCCCTCCCTCTCCTGTTCTCTCAATTCATTTCTCCTCTTCGCTTACTAGAGTCGGTTTGTTGATAGTTCTGCCAGTGACCAGATGGGGGTGCCATGACTGCTGCACACAGTGGGGGCCTCCTCCACACCTAATCTCATCAAAATAAACATGCCAGCAGTTGTCAGCTCCTCCAGCAGCGAGAGGCAGGGAGGGAGGGTGCTATAGAAACAGGTCAGGCTAATCATGCATATAATTGCATTTTGACATTTTGGGCTACAGGGACCAGACCTTTGGATATCAGGTTATCCTCGAAGCACTTAAGTGATTAACAAATGAAAATGCAGCTCTGAAACTTAATTAGATATTATGTCTCGTCCATGCCTATGGGGTGGGGTTTTAAGGTAGCTCTGTCAGTGAGCGCGGAGGATTGTACTTAGTTAAATGAGGAAACATCAAGAGGTGGGGCGGTTTATTCTACATCACTGTGAATATTTCCTGGAATATATTTGAACCTAAACAAATATTCAATATTCATATAGATATTTTCTTGTTTATAATCTCTAGACTACATATATGACCCAGGTTGCAATTATTATCAAATGGCAAGGACATTTTTCATTCATCATTAGCTTGCTTAAACTTCCTTGTTTGCTCATAGGAATAATTACAACAACCCTCCCTAGTGGCACAGCTCAGGAAAATAAACATTTATCCTCCATTTTCATCAAAAAGCTGCTTTGGGGCAGTAAGAAGTCTCTCTGTGTTTCTGTCTCTCAGCCTCTCTGGCTCTCCCTACTTACCCGAGAACAAACTGTTGACATTAGGGAGGTGTAAACAGCCGTGGGTTATAACCACACCATTCTGCAAAAGCAGAATTCAGTGCTAAAGATGAATCGACCCCAGGGTTAAATTGCTCAGCTGGTCTGCAGGAATCACTATTCTTTCCATTAACCAGTGTTTCACTTATCAGTAAAAGGCATAGGCAAAATAGAACAAGATGGTTATGTATAGGAGAGGTTACTCGACAAAGATAGAGACGTGTTGAATACAATGGTTGCACAACTTAAATGTTGTAGTCTTTCTTTCTTGTACAGAATCACATCATTGTTTTCAAAGCATAAAATGTGTGCAGGTACATTTATTTCATTTTATTTTCTTTGAGGAGGGGTTAAGCTTTTAAAGATCTGTACAGCAAAATGACAAATACTATGGTTTCCCAGATACTAATATTAAGACACTAATCATGTCTCACTTGGTGACTGTAGAGATTAAGTGCAAACCTATTTTTGAATCTTTTGACTTCTATTTTTAAAGCTACACGGTTAGAGTCACTCAAATAAATCCTCTGATTCACTTTCTTAATTTACAAAAAACACACTGCCCTCCTGACACCCTCCAAAAAGACTCTACCTAAAAGCCTCCACTTGTTTTGTTCCACAGCCTGCAGATAATAATTATATAAGCCTGTGAAATCTGTCCAAGGTGTTCCCTGCAGTACGACCAAAGTGACGTTCTCAATGGCCACTACCTGATTTTCTGCTCACCACTCATCTTAGCCCCATGTTGGAACCCGCTCTCGAACACGATTAGCTACTTTTCCACTTTACTAATTCATGGGCTAACTTAAGCCTCTGAACATTGAGGGCACAATCCATCCTACCTTCTCTGTGCACTGCTTCTGCCCCTGTAAAGTACAGATCCACTCCATCTGATTGTCCTGATTCCTTGTCCTTCTTCTGCCCCAGCAGACATGGTAACTCATTCCTTGGTTCACTCTAGAGACCATCTAGACCCCCTGACTTTTCAGATCTTAGATCTAATTTCTTTCTTTTCAAGGGGAACAGATTTTTCCCCAAATAATGGGTTTAATGTGTTAAATACTTGACAGTATGTTCAACTTCACACTTATTTAGCTAAATAAGAGCATGACAACAGTTTCAAACAAGATGATATACTGTATATTAGCCACTCATTGACTCAGGAGACAAGACAATTATATTCAATCCTAGTTGTATATTTCAGTTAGGTATATATGCTGCAGAGACGGGAGTTGCATATGTGTCATTTAAGGACAATTATTTCAAGTGTTCTATTATGAGAGTCTGAGAAGTGTTATGTCATAAGGACATGTGAGTGCTGGGGTTGCAGCCCCCTCCACCCTATTCTGTTCGCTGCTCATCATCAGCACAAAGACTGCGATGAAGACGTGGCCCCCCGACAGACGTCCTGGACCATGTCTGCGTTTGTGCCTCTGCTTCACGGGACAACAAGAGCCGTCAGTCAGAGAGGATAGGCGGGGAGAGGGATGGATGCTCGGGGGGTTGGGGTTGAGGAAGTGGGAGGGTGGACGAGGGGAAGTATGGGCCTCAGCTGTCAGCTCGGTGCACTCACATATGGTTCAGTGTCCTAGTAGCACTATGTTAAATGACAAAGGGCCCTCCCTCTCCGTCATCACAGACAGACACACCTTTACAGACACCTCTGTCTGTCTGTAGATCTGCACACATACACAGAGCTGCGCGCACATTTTCAGATATGCACAATGCAACCGCACAGCCTTATACAAGTATGCACACACATAAACATGCACAAAGTAGATTCACTGGCAGGCATACTCATCTCCTGCATTTTGCATAGGTGACACTTTTCATTATTCAAAGCTTCTTTCTGGGGATGTGGTGTGCACATCGAGAGGCGACATGCACTCTCTCCAAACAAGGTACACCTTAATTATGCATGCTCAGACTACAGGCATCGCATTTGGGTGCGCATGTGTATGTGTGTATGCGTGGGTGTCTATGTATGTGTGTTTTGTGCAAACTAATTGTGAGTGTTTGTATGTGGGACATGTGAATGTATCCCGTGTAAGCATCTTCAGTTAAACTTTGCGTGTCTCTGTTTGCATATGTATGTAGAGAGTTGGCACCTCTCTGTGTAAACCTGCACACATTGATTACAATATCTTCATTTATGTGCTTGCTGGTCCACAGCTGCAGACGTATTACAATGATAGAGCCTGTGTTAAAAATACCAAATCATTTGCAAAGACGCCAGAATAATTTCCATGCATAGTGGTATTTAGTAGTGGGTACAAAAAGGCGTGAGAGAACCAGCCTACGTTAGCTAAGCCCATTCAGTGTGAACAGATGAGATGCAGTGTGTCGTAAAAGACTCCCACCTGACCCGCCCCTCATCAGAGCCATCTTCCCCCCTCGACAAAACATATTTGTATTGTTGTTGTGTGCTTAGTCTCTTCATCCGCCTGACAGGGTTTCAAACTTGCACGTCCCTCCCTGAAGACACTACGGTGATGAAACAATTTGAAAGATGGCGGCTCCTGTCGTTCGCTCGGCGTTACAGCTCACTGTGAAACACACAAGTAGGCTTTCATTTAGGCGATTACACCCGATTAAAATTCCCACTAATGTTGGGGAGTGCACGGTTCTTCAGAAGAGGCCTCTGCTTTGAGTGTCGACACAACGGCGCATTAGAACAGTGAGCATCACATTAACCAGCAGCACTGGCAGCTCAGAGGTGCAGCAAGACAGGGATTTTCAGCTTGATTGGGTTTTCATCTTGGAGTAAAGGGATGAATTATTTATTTTCCAACTTGAATGTTTGTGTGAGAGACTCTACGGAAGTGTGTGTGTGTGTGTGTGTTTGTGATGGATGAAAAAGCCAAGCCAAGGTAAATACTTTAAAACATTCTACCTTTCTCTTGATGCAGAAAAACAACAAGCTTGAGGGTCAGAGTGCAGCGTTCCCAAAAGTGAAATTCCAGCAATTATTCACGGGAGATCCACAGCGGGTGCTCAGGGCAACATGTCCGCACCCTTGAGTGGGCAGAGGAGACTGACAGCCCCATTATAAAACGGCCCGCGTGACAGATAAATATTTCAGACACAAATAAATAAAGGATGCCTGGCGTTTTCCCTCTGAATGACTTTTCACAGCCGAATGCCCACGGCCGCTTGCCCCGGGATCTCCTGACGGCACCCTTCACCCCTCCCTCGCTATCACCCCACCACCTATTCCACCTAAGGCTCTATGCGACACCCGAAAACAGGCCTCTGATGTTGCCCCCCTTCTGTACACGACCATGGTCCTCCTCTTTCCCTGCACAAATCCCCTGGGCCAGCCGCCCCTGGCAGCGGCGTGCAGGTAAAGGCGCTGCTCCTCCATTTCTGGGTACAAAGAAGCAATTAATCTACGTGTCTGGGACAGGGTGTCTAGGAAGGCCTTCCTATTGTGTTTTCAGATCTCACTCTGTCAAGCTACCTCACCGAGCCAGGGTTGCCATTGTTGCCATGTAATTACTATAATGTGTAGAATACATGTTGAATTGTAATGACTTTGTTCAGTGTTTTTTTTTTTCTTTTTTTGGCTAATGTTACCTATGAGACGATTACAAACGGGTTGGGTAGAAGGTTCTCCTGGGATATGTTTAAAAATAATAGATTTCATTTAATAGAAGATTAAGTGTGTTAAATGTCTGTGGCTGTAATAGGCATGGCTAAGCATCTCCTCTGCCCTCCCCAATAATTTCTTATGGATTACCTCGCTCCATTTTTATTAGGGCAGAGTGCCATCCCAGAGGAGTACAGTGTGATAATTCAATTAAGGGAAAATTATGAGATGTTCCTGTGGTTACAATCTAAGAGAGGCCAGATGGGAATCTTGCCGCTACCCTCTCCCTTGCCTCCAAGCAAAGAGATGGAGAAAGACTGAAGAGAGCGAAAGACAAAGAAGGAGAAAGATAGCGCCCCAATAGTACCAGCTCTTCCCTCTAAGGTATACACTGGGAAAGGATAGGAGACAAGCATAAGATGAGAGATCAGAGTAAGTGACGGGAAATCTCAGATCAGCTTCCTGAAAATATAGAACACCATCCTTTGTTAGAGCTACATTCAGCAGCAAAGTTTCAGACAGTTGAAATCCCTGCCATGAGTGCTGAGAATGACTATTTCCACAGTGAGAGCTACAGTGGGTATGACAAAACATGTAAATATCAGCACTGACAAGAATTGTAGTTTAGGTATCAGACTGGATCTGGCTAGCACACAATCATACTGACAAGTGTGCCTTGTGTCGGACTCGTCCAGATGTTTTCCGCACGTGTGTACAGTAGTTTGGATATCAGGTTTTTTCTTTGATGTCCTGCTGGGCTGCACAGAGAAAGCACATTTTACCAATGGGACTATTACAGCAGACAAGTTTAAATCCTAAGAACACAAGGTCTTTCTTGCTGTCTTTTTGTCTGTCTTTCCTTCCTTCTCTTTCCCCCTCTCCATCGTTCTCAATATTTCTCTTTCACAGTCTCCCTAACAAAAATCCTGTTGAGCGGTGTTAGCATTGAGATAAAAAGAACGCTAAAATATTAATGGAGGTGTGCTTTGTTCTGGCGAGCGTAGAGACGTAGAGACGGAGTTCTTCTGACTGGTAGAAACCAGGTCTGATTCATTAGCTGGGGTGTCTGTGTGAGGAGGTCCACAGAGGGCTGCCACATCCACTGAGAGTGCTGGGTAGGCCACCCCCCTCCCAACCACCATACCCCCCTTCCAATCAAGCCCTCCTGTGCACTCTCTCCGTCTCCTCCTTCCCCTTCATTCCCTCTATCATTATCCCCCACCTCCTTATTCTCTCTGCAATTCTTTAACCCCAGATTCTCTCAAAACCTTGCTTCACTGTCATGTGAATTATTCTTGTATTATCCCCTCCTCCTCCTCCATTTACCTCCCCTCAACCCAACTCCCCTGTATGCAT
Source organism: Semicossyphus pulcher (assembly GCF_022749685.1). NCBI lineage: Eukaryota > Metazoa > Chordata > Actinopteri > Labriformes > Labridae > Semicossyphus > Semicossyphus pulcher. Next base: position 19,356,045 of record NW_027211603.1, read on the forward strand.
GTTGTTTGTTCTCTCTAATGCATCTCCAGATGTGGAAAAGAACCAAAGAAAAAAAAGCATGTCTCCGAGCTCCACTTTACACTAGATCTTGGGGTAAACAAGCCAGAGACCTAAGAGCTGGGATCTGGTGCTACACTTTACCCTCAGTGACTGCCTTTGAGAGGTAAAGCGCTACGTATTCACACACGTTTTTGAATTATGCTGTGCTGCGCCAGGGAAGACTGTACCACAGGGAGAGTCCGGCTTCATTCTCTCATCTCTTTATTCTCTTATCTGTTACTCTACCTCGCTTTCCCCTTTCCCTATGAGACAAAGATGATCAAACCATACTGAGTGGACACAGTCCCTTCACAAACTGGAAGGGGAAAACTGAGAGAGCACAACAGACAGACAGAAGGAAATTATAGACTCCTCCAAAACTCCTTTCTTCCACAATCCCTTAAAAAAGATGAGCTGCTTCCCCAATGAATAGGGAACAGCTCATTGGGGTAGACTAAGAACACGATCGAGGATTTCTGGGATATGTTTTATCTTTTTGATGGTCTCATTGAAAAAAAAATCAATAGTGCAACATGAGCAAAAAAGGGGAAAGATAACAATGAGGCTGGATAAAGTAAAGTTTTCACAGATGTTTTGATACTTGTTATGAAAAGTGCTACACTTGTGACTTTGTTGCAGGATTAAAACTTATTAACTTTGGTTTCAGTGGAAGAACACTCAAGAACACGGTGACTTGCCAAAACATTACACTGAAATCAGTGCATGACGACTTCTCCATTATTAGGTCGGAATTCATAACAGATGTGCATGAGCTGTAAAGTCTGTTGTGGTTTATACGCATCTATTGTGGTTTGTTGAGATGCAGCTCTATTCTTGTTCAAATGGCTTGTAGTAGTCCAGTGGGAAGTTGGGGAAATGCTGGGACACTTGTTCTACTTGTTCTTTGTGTAAACAAGACTTGACAACCTTACCTGACGCAACGGAGGGATAATGCACTGTTCAACAGAAAGCCAACAACTCAGAGGCTTTGTCGCCTGAAATAAATAGTTATGAGCAGACAAGTGTGAATCGTGTTTGACATCCTCCCTACAGCCACTGTTGAGTAAAGCTTGTTTACATAAGGCGTCCCTTTTTAATACATTTATAAAGTTTTACTACATTGTACTCATTTGTTGTTTATGGTGTGTTTTTACTATATTAAATTATCTACAAACAATAGGTTTTATTTTGTTAGGCACAAACATACACAGATTTGAACGCAAACACGTAAACTTACACTATACACACATTTACCTTCTTCACGCACAAAGCGCTCTCTCTCTCTCTCACACACACACAAGCACCCTAGCAAGCAAGTAAACAAGCACACAGATGAGCCATGACAAGCTCAAAATCCCTTTATTACCTCTCGTTGTGAAGAGGTTGCAGAAGTGGCCCGCCAAGTGCTCCCCTCTCTCTGTATATAAAGCCTTAAAGCCGCGTCCCATAACCAATGAAAGGCCAGTGCAATCTGTAAGCAACCCTGTTCCCATATGGGCCAGCCTGCCTTGGGCCTCGTTTGCCTTTGTCCTGTGGCTCTCTAAGGGCCGAGCCCCACACGCCCCAGCCTAGCTCCAGGCATTTATTAAATATGCACCTTCCAGTTGCTGTGAAGAAAGATCCCATCCAGCTAATCTCATCACAGGCTGGGGACCCTCCACATATGTAAATCTACATCTGTTCTCCTTCAAAGAGCGAGATTCTCCAGGATTATCCCGCACACAGACCCAGACGCACACACATAAGGACATGCACCCGCACACAAACACACACATACATAAGTACTCGTTTCTCCCACATGGCCACTGCCAATCATCGAGAAATCCCCCCCCCTCTGCCACATGTACTTGTCTGCCATCCCCAGACTCCAAACATACCCTCCTTTCTCAATTAGCTTGATGACAAGCAATGGCCAAGAAATTGCTCTTTGTGTCATTGCTCTGTATTCCTTTGTGGGAAGTGACAAGGCAGGGCCTTACAAACCTGCCCCTCGCCTAAAGGCTAGGGCTGGCTTCAGGGTGCTGGGGCTGGGCCAGGGCCCATAAAGAGTAGCGCCAGAGGCCCAGGAAGCTGGCACCATACCGAGAGAAACATCCTATAGCGCCCTGGGATATCATTATACATCCCTGCTACACAGGATTAGCTTGCTCCCTGGCTGGGGGCTGCCATGAGACAGTCAATGGCAAAGACAGCTTTATCAAACATCTCTGAGTGACTGGCAGATGACAGTAGAAGCAGAAAAGGCAAGGCTCGACTATAAATGTGCCACCATCCAACACAAACTGTTCAGATTCAAATTACTAACACAATACAACCAATGATGCCATAAAGGGTAATACATAAGAAGTTGATGGTGTTTGGGACCCTTGGAAGGAGAGAACGTGCGATGCATTTTGCTGCATGTGAAGATATATGAAAAAAATAAAGGTAAACATTACATATATATTTAATAGTATATACAGTTTTATTTGTTTATATGCATATATCCCATCCAAATCTCCAACACAATATTTGCCTGACATAATTTAATAGGGCTGTTATACAATATGTTCAATGTGCAGCTAACTAATGTCCCTTTCTTATAAATTACATTCTTCTTCCACACTTGTTATTATTATCCAAGAAACACTGCCAATGCCTGATAATTTAACACATATCATAGGTTCAGCAAGAGGATGAGGCTCCCATCATTTGGTTTGTTGGAATTTTACTGGCATATAGGACAAATAATGTACTCTACACTTCCTGTAATGTCTGGTCCTCCACCCAAATCTAAAAGGTGAATATCAGTCGAATACACGGATGATAACACACGGACTAGGTGAGCCATAATATGGACCAAGCGATCACACCTGTGTCAACAACAGACGTCAGAAAAACAGTGTCATTTTGAAAATGGTTCAGAAGATCTCAAATGATAAGTTATTGATTTTTAAGTGTGCCCTTTCAGCAGTGACCTGCACTGAGCATATACTGTTTAACCAAAATCAATCAGGTATATGTTAAATTTAATTCACCTTGAGATGGAACAACATGTTCACAAGGGCTGCTATCGTATAATTAGATTTTTATAAAGGCTCGAACACAAAGAAAGACCATCTGACACGACATAACACTTACACAGAGAATGGTTGTTAAGACGTGTTCGATAGATCCGATTTGCATGTTTAATTAAGCTATCAGCTCAGTACAACAGAGACCCAAAACATAAAGCCGCAGAGTCAACAGCCCCTGTAATAAGACCTCCCTCCGGTCAGAGGGGCTAAGGAGAAGTGGAGGGAGGAGAAGAGGGAGGAGGAGAGGAGGCTGGCAAAGAGGGTGTGGGGGGGGGTTTGCAGTCAGTCAGTAATACACTGAAAGGGAAAGCGCAAAGCTTTTCATTAACACCCTGTGAAAGGCACATTCACACTCCAGCCCACTAATTAAGTCAGGCCTCACTCACTGGGGAGCAGGAGTAGAAGGGAGAGAGGGAGATAGGGGAGAGAAAGAGGAGTAGAGTAGGGGGAAAGAGAGCAAAAATTGAGGAGACGTGGTAAATTGAAAGAGGAAAGGCAAAAAAAAGTTGCTCGATGGAAGAGAGAGACAGACACACAGAATGAGAGCAAAGGAGGAGGGAGGTGCTGAGATAATATCGCTGCCCCTAATCAGGTTGATTTTAAAGTCACTCGTTGCCAGTCCACTGAAGGCCTCATTAACTCGCCTCTGGCTGGCATCATTGTTCAGGCAGCGTTTGAAATCCACCAAAGGAATGTAGATTTGCTTTAATCCGGGCCCATCAAAGGTAAGACTGATGCTGCAGTGACGCTGTGCCTCTGGATTAGGCCAAGCTAGAGGGGAGAGAGAGAGACGAGAGCGGCTGGGACGAGTGAGAGAGAGAGCCATCCTAAAAATTTAACCATTTCGAATTCAGTGGGTGACAGGTTTCAAGAGCCTCACCGGCACTGAAGATGACACTTTCAGGGGGCATTTGAATAATCTGGATGGTCTAGGTTACATAATTATGCCATGACAATTTGGGCACATATGTCAGAGTACAGTCTGGCAGCCAGCGTGTCAGTGTGGGGAGGCTTACAGGGGTAGGGATAAGCGCCACACTGTCCCTGCATTTACTCTCCTCCACTGTGTTCTGCTAGGTGCTGATTTGGGGAAATTTGCAATTCAAAACAACTTTTTGAAAAGAATATTTTTTCTTCTCATGAATACAGAATTTGGGAGGCAGGGTTTAAAATGCACATAGCAACAACGGGAGACCATTTTGTGGTTAGCCTACCCCTGGCTGTGACAAAAGGTGAGGACTAAAGACTGGCAGCGTATCTGAGAAAAGACAATGACGCGGTGCTTTGCTTTTTCTCATGTCCGCCGTTTGATTCGTCAACCAGGAAGCACAGTTCAAAACCAACAGGAAGTTCTACATGTTCCAAAAGCACGGTCTGTCCGCATCACTACAAACTGAGATGATAAGATTGTGAAGGAAAGGAATATCAGTGTTACAGGGACAAAGACCAACGATGAGCTTCAGGCCTTTACAGAGCGCATGATGATGCTTGACAGCTGTGATAAAAGCCGAGCTAAAATACACACTTTTATCGCTTTCTAACTGCATCTTGAAAACATGTTTTCTGAAGAAGTAGCCTTCACTTGTGGAGAGAGCACTCTCCTGTCTGAGAGACCTCTGAGTCCTGGGGTTAAAAGAATATACTGATATCATATATTTATTCATGAGCAAAGCCACTATAGCAGATATTACACTCTTAACAGTTTCAAGAATACCAGAGTCAATCGCACCTATTCTAACAAAGCCTCATTCTGCCATTTCTACATTTAAAGTGCTAAAAGAAGTCTATACAATCTACCTGTTCATCGGCAGGATGCTGCTTCCTCGTACGTTGTTTAGAAACAAGATGTGTTTCATGCTGATGTTTTATGCTGATCCTACCATGCTTATGACATGTTAAACATGCCTCTCAGGTGTCACCCTCCATGCCCCAGCATGCTCTGCCACAGTCAAAGCCCAGTGAAGCTGGTGGATTCTCAGGGGACTTGAGGGCGAAGCAGAGAGCGGGGGATAAGTAGGAGAGGCAAAGACGCGAGAGATTGTGGGCATGAGGGTCCTGGGCTCACAGGGGGAGCCAGGTTAAGCCAGTTAAGGGCATTAGACCTCCAGGCTGATGAAAAGGGGCCCTCCCAGATCAAATTGAAGTAAATCTAGCCTAAATCCACCCTACAAAGGGAGTTTAGACTCCGCCATTGTCCAGGCCAGAGTAAACAGGGGGTCCTTGGGTAAGCCTCCCTTCACAGGGGACAAAGGCTGAGGGTTGAGGAACTGATCTTACCCCAGTAGGCCAATGTTAGCACACAGATCACAGGGTTAGACACACTCAAACCTATCAGCTGCTACACAGGCCTCTACGGTCACAACACTCTCCTAAGCCTTAAACAAGCTATAAGTTCTCCACTGGCTCTGACATTCTAGCAAGCCGCCCGTGAATGCTCACATTCTGCCCCGAAGACAGGAGTGACGATAACTTTGTGTTCAGTCGTCGGCTCTCGGACAGACATCTCAAAGTGCAGTTTTCCACACACTTCTGGCTGTTTCACACATCCTGACATTTTTCTTTCATAGGCTAAAAGGATTGTTATTGCATTGTGCCTCTACGACAACTGACGAATCAAGCCGCCATTATCCTTTTCGTCGAAGCATGAGGCGATTTTCCCAGATGGCCGCTGGGTACTTGTGCTTTGAAAGCAGGATCACAGTGGCAGGGGAGAAAAAAAACCTCCTCATTCACTAAAAAACTTTCCAGAAAGGCAAGCATAATCATCCTGTTAATGGTTCTAATTGAGGCATCATCATACTCGTCACACTCCAGCTGAACCTAGCACAATAAATATGTGTTCAATTAGGATCCATCAAATGCTCCCAGCCACCGCTGCTGGAAAAACAAAGGGGGCCCCCGGCCCATGGGCCTCATTCAATCATATTATGATGCTCTTTTTTTTGACCTGTTTCAAATTATCTCTGGGAAAACAAAAACCGTCTTCTCTCCATTTGTGCCAAGACAATTGTTCTTCCTTTTCCAAGTCAAAGACTTTGGCAGATTATTGTCTCTTTGTGCTTGAAAGGTACTAAAGTAGGTGTCAGGTACGATTACAGTCAAGGTCTACACAAACATGCACTCACACACAGAGACAGAGGTTACAGGCCCAGCAGGTGTTTGTATGAGCCTGCAAAAAGAGCCCACATTGCTTCAGTAATTATCAGCCAAGGAAACCATAACAGTGTTCACACAACAGAAGAACGCAAAAACAAAGGAGCCATTCAGCAGCAGAAACACCTAAGGTGTTTTCATAGCGAGGGCCATCTTGTCAGCTGACACAAGCTGCTGAATGAAATGAAAGATAACCACCTCAGGCAGCCAGGTGCTTCTTCCATTTCCAAAAAGTCTCTTGCCAGCACATTGAGTGTGGCTGTGTGTGCGTACTTGTAATAATTTAAACCCAAAGACAAATGAACACAGTCAGATGGATCTGTCTTGATTACAATACTAACAGTGATGGTTTGGTTTGGTGTGTGAGTAATGTTTTCAGACTTAGATCTGTGTTTATGAGGCGGTCACCTTTTTTAAAAGGGAAAATAAAACAGGCCATGCTTTGTAGGTTAGTTGGGGAGTTAGTAAAATGCTCTGACATATTGCCTGTCCTACAGCTTATCAGTATAATCTGCAACTGTTAATGTCTTTCTTCATGCAAAATAAAGGAAAGAAGCAAACCTTGCTTAATGGGTGACAATGACACAACAACAATCTAAACAATTCATGGAAGCATTTTGGACACCAGAGATAGAATCATTTGATGAAAGGTCAGCTGTATGCTGCTTTTAAAAAACATATCCCTTACAGTAAAATTATAGATGAGGCCATTTTTCTTTTTCTTCATTTTTATTACACATACAGCATAACATACAAAAAAAACGTCCTTCTAGTTACAACTATGGAAGAGAGAACAAGTAGATCTTTCCAAATTTCCGTATCAGGGACGAGGCCAACAAGCACTCACTCCGCAAACATGCTGTTAAAAGCAGCATGTTTTTCAGTGGCTAAAATTGAGAGTTTAACCACATGGCTGTGTGTCAGCACAAAGGCTTCTGCATGTGTGCAGGCTCCAAATGAGCAGGAGGAGGGTAGAAGGCTCGTCAAAAGCCTGGCTATAGGAGATGATAAACAATCCAGCTGAAGTCAGCCATAAGGAGAGTCTGCCTGTCAGTCCTCTTACCCTAGAACAGCCTGGGGTTATCATGACGTGCCAGAACATTTGGTGTGAGCGTTTGACTGCTTCACCTCCTAATCGTGCCTCCTCCGGGCAGCGCTCTCCTGGGAGACCTCCCATCCTCTCCTTTTCCTGCTCCCCCTCTTTCAGCAGACTCTCTGTTGTTGTACTGTACTCCACATAACTGTGGATGGAGGAATCTTGTAAAATGTGAGGTTTACAGTGGATGTGTCCATTCTAACCGATCCATAGAAAACTGTATGTTTCTAAACTAACAAACATGTTGTGCTTCCTGTTGTGGATATTTTCGGGGCCTTACTTACTTTTCACTATCATCACAAATGAACTGTTCAAAATATTCTCACTGTTCTCCCTTATGCAGTCAGGACCAGCAAAAAGTCATTAAGCCATTACAAACTTTGAGTATGATCTTTTCATTAGCATAATGTAATTGGTAAGGAGACCACTCACACCAAGTTAGTATTTTATATAATATTTTCTTAAGACAGTGTTGAAAACAACCAGTTAACTTCCATCATGCTAGTGGAAATTACAAATATCAAATGAGACGTATTTTGCAAGCTCGAACCTCACCCACTTGGTATCACAAATTGGTGTATCAACATTGGTTACTAATTGTAGCTCTGTTACCACCAGAGTTGGCATACTGAGGTACCAACACTACATCTGGCAAGGCACCAAGTCTGTGGGCTCTAGCACTTCATCTGCCACCCCTTGAAAAGATTATGGGTTAGGTGGCTGGGTTGTGTGATTGTGACTATTACTGTTTTAAAATGTTGAACGAGACTGGAAATACAGTCATATATACTAAAAATGTCACAATAGAAAGACACCACATGGACTATAAAGATCTACAGCTCAACAGGTGGGTATGTGTGTTGGCAGGAACATGAGCATGGCTAAGACGACTTTTAAGTCCAATTCTGTGAGCATAACAAACACATCAGTACTCTTGGCTGCATTGTCACATCGTATGTAGTATGTATTTATAACTTTATATTTACAAACTACATTTGTTTTCTCAAATCCACTGACCTTTCTATTGCCCAGAAATGTTCATAACAATATAAACATACAGAACATACACTTGCATCCACAGTGTTTGGCCTGTGCAGCAGCAGTTCTGTAGGAGGCACTTAAACACTTCCAGTAAATGTGTAGTACCCTGTGTTTTATTGCTAACTGTATTTAACTCATGTTTGCAGAACGTTATGACCACATGATCTATAAAACTAAATGATGAATGACAAATCCAACTTTTTTTTAAAGTAAACTGCAAAGAAATCCACAGTTACATTCAACACTAGGTATATTTTTACGAGAGGATACAAGCGCTCTTTTCTACATTTTCAGCTCTAATTATTGTCACAGTGTCACAACTATTTTCTCCCTCCATGTAAGCATCTATTTCCGTGGCAGAGGCAGGCTGTTTGTATGTGGCCTGTGCAGGCCACATCTTCCTTTGTGGCTTGTTGTTCTGCGCATTTCTGAACCCACCCATTTATTTTGGTTTGTCATAAACTATATTTATCTTCTTCTCTCTGACAAGTGGGACTTGAAAAAGAACATAGTGTAAAGAGCAAAGACTAACCAGCTCTCCCTTTCTGGCTTTTTCTCAGAGCTGAAGGGAATTACTGTAAGCCTGGAGTATGTACAGTGCCGCCATTCTGTAAGCCAACGTTTTGATTATTCATGCAATGATTTAAGTGGCATGTAATTGTAACTCATAAAAGGGCTTGTTGGTCAACTTGTTGACAAAGACATGCACTAAATACAGTGTCTTATGTCTAACAAAGCTCATGTGCATATGCTCAAGCACCAAAAACAAAAAAAGTACAAGATAGAACACAATGTTTCTATAAAACAAATGTCTGTGAAGAACTGAAGCTTCTCTGTTCACACGTAACTGAAACTATAATGGCTATTTTTATCTGGACTCCAAAGGTAACAAACTAGCCAGGTATCATTCAGTTTCACCACAAAACATTTTGTTCTCACATTCTGTTCTACTCAACTTCAGATTAGATCAGTCAATGGCTGATTGTCAACATGGCCACACTAGAGCTCTGTCAGTATGGGTTTTGAATATTGATACAGGTGTCAATGGTAAGTTGTGTGCCAATGTTGTTTAATGATTTAAATGGCATCATTTGTTTAGGTCAGGTGTTTCTAAAAACCACAAATGTCAGTAAAATCATAGTTGAGATCTTAATTTCTTCATTGTTATAACACATACACCATCACATACAAAAACCTCTCCCCATTCCTTCTAGTTACAACTATGGAATAGAGAACAAGTAGATCTTTCCAAATTTCCGTATCAGGGACGAGGCCAACAAGCTATCACTCCATGCTGTTAAAAGCAGCATGTTTTTCATGTTTCTTGCCTTGTTTCTCAGGCATCAGCAGGTACAAATAGTGCTTTGGCATCTAAACTCGTAATGTTCAAGTTTCACAAATCAGAGTTTATCTTAAAAAGATAGTAAAGTGAAGGGTTTCACAGACTTCGTGTCTACGGAGTTGTTGCTATTTTCAATAAAGTAATAAAAAGGCCTATTTTTTCTTAAATTGCGTATTGCTTTTATAATACTACTGTAGACATCTTAATTCAGAAATAGACAGGGTCAGAATATGTATTGTGTGCCACCCTTCTGGTTAAGAACTGGTGTCTCTGAAACAGTTTTAAGATGATCTCAAACTGGGTTTGCTCTGACTCTTGTTGCTCTTTAAAGAAGCATGCTGACTAAAAGAAAACAGCCCATCCTGTCCACCCACACAAACTTCCCTCTTACTCTAAAAAATTTGACAGCTCCACTCCAAAGAGCATTGCGCAGACTGAGCAAATAAGCCACAGATAGAACTTGGAGGCTTAAATGATGCAAGAGGGTGGGCAGCTACTCAGGAGGATGAATCAGAATTTCTCAGTGCATGGATATACACTCTAAATATGAATTATTAAGTGGCTATCATATCCCCCATAGTATGAAAATAAATCCAGGGTTGGATGGAATGAGAAGGGGCAGAGGTAGTGGACCTGAATACTGATGTGGAAAGAGATCCCAGAGGAGGTACAGGTACTAAAAGGCCGCCAAGAAGCTTGCTTGGATCTCCCACTGCAAGTGCCTGATCGTACCTTTTAACCTCTGACATGGCAGATCACATCACAGTCCAATCAAGGCCGCCAGTGCTCAGGCATCTAACTGGACATTATGATCTGGTGAAGCAAAGTTATTGATAAGAATTACCAAGACACAGCATATTTTGAGCATATTCATGACATAAAAGTTGGTTGCAAAAAAGATTATAGATGATTCGATGATTTGATGATGGATTGGAGAATGTAGATTTGAAGATGAAGCTTTAAGACAATTACAAAGAAGCTGTCATTGGCAATGAAATTGTAATCTGGGATAATGCGGACAGATATGATATATGTGTGCACATAATTATACTCATGAGGTATAGTGACATTAGTATTAGTGAAGTGTAAGTGAGTGTAAGCTCAAGAGTTCAAAAGTCATATGGCCTGAGGGATGAAGCTGTCCCTGATCCTGTTGGTGTGGGACCAACAGACATTTTTAGATGCTGCATTACCATCTGCCAGATGGCAGTAGGCTGAACAGTTTGTGGCTGGGTGATTGGGATCTCTAATGATCCTGTTGGACTCCTTCCTGCCCCCACGGTTGTAGAGTTCTTCTTTGCATCTAAGCTTCATGCTGGTTACGTCGTTTGCCTCTGCTCTGTTCAGCCTAATGTTGATGCAAACAGGCGATACGCTCTATAGTGCACCTGTAGCCTTTGACCTTAACAACCCTGAAGCTGCAGACTCTCTCCAATGTAGTTCATTGATTAAGAGGGGATGTGTCATTCTGCTCCTCTGTCTTTTGTCAGTGATCAATCTGATGACAAACGTGCTCTCAGCCATTCGATGATGCTGTTGAAGCTGTGAGTGGCCATGCAGTTATGCATTAAAGGGAATACAGGAGAGGATTAAGACAAGTGCAAGTGTAGGATCCGATCACTGAGGCAAGTATTGAGCCCAAGGTTTCTGCAATTAGAGGGCACAAGGGTACAGAATGCTGAATGCTCAGTGACATTTTCACATACATGTTCCACTGGTCCAAGTAGGGGAGTGTAGTGTCGAGGGTTACAACAATTGCGTCTGTCGTAAGTTGATCTTATTAGCTTGCAGGCAAACAGAAGTGGGTCCAATGAGTCAGGGAGGTAAGAGGTTATGAACGTTTTGAGATGGTGGAGCTAAGTGCTACTGGTCTTTTCAGGTTTGGGTTCTTTTTAGGGACAGTGTCAAAAGTGGTTGTTCTTCTACATTTGGGGACTGAAGATTGAAGTATTGACAAAATAAAACTGTCTGTAAGGACATATGCCAGAAGATCTGCATATACTTTAAAAGCTTGCGCAGGGATAATATCATCCAGGTGCCTGCATAGAATAACCCCTTTAAAGAAGAAGCATCGATCGGCACTGGATATTACAGGTGGGCAGGGGTCCTGGGCCTTTTGTACTTCCGCAGCTGGGGAGTTGCTCTCAAAGTGTGTAGAAAACAAGTGTACTTCATCTGGGAGGGATGCAGACAAAACCTCAGCGCTGCTGGTTTTTCTTTTGTAGTCAGGGATGGATTGAGGTCCAGAAAACATTAGTCTGTTGATGGGGCTTGGTTGTTAGACTCCTCTTTATCCTCATTATGGCTTCTAGCATTGCCAACAGTTCTTAGGAGCTGGTTGATGCTTAAAGTTTGTCACCGACTTCCTCTTTAACCCAGAGCTTGTGATGTCTATACTGTAATGTTTGGTATGAAGATATTGATTCCTTTGCCTTTTTAGCCAATGACCACATCCATTAAAATGGTTGTTGTTGCAATAAAACATTTCATATAAGTGCTTCAACTAACTCAGAATTTTGTCACTTGAACTGGATTTGGCTGTTCAATATGAAGCTTCATTCCTTAATTGTCAGGTTTAGCCACAGCTAAGTCCTACCGACAGCATCACGGTTACCTTTGCACTAGCATGCATACTGTTGCGCTACTATGCTAAACACCGGTTAGCTTGTCCTAGCTGGTTTGAGGCACATACCTGTCCAACACAGAGAAGGCCAACTCTGCATCGCTCTTTCGCCATGTTCGCCGGTCTGAAGCGGGCCAGTTCCTAATTTGAACCACTCCCACACTCACCTCTACGCTGCGATTGGCTCAGGGAACCACAACAGCTAAACAACAGAATAGATGCAGAGGGAAGGGTCTCACAAGGGTCTGCATACACACTCACCAACACACATGTATAGAGGGCCCATAAGTGATGATTTATATTATATTTGTAAAAGTCTATATTTTATTTTTTCTAGGAAAATTCCAACTTATTATACCTTTAAATTGATTAAAATAGTTGTTTTTTTTAAACATAACACCTGTTTAATCACCGGGTCAGTTTGTTTTTGAGAGGAGATGACCTCAGTAAAAACCTCAGGAACAATTAAAAAAGAGGAATCAAATTCAGACACATTTTGTAAAGCTTACAGCCTGCCATGCAGTTGCGTCTGCATTGCTTTGTGTACAATGATCAATTAGTCAATCAACTTATATTATATCGTGCCTAATCATAACCAAAGGTATCTCAAGACACTACAAAAACAGATGGTATTGGCTGTACTCTTTTTCTTTTTTCTTAAAAAGACAAAAAAAATAACAAAAATTCACTTTGGACATCTTTGACAGAAAACTGCAGCTGTGGATACTGTCTGGACAGGACAGTAAACTTGATAGTGTGGAGCTAAATGTTATTGAGTCTTTCACCACAAGATGGGGTCTGTCTAAGAGGTCTAATTCCTCCGTGCACATGCTCCTGTGGTATGGGGACAAAGTGCCCCAAGACGGTCACAAACCAGAAATACATAGCAACATCATTTGTGTTTCTGACTTTCACATCATTCTCCCTAAATAAAACAATCCCTGAACAGAGCTTAACTGGTCTAGTTACACATCCACTAAAATTTGGGACAACAATTGTCAACTTTACAGGCTTAAAACTTTTAAAAATAGACCGGTCTCTTTTTTTTCTTACAACCTGCTCTCTAATTCAGTAGACACAGCATGTTGAGCGTGCACACACAGAGGAACCCCTGTGTCAATACCAGGCATTTGACTGGCAAAGCAGGAAAAATATTCAGAGTGCAGAGTATGACACACCATTGCCATTTTGCATTACATTACTATTAATTCAGTTAAATTTTTTTTGCCAAAAAAAGGCCTACTGAAGCAGATTTCAATATTTTTGATAAAATTCTGTGTCACATACTGTAAGGTAGCATAATTCAGAAGAAGAGACCTTACTAAAGTTGTTATGGAATCTTGGATTGTGGAAACACGGAGGACACCAGTAAGTTTCAGAGTGACAAAAAGCATACCCGCAAGTCACTCACCTGCCTGCATTCGCACAGCGTGAGAGGAGAAAGACGTGGTGCTGCTGTCCAACATAACTCAGAGCAGCGTACATGGAAGAATTTTTTTATTAAAATCAAATCACAGAGGTCCTGACCTCGCCCAGAAAGGAAAGAAAATAACATACCACAAACCTCACTCGACAGATGTCCTCAAATCCTGTCCATTTAACTCAGACAGCTCACTAATGTCGATCACATTTTTGGGTCTGAAAATCCTTAACTGCACATTAGACAAAAAAAATCACATTCCTGAGTATACTGTTAATGTAAAAATGATATTTTTTTATATAAACCTCTTGTAGGAAGAGCATGTCTTGCTTAGTAATGCTACCAAGGCCAACAGTTATGAGAAAACATATGGAAAACTACAGCCCAACAAAGAACTGTTCAAACAAACTGAGGTTTAAGGCCACAGTAAATTTTCTACACATCAAACTGTTATAGCAAAGAGATGAAAAGCTCAGTGTAGAAAAGGTTTTTCATGGTCCTAGGTCACACTAGATCTAAGCTGCAACATCTTTACACATCACACCTGATCATATGGCTTTAAAAGCTCTAACCCCTGTATGAGTCCTCCACAGAAAAATGTTTGGGAATGAAGCCAACATACCCTAAACCATGTGTGAAGCAGCATCGGGCCGCGCATTGTTGAGCTCAGTCCAGCATATGCTGCAGAGAATGACTTCACATACAGTAGAAGTCAGAGCTATAGTAGAAGTCAGAGCTACCACTTCCAGTACATAAACCTGTTAAAAAACATAAACTATGATCATTTGTACGTCAAATATCTGCAGTAAACTGTCCTATGCTAGTAATATTAGCTAACGCTAACACCATGAGCTTCAGCACCAGTGCAGTGTTGTTACTGAGAGGAAGTGTGTGTATAAAGTATCAGTGTTTTTACAATACATTGGAAATTGTATGTATTTAAAAATGTGAACAGAAATTAGCAGAATGGGAACAGATTTTTGTTTTTTACAAAGAATGAAATACTCACTGTTCTCCATGTTTACCCCTTATCCACGTCTACTTTAAGGAAAATCAGCAAAACAGTGCCTCATAAGCTGACAATATAAACTATATAATAGATATTGTTGATAGGCTATAAAAAGCAGAGACAGACAAGCAGAGAGCTGCTGTTGTTTGTCTGACCGTTCATCGGCCCTATAATTCACTCTTTATGTTGTGATGTCCTGAAATGGGATTTTACAGCCACTGCTCTTATTTCCACATAAAACACAATCTTGTTCTGTATAAGCCTGTTAAGAGAGTATCCAACAGTATCGTGCAAGCCCGCTCCCAAAGCGCCAAAACTACACAACAAAGCATAAAGCCTGTACTGGTGCCAGAGTCTGACCGTCTGTTTTCACTATCACAGCCGGCTGTTTGTTCTTCTCTTCTCTCGCTCTCTCTCTTCTTCCACACCTCTTGCACACATCAAGGAGTATAAAGAAGGGGCAGTACAAGAGGGGGCGTCTAGAATTCACCTTTTATCTCACAAAAAGTATGTGGCAAGTGGAGTGTAGGAAAGCAAAGGAGCCCTAAAGTAATAAGGAAAATTTGAAATCAGGTGTGAGGTGTAGGGATACAGAGGGAAAAAAAGGGAGCAACCGAGGGGAAGAAGAGCGGGGTCTTGTGTTTTTTCTTGAGCATATGTGTCATATTTTCTGATCTGAGGAGGAAATGTTTCAAACGCATACCAGAGAGATACAGACAGCATTGATAGAGCTTCAAAAGTACTGCCAACTACCCACCAACACAGCCTTTGTAAATTAATGAAGTTCGTGGCTCTCTTGGTTCTTTAACACACATGATACCATTTTTTAAAATGTCATTCCACCATATGCCTAAAACATGTTATCATAAACAGTAACTGGACTAGTTATATAGCGCTGTTTCACCCTCTCACACAGACATTCACACACCGATGGCAGAGGCTGCTATGCAAGGCACTTGGTTGCTCATTAGGATTTTATTTATTACTAGGCCGGCACCTAACAATTATTATTTATTGATTAATTTACCAATTATTTTTTCAATTAGTCGAATAATCTAACAACTAATTTATCGATTGTTCTAAAGATTTTTTTTTATTACTTTTTTTTAGTCTCCATTGTCCACGTCACTGTGTGATGATATAAAATCATCATAATGATAACCAGACTCACATCTCTCCTCTCGTCTTGCTGTAACTTTTGTCGTGAAATGCGCATTGAGTGAGTGGTCGAGCAAGTAAGAGAAAGAGAGCAGCAGAGTGACGGTAAATACGAGTGAGAGAAAGTTAGGCTGATCTTTAACAACTGGGCTTCATTCTAAACGTTTGAGGCTCGAGCCAGCGCTCTTACCCCATACTTTGGCAGTTATCTATGAGTGACAAGATCCGTTTCTGCATGCACATAACTTTACAATGCTCCAGCTCTTAACTGTTGGCTGGCCCGGTGGGATGGTCAAACAGCAGTGGGGGGATGGAATTATGGTTCAGTGAAAGTACAGGTGTCGCAACACCCATAACATCCACAGGTGCGACATGCCTGCTCACACACTTTAGAGGATCGACGGCAAGGTCTTTTAGCTAAAGTTTCTTCTCCAGAAGAACTTTGACCTGGCTTGTCTTTGCAACGCATCGATGCACGTAATACAAACCGACGTATTTCTGTAATCGATGATGTCAATGAAGGCTGGGTCCCTACCATCTACATTCACATACACTCACACACCAATGGCTATGCCTTCAGGAACAATTTGGGGCTCGGGGCACTTCGACATGTGGACTGCAGGAACCGGAGATTAACCAGTTTTCCTTTTCCTCATAAACTAAGCTCCTCAAAGCTACTACCAGATAACCTTAATTGAGCTGTAGCTGATTTAAAAATGCTCGTGGTCCATCCATATACAGGAGCCTTTAAGTTGTATAAAAGAGACTGTGAACAAGGGTAAATCAAGTATGGTTAAGTTAATTGCTAGTTACCCTAGTCCTGCAGACAAATCACAGCTGTTGGATTACAGGATAACCTGCTATCTGGCAGAGACAGCACAGCAAACTGCCCAGGAGAGGCCCACAATCACATTAGAGCGAGTGATAATACACGTTAGAGTGGAAGAGTTTTGAAGGCTGTCGATGCAACTGCTGCTGGCTGGACTGTTGAGTGCTATAAGAAGATGTTGATTCTGTGCTGTCTATATATCACTTGACAGGTGACGACAGGGGGAGGTCGGAGGAGAGAAAGTAGTGTTGGGCTCTCAAATGGCGAATCACTCCGGGCAACTAATGAGAGGTGATAGGGACTTATTGACTTGCTTGATGGGCACTCAGTGGCTGACACGGCTGCAAGAAACATACTTCAGCGCTAAAGGAAATGGCCAAGCACGACCAAACCCTTTGCCTGCTAACCTCTTTACACAGAGGTATCCTGAAATAACCCTCCAACCTGCTTTCCCCATCTACCTCCCTCTGGCAACAGGGAGCAATGCATTATGGAGATCGATGCCATATACTCTATTTTCATCCGTCCTCAAAAGTGTCTCACAGAAAGGATCCAGAATCAGTAATTTAATTTCCGTCTACTTGTCCTGGCACAACCTTGACAAGGTTGACTAACTTTTTAGGTTTGTGAACATATAAGAGGACATAAATATAATCATGTGTCATATAGCAGAGAAATCCGAAGACACACTGTTCAAAGTTGTCCAAAGGAGATTCATATATTCACTTTCATATATTTCTAAACAGTGGGTTTTCTTTGTAAACTATTTTGAGGGGATCTATCAGGGAAGAGGCAGTATAAAAGTTGGTAGGCTATGCTATCAACCCGTAACAGGTGTCTCTGGACAGAGAGGACATGACAGAGCTATAGAATACAAGCTCCTCTCTTCAGACCGACTGTAAATTAAGATGAACCTACTTTAGATGAACTCCTAATCAGCCGCCAGACACAGACAATCTCTCTGATGACTGGTGAAGGGTATTCATTGGAGAGGAGTTTAACATCATTGCGTCTGATTGACTGGGCTCTCAACCACCGCAGGTTAAGGGGGCTCCTGGGGTTAGCCTGGTCAGACAGAACAAGAGAGAGCAAGAGAGAGAGACAGGAACAGAGGTAGGGGATGAGAGAGAGGGGGCCCTTCAGTAAATGGGTAGTCCACAGAGACCTGCGCAGCAGTTTAATGGAGCCTCATCACGGCCAGTCTGTCAGTCAGTCAGGTGAAACAAGGTCTAACAGGGTCCTAATGAAGACAGCTTCACACTGAGTTGTCTTCAAACTGCCCAGCTTAAAAAGCAGACACACTTATTATCCATCTTCCATGCTGTGGAATATTGCCCACTCAAAGTCACTTACAACAGCAGAGGAAGATCCAACTTTAGACCAAGGCAGGCAACAACAGACAGTGTTCGTTCTCTTTGGTATGAACATGTCTGAGAAGCAGCACAGGAAAGAGAGTACTGTTGTACTGTACAGCCGTAGCATAGTTGTTGACACAAGGCTTCAGGTTAAATGCTGAAGATAATTACAGCTGTGCTGATACATAGAGTGCATAAAGTAATCCAACTAATATGCAATGTTCCAGTCATGTTACATTGTACATCAGCACTCATGAAATGCCTCGTGTCCTATTAAACATACATTGATAGATGTATCTGTTATGACTCCTATTTGAGACCTCTAACATGTTTTAATTCCTTGTTTTGTTTGGCTTTTTCTGTAATGCTTTGTTTTGCATAGTAAGAAGATATCGAAGATATAAATTACTACAGTTTGCAAATGTTTCCCCAATCTTATTAATAATACAAAAAGCATGACATTGCTTAACTGAGTCATTAAAAATGCATATGCACATTGGGATATAGAGTTCCAACAGATTTATAAAACATTTCCCACTAAATGCTTCTAGCAGCAGGCCTGGAGGGAATTTGCAAGATGATTGAAAGACAAAACTGTAGGTAGATAAAACAAAATTATGGTTTTTGTATTCAAATCAATACCTCACGTACTCCCTTCAATTACCAACAAACTTTCAGACACCTTATGATACCAACCTGGGAAGTTTTGTCTAAGTATATGAGTTGAACACTCTACTTCTGGAAGCCCTTTTGTATTACTACCATGTTTTCTTAAAGACAGCAGCTAACAGGTCTGAGTTTTGTGTTGTGTGGAAAGAAAGAAATGGGTCCTTCTTGGTGTTTATAAAGATTTTCCCTTATGATGTCTGAAGCTCATTCAACAGGCAACATAAAAAATTTGAATTGCTTTTAGGAACAGAAGATAAATTGGAGAGCCAGTCATAGTTACTGTCCATCCCAGCCCAGTAGCATTGCCCTAGGACACAGCCTCTGGGTGGCCCCTAACCAGGCCTTGGCCTGCCGTCTCTACGGTAAGTGCTCTGTCACGAGGCTGCCAGGGGCTACAGCATATGCCACCAAATCCCTGGCGTCTTCCCTCTGGTAAACAGAAGCCCAGCTAATGGAGGTATGATTCTCAGTATGTACGTATGGATGTCTGTCTGTCTGTACCTCAGACTGACCTTAAGCTGGCCCACTCTTCTTCACTGGCAAATGGCTTCACGGCTGGACGATGCTGCATTGCCTGACTCACTACATGTGGGAAATAGAGAGAGAGAAAAAGAGAAATGGGTTAGAGTGAGAGAGACAGAGGGAGACCTCTATACTTCTCCTTGACCTCAGGGTTCAAAGAAAGAAAAAGCTTACTTTGCGAGTCCAGAGCACACCACACATGCAAGCTGAACTGAACATCAGATGTGCAGTGAAAGTAGCCAGGGAACCAAATGAATCTGTGAACTCGTGTTTTATTTGGTGCTGCAGATGTTCATGTTTAGGAAGATTTTAAGCCAACCTGTACCTACCTCGACAAGCAACCTACCACTATCTCACACGTTTCATTGCTCTGATCTGATATCCACATTAACAAAGTAAAGTGTCTGGTATTTACTCTGCATGCTGAAAAGCCACAACTGATTTTCAGCTGTGTGTTGACAGAAGACACTGCCAATTGTAAAATTCGTACTTATCTTACTTATCATAACTCTTAAATGATATTATTGGGGTTAAAATACTGCTGTAAAAGGAGCTGTAAACAAGTTTGTTTATGGTGCGTTTGTGTACGCTGTGACAGACATTGTCAGGACCCGTGATGGACAATTGTACTATTGTATGTTAAGAAGAAAGGATAGCAAACTCTGCACCCAGTGTTATTATCACGTGCTATATTCGACCCCTCATTGTTCAACATATAAACTCAATCTTGACTCATAATGACAGGCTTCTTAGCCGTCCACCTATGTGTAAACAGTCTGCAAAGGCTGCTGAGTGGAAACTGCTGCACTGAGGATCTGACCTACAAGCTTTGGAAAACAAACCTTTCCATGTATTTATTTGTGTTGACTTTGTTTGTACTGCATGCATGCCTGCTGCCAGTCAAGCGTGCCTTGCCCACGCAGTAACCTATGTGCTGGAACACAATCATAGAGCAAAATAGTTTTAATAGACGCTTAGTACTTCTTTCCCTCACAATGGCCAGAGCCCCAGTGTGTGCCTGCCATTCTGTGGGCATCTAACATAATTACAGGGCTTTGTAGGTCTGTATAGGAGTATTGGGGCTAGATAAAGCAGTCATTACTGTACACATACACTGTCGACACACAACCTCAGCGCTGGGTACAAGGCAATCACTACAGCTGTATTATCTTTCCTGTACAAGTCTATAATTAGTTTTCCCCTTGTTACAAAGTAGGCATATGTTTCATGGAAGAATGAAAAGAAACAGATTACTTCAAACCTTAACCCTGTCCTATTTCTCGGAGATAGTTTTATAGCAGGCAAAGATAAGAGGAGAGCTACAGGGAGGGACTTTATAATGTGTCTCGGTATCAGGGAGTATGAGGGGAGTTCAGAGGAAGACTGGAATGAGGAGCCTGGGGCTTATGTCTTCAAATCACAGCTTTCCCAAGCACCGTCTCTGCTTTATAACAGTGAAGATGTTAGAGGGATGGGAATTAGTTTTGACAGTGTACATTATAGATGCTCCTGCACTATGTGTGTGTTCATTAAACACACCCAATAATAATATCAATAATACCAACTTACAATTCCATCTCTAGTGGCAACTATCCAATATTGAGTAATTAGTTTACAATACACTTTCCCCTCTCACATCTACAAGGTATTTTAGGAGTGAAGGGGTTTATGCTGGCATCCATAAAACATAAAGGGGTCACATTTAATTGCAAGGGAGAGAGGAGATGAGACAAGACTAATTATCTTTATAGCCTGGCAGCAATATTTTATTTAACTTCAGCACTGGGTCTCTTGCTTTGTGGTCAGTGGAAAGCGGACATGAGAAGATTTACTCCCCGGAGTGCAGTAAACGAGGGTTTTTGCAGCAGCTATGATTCCCCATCAACTGCCAAAATGACATCAGTAATATACATGATACATGATATATTCATTTTTCATTCGTTCTGTTCTAATTGGCCAAATAAAAAAGGCATTGCACCACTATAATACCACATTCATCTAATGTAATGTCTGGTAAGGTCTAATTTTTTCTTTCTGTTGCAAAACTATTGTTTTGGTTTGTGGGAATTGCTGTAACGCTGAGAAAGTCAAGAGTCTGGGACAAGGAGGTAGTCAAGGGAAAGGCTGTAAGAGAGAGAAAATAGAGGGGAAAGAAGAGAAAAATAAATTGAGTGAAACACCCAGGAACAGAGAGGAGGGCGGGATAGTGGTGTCATGGGAGCTGAGAGAGGCTAGTGCCATGCTATTGAGCGCCTGGAAGAGCACAGTCTCTGATTTCTTCCCTTTCTGCTTTTTTCCCTTTCAAAGAGCACTTGAAAGCTCTTCTGAGGTATCAGGCAGGTGGGAGTGTTATGGTGAGGCGGACTGGGGCCGAGAATGGGCAGGGCTGGGGAAAGCAGCTCCCTCTTTCTCCATCCAACGCACAGAAGTGGGGGACCCAGAGGTCCAAAGGCCCAGTGGCCCAGAGCTCCAGCCAAGCGTCTCTGAGGAGCCTTCAGCCAAGCAGAGGTGGAAATTGGAGGCGTGAGGCCGGGCACCCAGGATGAAGGCTAACCACAAAAGCTGCCTAAAAGTATCCACGCTTGGGAAAAGAAGAGCAACATTGATACATATTTCAAGAGATAGTTCCCGGACATTTTGATCTTTTTTCTTTGTATCCCTTCAATACTGTTCTTAGACTCTGATACACCAACAGTTAAACATCTTTGTCAATAACATATTTTATATTAACATTATCAGTTCCATAAAATATTGATGGCAATAACTAATATACTATAAACTATATCATGCCATGTTAAGGAGCATCCCCTATCAGTGTCATTGTGCCACAATGTGTTTAACAATTGTGCTGTACTGAGTCCTGCATAACACTACTGAAATAAAGTAGGGTAGAAACCAGTATTGACTCCATCCAGATTTTAAAGTTTGCGCTTTAATATAATTGATCAAAACAGTAGCCGGCCTTTGAACGCACCATCCTGTGGGAGTAACTTCAAAAAGTATCAATTATAGAAATCGGCTCAGAGGAGTGGAGTCAATTCCCTATCAATAAAGTATTCAGCGGCAATCACCAGGAGATTAGGAGAGAGATGAGCCAATTGCAAACCCAGAGGACGGCCTAAATCTACTGCATGGTGGATGCTCCAGTAAACTTAGGAGCTTCAGATGATCAAACAGAGGGTATTCCAATCAAACACTGCATGGAGCTACGCTAGAAGAAGCAGTTAATACAGTGTGAAACTCAGGAGAACTGTTTTCAAGCTCTGACTGATAAATGAACTGAGATGTGGCACAAAAGCTTTAGAGCCTGGTGGATACTAATTTATTTGGGCTAATGCCAAGTCCCAAGGGAGTAAAACACTCTGATATCAACAGAATGTCCTATATCAGAGAGGGTTTGTGATTGTACATAGAATAACATTTTTGAATTATTATTGTATTATTATTATTATTATTACTGCTACCACAGCTATCACTTTTTTGTCATCATCATCATGATCATATACTGTAAGTAGCGATAGAAATGCACCCTTTGTTGGTCAAAAACGTTTTCATACTGGTTTACATATACAAGTAGGAAACTATCCTGACCATAGAAACTCTAGCGACAAATGTTCATATAGTTAGTTAACTATAAAGGCAAGTTAACAAGTTAGGTAACAGGTTAAGCCAAATTTCTTTCTTGTGTCTTCTTCTGGAGTGTACAAACAGAAAAAGACTGTGTGCCTGTAATTTAGTCCGAATGACCACATGGTAAGACTCAAAGAGTAATATGAATTGTGGAAAATGGCCCAATTTTCAAAAGCATTACAGGAGCTCAAAATGAACATACCAATTAAATGAATGTTGTGTTTCAAAGACTGCTTGTTTTTAATTATCTGCAAAGTCTAAAACTCTCTAAAATATATCAATTTTAGAAATGCCACATATGTCAGGCCAACCACCCTATTTGGGGTCCAGACTATAAAATGGAGCAACTTTTACTTTCCGCCTCAAAAAATGTACTTGATACTTTGCAGAAAAAATGTGTCTAATAATGTGGAACTGTAAAAAATATTCTGAATACACTCATACGGAATGTGAGAACAACAATACAAAAATATTGAAAATATCAATATACTCTAAGAATGAAGTTCACTTTTGTAATACAACACCAACATTTAGAGGGCATTCACCATCGGTAGAATAAAATACATTAATTCATTGTAAGCATGTTGTTATTTATCTTGATATATTTCTTAGCATGTAGCCTGATTGACCTCACAACACCTTCAACACCTTTCTTAATGATTAGTATACAGGCTTCAGAATATATGATCATTTTTGGTTACCCAAAGCTTCTCCACAGTTTAAGAATGCTTCCTCCGTTGCCGATATGGGGAGACTCACTGACTTAGAAACTGCGGTTAGACAGTACACAGGAGGGGTTGAAAGCAGGTTCAAAGTATACAAGAATTATACTTATTTTCAGGTTCATAGCTAAATTGACTGAACCATTACCTACAATTACCATGACCACCTACAAATACCATTGTAAGCTAGTATAATGAGCTGTATAAATGTTTGTAAATTATATCTGCTGTGGGTTAGGAAAAAAGAAGTTCTGCAAGTGTATGTGCCTGTGTTTGATAAATAGCTCATTCTGTTTCTTACAAACAGATTTGGTTTCAAGTATCCATAACAAATGGAGTCACTGTGGACCTGTGTAAAACACAACCTTAAGTCAGTTGTGGCCTTGCTCTGTTAACTGCTGTTTGTTGGGAGCACAGCCTCTTGCACAGCAAGACATTTTCTTGCATGCCAAGCAAAACTATATACATCAACATATAGTGCATTTTTACAATACATAAAAAAAACCCTGAAAACCCAAATCAAGAAACCTTGAAACACCTGCCTCTGCATTTCATTAAGCCATTGATTAAGCTCTTCTCTCAGCTCTCCAATTTGATCGCAATTCACTCACTAAATCACAAAACCTGTCCAAAAGTTTCCAAAGTCTTTGAACCGCTCAGCCAAAAAACCTATTTATAAAAAATTATTTCTGTGTGCCAATCCTTCAGGATGTTCACAAAGAAATGTAAAAACATGTTTCTATTTTGATGGCTACATAGTTCTTACACATTGAAGAGGAAATTGCTTATTTTTACAGTTGACACAGGAAAATAAGGGAACTAGTTTTCAGCACAAGCTTGTTAAACAATTAAGGGTATCTGTTATCAGATTGTTGACTCTCAAATACATGCCTGCAAAAATATAACAGACAAAAAGAAAAAACACATGTAAAAGCACTCTTTCACCCACATTCATGCATATAAATGTACACCCACTCCTCCACAGTATCAGCATTACACCGTATAGATCTATTGACAGAGCCATGCCATATCAATGACACCTTCAATCTTTACAGGCCCTTCTCCCTGAAAGCCTCTGTTGCGACACAATCATTACAAATTGATTGCAAAATAGCTAACAATCATGATTAAATCATTAAATTCTTGTCTACGCTTCAGAGAATGGGGAGAAAATTAACTTCCCACCAACCTCATTTTTTTCCGAACACGAAATAATGATTTTCTGCCAGTCTAATTACAAAGCCAACATCTGATCAAGCCCGCATCCAGAGGGGATTATCACATGCACCAGTATTAGACCTCATTACCAGCCTGAGTGCAGAATTATTACATCTTGTAATTGGATGGTGAGATTTATATACAGATCAGGCCGGTTTCTGTAAGATTGTAATTACAGGCTTCGTTGGTTAGCCACTTATCACTCAGCAGTGGAGTGCAGGAAATCGGTGCGTGGAAGAGCATTTCATTAATCCCTCACCCTGTCGGCGGGGGGAAACGCTTTACCTTCATGTCTGTTTTAGGGACAACAACATCATTTGTACATCAAATAATTCATCACCACCTCGTTTGCCCTCACCTGGTCAGAGAAGCCCTCAGTTTCCTCAGCTCTTCAATAAGCAATCATGGGAAATTTGTCTGAGTAAATCATCCATTTTTATGGTTGACTGAACCCAATTTTTTTAATTATCCAGATAAATATGTCGAATCTGCCCTCGCAGAAGGATCATGAAGTACCTCAAACCAGAATTAGCTGGCAAGGGTTAACAGGGTAAAGGCAGTTAGACTAGGCTCCAGCTTGCGAGTGCGAGTGTTTGCAATCCATCAGTTTCACCGATGTAAACAGCTAACAGTCCAGACTATCTTCCCCTTCTCTCTTTGGGCAAAGGCCGCTCTAGTTGCCTTAAGTGCAGGTAAAACATTGAATAAACTTTTTCCCCTTAATCTTAAGGAGGCCCTTAATTAATTGACTGAGCTGCTTGTTAAACACCTCACTTTCCTTAGCACAAATCTGCCAAGTGTGATTAGACTGGACCAACGTGCTCCTGTTCATCAGCGCAGCAAGAGAACGAGATGGAGAGGCTTCTTCAGCCATCATCATCATTCCTCATCCCAACTTAAGCTATGGCTGCTCTACTTACAAACAGGTCACTCATGATAAACCAAAGTGAATCTTCTCTGACAATGTCAAGCTCTAACACCTTTTACATATGGTAATAAATTGAAAATGGAACGAAGACAAATCTCAAGGCAAATGAAATGAAAAATGACAGAGGGAGAGAAAACAAGAAATGTGTGTTGTAACATGAAGCTGATGGAACATAACTCATTTGCTGTCGGCCGTACTGCAACTCAGCAAGAAACGCCTTGATCCACGTGTCAGGGCGACACAGGCGGGGAAGAAAAGAAAGCATCAGCACCTCTTCACAGCTAACACCCATACAACTTTCTTTCTCTCTGCATATCACTGAGCCCTCCCCTGTAACAATCAATACAGGACTACATTTTATGAGACAAGGAGTTAACTTGTTCAATTATGCCACAGACAGCTCTATTCTTTTGTAACAAGTAATCTGG
Source organism: Semicossyphus pulcher (assembly GCF_022749685.1). Taxonomy (NCBI): domain Eukaryota; kingdom Metazoa; phylum Chordata; class Actinopteri; order Labriformes; family Labridae; genus Semicossyphus; species Semicossyphus pulcher. Next base: position 19,382,283 of record NW_027211603.1, read on the forward strand.
GTAGTGAAATCAATACTGACAGGCTCACGGCACGCTGGCTAATTTCATATTACCTCCAGCCAATGGCGGAGCAGCTCGTAATGGAGCTGTAGTTCCACTTCATTATAAGAAAGGAGGGGGGGATCAATACTCGCACAGACGCACACAGGCCCACGTTAACACACACATACACCCGCACAAGCAAAAAGGTCTGATTTTCCACACATAGACTAACACAAACACACACGGGCAAAGAGGGCAACACTGCTGCTTCAGAGCCCCCCAGGGGCTACACAGAGCTGTCTGACGCAGGGCAGATGGGTAGGGGGTGGATGGGGTCCAGGGTCATAACCCCCCCAAAATAAATTACACTTCCAATCGTCAGCAAACACACGCATACACGCACTCACAAATACACACCTCTCTTCTGCAAACTGTCAAGCAATCATGAGGGAAATATCCCAGTTTTTATTCACTGCTTTTCCTTTAAGCGCACACCCAGACACACACATGCACACAATTAACACTTGACTCTATCACAACAAGGTCATAATCTGATTCAGAGGTTGACTACTGAGCGGGAAAAGGAAGAAGACGAAGAGAGGGAAAAAAATAAATAAGGGCGGATAACCTTCAGATGGTGGATCAAGTCTTTGACCTCTGCAGCTAATTACAAATTAAACTCCATATCTTCTTTTGTAAGAAAAAAATATCTCCATTCTTTTTTCCCATTATTGTTATCACTCTGTAGGATTAGCTGGGGACTAAGGGGATGATGTTGTCTAAGCCGATGTCAACTGTACAATTACTCGACTCATCCATCCCTTTCCAAGAAAAATAAGACACTGTAGATTAAGATAAGCCGTCTTGAGAAAGAATGAGAGTGTAAAGCCTTTGACAATTACTAACTACACATGGTACAGGGTGACAATTGCTCTTGGTAAACAAACTAAATACTCATTAGACTTAACTCTGACATCCCTTTTTTCATAACTTCCTATTATGCAATTTGAATTTATTGCACTCATTAATAATCTTTACCAGGTTATGCTACAAACACCATGACAGCAGCATCATTCAGCTTTATTTAAGGGCACTCACAGAACGGACGGCTACGTGAGAACACATCTCAACTGCATTAGGAAAGAACCCAATTTAATGCATTTTAATCTAAATATCCCTCAATATGCTTTATTGTTCTCCTTTAATTTCCACGCCACTATTCCATATGGAGCTCCAGTTATCAAGCAGACAGGCTTTATGAGCCCGACAGAGTTGTGCAACGCTGGGGCTCATCAGTCCTGAGCCATTAACAGGCTGGCAATGTCTCAGCAACAGGGGGCACAAGCCCGTAACAAATGCCTGATTTTGGTGGGAATGCTTTTACGACTCAGCTATTCACTGGAGGTATCAAACAATTATTAACAATTACGTGTACACAGCATCCATCACAGGCTGAAATGAGAGACTGGTTGTGTAAAGGTTTAATCTGTGGATCATTGTGAGGTTTCTCTTATTAATTATTACCACAGAGAGTCTGCCAGTTGTTGCCATTCACTACACCAGTGTGGATTAGAGATGTACAAGTCACACATTTAAGTTAAAATTGCTCTATTGCAGCACTAACTCTGTTCAGATAATTGGCATTTTCCTTCTCCCTCTATATGCTCATTGTGTTGGGGTAAAGTGGCTGTGCCTATACATCTCAATGCAACACTTTTGGTAAAAAAAAAAAACGTGGAGCAACACTGTTGTTGGACAATAGCTGCAGGGTAGAATGGGGGAATTAAAGGACAAGCTTACAAAGAAAGTTTGTACATGTAGGCCTAAAGAATTTGATGTCTCAATTATATTTTAGTCTTTCTGCAAAAAAGTGTGGTTATTCCAGAAGTAAAAAGAAAATATTTGGCCATGTTGGTACAATGATGAGGGCGTAACGCATATGGGGGTTTGGACCGCATCTTTCCCCTTGATCCTTAACCTTTCTGCACAGGTGAACTATTCGAAAAGGAAGAGTATCACATGAAACAACTCAGACATTATCCTTCACCACCCACTCCTCTAATGTTGGCTCTTTGGCCTTCGTTGCCCTTGCTCCCCTTTTTCTCATTATTTTGCAACAAAATCAAACCTTAGAAGCAAAGATGGTCTGTAAATTAATTCATTCGTAACGCTGGAAAGAAAATGTAAATCTATTTTTAGAGGAAGAGAAATCCTCCGGTAACATATTGTCAATGACATAAATGCTGAAAAGAGTAGATGTTAAATGCAAATCAGTTAAGACATATGAGACACACATCCTTCTACAGGACTATGTGCATGTAAGTGAGACAGAGACAAAGACAGACACAGGCAGAGCAGAAGTTGAGAGATTGAAGATTCCCACTAACTCTCGCCCATTTTCACCTCCCATTATCTGATTAGCCTCCCATTTCTTCCCCATCAGTGCAGTGACCTGGATTTCGCTAGGATAGTGATGGTCAGCCAGGGCGGGGTCTGGTGAGAGGGGCCAAACCATTTGGGGGTGGCGGAACCATAAATCAGCAGCAGCAGGAGAGAAGAGTGAGGGGGATTTATAAAGATGTTGTGCTCGGCCAGCCCACTTGTGGACACTGTGATGAATTCACAAGCACATTGCCAAGGCAAACTACTTCATTATACCATGGCCCAGTGGTCATTAATCTCCCTGGGAGGCCAGCATCCTGGGGGATCGCCAGACCAGAGAATTTATTCAGGCCTGGAGGTACCCATTTCATTAGCCATTCAATCTGTTCAGTCCCTCTCTCTCTTTCCCTCTCTCTACTTATGATAGCCATATTTTATAATAAAAAGAATCTCAATTTCTCTCTTTTTCCGTATGTTATCCTCATTATAACATATAAAAATATTTTCAAATGAGATTCTCCTAAATAGTGATTGCATTCAGATACTGGCTTTTTTATACATGGCTTCGATTTTACTGTTGAATTTGTACTGACAACGTGTTTCTGGTTTGAAAATCAAGTGTGTATGTACGAATGCATCATATCTGATGATGACTACCATATACCATAGTCGTGCCTATTTTTGAGTATCCACTGAGAAAAAATGAATAAACAGAACATTGTGTAGTTGCACGCAAGCACAGGTGCAACAGACATTGTCCCAGCCCTCATGACAACGAAGTGAGGCAGAGGAGAGATTCCCAGAGGTATACTCTCAACTGGCGACTTCGGTCCTGTAATGGTGTCATTACTGGGGGCAAGTGTTGCCGGCCCAACATGTTATGGAAGGACCAACATCCAGTGATTACTTATTAATGCTATAACTTCTTATTCCACACACACATGGAGAAAACAAATATGCTATCCCCCCTGTCTATTACCGTGATCAAACAGATGCACCTGGCCACAGACACAATACTGCATACACGCACACAACGGTGCTTGAGCACAAACACATGCTTTGTGGGGAATCAAGGTTCAAATGACATTGTGAATGCGAGAGGATATCGATATTTATCTGCAGCCAGGGCTTGCTAAACAACTCCAGTTAGTTGTAGTGGCATTACATGGAAATGCCAATTGGCAACACTGTGTCAGACACAACCACAAACACTTATGCAGATTATTCTTGTCTGACACACACAGACATACACTGGCTCGCTATCTCTCACACACAGCCCAGGAAACACTCACATTAAATACATCGCATTGAAATTCCTGCCATGTTGTGAGGTCTGTAATACCATCATGTCAGCCAAACACAGTATCACCCTCAGTCTGTTATCATGTGATCAGGCCTTACATCTCAAAATGTAGGCTTCATCTTTCTATGTTCCCTCGCTCCTCTCCCTGAAGGATTTAACTATATATACTGTATATATATATATATATATATATATATATGTGTGTGTGGAATAATTTCATCAACCAAGCTGTGTCCTGGGGGACCCCTTCCACTTTAAACACTTAACGGGTTAAATAAATAATGATGGCTTGCACACTGTGTGTGTGTTAACGTTAACGGCACCAGCCACTAGCCCCGGGTCCCACAGCAGCAGGAGTCCTTAAAGCGAATAATTTGCTTCCGCTCAGGCCGCCTCACTGTAGCCATTCGCCAAGCAGATTATGGGCCTTTAAGTAGCAGCCAGGCCTGAAATGTGACTCTAGGGCTCACAGGCTGTCAGGGAGGAGGCAAGACTCCTCAGAGAGAAACAGTGGGACAGGGACAGAGAGGGATGGTGACTGACAGTTAGGTGAAACGCTAATCTATAAATATGCAGGTAAATAAGAGATGGTTAGAGACATCGGGCAGTGAGGGGATTTGCAGAGACAACTTGGTAACACGCACGTTATTCAGTTTTAAGCTGAGTTAGGCAAGTTTGGAGACACTGAAAAGGTCAGCTAGATTTTGAAAGCATCTCACTGTAAAAATGCCAAAGACTCTCACCTCAACATGCACGCCCTTCTCAATACTGATGCAATACAAGTCCACGAGACAGTGTTGGGATGAGGAGCAAAGTGCATCATTGTCATCACTAACTGCATCTACTACCATTATCTGCTATTGTAGTGCAACTTCCTACAGATTAAAGCTTGCAGAAGACTCAGATCATGTCCATGAGGTCACGGACAGAGGTGGTGCAGGTAGGCAGGCAGATAGAAAGACAAGCAGGTAAGCTATCCAAATATTATAACCTGTTGCTAGGTAGAATAAAATACAATAATCAGATGAGTGCAAAAGCTTAATTGAAATCAGATGTGCATCAGTCAGTTTGTTAAAAGCACCTGCCAAATTCCCAAACGGTTATATGAAACCATGATCAGAATCTGTAATAGGAACCCAGCACAAATGACAGAATTGACAGCATTAGACTTTTTGCTCACTGGGTTGAAGTGTTGCAGGAGTTAATTTAGCCAAACTGAAGAAAGCACCTTTCCTCTCCTGATCCAACCAGTTCACTGCAGCTCCTTCCTCTTCTTCCATTAGATCCTTAACAAGGCAAAAAAAGAAATCACAAACTTCAGCAACTCAATTTAGTTAGAGACATTGTTTTTAAAATGTTCAAGGGTTACATTCTACAACCCATTTTTAATGTATATAACTAAATGAGAAAAAATTGGATTACATGTAGATAGATCAATTAAAACAGAAATACATAAAAGCCTAAATAAAGAATTATGGGTATCTAACTTGAACACATTTACTATCCCCTTCATGTTTATTGTTGACTCCTACCAACTGCTAGTAAGTGCTTGCTTATGCATAACTAGGCAAAACGTACTTTATACAACAGAGTAAGAAGCCAAATAAATTGCACTTGTTAAAAGGAGCAAAGACAGGGTTTTGAGACACACAACACTTCCTATAGTGATCGAATTATAAGATAAAATGCTTAAGTGTGTGCGTGTGTTGTCATCTGTGTGTGATTATGTCTATTCAGAGCCCTCGTCCTGGGTTTGGAGCTTACGATGATAACCCTATTAAGATATCAGGCTTTAATTCAAACAGCTTTCCTGACAAAAAGTAATCAATAGCATCTTTCCCTAAACCTTTCCTCTCATTTTTCTTTGTAAGCCCAGCACGTCCAGACTCAACTTTACATCTGGTTTTTCACTCTAAACAAGGCCAGGATCTAGGAAAACCCTGGAGAAAGCGAGAAGACACCATCAGTTGATCTATCTTGCCATCTCCTCTGAAGAGAGGACAGAAACATCAAATCCCCCTGAAACAGACATCTGAACATCAATACATGGTCTCCGCCCCTCCAATGTGACAGTAAAAGCCATATTGATTTCTACCCAGATTAAGGATACTACTGGGAGCAATTTAAACATGGAAGCTGAAGTGTCCCGCCACAATAGTGAGTGATGTCTTTCAACGTGTATAATCACACAGACGCTGTGCATTTTGGAGGAGCAGGAGTCCATATCACAAAAAAGTAAATGACTGCTATCTCATAGACATTAGCTACTGGAATAAAAAGATTTAAATAGCCTACATTTGCTTGTTACTGCAAATCACTGCATTATTGATTACCTTTGTATTGTTTTTCAACAAATGTCAGTCAGTAAGTGAATATGCACACTGCCCAGACAATGCCCAACTCACCTCAACATGCTGGTTGCAGTCTTTAGAACGTTCCGAAAACCAACCGCCAGCTCCACACTGCCCAGACACAGCTCACAGGAAGAGATGGTTAATGTTCCGCACGCGAGTATAGGCTAGTTGTCAAGAGAACGCACTCTCAGAATGTTGCGGTTTGTTGCGGACATTGGTACGACTTCCCACGACTCCACCAAACCCGACTGGACATGTCAAACTCAAACAACTGAGCAGTGTGCAGCCACCTTTACTAACTAGCTTAAATTACAACTGGACGGTTTGTGACATTTAATAAGCTGAGCAGTTGACCCAACCTTCAAAAACAAATTGCTAGTAAATTTATTTAGAAGAACAATCATTTTAGTTATCGTCAGTAGACATAAAATTGAGTATGGTCAAAATGCTTCGTCTTGCAAGCAATGACGCTACTCGTAGCAACTAACGTTCAAGCTAGCTTGCAAATTAAACCAAGCAACTGATGCTAAAAATACTCCTGTTTGTGTATCAAGTAATTCGGTGCGTTTTGGGGTTTTTTTGGTAAGGTGGGTAAACAATGTCAACACTGAAAACAGGTGCAGAAAAGAAGAAGGTTTAAGTTAAAAGGTGTATCTTACTGAAGTTAGGGCTCAAACGGGCTAACCAGCAGTTTTGTTCGCTTTGCGCGTAATCTTCCAAAACAACAAACTCTGCGCGTGCGTTCATGACGTCACCAAACGTAGCGTAACGTAACCTCCTCCGCCGCGCGTGAGCCGCTTTTCCAATTGATGTCAACTGGCAATAAAAGTAAACAGCGAGCCAGTATTAACTAACCCCGGAAGAACAAATAAACAGGTATGTAATGTATTCCTTAAATCTCCGGAATCACACTTTAGGAAATATAAAAAAGTAAAAGAAAGTGTTAAAGATGAGAGAAAACACAGATGCTTAGGTAGCATATAATAGCACAAATTTATTAATTATGTATATGTCCTGATGTTCCAGTTTCACAACTTGTGAAGAGCTGGAACTGTTTGTATTCTATCATAAGTGAAAGTAAAAGAGATTATAAAATTATGTTTCATGTTTGAGTTGTCGTGAAACCTAAAGTCGTTTGTTTGGTGATGGAAGCAAGGCATGTATAGGCGTGTAGAGCACTGCCAAAAATTATCATTATGCATAACAATAATGATGAATATGAACGCAATTGCACCTTATACAATTATACATTTATATCTATATATTTCTATTTGTTTTAAATTAAAGTTTTTCTGTTTTCATCCTTTATAAATCATCCTGAGGCTATAAATTGCATTAACAGCATGATTCAGCACACACTCATCATAGGAGAAGGCATCCTGCGTGTGTCCCTGTCAAGCTTTGAGGTTATTGCTAGCACCATTTTAACCATCATTCATGACTATCATATTAACACTACAAACACAGATGCACTCGGGCTCCTACAGATGTGCGAGCAAATGCATGCATCCAGATTTTCCTTCCCCCAGCTGCGCGGCAGTGCTGAGGCCATGTATCCTGATGGCACTGATGATGCTTCATGCAGCCCTTAGGCCTCTGAAGGTTAACTCCCTGACCTCTGTGGTCTCCTGGCTGAGTGCTGCTGTGATAGATAGGCCTGCTCACAGATAGAGAGGCTGTCCTGACTCAACAGAGAGAGCACATACACTACATTTTTAATATTGTTTCATATTTGAAAATAGATAGAGCTAAATATTTCTAAAGTAGAAGTTCTGGCATTTGTTCAATGGGTCAAGAATAATTATATATATTGACAATATTATTTACCTACCATGAATATAACTTGTGACATCCATACAACATAATCCTTGGACAAATGTATTACGTGATATTCATTACATTATTTTTATTTTGTCTGGTACACTTGAAAATAATATATGTGTGCAATGTATTCTTCTATGATGCATATCAAATTTCCATTTAATGCTCTTTAGCTGTACCTTTCGCAAACTGAAAGTTTGTCATTATGCCGTACACTTAAGCTGCAGCCATCATGGAATTCAGACAACATAGGGCCTTGATATAATCACACAATTCAACATCAAAGTTTGTAGTAATTGAAGTGCACTTGTAACCCAAGAATATAATGTAGTTTGGGTTGTGTTAGCATGGCCTTCAATTACCAGTGCTTTCTTTGATAGAGGGCTCATCCTATCAGTACACACTGCATGTTAGGCATCAATATCCCACCTGGGGAAAACAACTAGGAGAAATGGTAATGGTGGAGGAGAAGGGAGGCAGAGGAAAAACAGTGAGGATAAGAAAAGGGGCACAAAGCTAGAAAGAGGAATGAAAGATGGGGTTAAGAGACGCATGAAAGACTTCGAGGGAAATGGAGAGAAACAATGTTTTTCAACCTAATGAAACAACATCACAGTCAAAACAATCAAAGCCAAGGCGACACCCGAACATGCGTGCACTTGAACTTGGCTAAATGTTGCTCTTGAACGTGTCATAGGTGCTGCGAAAAACAAGCCATTAGAGCCGGTTCAGGTAAACAAAATAGGACTCCAGCAAGAACAAGCACCATTGAAAGGGGGGGGGGGGCGTCTTTGAAGTGGCTCGGAGTATTCCCCTGACACCTCTGAGATATTTATTTGAATAATGTGCAGATTCACACCCGAGTGAGCAGAGATCTGTACGCAGGGTGGGAAGATGACAGGGTTTAATTTCCAACTCTACTGAGAGGGGTTGAGAGAGCAAGGGAGGGAGAGAGAGGGGAGAGAGACAAGGGAATTAAAGAGAGAGAAAGGGGGAGAGAAATAAAGAGCTAGATGGGAGATGAGGAAGGCAGATGGAGGTATATCGGATTCCCTAAAAACATTTTGACATTTTAAACCTAAGGCAGTTTGCAGGCAGTAAATAAAGGGAAGGGGATCAATAGCAGTCAGTGATAAGGGGATAAAGCAGCTAAATATGAAATACAGCCTAACAAAATGGTATGGATTTCCAATGGGGCCACGTGACAGCTGCTTTGAAATGCAAATAGTAACTTATGCACATTGTCCTTCTCAGGCCCGGCCACCTATTGATCTGCTAAAACAAATTCTATTGATCATTGAATATTTAATGGGGATAATTAAATCTCTCACGGAGGTACTTACACCCCATTTCCAGGTTTCATCGTCTCACTCAGGAGACCTGCCTTTGACTCGCTGAGGCTCAGTGGAGAATAGCACGCAGCTAATTGCAATAAAACTAGATATTGAGTTCATGTTGGGAATAGTGCACAGGCTGTTTCCTGTCAACCTGCGTGTTCCTCGCAGGGGAGGAGACATGTCGGCTAAAAATGTGAAGTGAAAATCACCTTGTACCGTTCTAATTGAGGTGGTCAATTAGCAGCGAATGTTGTAAACTGTTCCTGCCCTACGGTGCATTTCAGAGAGCTAATGTGCTGAAAATGGTACAATTGGAATTCAACTTATGTGCTGAGAAAATTACTTAGTGGCTGAGTGAGAAACTAATAATACAGGAAATACATGGGGGGAATAATGAAGTGAAAAGCAGTGCACTTTAAATGTATCAATTATTACTTCTTCTACAATCCAAAAGCTTAGTGATTTCTGAACCGTGTGTCTCGATATATCTCAATACCACCAAATGAGCTTAAGCACCATTTCACCAACACTTGCTGTCATGTGTCCATTTTAATCACTTTAAAGTGGACGTTAACACCATCAGCTTTAAATATATACTAGAACATATTTTGATATTGTATATTTATGCTTGCTGACATATTGACCTGTTTATTAAACATTTCCAAATAGGCTGAGCTACTCAATCTACAACTCAGTGTACCCTTAGTTTGTAATCACTGTTGCATCTTGTGTGTTTAATATATGAAATTATAGATATGATTCAGATATATTAATTGGAGCTGAATTATACTGTATGGAATATATGCATAAGCTTGTTGCTGTGGGTGTAACCTTTATGGGTAGAATATAACACCATTTGTACACTTCTGCACTTGTACCTAAAGTAACCAAAATGTAGTTCTGCAAATCACCAAACTCAGTTGTACAATCGTGTACATCTAAAAAGTTAAAACATGTCAACATTGTTCTCTTTATGGCCTATATTGTTTTATGTTTCTTTTAATAGTGTACTTTGTTCACAAAAGTGAACTGCTATTGTACTTCTATTGTCTAGTGTATGTTATATCTTTAGAAGCCACTATAAAAAAGGAGCTACAATGAGGTTAAGGTAAACTCCGGCCTTATTTGCCATGCTGCAGGTATGTTCTGGTTTGAAATGTAACAGAGGTTAGATTTGACCATTTCATTGAATAGTTTTAACTAGGGATGCACGATATTGGATTTTTTGCCGATATCCGATATGCCGATATTTTACAACTCATTTAGCCGATTACCGATACTGATACCTATATTTCTTTCCCGCACACCTAATTGCAGAGATCATCAACTCTCTTCTGTATTGGAATTAGCGTACAGTATAATGGTGATACTCTTATCACATTTGTTACAACGGTCGGGGTGACAGGTCTTGAGATGTTTAATCAACATTGTAGTGTTGAAAGACTTTGCCTTGGCTCCTCCTCGCATCACCGAAGCTGAGCAGTCATTGCAAATAGTAGTTTTGCTCTCTATTTCGGACACACACCATGGACATTTTGGCTTCTAACTCTCTCATGCTGCAGGTAGACACACGTGACGTCATCACGCTGCGCCACGCAGGTCTTCTTCGCGCCGGGGACATTGCGCCGAGGTCGGGCATTTAATCAAGTATGCAGCAGCCCATGGCGTGTTGGCCGATATCCGATAGTTCATTTTTAAGCCAATATCGGCTGATACCGATAACGTGGCGATAATATGGTGCATCCCTAGTTTTAACTTTAAAAACCAATGTGTTGAATGTCCACTGTTCATGTCAGAAGTAGCCTATTGTTTTTAGGGAGGATATCTTATATAGCTCCTTATTGGACATTTTTCACTTACTTTATAATAGCTCCAAACCTGTCGCTGTCTCTAAAACCACGATTAATGGTTTTTTCCACATATAATAATAACTGAATGTCTTTTTACTGTATACACGAAGTTCATATCAAACTTTTCATCCCACAGTTTGACAGCAAACGAGCCCAACACCCAAGATACCACCTTGTTCTGAGGATCCACTTCTCGACTCTCTTTGAGATCACCAATCTAGCAATGTCCTTACACTGATGGGGCAAAGACATGAGGGAAGAAATATCTCCTTAATCGATTGACATAATTTATGACATTAAGAGACTGGCAAACAGGAAAAGGTTGCTGTCTGGATGGTATTAGAGGGCAGCTCTCACTGCATGGGCCAGTGTTAAACAAAGTGCCAATCAATAGCCCTTTTATTAGTGACCGCAATCAATGTAGTGCTGACTGAGTGAGCCAATTAACGCTATCGACCGCCTGGGCAGAAGAAAGGGAAGAAGAGAAGCGGACGGGGGCGTAGAGGAGAGATAGCAAAGGAAATATGGGAGACGATAGCAGAGGATGAGCCGAAGTGTCCTCCTCAGGTCTTGTTTTCCTTCTCATCTGTAGGGAGGGGGGCAGCGATGGAGAGAGGAGACCAGATTCCCACCAAGCGAGGGGCCCCAGGGGTCTGCAGCCGAGGACACCCTGACAGAAAGCAGAGGCCGCCTATCTCCCAGGAGGAAGTGAGTGTGCGTATACGTGTGTAGCAGTCGTGGTGGGGGCTGTATTTTAGTTTTCGTGCACATCATCTTGTGGTGCTGGGGTTGAGCTGCACTGGGAACGCTGCAGCACTCGTCTTCTCACCGCTGGTTCTGAATAGTAATGAGGTCATAAGGCTGTAAGGTCCCTGTGCACGCCCCAATCCACCTCTCTGCCCAAGAGGCTGACCAGTGTGTGTATGTCTGTCTGCTTGTGTCTGTGTGTGTGAGATAATCTAGGCATGGGGACATGCATTACATAACTTCCTGTGGCCTCTGTATAATACTGAAACTGCATGTGACATTAAATTTAACAGCTGTTCGACTTGTCAAAGTTGACTGCAATTGAGAGGAAACCTTTTCAGAACCTCTTTGGAAGTTGCCATGGTATAACTTCTAAAGAGTATATTCTAATAGCTTTGGAAAAATACAGTATTTGTGTTTGTATGTTTTGGTTCCCAAAGAAAAACGGGTCAGGAGGACATCTGCTTCATGTCAGCTGGCAGTGTAAGCACTTGTTTTCGGGGTTATCTGGCTCCCTCTATCAGCCTGTGGTCAGAACATGGACCTCTCCTTCCTGAAGGAAACCCTCCGAACCAGCGTGCCGACAGCTGGAGGAGAGAGAGAGGAGAGGAAGGACTGTTAGAAAGTGGAAGGAAGAGGACGGGGAGAAGGATGAATGGGGAAGAGACCGTAGGAAATGACAATGTGTGTGAAGCGAAAAGCCCCCGGCTAGGACCCCCTCACCCTGGGGGAGGACTGGGGGCTACAAGACTTCAGCCTCAGTGCTCAGTCCTACATCTGTCCCTGATGACCGTCCACAGCCGTCTCATCGCATGTGGACAACCCTTGCTTACAGTATGTTGCTTTATATACAGTAGACTTATGTTTGCTGAAATTGTGCCTACAATTTGAGGTAGAAGTGAAATAATATTTCAAGGTAGTTTACTTAAGATGAAAAATATTTCCTCTTCTTGTAAAAATATATTCTTACTTCCAGTGCAATGATTACAGACATACAGTGACTCAAAATATACTGAAATACATGCAAGTAGGAAATGTAATATGTTTAAGTATGTAGGTGACTGGTTTTTAATAAGTATGTAGTTAAAGTCGAGGTGAAATGAAAAGATCATTTTAATCCTTTTAGATCACATCCCCGGTAATATTGTGCATCTATTTGACAATATAGGCAAAAAAAAATATACAGAAAATCCATTTCTTCGTATTCTTACATCAAAATCAGATAATTTTTTCTTCCTGTAAGAAAAAAATATCCCGTGTGCTTGCGTAAGCTAGGACCAACCAATTTCAACCAATCAATCTGCAACATTTAGCCGCTGAGCACCAAGAACGCTCGGTCAGTTAGCTAGCTACTGCACTGTGGAGAACGTCTGTCTACGCCCACTTCTCAACGATCAAATCAAATCCCTCTAATGATATGTCCCGCCTGCACGTCCTGTTTCACTCGGAAATACGTCACGATACAGAAGCTAGATACTCTCGAAATGCCATTTCATCTCGACTTTAAATACAATATGTGCACAGTCTGTGATATTGTCTGCTACCATATGTATTAATTATTCTGTGTTTATACGATGTGTGCTCGTGGAAGAACATCTGTTTTAATAAAATGATCTAAATTTATATATACGAAAAATGTAATGTAATGAAATAGGCTATAACACAATTAAAAGTGAAACAACTTGATTCTAACAATACTTAAAAAAGAGTGTTTTTATGTTTAGTTTATGTTCTAAAATGACTGGAATTGTTTTATCCACAATGGTTGAGTTTCTTATATTCAAAGATGTTAACAAAGGAATATGATGGAAATGGAAATGTGTCAACAAACACATTATACTCCAGTACATCAAATGAAATTCAATTCACTTCTCAAACTGTTTTATTTATCCTTTAATCATATTCATCTGAAAACGTGTACATGCACTGCAGTGTGTATTGATTACTGTACTGTATCATATTTTTGGGGATATTTGATGTTCAGTTACTTATATTGGTGCGGCTTTGGCTCAGAGGTAGAGTCGGTCATCTTTCAATCGGAAGGTTGGAGGTTTGATCCCCAGCTCCATCACTCTTGGGCAAGACACTGAATCCAAAAATGCTCCTGGTGGCATAGCCATCGGTGTATGGATGTGATGACTGATTGACAGTTGGGCACTTTACGCAGCCTTTGCCATCAGTGTATGAATGTGTGTGTGAATGGGTGAACGTGACATGTTGTGTAAAAGCAGCTTTGAGGGGCTGCTAGCCTAGAAAGTGCAGTCCATTTACCATCTATTTTGTCTGGATGACATTGGTGCTGACACAAGCAAGAACACAACACGAGGAACATACTGTAGTCCACAAGACCATCTCAAGGTATACACTACATATAGGTCAGGTGAAGCTGAGGGCCAAAAGAGCAGGTCAGAAAAAACAGAGGAGCAGAAATAAAAGACAAGTGATGGAGAGAAAGACAGAGGCAGGTAAAGGAGTGTAACTGCAGCTGACAGAATACCTCCAGCAGTTTGTGATGAGGAAGCCTCAGATGAAGAGGAGTGAAGTGAGCCCCAAAGCCGGGGCTAAGTGAGCAGATTACAGGACCGCACAGGGCTATCACTCTTCCACTGCTTTTGCTCGTCTACTGGCAAAGGTCAAGCACCTACTACATCCACACAGTCTGCAGTGTACACACACACACACACACACACACACACACACAAAGATACAAAACACGATCACCATGAAGACAGAGACACTATTAATGAAGCTAACAGCAACATCAATGTGAACCCTGAGCCATTATCTGACCCCTTTCATGGTTTGAGTCAGGGTATAGCATTGTGACACTGATCTCTTTAAAACATAAAATGTTGTGTCACAACATCCTCCCTGCACCACACTGTCCCCAGAAGATCATTTGCAGAATCAATGTTATTACCAGGTGTGTTGTTTACATTTATAAGATATAACCATTCATTTGTTGAGTTAGCTAAAGTACTGAATGAATGTGTTGGCTGTTATTTGGTAAAAGGCTGTTTTAAATGTAGGCCTATGTTCCAGCCAAAGATGTAGTTTAAGGAGTGAAATGCAACTTTGTATTGTTTCTAAATCTAAAGCCAAGATGAACTCTTTTTGTAGTTTGCGAAGTCACACACAGTAATGAAACAGTTAGTCAAACACCAATTTATCTGTAGCATTCGCAGGTCCTTTTCCTTCATGTAAGAGGAATAACAATTGAGTAGACGACTTATGAACCTCTAATTCTCGCAGATACACAAAACTCAAAATATTTTAGCTACACTTAAATACATAACTTCTCATTTTAATCATCTCAATCTCGATTTCCGCATATCAAAGCTAAGCATCAGTCAGTGTGTGAAAATATGACTATATATAGCTAATGTTGATTAGATGATCTCTGAAATCTTCAGCTATCAAAAGTTATTTACCAGCAGTCTGTCAATAAGTGGAAAAAGTTGTCAGTACTAATATAATTTCACTATATCTAGTAAATTGGTTTGATTTTTTTTTCAACTTTAAAGCTCCTGTGAGGAACTTTTGGTTTGTGTTGATTTTGGCGCCCCCTGTGGACAAAGCCGTACCTCTTATGTCTTTGCTGAGTTTGCCCTGTTCATGTTTAAGTGGTGGTTTTTAACAAAAAAAATCTCCTTCTTTCTTTAAAGGTATAATAAGTAGGATGTTCCTGGTTTTATAAAATATAAACTTTTAAAAATGTAATATAATATAAATAATCACTTATGGTTACATGTGTGTTGGTGAGTGTGTGTGCAGACCTGTGTGAGACCCTTCTCTCTGCATCTATTCTGTTGTTTTGCTTTGCACGGGACGTTTTCAAAGCAAAATTTTATTATACTAGAAAATGAAGATTTCAGAGATCATCTAATAAACATTAGCATGCTAGCGCAAAGCTAACCGACGTTTAGCATGCTAGCGCTAAGGTAACCGGCGGTTAGCATGCTAGCGCAAAGGTAACCATGGGGCTGTCAGTGTTAGCTCGGCGGAGTGGGCATGTTCTCGCATGAGAGAATGAGAGTGAGCTTCTTGTGACGAAGAGAGCCGAATATGTTGTTGACAAAATGCAAGGAAAAATCCCACTTATTATACCTTTAACAGTCATCTGTATCACTCACTTTAAATTGTTGTCCTGGAAAATGTAAACAAAGGCAGCGTCCAGTTAATCGCTTCGTCTGACACCTACCCCCTGTATAGAAATAATCGATCTTGTTGCTGATGGTCTAGTTTGCTTTTGTAGCTCATATAGAGTCATCAGCATACATTTCAGTCTGTTTCATAACCAGCTAGAAACTCCACACAGGAGCTTTAAGTAAAATACTGATAAAACAGTGAGATAATAAGTTGTATTCTAATGAAATGCAGTAGGCCTAGTTTTTCACCCTACTTTTTCCTCCATGTATTTTTCTCCTCCGTACTTTATTTTGTGTAATTAAAAAGGTATTAGTTATACAGTATGTCTGAAATAACATGTCTGATACTAATTCTTGTGTTACACCAATGTAATTTAGTAACAGCCAAAAAGTGCACAGCTTTTACTATATTGATTAATGCTTCCCTAGGAAGGAGCACAACCAAGAGGCCCACTAATTGCCCTATTTGACCCCCTCCTACACATTCTGCTTGTAGTATGACAGAATTTAGGGATACAAACCTTTGTCCACATGCAGTTACCATCATTGTAATGTAATAACTTATTATGAGAATGTGAGCTTTCAGTATAGTTAGTACGTTTTAGCTAGGGTGCAAGTGCAAGTATGTTATTTGTTACATACAGTATGTAATGCAAGCACTTTATCATAAAGATACAAAACTATGTGCATTAGTATTTCTTCACATTTTTGCAGCTCGTAGCTAAAACACTTGCTCTACTTTGGCACTGATGTGCACTTCAATCTCTGTGTGTTTTCTCCCCTATTTAGCCTAAAGGTAACACTGTATATTTACTCTCAACACCTTGGGGTGACACTGCTGTGCTTGCCGCCTGGAATTTAAGCCTCGCTCCATACCAAAGAGCTGTTTTACAGCCCTCTCAGACGCCGCCTGTGTCGATTTGTTTTCCCACAAGCAAAGTAAACACAACACTTGTTGAAGGACCCTCATTCACCGTATATTTAAAAGGAATTCTGTCTCCACCCCGGCCCCTCCTCCTCCCCCTGTACACTACTTTTCTCTCCATCTTTTACCCCTTATCATTCTTAGAGTAAATAACCTTGAGATACAAAAGACACATCCACATTCTCGATATCTTAACCTCAAAATGGAAAACATCTTGAACTGAGCAGGGAAAGAGGATCCTAAAACAAGCCAAGTTAAAGCATTTCAAGGACACTGCCCCCTTATTTAGAGGCGTCCCTGTTACCCCGGAGCAGGGGGCCTCGTGGAGATCCGATCCAGTATTTTTGCTTTCTCCAAAGTAAGCTTGACAATCTGCAAATCAGAAATTAGTCCTAACAAGGCAACGTTGAAACAAAAGTGTGTGTTTTTTCCCTGTAATCTGATGATGTATTGGCCATGAGGCCGAGGTCAGGGTTCACTCAGCAACCATGTACTAAGCTTGCTTACATTAACCAGTGAAAAGGCTAATCAGAGGTATATGATTTCACCTTCTCTGCGCTCAACAGGACCTTTTGATGTTGGCAACCATGTAACATCTGCTTTTAAGCTGGATGGATTGCGGGAGCCCCGTTCATTTTTTTCCTTCGTCCTTAAGTAGATCCGCTATTCGCCAAGGTTAAATGAGGAAAAAACTTTGTTCAGACCAACTGATAGAGCTTGGATTCCAAAAAATAAGGGAAATTAAATATCCATGTAAGAGTCCAAATCTGACTGATGAGGCAAACACTTTAGGAAGGAGAAAGCATAACATCATGCTGGTTTATGCTGGATTTTATTAGTGTGTGAGTCTGTGCTTTGTGAAAGGACTTCGCATAAATTTAAGATTGAAACACGCAAGGGATATTTTTTCTTTTAAATGCAATAAGGCTCAAAAAGAAGTGTTTGTAGTCGAGTTAAGGAAAGAGTGTTTGGAAAAACAGTGTAGTTGGTTTTGTCATGTTGTAGCACTCTGGTCGCAGAGCTTGTCAGACCTCTGCGTGTGTTAACACAATACACATTAATGGTTAAGGATGGAGAGAAATGTCAGGACAAGACAATACACCATCATTAGCCCTGCGGCCTGACACGGTGCGCCTGCAGAGGAGCCGAAGACAAAGACCAATGTTGCAGCAAAAAAAAATGTTGTGAGTTGCATCTGGATCTGGTTGGGAGTCGGCCATGGAGGGACCTCCACTGGCTGAGCAGCAAATGAGGAACAGAGGGCCGAGCGATTGAACTGTCATTGGTAGAATTGTGATTTCCATCCTATCAGGGGCTCGGGCCGAGACTCAAGGGCAGGGGTATCCATACAGCTTACACAAAAACCTGTCTGGTGCTAGTTAGCGCTGAGCCGGCACACTTACCTGGACATGAAATCAATCAGGTCAGTTTACTCAGACCTGCAGCAAAACACGAGCTAAGTGATGATGACTACCAATTGGTCGCTGTGTGTTTTTTTTTTTTTTACCAGAATGTACAATCAAACAAAAATGTGGCCACTGTAATGGAAGATACTTTTTCACATACCTCTTTCATCGCTGTAATACAAGCCTAACTCTGCTTTCTCCTTTCTTTGCCTTGACCTAAAATCAAAAATCAAAGTGGATACGCGAGGGGCTTTAGGAAGAGAGACATTTTGCTTTCATTGCTTTGGGCCTCTGAACTTTCAGCTGAACTTTTAACATGTGTTGAGCGCTCCATTGATGTTATTGAAATTGACACTGCTATGCTAAGGGAGAAGAGAGAGAGCAGCTCGGCATTCTCCATCATCATACACCCACGTTCGACGCACAGGCACACACTCACGCACGCACAACCTACTGAAAAGTTCACAGTCCAGACTGACTGCCAGGAACCGAGGAGAAAAATCCAAAACAATCTTTTTTTTCTCTATTCTTAAAGAAGAGCAAATCTAACTGTCAGCTCAGCGAGGATTATTCCACCACAGCTGGCTCCCCAACTTCCCCATCGTAATCCACCCAAAAAACTCTTGGTGAAGCCTTTCAAAACAATTTATGCAAACAAACATCAAGCGCAGCTATTTGTATTGGCACCACTTTGCAGTAAACCAGACTGAACCAGGACCAGATGGGGCCGGGCCTTTTTCTGTCTCCGTGTGGTGCAACACTCGAGGCAGCTCAGCAGACACGCTCGACACAGAGCACCGTCTTCTGTAACGGAGAGTGTTTCAATATTTAGACCACTTCTCATCACGTTCACCACTTCTGAGTGTCGATGTGTATATGTGTGGTTGATTGTCGCAAGGACGCAGAAAACCGCTGGGTGAATATGGCAAGCATTTCTTTTCACAGATTTTTACTTGTGTGTAACCATAAAGTATCATCTATATACACTGTGTTCTGTGTGTCCTTCAAATCTCATAGTGATCACATCCTACTCTACTCAACTCTTGACCCCCTGTAATGGCTAATTTATTTGAGTAGATTATATACAATGTTGAGAAGCAGTTTCGTGTAGCTCCAAGCTGTGCTGCATAATATGCAAGCTCCTCTGCCTTAAAAATATGGCTGAACATGAGAGAAAAGATGCCGATACATACCATGACCTGTCTGGTGTTGACAGCGGTGGCTGTGCTGTGGCCGGTAATTGGACTGACAGTAATAGGAACTGTCTTTCTGCCTCCGCAGGCCCCAGAGATGGGCCACAATGCTGCCGTGGATTTAGCAGCTGCAGTCAGATGGAAACCATGTAACTGCAATTTTCCTCCTCTTCCTTTTTTTCTTCCTCCGTTTGAACACTGACATGATCATTTATGAGTCGAGTGAATTTCATGACCCTCGGGCCCTTGAAACCTGGTCAACCGCCAACATGCGATTTCAGAAATACATGGTTGTCAATGAGTAAATGGGCCCTCCATTCGTCATTGCAGAGGAACTTGTTTTTTTGCAGATACATGTATTTACCCGACAGCCGCGTTTTAGCTGCTGCTGGCCCTCCGCCTCGAGGGAGAGTTGGGTTTGAAGTCGGCATCCATCTCGGCAAAGACCACACATACACAAACAAGGGCAGCCGACACAGACTCCTTATTACCGGGGACTGAAAACACATATTTGATCACGTTCAGGTCCAAATGTGAACATTAATTCACAAGGAGACGCGGATCCCTGCAAAGCCACCGCAGCAGCTCTGACACACCCAGAATAGACATGTACACACACCAGTCGCCGACAAGAACACACATAGACAAAGAGCCTAAGGCCCCGAGATGAAAGACGGCACATGGATCCTCACTTCATATGATCGACCCACAACCTACCCGTCCAAACACACACACACACACACACACACACACACACACACACACACACACATCTCCAGACACCCCAGGGAGAAAATAGACACACATTCCTCCCACTTGTTCTCCATCTCTCTATCTCTCTCGCACACACCTTGCGCTCACACAAGCTGTGCGAGCCGGGCTTTCTCTCCATAAGCAGTTATTTCCCAGAGTCACTGCCAGCGCTCGCTCGCTCTCTCAGTGACAAGCTACAAATCCCTGACACCACCACTGATGATAGCTTTACAGTAGAGCCTCAAGGGGACTCTGCCAGCCAGCACACACAAACAACACACACATGCCTCTTCCTCTCTCTCTCTCTCTCTCTCTCTCTCTCTCTCTCTCTCTCTCCCAGGAGCCCCAGGGGCCTCTGGGATATGTGGCTCCCAACACAAAATGCCTAGGGTTTGTTTGAGTTAAACATCAGACTACGAGCAATCAAAGTGGCGTGGTTATAAATGAAACACCAATTATGCCTGTCCATAAATGTGGAGACTCTTGTTTCAATTGTGGAAAACAAAAGCCGACAGATGTGTGTGTGATTATGTTTCCTTTTTAAAGTCAAGATACCGCAGTGTAGTGGCGCTTCTCCTACAGCAGCACAACTTGTCCCATCATCACATACAGTCATCGTCTTCTTCCTCTCTGCACCAGATTGATTTATTAAGGCAGGAGTCATGATGTCATACTCGCCCTGTCCTTTTATCTGTTTGATGAAGCTATAATGACTCCCTCTGTGTGCTGTAATTATTCAACCGCCCTGGAGATGTTTGTTTTGGTGTTAACCGGCCACTGCCGTGACCATATCCGCCATTATTTCTCATTACAATATTTATTACTGTTCTTTCCATTTTGGATAATTTTGCCTGACTAATAAAGCTCTTCATGGGGGAACTTTGTGCATATGCACTGAGTGTGTGTGCATGTAATAATTCCAGATCACATGCCTTGGATTTATTGGCATATACCAATTTGGCTTTAATGAGATCACACACCTCCAGGTAGGTGCAGCTTCATCCCCTGCTCGGCTCCAGCTTCTCCCCTCCGTCTCTCCGTCTTTCTGCCCTTATTACCATTTCATACACCCCCTCTCTTCCACCGCTTCTACCCCCCATCTGATGAAAAACCAGAAAGGCTTTGTGTGGTTCATTAAGTCAGCATAGGAAATGTATTAAGTAGGAGAATAGGGCTGGGAGCTATTGAGTGTTGACTTAACCTTTCCAGTTTTTTTTTTTCTTTTTCCACCCAGTGATGCTTCTAATGGAGGATGCGTGCATAACTCAGTCTCATTAGTAACCACAGGGATCCGTTAGAACAAGATATACACACAGTTTGGACTTGCTTATTTTTGAATAACGTGACTGCGTGTACTGTAAGGGTGAATGCCTTTGTCTGCTAGTAGTTAAATGTTTTCTATTGCATGTCTAGTTAGGAGTCAAATTGTATGTCTACAAACTGATACTTCCAGAGTTTTGTGGCATGGTTAGTTTGTTTGTATCATGTAAAGGCGGGTATGCAGGATGCTAAACATTGGAAATGAGAAAGTACTTGCAAGAAGTTATTGTGATTATCTAAACTTCTTGGTGGTCTTTATCCTGTCACTGTCCCCACAAAATATGACGCATGGAAGAAGACCATATGATACTTCCCTACTTGTATCAAGTGTTATTTAAAGCTCTTGTGAGGAACTTTCAGTTTGTGTTGATTTTGGCACCCCCTGTGGACAAAGCCGTACCTTTTATCTTTATGCAGATTTTATCCTGTACATGCTTTAGTGGTGGTTTTTAACAAACAATTTTATCCTGCTTTCTTTAACAGTCATGTATCACTTGCTTTAAATGTATGCCTTGGAAAATGTAAACAAAGGCAGTGTGTTTCAGGCATTAAAATAACTATATAGAAATAATCAGTCTGATAGTCTTGTTGGCTTTTATTGGTCATATAGAGTAATCAGAAAAAAAATCAGTCTGTTTCATTACCAGCGACAAACTCCTCACAGGAGACTTAATATAAAGTCTACACAATTTAAAGCCAGGACAGCTCAAGGATGGTTGCTACATCATCCTGCTGCTAAAGAAGTTGTTCTCTTTGATTCGAAACTGCTCCTATAGGATCAATACTCCTGGAGGAGCAGAACCCAAAAGTACTCTTATCTTCCAAAGTGGCAGACTTTGCCAAAAGTAATCTACCCGCACAGAAAAAAACATCTGAGAAGGAGGAATCACTAATTGCCATTGTCAGCTATTTAGCTGCTAAAAAACAAAACCTTGTTCCAATGTGATCACTAAGTAATCCAGACAAAACACTGTTAGAAAAAGTGTCTCACTGTGAGGTTGTCACATATTTTATAGGGAAGGGCACTGTGGTCAGTCTGCCATTACAATTAGTGCTCATTTGGGCCGGATTCTGTGAGATCCACGCTGACTGCTGGACATGCATTATGCATGAGTCTGTCCATATGCACTTGGGCCATCATGCATGCCCTTGTAGAAATGCATCGACCACCGGCATGCAATTACATTTAGCTTGTTTCAGCCCTCTCCATGTGCACTTCTATGGAATAACAGTTAAGGCAGTGTAATAAGTCCTGATATCTATTGTTAACAGTAAATGTAAAGTTAAGCATTAATTTTGCTTATTGTTTACATCTGTGTTAGTTCCCTTGACATACTTGTCACTGCCTACTTTAAACTGTGTATCCTACATTTTGGGATTCTGAATTTTCAGATAATCTGAAGGATTAAGTTTGGTTAGACTTTGACAAATTTTGTCTACTTCTTAAGCTCCATAAACAACTTAATAAAGACCCTCTGGATTATCTAAAATGACATGTTCACAAAGCTGTAAGCAGGACTGTTTTTATTGTCTCTTGGGAAGAAGTTGTTTTTGAGACACATTGTTTTGCTCATTCAGATATTTGATCACAAACACTGTAAATGACCAACACATATTATTGTATGCTTCTCAATGTTTCCAAGAATATATCTGAAAAGCTGTTTTGTTACTATCAAAGTGGTTTGTCCCTTTCATATAATTGTGTTTAAGTCATTTGCACATTGTCCAGTTTTGTCAACTTAGAAATGTAGGGTGTAAAATGAGCCGAAGCTAAATATAAGACAGTAAGATGTTAGAAGAAATGACTGGATATGGAAAGAATCAACAAGCTGTGGGAAAAAATAGAAGTCAAAGACAATTTTTATTGAAGAAATAAAAGTTTGACACAGTTTGGTAACACTGGGAATAATGCTTACTTTGGAGGGTGTGTTATCCAACAAGTTCCCTGCTGCAGTTAAAGTTGCCTGTCAGAAGCAATGAGCACTTATCAGAAGCAAAGGTGTGGTGTTTGTGTGAGAGTTGCTATTGCCTGCATGTGTTTACTTCCCAGGCTCTTCCCGGAGTCTGGACCATGGCTGCTCTGTCCACTGTATCTCTGTGGAAAATCTCCTGACGGGAGATCTTCATCTCCTGCGCGCGGCTCTTTAGCGCCCCTCGGAGAGAAAGCCCATAATCGCAGATGGGTCTCTGAGGGAGGAAGAGGCAGACATCAGTTACAGAGGGCAGGGCACAGGGAGATTTGGCACAAGGTACCAGCAGTGCCAACAGAAACTTTACACAGTCATATAGACAGTCAGAAAAGGGCAGATCACGTGACTCAGTAGGACTGATCACGGCTGTCACTGTAAATGCAAATATTGTGTGTATAAGGCAAAGTATTGCACACCCCCCTCCTCCCTCCTGCCTGTCCCAGCTCAGCGTCACACGAGGAGGGAGGGGGGCACAGCTTGTTTATGTTTATGGGAGAGAGCGCGAGAGCTGGTGATGCTTGAGCTGCTGATCTAATAAGGCTTAAAATTATTTCCCGTTTCATTCACTGTGAAGCAGCATCATTTCTTACCCATCTTTCAAGTGAGCATCATTCAATTAAAATGCAATTCTCGTCGCCCCCTTCCTCGGATATTTAATTAGACTGGAGAGCAGGGCTTCCACTGTCTTTTTTCCCCCTACAACAGCTCTTCGGATTTCACCTCTAAGGCATATTTTCACTCTGTTACTCGTTGGTTAAACAAGGGCATGTATCCATTTGTTAATTGATACAATTACGCATTACGCGTAATGGTCACGTAGGTCTCCAGGCGCGCATCAATCACTGGTCTATTGACCTGCCAAAAACCCCTCTAACCGCTCCTGCTGGGACTGCCCTTCTCTCTAATAGAGAAAGATAGAAACATCATCGTCATTAACTCCGGGATGGACCTCTGGCCAGAGAGCCAGAGGCGAACAGAGGTCGAGATTAAAAAAAAGGGGAGAAAAAAAGGCTGAGATGTGTTTATTTAAGCAGCTGTAATTGTGACTGATTGTAAATGAGAGAAACTGTTTTAAAATACACGTTTTTAACAGAAAATATCCAGCAGACATGTTTCTGATTTACATGTTTGATTCCCATTTGCCTAGGTGAACAGAAAAAATGTGTTTTATAAAATATGTATTTAATGTTTCTTCTCCCCTCCTTTATTTAACTTCTTAGAGGGTTTTCATGTGTTGCCATGCTACAACTCAATAATGACGAACAATAATACAATTTCCCGAGATTTTATCACAGCAAATCGGTGAACAATTCTATTACAAAAGCTGTACAACACTGTGTACAGTGCATCTCAAGAAAAGCCTGCGTTGGACGTGATTGGCAAAGACATTATTCCATCCTTGGTACCCTGCCGTTCCGGGATTACAGTGACGTCACGCTGATACCCTTGCATGGATGAATGCTAAAGAACTATAGAGCCACAAATAATAGCACAAGCAGAGTCCATATCTTGCAAGTCTTACGTTATCCTTTAAGCCTCCTTCAGCTAACACAACAACAATTTTTTTTTGCACTTAATGACGCTTAATTTCATTTCTTATCGGGTCCTTGGGGGGGATTATTCATTCATATAAAACAATCTGCAGCTGGTGCCAGCCTAAAGTCTCCCTCCTATGAGTGAAGTCATCTATTATTGAGCGAAAGGCCGTGCGTGGAAATGTGTGGAAGACGGTGGATTTGAAGTAGAATTGGTTGCAATCGATCAAGGGTGAAGAATATTGCTGATGGTAACAAAAGAAGCAGCTATGTCTTTCTCGCAATTTGGATACCCTTACAATGCAACTTCACAGGTAAGACACTCTGCTTTTTATTCTTCTAACTTTCCTGTACACATACACACACGTGGCTTATTTTTGTTGGTGCATATTTTCTTTAATTTCGCTAAAGTCAGAGCACTTTTCTCTGCTAGAAACATCCTGAATGAGTGACTGCTTTGGCGGTATTGACAGCTATTTTCGCGTGCTGCGTTTGTTGTTGAACCAAATATCGATATACACGCACCCGTGTCCAATTACACTGAATTATGAATGAACTCACGTGTTATTCTGATGACAATAGAGATGAATGTCACCTATTGCTCACTACGACGTGTAATTGGGCTGTGCCGCGTGCTGTGTACATTCGCCAACTTTCTTGTAAAATGACTGGGGCGTGATGGATGGTAGACAAATTCTGTTATCATGAAAGTTTTTCAGACTCGATTAAAGTGCTTTATTTACATTTTTAGATGATACTCATGCGCCTAATGACAAGTTCAGGGAAGTTCAACTCGATCAGGGGACAAAAGTTGGTCTCATGGAAAAGTTGTCACAACTTTTATGTTGAAAATATTTTCAGTGCTCTGTAGATTTGATCAAAATCTTGTTCATTTACTTGACACTGTTATAACTTTATATTTTCCCTATTAGTGTAGACATTCAAGTTTAGGAACCGATGATAAACTGAAGCAGGTCACTTTTACGCACAGATTGCGCACATCTCTTTCCATCTAAATAACACTCAGGAAAATATCCTTGTGATTAAAATTACTTTAATAATCAGAATAAAAACCTATTTATTTTATCTAAACATTAAACAGCTGACAGTGCTGTGATATCGCTTATTACACTTGAGCTACTTTCTCTCATTGCAGGAATTTTCTGTAAAATAACTTACCTTGAATAAGGGCAGGTCACAGGTTAAGATAATGACAGCTGTAGCAAAAACAAACAAAATCAGCTCACATTTTCTCTTGCTTTAAGATTAAGACTCAACATAAAGCTGATCAACTTAACTTCGACATCTTTTTGTAGTGCGGTCACTTCAGAGTTATCACACACATCCAGATCAGAGCAGAAACAGCCAATGACCATTTCTATCCACGGTTCTCTTCATGCAGTTTTTCGTGTCGGCAAACCCCAGTACGACTTGCTGCGATTCGATTTCCAGGTCGGTCTCTGACGGGACAGGCAGCTCCCAGACCGCCGCCGCCGCTGCAGCCGCCTCCTTCTGCTGCCCGTCCTACGAGAACCGGCTCCTGGCGAGCAGCCGGACGGAGCTGAACGCAGCGCTGGGCATGTACAGCTCCCCGTACGCAGCAGCGGCAGCAGCCAGCCAGAACTACGCCAACTACTTCCCCTACAGCACCGACCCATCCGCGATCTACTCCACTCTGGTGGGTTCATCTGAAGCGCTAAAAGGGGGGAAGGGGAGCTCAGGCTGATCGATCAGATCAACCGGGTTTTTGTTCATCAATTTATCTGTCACTGCAAACATATCCGCCTCGACATGCCGTTTAATCCAGCATGCAGTGTGATCTGCTTCCCCTTTAAAAAGTGAAAACCTGTCACTTTTGCTCAGGGGAAGAAGTGCAGAGGCAAGGCAGTGGAGCTCGTGACATTTTCATCAGTACTATTACTGAAAAAAAAAAGTTATCCTCCTCATTCTGCATGTTCCAAAATATTGGCACTTGTGTTTGCTGTTGGAGCATTTTAAAAAGTAAATTTAGATCTGTCCTCTGTCAGAGTTGTTCACTTTGAAAAGTATGAATTTATAGTGGATAAAGGACTAAATTATATTGTTTGATATTTTGCAGTGTAGCTAAAACTTTCCCCTCTTTATTCTGTCTTATTTTAAATACCTGAAGTCAGAAGAATAAGCCATGGAGTATTGGACACTGTACCTGAAAACAGTAAAAAAGTAAAACCATAAATATAAAAATATGCTATCAAAATATACTATTCTCATAAACTGTTAAACATGTTAAAATAAAGACACGTTGATGTGATGAATGGGGAATATTTTTCTAGCTTAAATCCCCCATGTTTTAACTTTTTAAGATTTTTTCATGTATATACAAAATTGTTTTCCAAAATGCTGATAAATGATGAATGTTGCATACTTGTGAACTTATATCATTCTTATTGTGTTCACAGAATCCACAGTACGACATCAAGGACAGCACAGGCACTTTACACTCTGGCATCACTCAAACGGCTGCGTACTATCCTTATGACCATTCACTGGGACAGTATCAGTATGACAGGTGAGTTCATTTCTGTATGTAATATGAGAGATCACATTATAGTATTCCATCACTGAGCATTAAAAGCAGCCGTTAACAGAGGGAATAGAGCAAAGGTCAGAGTGTAATGCCATACTGATACCTGCATGGAGTGTATATTGCACACAGCAGGGATCGAGGATGTCTGAGTGAATCATGAATGACACCCTTCACTAACTTCACTAACTGGCCGCTGTATGTGTTCGTCAATCTTTAGATACGGGACAGTCGACTTTAACGGCACAGCCAGAAGAAAGAACGCAACTCGCGAAACCACCAGCACCCTGAAAACATGGTTGTACGAGCACCGCAAGAACCCCTACCCCACCAAGGGCGAGAAGATCATGCTGGCCATCATCACCAAGATGACGCTCACCCAGGTGTCCACCTGGTTCGCCAACGCCAGGAGGAGGCTAAAGAAGGAGAACAAGATGACCTGGTCACCAAAGAATAAGGCCGGTGATGACAGGAAGGACGAGCTCAACAAGAGCGAACAGGACAGTGTCACCAAAGGTAAATCATCCATCTGCTTTTTGGTGGCACTTTCATTATGGTTACTTACGACAAGTACCACATTTTGGGGAAAGGCTGTTACCAACAAGGTCATGCAGGAGGTTCCAGGGTAAAAAGAACATACTTAATAGTTTTTTGAGCTAACTTTGTCTCCATATGAATCTAAAATGGGCAACTTTTCAGTGTAACCTAAAATTCTCCTTTTGTCCAATCAGATTCAAGTGATTGCAAGGAGGAGAAGGATCTGCATCTGAGCGATCTGGACGACATGGACGAGGACGACTGTGACAAACTGGACAGTGACTGTGAAAAGGCGGCTGTAGACGAGCAGGACCTTCAGAGGGCCATGGCCGTGTCGGGAGCCCCTCTAAAGAGAGACTGCAGCTCCGACCTGCACCTGAGTTTAACTAACAGCTTCCACACGTTCCCCTGCGCCATCAAAAGCGTAACCACCCTTCCTCCTCTCCCCTCTGACTTCCTGGATCCGGTGGTGTCCAAGGCAGCCTCCTCGGTCGGCCTCACATCAGGAACGGTGTCCTTGTCTCACTTTGAAGCATCAGATAAGCCGCGGATTTGGTCTCTGGCTCGCACGGCAGCTACGGGGGTCATACTGAGCCCTCAGCTGCAGAACTCTGAGCAGCTGAGGACAGGAAACTCAAGCGTGGACTGCCAGCTCCAGAGCAGCAGGCTTAGCGGGGCTCCTGCTGGACAGTGCGGGGGCATTAGAGGCCTCCATGAATCTAGCAGTGTGACCAGCACTGAGAGCCCCTTCCCTGAGGGCTCATCCTTGCACTCAAAGATCTACGGCCCTGGCAGCTACAGTCACAAGGAGCTCCAGCTGCACTGTTCGTCTTACGCTGCACTCTCAGAAACATGCCAGTACTCCACTATTGAAGGTATGTCCTCTCATACCTGCAATGTTTAACATATTAGAAGAGTTAAACTGGTTTTAGAGCTTCTCTGCGCAGACAAGTGTACAAAAATGTCTATTTTCTTGCACATTAAGGCACACAAGCATTGCAAATTAAATTTTATACAAATCTCCATGTGTTGTCAGACATAGAAAAGTCTATTTTCAAGTATACAAAGAGACTGGACACTTTTGCCAACTTACATCTGAGGAAAGTTTCTTACATGTGCTTTTATATTGGTGTGCAGGATTCACAGGCAAAGCAGAGACACAGCCATCCGACCTCAGCGAGGCCTGCGGGACCGTGCAGGATGACAAGGTCACTGCGTTCAGACCGGTGATGAAGAGGTGAAGCAGGTGAGGGTCTGCGCTGAACTGGAAGAAACCAGTGAAGTCACGACACACACACACACACACACACACACAGAGAAACCGGCAGAGACGACGCACAGAACAACATCTAACACACACAGGTGAACAAGAAGACACTCATTCATTCACTTTTTGTTAAATATGTTCCTATTTCCTAGTTTTTAATTGTCCTTAATATAATGATAGCAAAATGATAAGTGACTTATTTGCAAGCGACACAGATTTTTGAAAGTTATTTACATTAAAAACAAAATATGAGACAATTAGTAACACATCTACTGCAACCAACTTCCCTGAATCTGAACCTCCATTATAGAAACAACTTATTCCTTCTTATATTTGAAGCCCTTTTCTAATTCCTGGTGTTTTCTCCTCCTAGATTGCTGCACCCTGCACCACAATAAATAAAGGGACATGTATTATGCACTTAAGGACACACTGGCCGAGCAGCGGCCTCAATATTGGAGCTACCAGGCGCTGCTGCAGTGAGAACTGTCAAACTGTGGACGTGGCTATCATTTTGCACAACTTTGTTTCATATGGTGTTAAAGACTTTATGCAAAAATTATACATGCAAAGGTATGAGGCTGGCCCAGATAAAAAACGGCCGAATTTGTGTATGGCAATCGTGTAGTGTAGCAAACTTATTTATTTCTCTGTGTATTTATTATTATTTGGTTATGTTGTCTGTTTGTTGGTTATTTAATGTGTTCTTCTTCTTTAAGTGTTTTGTTACATGTTGCTTTTTAATGTGGCTTCCTGTCATTCGGAGGATGTAAAAGAGAAATTGTCGTACATTACGTTGACCATATAAGGAGTGGATCCCCCTGTGTTGCGCGTCGACCTGAACAGTTTTGTCATTGTGTTTAAATGTGAGCTTCTTCTTCTGTGTTTTTTGCCATTCATGACATTTTTTCTATGAATACATTTTTTTCCAAGAGCTCTGCTTGTGTGTGTCGTGGTTATTTATAGAGCCAATTAAAACATTCGCGGATGTGCATTTGATCAAAGTTTCTCCTCTTGACTCGACGCAGCGCTGATGGAGGGTCAGAATTCACAGGAGGACGTGAGTGAAATCCACAAGTTGTGGAAGAAAGGGGACATCATTTCTCTATTGTCAGCG
This sequence comes from Semicossyphus pulcher, assembly GCF_022749685.1. Lineage (NCBI taxonomy): Eukaryota > Metazoa > Chordata > Actinopteri > Labriformes > Labridae > Semicossyphus > Semicossyphus pulcher. Next base: position 19,412,793 of record NW_027211603.1, read on the forward strand.
TCTAATCACAAGTGGCATCAAACACTTTGTTACTGTTCAAGCCGAGCAACGAGGCAGAAACACAGGATGAATGCTGCTTTGTCCCCTGTGTAGCGAGCCGCTGCACTAACTTAACATTGTGTTCATTAAAAGGTCATTTGTAGGATCAAACCCGGCAGGGAAATTCACATGGTCCATCAAAGTGTCTTTGATTTGCCTGTTTTGCCTATAGTCCGTCTCGTTACGGGCTAACTTTAGGGGCTCTTCTACAGACAGCTGTAATAAGATGATCACTGTAGTCTCTGATGCCTGCTGACAATCTGAAAAACTTTTGATCCTCAAATTTCAAACTTTTAAAATCAAATAGTTTCGCGGCACACGATTAAAGGCTGCAGTGTACACTAATTGCGGCTGGGATATTAATTTTGACGCACTATTTTACCGCGCACTGTGCCAGGAATATTGATGCTTGACATGTCTGCAAAATTCCTTTTCCTTTACAGAGATGATACCCGGAAGATAGCCTAAACAATAAAGGAAAACTAGCTTATTTCAATCCGTGATATAATTTAAATTGTTGAATAATATTATCAAATCAATGATTTATTTGCTTCTTCTGACCTGACCCCCCCTCCCTTGATTCCTGACGCTCGTGGAATTATTTTTACATCAGCACTGCAGGAAAGATTTAGATTGAAAGACTTAATTTAATTCCAGTCAACCACTGAAAACAGTACCTGAAAATAGTCAACAACCTCGCAGAAGTCATTTGAGGTCGTATCACTCGGATTACGCTTGTAATAAAAGTCTTCTCGGCCATTCAGGCTGCGGTGTCCATCCTGTGCGTCCTTGGCCAATGGCGGAGCTGTGAGTGATGCACGGAGCTGCTAAATCCGGCAAATACATGATGAGGATGAGGAAGGTCAGGAATAATCACTTAGGCCGGTTCAATTTTTGCTTCTGTTTATCTGAAACCTACTAAATGATTTGCGTGAGACTGAAAGACAAATAACTTTCATATAATCAAATATAGCCTTTAATCTGTAAAATAGATGCATTTGGATAGTCAAAGGTCTTAACCTCTCATTTGGACATTAACATTTCCCTGTCATTTATTATAAGGAGGATACATGAAATAAGCATCCTTTGCATTAGGAGGTAACCTGTAGAAGAGTCAAGTCATTTATTGAAGGTCACTGAAATAATGCATGAAAAATAAAATGTACATAAAAAGGTTACTGGTTCACTCCTCCCAATGTAAGTTAAAAAAAAGACAGATCTTTAATCTCTGCTGATGTGAAGTTTCCTGCAGTACAGGCAGACACTGTATCTGTCCCCCTGTTAATGACGCGCTGCTAACAGGCAGCCTCTCTCCTCCTCCTCAGCAATCAGTCCTGACGCCTGACGCTCTGCTCTTTACATGAAAATGTAGGATGTATGCGCATCAAATATTTACAACTAAATTTAATTAAATCGGCGGCTGTAAAGAAAAGCTGCCTTATGCTATTGAAGGTAATGATGCATGCGCAATGGGATTACCACCGTGGAGACGTGGGCTACCTGGGGGAAAGCACAGATAATGGCCATGATGGGCTCATATAGCAGCTAACAGGTCAATTAGTCAGTCCCGTACAAAGCAGAGACAATCAAGAGACACATCAGCAGCTGCCACAGATCAGAAACTACACTAATGCTATTCACAGAGAAGAAGACAGCCGAGGTTTAAGTAAAACAACCTATAAGTAAGGACGGATAATAAATCGATGTAATGTGGGTGTTGTTGGTGTTGGAGGACACAGCAGGAGGGGACAAACACAAGACTTTTTGTTTGTCTGACATCCTTAATCTGAGGCGAGACATGAAATCTGTTGCAAACTACAATGTGAGAGAATATTAAGTTCCTTAGGTAGCCTATATATGCACAACTAAATCTCCCTAATACACACCCTCCTCCTTGTAAATTACATTTTTCATTAGGGAGGGGCAGATAGATGACGGGTGCCTACACCAGGTTTTTGCATAATCCAAAACAGATTTTAGATAATCTGTGAATGAGGCACAAATATTCAGAAAAGAAAAACAAGCTATGATAAACATGAATACTTAAATAGGTTTGACATCTTTAATCTGTGGCTGTCTCTAGTACTGAATCAGAGGGCGTCTTTATTCTCATATGTCTGTTATTATCAGACACTTAAGTGTACATTCAGAGGACCCCCCCTCAGGGGTCATTGATCTTTTGTGGGCCAAGTCGCTGCCTTCACTCTCTGCTCTTTTCAAGGCAACAGGCCAGCTGACTGTCAGAAGTGGCAGGTGTTACACTAAAGTGAATGCCTGGGATGTGTAACACTTGTGAATGTGGTAATTTAAGATAGCGTGTAATGCTGTTTAAATCTGCATCGTAACAAAAAGAAAGGGTTAATACTGTTTACTATGATCTTGAAGGGCACCTTCAGTCTGGATTTTTCGCTATTACATTTACATTATTTTTAAAATACAAGACAGAAAGCGGCAAACATTATTACCGCTTATTACTAAATTGTAAAGATGTGACAATCAGTGTTCAGAAGGTCAGTGGTACAACTGAAGACATTTAACACACCCTTAAAATCAATTAAAAGGATGATGTGTTCTCACATACAAAGTGCAAGGTAGGTGTTTTCCAAGTGCATTGCTCTACCAAGGCAGTGTCAGATGAGTTTATGATAATGACTCTTAAAGACCAGCATGTTTTAAAACATATAAAATGCTCTGCTTGATATAATAAATTATGGCTGATATGTTTTGATACGTTTAATTACCTTGTAAAAATCCTCCCAAGGCATCTCCTCCTTCTCCCTCATTAAAAATTCCTGAATCTGCATAGGCCCCGCCCACTATGTGCTACGTTTCTCCTTCAGTAAAATTACAGACAAAAACAAAACACATCTCTGCCATCATTAAGTGGCAACTTGTTGAGACTTAGCAAGCTTCAAATTTAGTAATTAGTAGTAAAGTTAACGTTAATGGTCTGTAGTGAGTTTGCAAAAATTACAATGACTTGGTTACAGCTGGCTCACGCGTCGCTGAATTAGTTGCCATAGGTTGCACATAATGATATGCATAGCATCACCCCGTCCATTAACGGGATTGGCTCCTTAGGTTTGTGACGACTCAAACCTGCCAATCTGAAAACTTGTTGTTCAGCCTGTCCTTGGTACACTGCAGTTTAAAAGCAGACAGGCCCAGCCATGGAGATGACTGCTTATGTTGTCCCTGATATGTCTTGTAGCACATGAAGAACACCACATGGAGATGTTTACAAGGTTAAACACTTGATTTTCACTGGAGGGGGGCTTTAAATTATGTTGAGTTACATTTTATGAGTTTGAGCACAAAATCCTCATTTTAAAACATGTTTCCTTTTTTATACAAAACGCTTTTCGTATAACTTTTTTGGACTGCAGGGAACTATATATGTGTGAATTGTAGCACTTCATAGCTTAAGGACAACTCAGTCAAATCCTCACAGTGAATAAAACTTGCTGAAATGTCTGGGAGCAAAGTATGCAGCGAGCACAGTCGAGCTCCACGTGTTAAATTGTTTTCCCTTTTCTTCTGCTTGTAAGACATGTGTCGACTTAATGCCAAGACGTAGCTGAAAATGTTAAATATAGAGCACACTTAAAAAATAATGATATGATTGAGTAATCCCGTCGCTAATGTGAGTCACAGGTATAAGCCTGCGCTGCTTGAGTGGCATGGAAGTGAAGCGTACAGGCATGACACGGCCTTGTTTAACGCATTTATTACTTTTATTGCTATTTCTCTTAACCAGGGTCTTAAAGGGGCTGAGAGCAGTTAAACAATGACTGTTACTGTGGTGTGTTGTAGGATATAATACTATAGGTCAATGAGGGGTTAACCTCTGACAAAGCGCTGTCAGGGACATCCATCACATGTGCACTTTACATTTAGGCCCCCACTTAATGAGCATGGGCCTGCGACATAGAATAATATGAATTATTCTGACACGATAGCGAGGGCCCCTTTGCATAAATAGGAGCCATAATAACAACAACAACAACATCTCAAACAATAATTTGCCCTCTAGTCTGACCAAAGAAGCAGCATGGAGGTGCCATTTGATGTGTCCCACGCTGGGCAGCCCCGGCTCATAAAACAAAGTCTTTGTAGCAGTGGCTCAGGGTTCAGATGAGGGGGACAATACACACACTTCATTACATTTTGTCAAAAGGCGCAATGAAATGTGTGTGGGACATTGTTTCTGTGCATGTCTCCCTCCATGGAATTTCTGATTGCCGATGTTGCTACAAGGTCTCCGCTAATGAGTTTTGTCAAAGACAATTATGGACTTGGTGGAATGGCCAGAGAGTGGATGAAAAGCTGGCTTTGTGCAGTTTGGGTAGATGTTGCATTGTGACCCCTGCGTCTTTCTGTACCCTGTGTTTGACCTGTGTAGTGCGTGTCCCGAAGAATCCAGGCCTCCCCCTCCATCGCGAGGGCTGTAGTCGAGGCAGAGGGATGCTCTCCAGCACTTTTGCCCCGACAGTCGTCCCCGACTAGATCCTGAAGCACTGCACAAATTGACGTTAGTGCTGCCTTTTCCCAGGACCTTGCCTCTTTTGTAGATCTTGTTCTCTTGAGAGGAAGTGTGATCGTGGAGTCTTCTTTGGCCTGTAAAGTAAAAAAAAAAAGACTTGTGATCAAATTCTGAGTTTCTTTTTCTTTTCTTTTTAACTCAAATCTCAGTTAACTTACAATCTGTCCCTGTCTATTGTTAAAGGGGTGGCTAGCCCCTCACAAGTGATAATACAGAGTCACTCTATAACATAGCTTTACATGTCTGCTTTAATGACTTCTGCTGCTAACCTAATGATTCTCCCCTGGTCTCAATTGCTAAATGCTAAACCAAAAGGCAGGGTCAATCCCAATCTTGCACCATCTGTAAGTACTGGAAGTAGTGCAAATGGTACTCAGGAGATAATAAGAGCAAAGATTGCAATGTTTACTTTAAACACACACACATAAGCAGGTCAATCCGTCTGTAAAAGGCTAACCCACAGGGGGAGACAGTGAAATAAATTCTTACTGAATGCCAGTACGAGAGGCGCTTTCATGTGCAGCATGGATCTCTACATTGAACACATCGTGTGCTAAACTGTGCGCACTCTTGTTCCTGTTATCTTGTTTGTTCTTTTATGTTTGTCTGCTCAACTGGCGGTTATGTGTTGCTGACCTTACGCCGGCATCACCAACATCAGAATAATCTTCTGTGTCATGCCCTTTAATAATCCCCCGCATCTCATTTTTAATCTAGCTCTCTCCTTCTGTTTTTCTTCCCCTTTATGTTGGGCATCTGTTGGCCTTTAATGCCTGCTGTTGAGTCTGCGTTTGACTTTTAAAGGGTGTATCATGTCATAGCCGGACCACAGAATAGGTGTGAATCCCAAATTCTACAGTCACCGGCTCTTTGCGTCACAAAAGTGACGTATGCAAATATGGAGCACATGAAAGTGGAGGCGGGGCCCTGTGACTCACTGTTGGAGCGTATGGACGTCAGAATGACATGAAACGTAGTTGATGCACATGTTAACTTGTCTTCTAGCCAGAACTTTTATGCCTTTATTGCCAGATAGGACAGTAGATAGTGTTGGGAACAGGGGAAAAGAGATTGGGGGATGACATGTGGCAAAGGGCCGAGGGTGCAGGTCGAACCTGGGGCCGCAGCATCGAGGACTCAAGCCTCTGCACATGGTCACTGATTTAACTGCTGAGCTGGACTGGCGCCCATCACCCACATCTTTAACTGACTTTTATAAACGCACTTTATGTTTTACCTTATAAACCCCTTGAACAAAACTTGGCCACAACAAACAAACAAAAGTTACTGACTTGCTGGTGAACACACAGAGCAATTAGCAGCTAAAGATCTGTATGTTTGTTCATACACTGGTGGGGACCAAATCAGAGTTGTTGTGCTTTTCTGTCATTTTGTGGTGACAATATTATCTTTGCAGCTTTTAGCTAGCTTCAGGACAACTGCTTAAGTTGCTTAAACCATGTTAACTAACTTTGATGCAACTTTAACCCAATCTGATAATTGATTAAAATCTAATAGCCATTCATAACGGAGCTCAGACTGTAGAATGTGTATTATTGGATATGTTTAAGGTCTGGAATAGGATGGATGATGTTCCACTTGTTTGTTTAGCGTACCATTCAAAAATACTGTACATGATTAGAGTATAGTGCCCCCTGTTGAAACATAGTTATTACAATTATATGGGTGCCCTAAAGCTTAAAACAACATTAAGTTTCAGTTTTTTTTGTTCAAGACCCCCTCCAGTGAAAATCAGGTGTTTAACCTTGTAAACATCTCCATGTGGTGTTCTTCATGTGCTACAAGACATATCAGGGACAACACCAGCAGTCATCTCCATGGCCGGGCCTGTCTGCTTTTAAACTGCAGTGTACCAAGGACAGGCTGAACAACACGTTTTCAGATTGGGCCAAGGGGCCAATCCCGTTAATCGATGGGCTGACGCTGTGCATATCATTATGTGCAACTTATGGCAACCACTTCAGTGATGCGTGAGCCAGCTGTAACTGTCACCCTAATTTTTGCAAACTCACTATTGACTACTAACGTTAACGTTACTACTAATGACTACATTTCAGTCTTAAGTCTCAACAAGTTGCCTCTAAACAATGGCAGAGACGTGTTTTGTTTTCGGCAGTAATTTTACGACAGGAGAAACGTAGTGCATAGTGGGCGGGGCCTGTGCAGATTCTGTAATTTTTAATGAGGGAGAAGGAGGAGATGCCTTAGGAGGATTTTTACAATGTAATCAAATGTTTTTTGCAGAAGAAAAACATATCAGACACAATTTATTATTTCAAGCAGAGCATTTTATGTCTGAAAACTGGAGCTGGTCTTTAAGAAATACCTCTCACTCATATTCAACATGTGCCGACCCACATGTGCAATTTATTATTTCACATCACATGTTCACAAATCACACTCAGACTTGGGCTCTTGGTTTGGGTTGATTTAGGTTGATTTGGAGAAGAGCCGTGTCAGAGTACGTTTATTTTGGTGGAGCCTTATGGGTGACACCCTCCGGAGCAGTTCATTTGGACTGCAGACAGCAACAATGTTCAGCTACAGTACTCTGCAAAGCAGCAGCTGCACTATCAATTCTCCTCAATTTATGTCTCCAATTTCCTGAGTTCAGCCTGTGCCAACACCGCCGCAGATTTGACAGATGAAGTCCAGCATGTGAAGCCAGCAGCTTGTCTCTCTCGGAGACTCTACACCTGACTGTTTTTTTTTGTGTGTCCTCCCTTCTTCACAGATATGCGGCACAATGAGAAGCTGTAGCAGTAGCACCAATAATGAACAGCCTCCTCCACCTGAACACAGACTATTTCCACTACATTAGTTTCATTGGCATCATGCAGGCAGGAGGAAAACTCACAGCGGGGCAGTGTAACAGTATGGTGTCGACAGCACTCTTCTCCACTGGGCTCTGCTTGGGGGCCTGCCTCTCTGTGTGAAGCTCCTGTGTAGGATTAGACACTGGTGTGCAAGTCAAATGGTTGCTAGCTCTAATGGAGTCTCCACACCTGCCTGATGTCTACATCAGCTCTGCTTACTGTTACTCATGGCCCTCATATATCAAGCAGACACACCAAGGAATGCGGAGCCATTTCCAAGAACAGTATCTCCATGATTATGGAACGTGTAATTATTGTGACAATGCTGACCTCAAAAACCATGCTTGCAAAGTGACTCTAAACTGCAGAAGTGCACTTTTAAGCAACCGTGTCTTGTTACAGAAGGCCCTTGATAAAACATTATATATAGTGTATAAATAAAAGATAAGACTTTAAGAAGCTGGGAAGATCCTCTTGCTTTGTAAATCAAATTAAATGTGATTGTCAGGAGGCTGAAAAATGTGCATAAAAGCTTCTTTCATCACAAACAAACCCAATAGCCTCACATGCCCGGGCCTTACAGTGACCCATTACAAGCATGCATGGTGGCTGACAACAAGGCGTTGTTGTCGTGGTGGCATGCGAGTCGTGACGTGGCTTTGATACAGTGCAGCAATGAGAGGCATCAAAGAGGGGCAGTCGAAACACGCTCCACATTCTACATCGGCAAGGTAAACAGCTGAGAGGAGAGGAGGAGGAGGAGGAGGAGGAGGAGGGAGCAGCTGAGGGAGGTGACACACAGACCACACATTTTCAAAGTTCACCCTTAAACACAGCGCGCTCATAAAAGCACAGGTCCCATTATTCACGGGTGGGATTTCTCTCCGTTTCTCTTACAGCATGCAGGCAAACAGCCCGAACCCCCCGAGCTGTGTCAAATGATGGAGCATCATAATTACGCCCTTTTTATTGGCCATCTTATTCCAGCTATGACTGATGCAGCTCCCAACCCTAAGTGTTTCCATTTGCACTTTCATGTGGCAAAACGAGCAGAGAAGCCGTGGCTCGCCTGCCTTTCAAAGGTGGGCTGACAAATATTTATGGCCTGACGTGAAGTCACTTATAATCAGAGCCGGTGACCTGTTCCTGAGGAATCTGGCCGTCGCAACACGCTTATCTCCTCCATAATGAATGAGCCTTCAAAGGGCCCACTGTGCTTGCATTATGCGCTTGTCTAAAAATAATAACTGACACATTTTTTTAGAATCACTCATAATCAGGAAGCCAGAGGAGGCGAATGCAGATGCCTGCTGTAACACGGCAGAAATAAATCAGTGACCTCCCTCTACTGGTCAGAGGCCAAACTACAGTAGAGTGAATTACAAGCCCTGTGACTGCGGAGTGTCTGCTTCAATGACCCGGGGTGAGCCCAGGTTTGTCAAAGAAAAACCCTTTTTACATTGAATGAACTTTCTTAATTTTGGTTAGGATAAAAACATACTTAAAATATCAGATTGGTTTTATGTCTCCTCTTAAAGAATCATTAAAAATGACTTGCACACACACACATGAAGAAAAGGGATAAAAACATGCGTTTAAAAGGACAAATTATTCACATCCTGTGAACTCAAATCCTAATAAAACTGGTGGATAACTTGCATTACCTAGACCCAATCAAAGGTAAAGACAAGTCCTATAACTTTTTTAAATGTGTTGTAAATCCTCTGAATATTACTGTGGGCAGCTGACGGCAAAGGAAGCCAAGAGGAGATCTGCTTATTAATAGAAATCACCTCAAACTTCCAGACTTCATAGCCAAGCCAGTCAAGACGAACTGCAAACCTTTACTTTAGTTTAACTCCCTCACTATTGTCCCCGTCTGTAATCCCACATTATGTTTTATGCTTTCACATTTGAAATGTAGATTTATGACACTAATATGTTCTTTTCCATGCTTTAACAGCCTATAAGGCATTATGGGAGGGCTCCCTTAGTGAAAACAGAGATTTTCCTCCATATTAGGAGTTATAGGCAGAGTGATCCCTAAAAATGAAAGCCATAAATCACGTCCCCCCCACCCTCCCTCCACGATTATGCCATTAACAGGAGCATGGTTTTGTCGTTTAGGTCATGCTAATAGTTTGGGCTTGAGGTTGTGGCCGTGGTGAAGGAGCACGGAGCGAAGCATGTTCAACTTTGCCAGCAGGAGGGAGGGAGAGCTGAGTTTGTCTTGGTGGTCTTGTGTTAGTGCTTCAGCTTTCCTAGCCTCATCACTGTGGATGTTATCCGCATCTGCTCTGGATTTCGTCTTTCTTTTCAGCCCCCCGTCCTCAAATTGGAGTTTCTATATCGGGACTGGTTGCGGTCTTCCAGAGAGACCCCACGACAAACTATCGGAGCATTTTGCACTCTACAAAAGGCACCGGATGCCAGCAGAGTACATATTAAATTTGTTACTAATTTTAAACTTGGCATGTTGGACCACGTAGCTGCCACTAGCTCGCTGGAAGCAGGCGGGTTCTGCCCCACTGCGACCACAACCACAATACAAACAAAGCATATGGAACAGCAGCTCCCACTGTACGACTGACAGTAAATGTTTAGAAAGGGAACTTTTAAAAATAACCCAGTGTAATAGAATTAGTGGGAAAGAGGCGCCTGGTAGCATGTTTTCCCCCCTTTTTGACTCCTGTACCAGATTAAAATAATAGTTTGAGAAGCATAACAAAAATAAAGGAGAGGATGAGGCTGCTTTTGTGTTTTTAGGATCATTCTTGTGTGATGCCTGTGGCTGGAAAATCCTCGGGCATCTTCATTTTTTTAATGTTTGAAACCTTCCCAGGAGGACAATACAAAATCTGGAGCCAAAATGTAATAGCTTATTGAGCTACGTGTATGCAATGATAGAACAGTTAGTGCCATTGAATCAGGTGATAAATAACAGCTCTCAAAGTGAGTGGTGGAAGAAGTACTCTTAAGTACACTTATAAGTACTAGAAGTAAAGGCAGCAGTACCACAGTGCAGAAATACTTAGAAAGTAATCAATACAACATTTCAAAATAAAAGTGTTAACATCATAATATAAATAAAATATTAATTCAAAAAAGATTCATTTTCCAGAATCATGACCCATTTCAGATGATTATATATTATATTATTGTATTACAATTATTGCTGTGTTAATATATGGCTCTTTCCAATATTGAGGCTGGTAAAGATGCGGCTACATTTTACAACTTTCGCTCAAATAATCCACAATTTATTTGTTGATTATATGTTGTAAATAGTTTAAATAGTAAAAGTAAATAGTGATTAAAGCTTTCAAATAAATGTAGTGCAGTAAGTAAAATATTTTCCTCTCAAATATAGTAGGTGCAATTCTTAAGTAGCAATAATTGTAAATACTCATGTACAGTGCATGTACAGGATGAGGTTACTACACCAGAGGGATCCAAGACTTGGATCCATTTCATTCCCTTCCTCATCCAGCAGCAGTCATGTGAGCTGCAGCCGTGTGAGTGTTCAGTGTCAGTGTGAAATCACTCCTATTAGCACCCCAACACAGCTTCATGCGGTTTTGGACCTGCAGCTTCTTGGTTGCAAGGTGTGTTTCATAGGTGCATGCCTGTCTGTGTGTGGCAACCTGACAGTGTGATATTCTCTGGTTCCTCTCAGTGTTTGCCTCTTCCCTCCAGTTCATGCCTTTTGTCTAAGTGGCTGTGTTAAACAGGATGTTGTTGCTGGCCTCAGCTGCATCTGTCACCCATGGAACTGCAGTGACCTCTAGAGACAGTTCTCCCCACATACAGTGAGCAGGCAATCAGAGGTGTTTCGGCACAAATCAGGTGAGGTGAAAGTGTGTGTGTGTGTGTGTGTGTGTGTGTGTGTGTGTGTGTGATCACAGGCAAGTTGAGACGGCATATTGCTCCGAGGCCAAGCCTGGCTGCATCGTTAAATGTTCGTGCAGCGACGGAGGCGCACAACGTGCACACACGTCATTAAAAGTACATAGCAGCACTCACACAGTTAAACAAACACAAACAGATGAGACCCGAGGCCACCCTGCAGATCACCCTGATCAGTGTGAGAGCTGTGTCTTCTGTGATCTAATATGTTTAGCAAACATTCATTTATTCTCCCCAATCAATAACACAGAGGAGCGTGTGTTTATGACTCTGTCTCTACTTACTCAGTTCATCTGCAGTTCACCCAAGCTGAAACACTGGACTAACCTCTAGCCTATCTCTGTTTTCCCACTAGTTTCTGTCTCTTTATATCTCTCACACATGCACTCATTCACACACCTTTCATTATTTGCAATGTTTTAAACTTGTATGGAAAGATTAAAACCAATACTAAGATACCTGGAGGCAAATGGATCATGGAAACACAATTTTAGGTCGTATTATGTAGTTATTTTGCAGTATGGGGAGGCCAAATAGTATTTAATTGTTTCTCTAAGCTAACAGAAAATGTTTTGATGAGGAAGCTGATGGATTTATCCTCAATTCCAGCTCATTTCTGATGTGCAGAACCACTTCACACAGAGTGAGAGTATTACCTCCAGTTGCACTATGAAAGTAGAAGGACTCAAGCTTAAAAAAAAAAACATTATACCAAATCTTCAAACATGCTGAATGATTCGCCATGGAGCCTTTACACCCCCAAAATTCCCAAGGTAGAAAATTATCCTGAATAAAACGTTCCAAAACACATCCGTGAATCAATATCAGATGCAGGCTGAGTTTCATTGGAGGGAAACCGGTGCTTGCTTTAACTCTCCACTGAGGAACACAGAGCAGAGTTTATTCACACTCCCTGGTGCAGTAAAGGTATTTTATATGGTTAGTTATTATTGTTATCATAATTATCATTCTGCGTGTACCATAAAAGTGGATGATGGAGGATATATGGATGGCTGAGGCTGTAAATAATGGTTGTGGTGGAGGGCTGTAAAGCTGTCCTCTCTCTTCTGTGGCAGAATAAATAACATGTGTGCACGTGCTCAGTGTGGATCTACTCTCGCCTGAAGTCTGCTTTGTTCTGTGAGGTCAGGCACTGTGATGCCAACAAAGTGCGTTACTGTACAGTTATAGCCCTAATTGATTAAAGGCATCCAGATTTGAACCTTTTGTTATATGAAAGGACAAGGTTTGTTAATGCAGCAAAAGCTGCCAGAAAGCAGCATGGATAGACAATACAAATCTGAGGTGTCCATCCAGCATATGTGTGCGTGCATTTAAAGTACAGTACGTGCCTCCCATTAGCCATGTACAGTACAGGGGCTGATGCACAGATGCCCTGAGTGGTGCCATACGGCCGATGGCTCATTAGAGCTCAGATGGAAGACATGAATCAAAGGAGGAGAGGAGAGGAAACAATCAATCTGCCTAATGGGAATCCCCTGTGAGGAGCGTGGGCCAGCCGTCCCAGTGCAGCTGTAGCCATTTTTATATGTGACCTCCCAGCTTAAACCCCACCAAAATGTCCCTGTACTGCTGTTGAGAGCCCAGGACACACCAAAAAGACACCAAAGCCCCACAACAACCTATTAGCGCCGGGGGCCTCCCACAGAGTGCGTGGGCACCGTGCGGTTTCTTAAGCAGAGCCTGGGACAACCCGGACGTTCCCATGCGTCTCCGGCAGTCCCCCGCACATGTGTCGTCCATATCCTCCTTACGAGGGAATGACACCCAGCTTAATGTGAAGGGCTATCAAAGAGGCGACCGAGACTGGATTTATAGCGTGCAGGGCGCCTGTGTGCTGGGAGGCATGCGGGAATCGTGTGTTTACTGTCAGTGTGTGAGGTTGTGGCCAAGGTTGAGACATTACTGTTGTGGTAAGGTAACTAGCACTTCACGAGGTCAAGGTCAGGTTTCCTCCCATAGTTTACCTGAACTTTCTCCCCTCCCACTTTAGTCTTCAGACAGCTTTCATCAGCTTTGATCTGCTCCACTGCCTGATCTCTGCCTGCAGAAGGACTACTTATCTATTCAGCGTGGGATAGCCAGCAGCGCTTTAAGAATCGAGTTATGCTAAACAGAGGTTGATTTAAACCAGAGGTTGACCTCTGACCTGGGCTTAGAGGATAATGTCCCAGGCAAGGAGAGCAAAGTCCTGTTACCGTCCATGAATCAGGCCCCCACCGACATTATTTCAAAATTGCTTAGTTGCATGGAACTCCCTTTAGTGCTGAACGGACTTTCATAAAATTGATTTTCTGAGTACACCCTTTTAGCAGCTATAAGCTTGAAATATGAACCCTTCATTGCTGAAAGCATTTCATTTTTTTTGCCCCTGTGACTAATGATCCAGGGAAGAAGTGTGTTTGAAATTCTCCTCGGCAGCCATTTCCATAATTAAACACTGCTAATTATAGAGCTTTGGCTGACTTTAAACAAACAGGCACGGTTGCCGAGCATGCTTTCACGCCTTCCATTTGGAAATTTATGCAAATTGTATCCGTATCATGTGTTTTCTTCGACGAAACTGACAACAGTAAAACACACTGCTCATGCTAACAAAGATCAGACTGTGATGGGGAGAGGAATGCTGAGGAGACGCTGAGAGGCCAATGGAGGTTTGGTGGTTAAACCTTGAACAGGTACATTTTCCTTACAGTGTGGATCAAAGCTTGCAGTGCAGAAGTATCCGATGATTAAATGTGTTCACATGTGCATACATGAATATGCATTGATTCATTTCCATGAGTGCCCTATGGAGGAAAAAAAAAAGCCCCTGTCCTGGCCAACAAACATTTCTGCATTGTTGATTCTAGTGCTATGATACTGCTTGTCAATTTATCAGCCTTTGACAGCAAGCCACTAGAAACCATTATATCAGACAAATGAAAATTATATATGAAGATTAACATCAAGTCATTTGTTAGGGAGAAAATAACACTGCTTGGAAATAAACAGGGCACAGGGCTGAGAGCAGCGCTGCCAGTAATTCACACATCAACAGCATTTAAATTATTAAAAAGATTGGAAATCATAATTGGCCATATATTTTTCCCATTCTTCTCCACACAAATGGCTCGCCTGGGGTACTTGACATTCACCAGTGGTTTGTAATGTAAATTACAGAACGTATTTTCTTCCATATCTTAACAGCAGACGGAGTGATTGACTACTGAATATAAGCAAGCTACAGGTGGGGGTCAATTATCATTTGAATAATCGAGCATCAGTGGCTGCCTGGCTTGGCTGTGAAGTGTGACACATTTTTATCTCTATGCATTTCAATGAAGTCAGACTGGTACATAAAAGGTTATCACCTAGGAAACATATTTGCCTAGCCGCAAGTTAAACAGGCAAGTGAGATCAGCATAGATATTCAATTTAACCAGTCAACCCTGACCTATAAATATTTCAACAAAACCCAATGAGGACCCCTCCCTCCCCCTCGGCCCCCTCCTCTCCTTCTTTGATCCAATTCCATTTCAGCAGCGGGAGATACGAGGGAAGAGAGGGAGGAAGGATGGGGGGGGGGGGGGGGGTAGAAAGAGGGGAGGGTATGAGAAAAGAAAGTCAAGCGTATTGTAGCTTATCTGTTAAGTGAATTGTTTAATGCATCTGCCATCTCCTCGCCCAGGGGACAGGTGCCGAGTGAGAGGGGAGAGAGGGGACAGATTTACACTACAGGGCACTGGTGGCTCCAAAGTTGAGGAGGAGACGTAGACTAATCTATAGTTGTGAGCTGACAAATCTGGCCTGACACGGTGCTCTGTAGCAGGTAGACTCAGGAGATGGGCATTAATCACAGCGTGTGCTCAGCGCAGGCACAGGCACACTGGGGACACCTCAAAGTGAGCTGGAGGTTATACAGGCGAGGGGATTAATCAATACAGTCCCATAATAACAGCCGACCGCCAGCACTTAAAGCCCCACCGGTACCGAGGCGCGGCGCGTTCACCCCGGACGACTCACACGGAGACTCGCTCGCAGATACAGGGAGGCGGAAGCTTTCACACACACCTGTACGTCTCACAATCAAGAGTGCGTGAAAGACTGAGTGCAGCCTGGAACGTGGACATTTCTGGCATAAAGGAGACGCAGATTCAATACAAGTATTTATATCCTATCTTTTTGGTACTCAGGGGTCAGTTTATTCTCTGCAAACAAAAGTAAACCTGACAGACTGCTACTGCCTTTATACTTTTTCTCTTTCTATGTCCTAACTGGGAGTAAAATATGTCTGAAAGATAAAAAATAAAGATTGATCTCAGTGAGGATGACACCCTTTTTTGGTAATGGACGTGGTAATTACAAGCAAAGGGATGTCTTAGTACAATAATCCAGTAATAAAAATACAGCAATAGACCATGTCACAAACATCACAGTCATGTTGTGACCACACCTCATCCGAGAGCTGGGCGCACACTTTATAATTCCACACTGTGCTGTGATTACACCACGGCCTCTCCAACACTAAAGTGACAAGCCTTCGCAGCTGGGAGGATATTTTTATTGGGACAGGCTTGGTGTGTGTGTGTGTGTGTGTGTGACAGGAGTTGGAGTGGGGCAGGGTGCGAGGCATCTGCAGTAACCGACATGTAAAGAGTACCAAAAACTGGCTCAAGTGTTCTGTCAGTGGCCAGCGCCGCCCAGCCCCTCCCTCTTCATAGGAGTCTGCCACCCACAGAGACCTCGATCAGCAGCCCCCCGGCCTGACAGCAGATCTGTCAGCCCTCCCGCCCCCCCTCGCTGCATACAGTCAGCCAGGGCTGGTTTAGCAGGAAGCAGACAGTGTAGCAGGAGGTGAAAACTCCAGCTATTTGTCAACGTGGCGCCCGTGTCAAAATGTCAGGCCCGGGGACATTCCCCGTGCAGCTGGGCTGTTAGCTAAGGAGACAGGCCGTATGGTCGGAGCAGGAGCATGCTGTCACCGAGCAGTCAAACTGCCTGAGACCGGCAATCAAGAAGCTCCTTCCCTCGCTCACCCTCCCTCTTTATCTATCTATCACAACTGCTCACTGCTCTCACTGACTCCTATCTATCTGCAGTGTTTTCTCCCTGACTCTCTCAATCTTTAAACCCATTCACTCTCGCTCTGTCATCCTCACTTTATCCATTTTTCATTTGAATCCTTCAGTCCCGCACATTTTCCCTCCTGTTCATAATTCATCAACTGATCAATTTACCCATCTTTATCACTTTTCCTCTGCCAAAATGGAACTGGAAATAGCTTATTAATTTATACAATCAAAAGCATTGAACTGTATCTCCTCAGCATTGTATTTTTTTCATAGTTTTGAAACACAAGGGGGAATGGGGAAGAAAATATGGGTGAGAAAAACAAGCGCAAGAGGACTTGCTTGCTTCTGGATAAGCAAGAGACATGCGTTAAGGGTGTTGTTATTCCAAAATATTATTCCTAAATTGTGAATTCTGTTGCTTGCAGCAGCTCGGTTGGTTGTTAAAAACAACTTTTCTGGTTAAAATCTCATATAGCACCGCAGTAAACATCTTAGCGTTAGCTTGAAGAGCCAGCTGAGTGTTAAATCATTGTCCATTTGCCGGGCTAAGATACACTCACCCTGGAGAGTTCCAATCCCAGAAGATTAAGCGCTAAAATAACAATAACAGAAAATCAAATCAAGCAACATATGAGACGCGAAAAAACAACATTAACTGTATTCATGAGCTACAAATTCATTGCTCTATCTTTTCTTAAGCTCCTTTGACTTGGAATTTACCAGGAGAGGGGTGAGGATTTACTGTGTCAAAATGCAAACAGGGTATTTATGGGTCAAACACAGCCTAGCTGGCTTTATGGCAGATTATGCCCCTTTTTCCAGAGGCCAACACAAATTCAGTTTGATAGCGCTTTGATAACATGTTACAGCATTTAATTTGGATTCTTATTGGGTCATATAGTCAGAACGCTACAGGGTCGGTGCAAGGCAGGGGAGGAGGAGGGAGGGTTGGCTGATCTTTTATGACAACTTTGACAACATTGTAATTGTTTGTGTGTGGTTGTGTATGTGTTTTGTCTCTTCTGCCGGCCGGCCTTTCTCTCCCCTTTTCTGTCCATTTTGTTTTTCTTATGTTAACACCCCTCTCAGAGTCCATCTGGTACCTTTGCTCCCCCTCAGAACGTGGGCCGGTGGAATTCCCTGGCCTAATTAATGAGCAGACACTCACAGACGGCCATGGACTCACATGTCTGTCTGTGTGCACCACCTTGCCTCAGGAGGCCCTTTATTGAAAAGGGAAATAAATTAGATCAACTGGACAGGATGTAGCAGCCAACAGCATGAGATGTCACACACGGTTTTTTGACCAATACGGGTATTTGAAAGGTGATAAGATGCTTTCAGACTGATGCTGTTACATCAGAATTCTGTAAAGGTCATTGTGATGCACACACAGTAGCTTAGTAGGTATGTTACATGTGTAAGTTTAACTGTGTTTATCTGTTTGTGTGTGTAAGCCCTGTGATGGACTGGAGACTATTAATAAATCTGTTTCATATGTATTTGTATGTACCCGTATACTACTTTAAAGAACTCCCAGAGAGTGGCAGAAAGGCAGCATGAGGTCAAAGTATCCTCCAGGCCACCCAGAGAGCCACTCCAGGATCCAAACATCCTATCAATGATTAAACTTCTCTCTCTCTTCGCAAGTGCCAAACAAAGTCCTGGAGAGCTCACAAGACAAGAAAAGGAGCTGCAAAAGAGACACTGGCAGAGTGAAATCGAACAGGAAATGATGCGATTGAAAATATTTGCTTTTTTTCGTGTCTCCTTTTGAGCTGTGACATTATCAGTCATGTGGGACATCAATCATGCAGTGAGTTAATGACACATCCAGCCCATGAATCTTTCAGCTCCTTTCCCCAACCTCACCGAGCCATGCTGGGGCTGTTCCTGCTCAGCAGCTGCTGGAGCGAGGCAGTGCCGGGGCCCGGGCGGATTTGCCAGCACTGGTACTTTGATCTCAGCTTGTGGAACAGATAGCTGTGCGGCTGGGCCCGGGTCTGGCCGGGCTGGAGTCTGGATGCTGCGTTGCGGGGCATAAACACAGAAGCATCGATCCCACAGGCCCTTGTAGCCCCTTCCTCACACTTAGGACAAAAACAGTGTTTTGTTCAGTGTTATAAGTAATGCAAATAACCCAATTTATGTTTCAGCTTTAGAGAAGAGATAACCTCAGAAAACTTCAATTTCAGCTGCTTTAATTTAGTCTTTTTTTACAGTTTAAAGCCGATGTCATCTTATTTCCTGTTTTACGAGAGGGGCTTTTATTTTGAAACAATGATGCTGAGAAAAAGACTTCCTGATGCCACATTGAGGAGAAACAGTAAAATTGAAGGTCTCAAGGTCAGTTTCTGCATGACAAATGTAATGTAAAGATAAAGTTTGTGTGTTCATAACTGTTTGAAATACAAAATGTTCAGTTTTGATCAAATAATATATCAAATGTAACACAATGATTTCATTCTACTCTGCCAAAATATCATGTAGCTAATATAATTAAGCAACGGATGTCACTAATTCCATGGTTTTGCAATTAACCGCTCAGCCATACATCCTATCTATGTGGTTCCAGAGGAGCCAGAATTCAGGAACAGCCTGCTCCATTCACACTCCCTGGGCAGCTCCACTGACATACTTTCCCTGCTAATGGGGCCACCTGCAGGTCTGCGCGGGGCCCCGTCCGGACAGTGTCAGAGGGGAATGCAGACAGAGCAGGCAGTGAAGTAGGCGGGTGGTGGTGCTGGGCATCTGTGACTGGCACCAGCATAAGAGCTCTTTCATTTCCCCCTGTTCTTCTGAGTGCCACGGGCACACACACAGAGCCGGGCACGGGTACAGGCCAGGGCACCAACACATGTCAGGAAATACTTTCTCTGTGATCTGAGAGCTCAGGGCCCGAGTTAATGCTCCCCTGATATTTGGACTGCAATGTGAAAGCTGCAAATCGCAAAGGAGAAGAGGATCATACAGAAATTCCAGAGGGAGGCCACAAATTTTATTCCTTTCCCTTCAAACTCTGAAAAACTGATGTGTGATGATCAGGAAGAATACATGGTGAAAAACCCTTCGATGGAACTGATGGGAATTTTTTCTAAATGTCCTTGTATGGTTCCAATGGTTCCATTGCTATTCCCACACGTTTATCCCACTTTATATTTGCCTTAAATCTGTTGTATGGAATATGATGATACAATACGATACAATACAAATGAGGCAAAATAATACGCAGCACAATGCGAAACAAATGACAACATGGTACAAAACAATATGCTAGGTCCGTGGGGGTGAATATTTATATGACCCGACTGTGTAAGTTATAATAAAGCTCAAAGTTATGCATAGTTAGTTATAGGGCGTGGTTGTCTTACTAACAGGTTGGTACTGCTGGCTGTCTGCTACATGTCACCTCAGCTAATACACCATGCAACCGTGTTAGTGATATTGTTGCAAATATCAGACAAATAATATGTCTTGCATAGTGATTTATGGCACTAACTGGCCACCCAAAGCGTCTGTGTTCCAGATTTTTTGGTGATTGAAATTCTAGTATTATTCCATTGATAGTTTAGAACTAATTAGCAGCTATACTAAGGGTGGGAATCGCAGGGTAACTCACGATGTGATACAAACCCCGGTACCTGGCCCACGATATCCTAACCTAACCCTAATATAACCCGATATTTTGCGCCAGCTTATCGATACATTTTTGCACTGAATTCACTATGTTCCTCAAGCACTCTTAGCTTCTTTAGTCTCAGAACAAACAAATCTGGCCACCTAAAACCACAAAAACAATCTCACTCTGTGGGCAACACAAAGGTAAATTAGCTCATTCACCAGCAATTTAGCCACAGGCAAAGACTGTACAGCTTGGAAACTTGGTGTTTGCCAACCCCTAGCTTCTCTCCAGTTCAACCCCTAGTCCAAATATGGTCACTTCTGGCTCCATAAATCCAACATGGCGGTGGCCAAATGTGGAACTTGAGGCTTCACTAAAATGAGGCAGTCAAAAAACCCAATGGTGATGTCATGGTGGCTACATCCATTATTTTTTTTCAGTCTCTGGATTCATGGATAAATATGATAAGACACGATACACGAGTATGATACTGTATACATTACATTGAATGTTGTACAGCATATGATACAACAGAAGCAAGTCCTGTGAATGAACACTCCAAACATTAAACTTACAATGGAGAACCCTCGGTCTTGTACCTGAGGGGGAAAGCTGTATCTCAAAGCAGACGTTAAGATCATATTTTTCTGCCTTTCTGATTACAGACAGCACATACAATAATTGTGTTTTGACTCATGTATTTAAAGCAATAATTACAAAAACAAAGCTCACAGTAGGAACCATTGGACAACAGTGATGAAAAGGGCGTTCAATTAAGAAAGCCTGGGAGTGTCTGCTACCTAGGGTGTAATTTCCTTAAACACCAACCTGAGCAGTTAAAGAGGGGTGCTAAAGAGAAAACACCATGCAGTCCTGACACACTGGGCCCTGCCTTGAGGCAACTGTGCAAATTTATGGGTGTACTTTGCTCATTACACCAGAGAATATTCAGTCTGTTAAAACAAACCTATAATTTCCTGGGCCCCTGAAGTCCACACGTCTATTCATATCATTTTGCTGCTCACACTGGGGTGAATTTCAAGCAAGAATGCCTCTCCAGCTATACATATTGCTGCTATGAGATGTTATATATAACACCTAGTTGTATGTACTTTATGTACGTTACTGTATCAGAAAATGATGTATGAAGTTAGGGTTGGAAATTTGATGATCAAATCCTCACTCTAAAGCTATTTGCACAAGGTTCTACCTCATCACCTTCCTGATATTACACACTAGTGTGCAAAAGTACTGCAGAGAATTAATCAAACATGCATGTGCAACCTACTTACATATGAACAAATTCAGAAATATATTCATAGTAAAAAGTTGGCAGTGTCCTATATACTGGTGCGACCAATATAACAGTGTAAATTGCAGAGAGAATATGTTACTGTGTTACAGTATTTTACCAAGACGATGGCACTATCCGGTTGTTAAGTGGTGACTCCTAAGTGACTTCACATCTCAGCATGAAACTGTTTCCGGGTCAAGCAAGGAAAATTTACTTGGTTGTTGGTAATGCTTCTTCACGGACCTGCACTGTCATGATCGCCATTGTAGCCTCCACCCTCACAACAATCAGTGCTACCGTAGGCTAGCTACAGCACTGGTAGCTAGCAGGATAGCAAACTCGACATGGTAAACAGATGGTAGCCTGTAATTTGTGTGTGTTTTAAATGTGTTTTAAATGAAAATAAATGTAAATAGCGTTGAAATAACAAACTAAACTACGTTTTTATTCATAAATAGCTATAGAAAACAATTTTCCCTTTGGGATACCCCCAAAAACAGACTGCGACTTATATTCCGTATTTTACGGTACATCTTTGTCATAAAAGTGATAGGATTAGTGTACATGAGAAGGAATGTGTGGTTCTTTCTTATTATTACACAGCTGTGTTACATACTTGATTCTGATTGGTTAATTACGGCATTCAGAGGTCTGCTTTTTCTTGATAGCAGATCGTTGCTATGAAGAACAGACCGTTGCTAGGGATGCAGCTCTAATCCCACAATCCGGAGCACTAACCGTAATCATATCACTCCGCTGAAAGAATATTTTGTGTCTGGAGGAGTCTTCACACTTTCAACCAAACACTCGGGGGTCACCCCCCCCTCTTGCTTTAGCATACCGCTGTACTTATGTCTTTCAGGGTGAGACAAGACTCCCTGCTCTTCTGCTCCTCCACTATAACAACCTGCTCACTATTCATTATCCCTTACATAAACTCTTACCTGATCAACAGGAACTGCCTGGCCTGTGAGGGTCACTGCATTTCATCCTCTTTCCTTCCTTCCTCTTCCTTCCTCTTTTCTCCATCAGTAAAACAGTCCCGAACATGACCAGTATTGAACATGAAAAGTACTCAACAAAGTCCAGTTGCCTGTAGGATTAAGCTTCGAATAACCATGACCTGGATGATTGAGAACCTTCACAGACAGTACTGAACAACATTTCTTCAACATTGTCATATTTCATTCCAATCTTCATAACAATAACTTGCTTCAAATTATCTTATCAATGAGCTCTAATCTTTGTCAACTGGCTCCCAAACACATATAGACAGCGATACAGTTCACCAAGCACTCCATTACTAAGGGCCGAAACCTGACCCTCCTTTCAGAACAAAGTGAAAAACGCAGGCTGAGTTAAGAGGGAATCAAAAGGAGAACGATTTAGAAATTCAAGGGGATCAGATGGTAGCTTTATTAGGAGCTGAAGCCGCGGGGCTGGGTGGAATGAAAGCCTGGTCTGTGCTGGGCCGAACTGGCCAGGTCAGGCGAGACACCCAGTGAGAGAGAGCACTCAGGCCTGGAGGAGCCTTCACACCGTCAACCAAACCCTCGGGGGTCATCCCACCCTCTTGCCTTAGCATACCGCTGCACTTATGTCTTTCTCAACAGGTACAGTGAGCAGGGGGGCAGCCAGGTAACCCAACGCTGATGGGATCACTCAGCCTCTCTGCAGGCAGGGCGGTCATTTTTTTGTCTTCATCATGTTAGAGCTGTTGTCTATGAGAAGGCAAGCTTTTAAGTGAATGGGCTTAATGAATGGGAAAAGCTTTGCTCTGAAGCAGCGCATGCAGGTGACGACAATTCAGGTCAAAGATAATCTTGCGTCTTGCAGGGGTGTGTGGAACAAATCCAATTTTTGCAGCAGGGACAGAAAGTAAAGCAGGCCAAAGAGGATATCATTCATAATTACAAGGCTTAGCCAAAGCGAATGCTCCCCCACAGAGATCTGCAACAATGGCCTTAATTACATTTTTTTCCTCCAACCCCACCTCAAAGTAAAAACATGGATGACAAATTTGGCATTGGGATTCCAGCTCATGGCTACTCTCTGTGCCAAATTCACTTTTTTGCTTGTTGCCAAGACAAATCATATTAACACGTTACTAAAGAACACTAAAACCTTTTGGCTACATACCAGCTCACCGGTGCCAGAAAACTTCATTAAGGCGAAAAATGCTTTTAGGAAACCTTTCCTCAGTTGCAATTATAAATAAGTTCCTTCATTGAGCCTCCCGTCATGGGTGGGCTAGCAGCCCAGGGGCCACTGCCGTGCAGACAACTGATCACTAGTCTGAATGGAAAGCAAGCCCAGGGAGCCAGCTCAAGTAACTGCTTTGTTAGTGAATAAATGTCGCCAGCAACAAAGTTTACAAAGGACCATTTGTCAACATGTTTATGCAATAAAGGTCTATAACTAGGGTGACTACAGCCAAAAAAAACTGTCTGAGCCCATCAGGGAGAGGAAAAGAGCCTGTTCTGACATAACACTAAATAGCCTTGGTGGCGACTGGCTAATAGTGCTTGGATTGAAGGGCACAAAAGACTCAGTGCTTGATCCAATGTGAATGTGTAAGGTGAGACGCTTGGAACTTCTGAGTGCCACAATACAGGAGACTCTTTTACCAGCCTCCCCATAGACCACAGGAGTATGGGCAGACAAACAATAACATATCACTTTAGTCTTAAATTGCATCATTTATTATTTCATTTATGGGTAAGAAGCAATCACAAATATGGGAAACCTGCTCAAATGAGCAATCTACTGGGACTGATGCGGAGAAGAAAGGTTCCAAGGCTAACAAACAGTTATTTTCATATCCTCATTAGATAATGAGAGTTGCTGAGGGTTGAGGTCCTCTGACAACCTATTAGGACCTTTTCACCTGAAGCTTTCCTCCTGAAATTGCTCGAGACAGGCCTATGAATGAGGGAACTGTTCAAAGGGGGCAACCAAAGGCAGTCTGCTGTCTCCCCGCCACTCCATCACTCAGTGACCCCTCAACAGGACACGCCAAACCAATCAGCAGAGAGGCCTTTAGAGAATCACCCTACCTGTCCCAGGCGATCCGGTCAGTTAGCGGACCCCTCCCTGAGAGGCAGGGCTGGGGTAAGTGGAGGAAGGAGAGGCCATTAATCTTTCTTCCATTCACTTTCCGACACCTGAACCAGACCCCCTCAGCAGCCAGCCGCTTCACAACAACCTCCTCTCTGGACTCAATAAGACCCGGTCAGAGCCACACGGCAGGCCGCCCGCAGAGAAGCAGCATCGCTATACTTCCTCAAAACACATGTATGAACACACGCATGTGCCATGTAAAAAATACTTTAAATACTGACGCACAAGCATACACTTTTTCTGAGCTCACTAACAGGAAACCATCTGAGACTGACACTGACAGCGAGTTGATCCCTTCCCCTCATCTCTCCCACTCTCACACTCTCACAAACACATCTCTACTTGACAATTTCTCTCATTGTAGTCTGACACCAAACAGAAGTGAGTTGAGGGGTTTTGGAGTTGACTTCGTACACTCCCTGCAAAGGCAGTACCTTAAAGATGCTCTTGAGGATGGGGGTTTTGCCTAAATGCATGTTTGTTTGAACACACACAGGTGCACTCACACCCAGATGTGATTCCTGTGTTACTGACATAAAAATGATGTTTGTCACTGAAGCCCCTGATACTGATGCCTCCTCATGAACCAGGGGGATGATGGGATGACGGTAAGTTCAGAGGATGCCAATGATGCACAGTGATACGACAGCTTACAGCTGTGATACCTGTTTAGACAAACCGTCTGACAACAAGACGTGTCACTAAGCAAGGCTTTAGCACAGCCGATTCCCTCATAACAAGATGCGGATTTGCCTGCCTTAGAAGCAGGGAGACTCGTCTCCGAGCTTCCTTATGATGGTTAGCGCTAAGCCACAATGTTTACACAGCCCCTCTGGGCTATTTCACTTTCCAGCACCAAAATAGCAGTCATCTCCCAAATCTTCTCGTGAGGAGAGAGTCTCAATGATGAGGATAAGAGGAGAAAGGGACAAGACAAGCTTGGGGATTAGTGGCCCTGCACAGCACAAACTCCACTGTCTGGTACTGTGCACTGAGCCGTCTTGACAGGAGGGGGCCGTATGGTATTTGAGGAGGTTAGCTGGGGTCATGGAGCGTTGCTCTGCGGGGATTAGGAGGCGTGTGGCCCCCTTCGCTTTTAATCAAACCCTTCCAATCAGGTCAGATTACAATGGGATAAGCAGCCTCAGCACATTGTGTGGTTAATACTCCTCTTTGGACGGGTCCCCGAAGTCCACTCTTCTTGGAACCAGGAGGAATGTATGCAGAGGAAGACTTCTTTTTACGTGTGGAAAAGTCGTGAAGCAACATATGGAAATGTTGTTGTGGGGACTTTTTTTTATGATTTTAGTGCACTGCAGAGCTTTCTCAAGTCCCTTCATCTCTTGTTCTTTTTGTTTACCGGAGTCCCTCAGGGCAAGTGCTCCATCCTTTAATGCTGCCCCTGTGCTGCCCCTTTGATTACATTTGAGCAAACTTTATATCAGATGTGTAATTCATGAGTGAATTCTATTTACTGTTTATAAACACCAAAGATCTTGGTATCAGGTAGGCGAATTTCTGTTTGGGCTTTATTGGTAAAGAAAAGAAAATAGGCAACTTCTTGGATGAGTGCAGCTGCTGGTTTGATTCCCACACACCTCTTAAGATCTGCGTCAGGCAGATCACAGAGGGGTTTTGTCACAACTGACTGTTTTACTAGTTGTTTCAACTCTGCAGAGCTTTTCTGAAGAGTTAGGTAAACAGTGTTAACAAGGTAGAGGTTTTCATGGTCTGACTGAACAAAAGCCAGAGACGAGGCACTTAGCCTGCTCTACCATGCAGCACGATCACTATCCTTAATCTGGGAGTCAGGCTGCATACCTTCTGATTTCTCTGTTACAACATGGAGAGAAGAGTGGTCCGTGGAACTTCAAAGGGGGCAGGGAGACACACATGGCTGCTAATTTTTCAGCCTGGGCATATGTGGCGGAGAGCTTGGATTTGAGGCTCTCCTCTCACTTCAAAGCCAGGCGCCTTAAAAGGTCTGGCTGTGTTTTGACGTGGATCTGCAGAGGTGAATGAGAATCAAGCACCCGCTGCAGACCCTTCAGAAGTCAGGCTCACTCTGTTTAACCCCCCCTCCCTGATTCTCCCTGTGCACACACTCTCTCCTCCCCGCCTTGACAAAGAGAAGAAAAAAAACAAGAAAATTCAATAATGCCTTTGAGAGGCAGGATTACCTGAGGAGACGCCTGCGCTGCTACGCCGCGAGTGAAATCTCCTGTGCCCTCCTCTCCGTCTGCTCTCACCACACCCCTCCCTCTTTTTACTCCTCTCTCCCTTCTACTCTCAAACTTGGCTAAAGACAGCCCTCAAAAAGCACATCAAAACTCTCCTTTGATGCCATGGCAGGCAATTAACCCCTCGAGTCCAAAATTACAGATTGCTGGGGATGTGACATATTTTGGATGGGTTGGGTGGCAAGTGTGCATGTGCCTCCTCAGGGGGGGGTGAGAGATTTAGGATGGGTGGGTGTATTGTTTGTTTGTTATAAAGCAGGCTACTTCTTTAATGAATTGATGCCGTGGCAGATTTCAGACAACCCATTTCTGTCAGTTTGAAAAGTAAAGTAGGGTAAACCTCTAGAGAAAGGGCTAGCTTCACCGGAGGAAGTGTTTGCACTCGATTATTTGTACTCCTGCTCACTTCTGATGAACAATGCTGCAATACAGAGGGAACAAAGGAGCCAGGCTCCTTGCGAATTATAATTAAGTCGTGGGCGCAGCCAAACAATGATGAGGTCTATCCCAATTTCAACTCTGTTTTTGTGTCACTCGCTCCTCTTGTGTTGCTTTGCATAAAATAATAATTAGGTTGGGTTGGAGCAGCAACAGTGGATGGAGATGGCAGATAACGCTGAGTGTTCCCTTGACTTCCGTCGGTGATGAGATACATTAAACATCGCTGGGTATTAACGCAGATTGAATAGCGTGTGCGGATTTGAAGCTGCTAAACGACTTACAAAATGACTCTATTTTGGAGACTTGTCCTTCGCAGGGCAGGTGTGTAACAAGCCTTGCCAAATAATGCGACGACAATGTTGCGGAGGTGCGACAAGCGCTACATGATGTGACAAGAACGACCAAGTGTGAGCCCAGTCAGCCTTTGTGCAATGACTGGTGACCCCTGTCAACAGTGGCTGTCTGTCTGATAGAGTGCTAGTGCTGTTTCTGTCCACAGCGCTGACATTAAACACATCAAAACACCTGAGACAATCAGCCTCAGGAGTCTGTACGGGGCAGATAAAACACAGCAACACTGTAAATGCTGGAAAAAAGTGACTAACGAAGACGTGCACAAAGACACCTCTCTGTTTTTGCGTCTACATTTTATTATTCATGTGAGCATGGACCTACCACAGCTTTCTCTCATGGCGAGTCCCATTTGTGGCTCGCACCCATGGGTCTCTCACCTGCTAGCTTGAGATTAAGTGAAGCTGTCAGTCATGGCAGTGGGTGTCCTTAATGCTGTTTCACACGAGGCCTCAGCTTGTCTATGCCAGGCACTCAAACGCACAATTACTTGAGTTGGAGCAAACATTTAGCACTCTGATCTCAACAATTAGCACATACGGCAGCAGTTTGGTACACCGCATAAATCTGCAGTTTTCATGCAGTCATTCTTCCTCCCTCGCCGCAGACTCCCTTCCTTTTTATCCTGCCAGATAACAGCAAACGCTTCTGATCTCCTCAAGACATTGTTTTACGGAGGGCTTTCGCACCGCCCTCCCCTGGCAGACAGCGAGATTACACAGTGATTATAAGCAACTCAATATTGTATGACAGCCTCCTCCACGTGAGGGACTTACGATCATGTTTCATTAATTCAGCTTGAATGAAGCCTCGTTTCAAGCATAGTGGAGCTTAAGATTTATGTGAAATTAATAACATAACAGATGTCTTCAGAATATCCGATCTCTGCTATAAATAAGGAAAATCACGGGAATGCGTTAGTAAATAAATAAAATGTTAGACCTGCGTACAAGCAGGCTTACAGGGGTGGCACCTAACAGTTCAACATCTCTTTACTGACATCATGTATTGTAGCTACCAGAGGGGGTGTCAAGTGACAGATTTGTATCAAATGGCCTTATTTAACACTGCCTCTCGTCTTTAATACAAGCCATAGCAAGCATCGTGTTGGTTATTTCAATAGGATGTAATCACCCGGGGATCTTGCGGAAACATGGTATGCATCAGAGCTTTTTTTAATTTTCATGAGTTGCCATTACTTCTCATCTATTCGTTTCTTCTGTAACAAAATGCATCTGTGTTTCGAAAATGTCTCACGCACTTTGTTCAAGCTCGGGGAGCCCTACACAAGATAGCCTCAGGCCAGAACCGCTGTACTCCCTTTCCCTTTTGTGTGCACTGTCTCTCTGCATAGACTAAGTATGGGGACAAGAGCTTCACAGCCTCCTGTCTTGCATGTTGCTGCCCTCCCCAGGTACTCCACCAGCGCAGCTCAAACACAGGCAGTGGGGAGACAGCGTTTCTCGCTTCAAAGAGGGGAAAAAGATAAATCATTCAGGTTGGGCTTTTGTTCCAATATGCCACGGAGCTGCGATCACAATCCCTTTTTCCACTCTCTTTGTTTTCAAAACTAAAGCGTCGGGATGTGACAGTGAATCTGACTTCCTCTGCAGGTTGTTTATGCAGCTCAATCACTATAATTCTTCAAATTTGAAATGACACTACTGACGTGCTCGCTTTGAGAAAAGAGGAGCTGTGAGATCGTCGTGTGCAAAGATTGGCCTTTTGTCGTATAAGTATATACACACAACGTGTATATCGCAAACTATGTTAAAATATAGATATATGCACTGTAGGCTATCAGAAAATGTACAATAAAAGTAAAAGAGTGACAGAACAATGAGTGCAAGTTCTAAGATGAAATGTGATTAAAATATGATTAATGGAACTTGATCTGACAAACTGACAATGGTTATTTTTGAAGCTATTATAGCTGACACAGATATTGACTCACTCTGTAATTAATTTAATCACATTTATTCAGCTCCTCTAAGTCAGCTGAACCATGAATCCTTACTGAAGAGGGCCTGTATTTATTCATAATTCCAGTCATTGATATGAGCCCTGTGTACGTCTTTGTACAGAACTTCCGTCTGCGGCAGCCTGCCATCGAGCCTGGTTAAGTCGTTTAAAAGGAATACAATGCAAACAGAAAAAACAATAAAGGAAAATCTGAGTTATTAAATTGGATATTGCGGTAATGCATAATCTAACTTCATCTCAATGGATCTGATGGAAATTTTTTGTTTAGCCAGAGAGAGCTGAGGCACTCTAATAATTGAAAAACCAATTCAAATTTATATGAGAGTCGGGTCTATGCAAAAGTGGGCGGACGGAAGAATGAGGTGTAGGGGCGCATTAATCTTTATAACATTATTATTTTTTCTTCATTTCCAGAATAACAATTGTCTGCTGCATAATAGGATCAAAGTGAGTTTGCTAATAATGTGTGAAGAAGAAGGGGCTTACAGTATGTCAGTCAAACACTTTCTAATGGTGTCTAATTCAGTCTGAACTCTGCAACCCTTTGCACCGCTCGCTTTGCTTTACACATCAATAGGCACATTGGCCCTCTGGCTCCTGCGGAGAACACAGTGGGGCAGAATGAAACACAGCATTGTGCTAAACTGTCTTTAATCTATTCACTGTTAGGCTAATGTTCACTGTTTCAGTTTTATAATAACATCCAGTACAACTCTGAACACTCATTGTACATCCGTGCTTCATCGCTCCGTCACACCGTGGAGGCTGTGAGGAGAAATGGCTTAAAGGACCATTCTGCACGCCTGTACAAATTCAAATTCCTGCTTTGATTGACACCCAGACACTTCAGGTCATGGAGGTGAGTTTGGAGATTCATCCCAGGTGGTGGGGGGTTGAAAGCGTATCAATGTGACATGTTGTTAATTTACTAATAAATAGGGAAGAGGAGGGTGGCAGGGGGTCCAGAAGAGGGAGAGTGCTCCTGCTAGTAGCCCCTGGGGTGATCTGAGGAGAGACGCGGAGGCCAGAAGCTCTGGCCACTTGCCAGTGCTAACTGTACTTCTCCTGCTCCTCCCTGCTGAGAGAACATCCATCTCCCTCCTCCAGCCTGACACTCCGTTTATTCCCACATTCATTTGTCATGTCCCCAATCAGCTGGATGAATAGGAAAGCTGTGACCATGATGGATGGTGATTCTAATTAAGACTAAAAAGAAAAAAAAAAAGATCTACACTCAACTCAAGATGCTATTTCCTCCTTTTTTTTTTTTTACTCTTTTGCTTTATCTAATAAAAGGGGACCCTACTGGTGGTGAGTGATGGCCTTAACAGTCACTGTCAGTCAGCTGTAGGTCATCTGACAGCAGAGAGAGGAGCGAGAGCGAGAGAGGGGGAGAGAGAGGTAGGATCGGGGGGGAGCTGAAGTAACTCTGGACCCAGGACGCTTTTGTTTGTTTGTTTGCCGTGTTTAAAACAAAGAGCGCATGGCATTGAGAATTCCATCTGAAGGAACTCCCCTCAGAGATTAGTTATTCAAAGGCATGCAAATGACATTGCCATGTGCTGGTTTACAAGGGGGTTGTGTTCATTTTGGATCTGCTTAATTGCTTCATTTCTAAAATAACTTCTCTGTTGTTTACCAGCACAATACAGATAAAGGCTCTGTACAGCGGAGCTCAAGCGTACTTGATGCGCCCTTTTTTGCATTGTGTGTGCATTATTACACTGGTTGGGCTACAATGTGTTCATCAAAAATTCAGAGGCTGCTTTTCAAAATACTATATAATGTGGGCGAGGTTCTTTTGACAGCAGTATTGAAAGCATAAAATACAGAAATGTGTCAAAATGTAGAAACAAATGTTGAATGTCTTTAAATTATCACCTCAACATTTTCTGTTCTGCATTAAATATAGAAAAGTTGCAATGTCTCAATTTTATGCCTATTACTTTCTCCCAAAAATAATAGCCATAGAAGCTACATCTTACATTAAAAGTGCTTACACAGGCGCTGGTTTGGCTCAGCGGTTAAATCGGTGACCATATACAGAGGCTATAGTCCTCGATGCAGCGGCCCAGGCTTCGACTCCCGGCCCTTCGGCCGCGTGTTGTTCCCACTCTCTCTTCCCCCATTTCTGCCTCTATCCACTGTCCTCTCTCGGAAATAAAGGCATAAAAAAACCATGGTCAGATTCAAGCTTGACTCATTTTTTAACATATATAAGTTACTGTGTGCTGTCTGTCTACAACAGCATTGCTGTCAGTTATCCACAAAAAATCATCCACATTTTCAAATAGGAAGCCAGGTCATATAAAGAATGCGAGTATGTGAATGCGTGTCATTATGCATGACATAACACGGAGAGAGTGATAGTCAATGGGCATAATCCAGGGGAGGAAGTCCGGCAGCACTTGTGTCCTACAGAGTTAATCACCTTGGTTGGTTGCAGAAAGGCCAGATTGAATTACAAGAAAGCAGAGTATCTGTGCGAGTAAGCCATGCGTGACATGCCTGCACCCCTTTCAAACATGCAATGCCGGCAGGGGCCTCAGCATTTTAAAATCATTGAAAAGAATCAATTACTGTAAATGCAACAGGGGCAGCCAAGCATGTAATGCATGACATATCTTAGCATTTCAGTTTGGGGAGCCTAAAGCAGCATTTGGACTATCTATTGTGATGTTCTGTCGGGTTCAGCCAACATTATCCTAAACTAATACCCATAATGCATAGCGAATACATCCCCTCTACCAAGCTGGATACATTTCTAATGCATCTTTTGTGAAAGAGTAATATCAGCCAACAAAGAGTGCCAGGCTTGCAATATCAGATACAAAATAAGGCCACATTGTAATTCATTCTGTTTCATTCAATCATAGCAGGTCAAATAGTTACAAATTTAATAATAATAAAAAAATGCCACTGACTTTAAAGGTAGTCTTTTACTTATTAAATGACATGTTGTAGCATGTCTTCCAACCAAAGTCTCCAGTAAAGACTAGTGTGAAAGCAAAAGGCTTTTGGATTGCTGTCCTAGACTAAGCCTTTCAAAATAACCCCAATATTGCCCAAATATTCTTATTATATGTACATCACATAACCTGCTTTACTTCCAATCAGCCCAGAAGCCTTACTTCAGCTTTTTATCAGCAGTGACATGCCTAATCCCGTGTTAAACGGAATAACACATAATAAAGGGGAAAAAATAAACATCATCCCGTGGTCAAGTCCTAAGTCTCTTTTCCATGTCCGTGCTGAGTGGACAAGCAATGTTATTTATTGTGAAACAAGGCGGGGACAAGGATCAGAGCTCCTCTTTGGGCGCCATCTGAGGACCCAACCACTGTTTTCGCATCATATCCTAGTGTATACAAGCTGTAAAACCACGTTGGTATGGCCTAGGCCCTTTGTTAACACTTGTATAGTGGTCCTTCTCCTGATCAGACACACTCACAAATATTGATCGCTACAAATTTTTGACATTGTCCCCAATGCCAGAACAGCAACCTTGAAAAAAATAAGGGGTAATACAGAAGAGGATTGCCTGTATAGCTCTTTCTGTGTTGTGGAATGACATCCCCCCCCGCCCCCCCAACCCCCTTCTTCTTCCTCAGTGCCTGTGTGCTTATGCTGGCTGTTCTTGTTTGAGGGGCATTGCTTGATCATTCATTATTAGCTCACGTCTGTCAAAGCAAACAATGAATAGACTGCTCAAAATTGATGACTATATAGAAGTGCATATGAGCAAAAAGGCTTTCATTTAGTGCCCTACTCTCCATGTAAGAGGTGACAGCCATGATGGATATGACACTATACACCAGATTTATCTTGGAAATGGAATAATTATGCACTTAATGCATGACTGGTGGTCTGCATTTATACTGATAGCTAACAGGGTAGGCAGCAGGATAAGCAGAGGTGGTTGGACAGTGGAATCCCTGACGCTTTATAGCCATGGGCCCCATTGGAAATCTTTAACTACCGGAAAATACGTTTTCTTTGGTCAAGGTTAAGATACAAGTCTACATAAGCCAAGTGACTCTCTGACAGTGTCACCTCCACAGGGACAGTCGGCTCATCGCAAGGTGACCTCAGAACAGCTAATGGTGACTAATACTCCTGTAGAGGGAAGCTAAGGGTCATAACACGCCACACCACTTACAGGACAGCGATGTAGAGACACCAGCTAACACGATCAATATGCTGCGTTACACATTCCCCCATTTTTCTTTGTTCCTCTCAGCAAAATCACACATGGAGACACATAATGTAGAAATAATGCAGATTTCAATCCAATCTCCTGTTGAAGGCAGAACACAAACACCTGGCATGTAAATGCTCAGTGTTTCAAGAGAACGACTTTCCATTACAAGTTCTCAGTTTGGCTGTTGCTCAGGGAACTGAACAAACAGCTTTACATGCGGCGCTGGCTTTATAATTGAATGTGCATTTCCCAGACATCAAAATGATCTGAATGTTGCGGTGGAGGCCTCTCTCTTCATTTTACCTCAGCCGAACTTCAGACAGGGTTTCTCTTTCTACACCGCGGAGGGAGGATGGAATCCCTCAGTAGTGTCCCCGAGTGTTTTGTGTTACACTAGACAAATAATCCTTCACTCTCAGAGGCGTGAATGTATTTTACAGGTATCCGTCATCCGAGTGTCAATCCTGCCGGCAGATTTCACACGCCACTGGCACCACTGCACCTCTGCCTGCTTTCTTCCTGATTGCATAAATACTCCCAGTGACACAGTGGACTGCATCCAAT
Organism: Semicossyphus pulcher; assembly: GCF_022749685.1. Classification (NCBI taxonomy): domain Eukaryota; kingdom Metazoa; phylum Chordata; class Actinopteri; order Labriformes; family Labridae; genus Semicossyphus; species Semicossyphus pulcher. The sequence goes on from NW_027211603.1 coordinate 19,447,009, forward strand.
TCCACACCCGCTCAGACGTCTCAGGCTGCACATACACAAGTGGAAGGGGGGGGGGGGTTCTCATCTTAAAGACTGGCCCTCAACACCTAAACTCACACGGTTTTTGTTTAAAAAATGTTTCCTCAAGTGATGCTTTACATCAGAAAAATAAGCAAAGCTTAGAAATGTGTCACGAGGGAACAAGGTCATCAGAGTGCTTAATAGCACATATTAGCTAAATACTCTGTCTTCACACCTCAAAGACAGCTACTCTATGATTAAAGTAATTGTGGTCATTAGCCTTGCATGTTTTAAATAATAAATTCCCGGAGGCTTAGCATGATTATACTGTTGTGCAGAGGCCCTTTGAAAAGCCACAAATCCACCCTGGCGCTAAGCTTTGTACAACAAATGTTACAATGCTAAATTCCAGGTACAGGATGATGAACAGCAGCTGAATGGGAAAAAGGGTTCCAATGCATCTGTCGGGTTGCTATTCATTTATGTTCTGGTGGTTTTAGAGGTGTGCGGTGGTGGTACGCTGCCGTGCCTTTGATCAGCCAGGGCAGACAATGGCGCTCTTCTCAGCCCTGTGGCACGAGGGTTTACCTGCTGCTAAGTCAGGTATCACAGCCAGCGACCGAGCACCTTAAAGAGGCTTTAACCCTCCTCTGGATCAGGCTGACATGATTCATGTGGGCTAGGTGTGGATTTGTGTCCCTGCTGTGGCACAGCGTCTTTCATGTCAAGCTGTTTATGAGAATATGGAGATGGGTTTTGCGTGCTTGCGGGTGTTCCTTAAAGCAGCGATACGACCTCAGGCTGGGCTTGATCCCTGACGAGTCAGAATCTACCTCTCGATGAATCTCTTGTAGCACACTTAATACCCATAAGAACATGGTGCACGAGTCCCCTCATCTTGGTAACAGAAAGGAATTTGAGAGCAGATTAATATTAGGAACAGTAATATTCCCCCGGCGGCATCTGCATGCGCCAGGGATTACAGGGCTCTGGGGTGATTACCGGCAGGGGAAGAGGGGTTACAAGTCCAAAAAACTTTTCATCTTCAACCAGGGCACAAGAGCACACACATAGAAAGCCATATAAACACACAGGCCTAATAAAACACTGTGTATCAATTGTGTATGTCCTGTTAAATTTTGTTATGTACATTTCAGAAACACATTTCTTTAGAAAGGTGCCAGTCACGATGCATGGATCACATGTTCTAATAAATAAACATATTCTCCCATATGTTTTATTTTTTATTCATCATTTAAAAAAATTAAAGCCACATTTCTGCAACTATGCACAAAGACACATATACTAATAAACTTCAAATGGAACTGTATTACTTCAGAAATCAAATGGACTGTATTACAGTGGGTCTAGCCTGTGCTGAATTCTATCACAGAGCCTTTCATTTTTTTGTACACATTATTCATCATATGAATTTCCCTGCAACAGCTAATCTTTACAGCAGCCACTTTCTTTGATTATTTAATCTTTTTATCCTCCCTGATGTGTAAGTGAACTATTGGTTTAGTGAATTAAGAAAGGAAGCATACAAGGCGAAGGGCAGCAAAGCTCATCTCCCATAGGACGGCATCAGAGATCCCTCAGGGCTCCGTGTCCGGCCCACTGTAGATATCAGTTTTCTGTAAAGCATGAGGACCTGCCAGGCTTAAAGGCCTTCTCACTCTAAGCCTCATTATTCCCCTTGCCACCGGGCTGACGCCAGGCCACGCGTGCAAAGCAAGCCAAGGAAATCGCCTTCAGGACTTGTCTTATGAGAGAAGACTCAGCAATTTCCTCAGCACCTTTCGCGTGAGGATAATGCACAGTCCACTTTAGCCATGTGCAACCAATAAGCTGGCCTAATGAAGGCCAGGCGGTGCAGGCAAAGGGGGGCGAGGGCGGGCTGAAACGGGTCTCTCATGTCTGAATTATCCAGAGGAAAGTGGTCTGACACGCTGTTTTGCTGCTAGGTGGTGGCGTGAAAGAAAAGAAACAACACTGTTTCCATTTAGAGTTAAGTCAGAATCACAGTGCGCCAGAGATTGCACACATTTGTGAGGGCAAAACAGCAGGATATTTCCCTTCTTCAGACTCTAATGTTGACTTTGTAGATTCCACAGGGTCTCAGGGATTGAGTAGAGGAAGGAAGGCAAGGGGCACTGCAGTATGCCGCCATGCCGAGTCTGAGTTTGTCAGCAGCTCATAAGCCTGAAGTTCAAAGAGCAATCTGATAGAAAAGCTGTCTTGGCAGTGGTTTCCTCCCATGTGTTTGCCAGCAGACTGCTTCCGTAGGACTGCACCCAGTAGTCATCAATTAGAAAACTGAAGGGTGCCATCCACACACAAGCACAGCCACTATTTGGATGCAAGTTGAGCAGACAGCATTGCTGAAAAGATTTCAGGCCTACAATAATATCGGACCAATAAACAGCAATGTTACGTGACAGATGCAGACAGTCTGCAAAATTCCTTGCTCTCTTTGTAAGAACTAAATCAGCAGAATTGCAAACCAAACAAAAGATAGTTTGGTGTCATACTGTGAGCTTGCAGGAACAACAATCTACAAATGACACTACTGTATTTCACAAATGTAAGATCTCTCTCATAGAATGTTATATAGGGGAAGATCACAGGCAACTCAATTTGAGTTTGATGAAAAGAGGTTAAAGAACTCAAGTAGCCATTGACTTTTTTATCAGTCAAAAGGCAAGTTTGACTGTGCAAAGAAATATACGCATGTTATAGTGAAGTTGCTTGAATATGCAAATATTTCATATTGCTATAATAAATGTATTTTATTTCTACATACCATATGGTTTTGTCTTTAACATTAGGCATTATTTTTTAATCCTTGGTTGCAAAATTAGACTGGCTATAATAAATACATTTGAAGAAATTCTCACACAATTTTAGCATTATGATTAATGGACAATTAATCACAATGCTAAAATGCATGTATTAGCATAATTTTATTTTTTTATTAGCATACATTTTTAGCCACAGCAACATGGTGCTTTCAGCAAAAAAACAAACAACACCTAATGTACCCGACATGTTGAGCACCAAACTTCAGACAAAGTTTGCAACTAGCTTAACAACACAGTGGAGTGTTTGGCAGCTGAGAGCGAATACCGTACCAAATACAAATATAGCTTGTTTCTGCTTCACCCGAGTGGCCAAAGAAAATCAGTTTCAGGTTCAGGAGTCCAGTATAACTATTTTATTTGTGACATTTAAGCTAGTTAAAATAAAGAGCAGAACCAAAAATATTTATTGAAAAAAGATAAATAGAAGCCAGCTAAGACTGTTTCTCTGCAGCAGGAGATTAAAAGAATCTCAATTCTGCAGAAGCACGAGATAAATTAAAAAAAGAGGCAAATGATCCTTGGACCTTTTACCTAAATATCATTTCAAGTCTTGTGTGAGGAAACATCCCAACTCATAACGCTTGAAATTTATCATTATTGGGCTAATGCGTTGGATGAATTACTTTGCAAACGCCAGACGCCTAGAGGGTGACCTGTGACAATTCCATACAACACCTCTTCAGAGCTGCAGGAATTCATTTTCATCTCCCACTGGCTGTCTTAATCACCATGTTTCACTGTGACCGAGAGTTCACTGTGGCTGCTCACATTTCTAGAATGGGACTTTAAATGGGTTTCACTGCCAGCCAGTAACGTTCCTCCATGAGAAGTAACAAAGATTTTAACCATATTCAGACATCTTCTTCTTGTTCAATTACAGGTCCCTCTCTATAATGACCTGTTATTGGGGCCAGCCTATCATATGTGAAGAGGGGGGGTACAGAGGTGATGATGAACATCACACCAAATATAACTTTTACAATCTGTCACAATGTATCGATAAAAGCTGGATGTGAAGGGTTGACAGGATTAACATTTAGGACACGTCATAGCAAACCATCTGTTTCAGCTCTGTATCTCATTTAATCCCCTGATCTTCAGTTGACTAGTTTCATATCTGCAATGAGATACAGATTTAAACCTGGATTTTGTATATACTATATCATTTTCATGTTATAGACTCTGCATTTGCAGATTTACATCGGAAAATATATCCCTTTGTACTTTAATAAACATAATGAAACCCCTCTAAACATTACTGAAATATATAAAAGACCAGCTATGTTGCAGGTTGAATGTATTAAATGAGTTTTGTAGATAGCGATATGGATGGAAAGTGTGAGTAGCGGTAAAGGAGTAATATAAGTGCATGAGCAGGGGTGCTGCAGAAATCAATACTCCATTGCATTTGCATTGCTTTGATCATGTACAGCAGGACTAGGAGATTAAGAAGTACAGATTCAGCCTGACAGGCCGATCATTAACACTAGCTTGCAAGCTGTGTGTGTATCCACTCGTCCTGTCTAACGCCTCGATAAAGACAACTGCTCTACATAAGTGAATTTAGGAGGGCGCGTGTAAGACAGTGGCTATAACAGGCCGAGCAGCGTGCTAGGTGAGTGTTGTCTGACTTTACTCTAAACCCGCCAAGAGCCTCTTAAGTAAGGAAAGAGGTGCATGTGAGATCAAATGCTGCAATTTGCTGGAGAAATAATCATCTGATCTTTGTAGCTGAGCATGGATAGAATTTGGGTCAACAGTGACCATGCTGGAGAGTGACCTTTGCCCTTTGTCTCTCCAGCCAAACAGGCCCTGTATCACCCTCCTCCCTATCATCCAGTCAGGGGTCATTCTGCTTAAATGATGCGCACGGATCCAAGGACAAAAAGTCCTGTTTCATATGTCATTGATATTCACAGTGGTCTACATATGACTTTTCTGGTCATGGTCTGCCCCCTTTTGATAGTCTTAACACACACGCAGCAGCACACATACAAATGAAACGATAATACAAAATAAATCAGGTCTCAATATGGCCCAGTTGTGGAAATCACTGTCCCTGATACATTACAAAGATCTCAAATACAATGTGGTGGATTATGCTTTGATATCAGCTCTTACTTCCTATTGCGTGTTAGGAAAAAAAACACCTGCCCTCTATCCCAATAGGATCAGCGGATTAATCTTGGTAAGACGTAACACACACAGATGGTCGGACAGGAAAAAATTAGAAAAATATGCAATATGAATACATTTGTCTTGCGTAATATCAAATATGATTCATCTATCACAGAGATAATAGCTTGATGCATTGGTGTGCTTAGCAAAGAGACAAAGTTAATTTCTTTATAGGCCAAATGTTCCTACTGAGATCCCTGGTAATACAAATCATTCTGCGGGGAATATTATAGAAATTAAATAGAAGCCATCTATCTGGTTTGCATTGCAACGGGGCTACCGTGTGCATTGATTCATTTCTCGTCACATTACAATGCTGCAAACACAATGCACTCAGGAAGATATGTTACCGCCTGCCATGCGTATAAATTATTTTAAACCACAATAAATACACTGTGGTAGAAAATGTAACAGCTAACAGGAGATTACACCTCTTTGCCTTCTTATTTTAAAGTAAAGAAAAAACAGTGCGTTGCATGAGTGTTACCCATCAGACGTCTGGCTTTGTTGGTTATTAGGATGAAGACAGAAAGGTGATATGGTAATTTGGAGCAGCACGATCACTGCTCCCATAAGACCTGTGGGCCTCAGCTTCCTGACAAAGGTCTTTTTCAATATCCTGCAAACATGGACGGAGGCGCGCATGCTTTCCGGTACTTAAGACACAGGGGGGCCTATGGGCTGCAGACACGACCCTACAAGACTCAGATCACAGGTAGCGGCAATAGGAGGAGGCACGGCTTCCACGGCCCGAACACTGGCTCATACATCGGCACACCTCAAATGCTGCATTACACAACAAAGCTGGTTTTATGCAGCATAGTCTAGACACTGCACCCATGGTTAGAAAAGCCATAACTAATAGTGGGAAATCAGGAAGACAAAACCTGTTAGATAGAAAAACAAATGCTTATCAGCTTTAACGATTATGTCGCAAATCAATCCCTGCAATCATGTTATGTTATTGTTCGCTATACCACAGTAAAATCCATGTTTATTTTCTCTTAAATAAGTTCATGAAGCTAAAATGCATCTTTCAACACTGGCAAAAAGTTACATACTGGATAAGCTGTGGTTTAAAGAAGATGATCAGTCTACTAAGTTTCTAGCAAGCCTGTAGGGTTCTTGTAGGAGAAAAAAAAAAGATGTAATTCTACTCTTTCTAACCAACAGGGTCACCAGGGGTCAGACAGAAAAAAGAGAACACTTTATTGAATCACGCTCCCTCACCTTTAGAGGTGACATCGAGCTTGTTATTGACAGGGAATAGGAAATTCACTTTTGTGTGGAATTTGTGACGGAGGGCCCGAGCCATAATAGTGAATGACCTGTGGAGCTTTAAAGGCATTACCGTTATCTTCCAGGAAGCAGCGTCGGTAAGATTACAGTGGGGATTTGTTTGAGCCACTTCACCTATGACTTATGTTTGAATTTAGGGGGAAGAAAGCAAAAGAACAAAACCAAGTCCAGCTGTTGAAATTGGCTGTTTTAACTTAGAGTGGGCATGCCAAAAAGATACACATCGAATCAAATCTAATCCTTCATGTTAGTCTGTTTGCGTGCACAAATCAGATTAAAGCTGCTTACCTTGGTGTGCTACACTTTCCCTGAAAGAGGACCTGCTGACCCTGAGGGACAGTTTACTTACAACCTCTCCTGCCTGACTGTGTTGCATCCCCCCCAAAGTGAGGTAGATGTTACATTAAAAATGATGACCTTAGTTTGAAACTGCTATTGTTTGGCAAATGAGGCCACTAAAGGGTAATGAAATAGGAAGTTTTAAAGCTGAGGGAGCCAGAGAGGATGTTGCCAGGCCTGCTTGCCTCTAATGAGTGAAAGGAGATGATAGTGGATCTGATTTCCCGAAGGGTCTCTGTTGTTTTGGAATACTTTTTTTCTCGTTCTCTTTTAATGGACGATTACTTATCTTGTGATTGTTTTTTCATTCTTAATTACGCTCCAAGGGGGGAATAAAAAATCCCTATTAGCATAAAAAATTGGTGTTAATGAATGAACTGAGGTGGGACCCTCAGATTATAAGACAAACTATTTTAAGATGATTTGTCCCAGTGAAGGATGAACATTGCAGTAAAGTAACAATAATTGTAGGGTTTACTAATTCATAAGCTAAAAGCAGCTAGTAGACAGACGGACGTGCCTCAAGCCGACATGTGCAAACAGCATAATAGCTAATCTGCGCCACAGCTCTCAGAAGTGCCAGGAGGAGCACCACACAGACGGCACGTTTCAACACTCCTTTCACTCACTTGCATCATTCAGTATCTTCATCCAACAATCCAGGTAACAATGTTCCTGACTTATCAAGGCTATCCATTTACCGTGACGGCCAAATCAGATCATTGCCGAGAGATTGGTCCTGAAGTGTGAGTCGGTGCGCGACACGCGAGAGCCATGGCACTCCAAAAATAGCATAGTGAATCTTTCAGAATTACTAACAGGAATTCATTTTTGATCTGCGGGTCCTCGTACCTCAAGGTATCTTTGAGCGTATTTTTTTAATGTATGAAGGGCATTAATAGTGGAATTTTCTTAAAAAATTACAATAACTACATAAGGAAGCTTGGTATTAATAAACAAGCTGTTAAGTTGTAAGATAATTGAAACCTTAAAGCTCATGTTAAACCTTAAAGTCTCAAACATATTTTTATTTAAGTATTTAATTTTACGTCAACTGTATTTCCTAAACCTGCCTCTTTAAATGTGTAATGGCTGAACAATATCTCCTTATGAAGCATCACAGAAGAAATAAGTCCTGGAATTAAGATATAAGAATAAAAGAACGCGACTTGCACAAGCCTTATTTGAAAAAGAGACTGGGAGAGGAAAAAGAAAGAGAAACATTCTGCTGTAAGAGAGTACAAACTGTGCAGTGCTGTAGCGAGGTCAGCCCTCCCCTCAGTTGCTCGTCTCCATCTGCTGTTGCCAGCCTCTGCCACAGAGTGGTGCCGACGCCGCCGTCTTGGAGTGAGGCAGGGCCAGCCCCGTGTCCTATAAACACACACAAATCATTTACATGCTGTACTCATCAAAGGCAACTCTTCCTCATCTCCGCCGAGATTTGCTGCTGATCTGAGCTTCCAATATTGCATCTCAGAGTGTTGCGGCTAACCTTTGCAACTGCCAAGAATGTGATTAATTTTTTAAATACAGCTGTTGACCTATTATTGAGATGGAGAGGAGCCACGAGAGACACTCATCTCCTCTCCTCTGTATAATGGAATGCATTATTGCATCAGTGTTTACAAGGCGCGCTAAAAGAGAAACAGAATGAGGGAGAAAGCATTAAATAAAGCAATTCAGCTAATGTCGCTTTGGGCCTTGTGCAAACACAAAATGTCAATCAAAACTCGCACTTCTTTGATTCATTGCAGTTTGCTCTGGCAGTTGCATCTGAGAGAAGAGTGGTGACACAATGTGGAACAATAATTACCCTGCAGTGTTAAAGTCCTCCAGTGTCTTGGTGCAGTCATAAATAAAATATGTTCAAGATAATGGATTTATGTTCAATAATTCATCATCCGAATGTTTCAAACCGAGTGATATAATATGTGTCACAGTGTTCTGTAACACAGTGCTTAGCCAAATTAAGTTATCTTGAAACAGATTTATTGACAGGGCTGTTGCTGCATTCATTCACTCAGCAACCATTGCTTAATTACTCCTGCATAGCACATAAAACAAACAATGCCAATGGACTGATTCTAAACCACTCAGTGTCAGTATTAACTACACACTCAGGCTTACTATGTATTCAAGCAACACGACACACTCTATCCCCTCAAGCACACCAGCAGCTCTGAGCTGGAGTTAGAGGAGAGGAGCGCGTTGAGCAGCAGTGGGACTCTGATATTTGTCATTCATGACCTTGGTGCTAGCCAGCCATACGGCCAGTTTGGTTTGATGACCCATCAGAGAATCTGTCTGGGTCCTTGCAAGAGCCAGAGAGGAAAGAGAGGGGTGACATCCAGGGCTGCGGTCTGTTCAGCTGGACTGGGGTCAATCAGTGGCTGTGAAGATGCAGAGCCAGCTGGAGAGCCATGATACAACTGGCCTTTATGTCCAGGATGTCCCATTCCCAGTCGCAAGAGGGGGCCATGCTGGCACGCAGGAGGAAGCAGCTCATCCTCATAATTAATGACATGAGTTTGTATGGTGTAGGACCAGAGCGAGCATGTGTATCGTATGTAGAACGATCTGAAAGTCAAACCAAAAGAAACAGTCTGTAATAAAGTTGACATGAACAAAATAAACGTTTAAGTACAGCTCATGAAACAATGATTGTGTTTAAATCTCGGCAATAGACATTACAAATAGAAGAGATGTACATGCAATCAACGGCAACAAGACACATTTTAAAAAAAGAAGTGTTTCATCCAAACAAACAAACGCAGTGTGGGGTGCTTCCATCCAGGCGACGCTTAAGCATTCAAGGGAGGCAAAAAAAGAAAACAATTTACATGCAAATCAAACCTTATCTTCGCAATCTCTTTATGCCACTTTCGCCGGCAAAATTGCATTCATATGCACAAAGGCATTCAATTACTGTAGCTGTGGCTCAACTTTTCACATCTCAGCGTTTTCTATATTTGGAGAGGCAGGCCCATGTACATTTAATAGGTAGCCATTCTGTTCCCCAGCTCTGCTAGAGATCACTGCGAGTGTGTCAGTTGGAGGAGATGGCAGCATGTATCAGTGCATGAAATAAAGCTCCTGCTCCAAAGTGACAGGCCCTGGATATTGTTGGCAAATGGATGTTAAATTCACTCTGCAACCAGCAACAGCAACCCCTGCTATGAAAAATTAACTGTACTCTGGCTAAAGGGAAGGGAAATTGCTTTGCTAGATAGACCACAAAATCCTGTTTGTGAGCTATCCATCTGTCAGATGTCTTTGCAGAAAAAGTCATTCAGCTTTCTCTATTAAATAGTCATAGTGGATTACTGTGAACAGCATATGAGAGCGGAAACAAAGAGATGTCAAAGAGAGTTAGTGTAAATCCTAAATCTCTTAGACTGTGAGTCTGTAAAGGAGACTGACTCCATGGGGCTAAGAGCAGACATTGATGCAAGGCGTGTGTCAGCCACCAGAGGGCAGTGATGCTAATGGCTCTTAACTGCAACCTCAACCAGCTTTATCTCACAGTTACCTCAAGTTCTGATTCTAGAAATCAACACAATGTGATCTGAATTACTGGCAAAGATTGGAAATGGTCTTTTCCATGGAACATTTACAGTCTGATGAGTCAGGGAATCAGGAAGTCACAGTTTGACACAGCACAAACAACCTCATTCTGTGCATCCAAGAAGTAACGTGCAGGGGAAAAGGCAAGCAAGCAAGAAAATAAATAAATAATATTGAAATTATGAAAATAAAGTGGTTATTAAATTCTGAAGTTGTTGCTTACGTTTATTCTTTAGAGAGCATCATCACAGCACGGAAAAGAGTGGCCCACAGTTGGTAAAATACATATTTAAAAAATATAAAAAAATGAAGGGAGCACTTAAATCTAACATCAGATCTTGATGAATGTATAATTCAAGTTGAAAATCTTAACTAATGTACATTGTATAATTTGTTGAGAACAAAATGATGAAACAACGGTCAATGGAAACCAAAATCATCAGCCCATTGAGGGTTGGATTCAAAATCACACCCAAAATCAGAGTAAAAAAAAAGAAATCACAGGCTGATACAACTTGCGTGAATGTCATCATGGCAACTCATGATGTGACTCAGTAGTGTGTATGGCCCCCACGTGCCCGTATGCACTCTCGACAACGTCTGGGCATGCTCCTGATGAGTCGGCGGATGGTGTCCTGGGGGATCTCCTCCCAGACCTGGATCAGGGCATCAGTGAGCTCCTGGACAGTCTGTAGTTGTACTTGGCGGTGCCTGATGCACCGATACATAATGTCCCATAGGTGCTCAATTAGATTTAGGTCAGGGGAATGAGAGGGCCAGTCAATGGCATCAATGCCTTCGTCATCCAGGAACCGCCTGCATCAGGAACCCAGGGCCCACTGCACCACCATAAGGTCTAACAATTGCTTGGAGGATGTCATCCCGGTACCAAACAGCAGTCAGGGTACCATCGGCTATGACATGGAGGTCTGTGTGGCCCTCCAAGGAAATGCCTCCCCAGACCATCACTGACCCACCGCCAAACCGGTCATGCTGGATGATGTTACATGCAGCATAACGTTCACCACGGCATTGCCAGACTCTTTCACGTCTGTCACAGGTGCTCATTGTGAACCTGCTCTTATCTGTGAAGAGAACGGTGCAATTCTGCCAATTCTGGTGTTCTCTGGCGAAGGCTAATGGAGCTGCACGGTGCTGGGCTGTGAGCACAGGTCCCATTAGAGGACGTCGGGCCCTCATGCAACCCTCATGGAGTCTGTTTCTGACAGTTTGGTCAGAGCAAAAATAGAGACTGTGCTGGGAGAAACAGCAAACCTTCTTGCGACCGCACGTATGGCTGTGCCATCCTGGAGGAGCTGGGCTACCTGTGCAACCTGATTGGGCTGCAGGGCACAAAACTAAAGAAGAATCAGTCAGAAAGTATCAGAAGAGAGCAACTGTCTGTGGCCACCACATGCAAAACCATTCCCTTTTTGGGGGTTGTCTTGCTTTTGCCTCTCCATTGCACCTGTTGTCTCTTTAATTCGCACCACAGGAGGTGAAATTGATTCACAATCACTTGTGCTTCCTAAATGGACAGATTGATATCCCTGAAGTTTAACTGACTTGGTGTTATAATGTGACGATTAAGTGTTCCCTTAATTTTTTTGAGCAGTGTATATATATAACATATTGACAATTGATTGAAAATTCAAGTCTGTTAATTAAAAAGTAAAAACACTCAATGCATTTAATGCGCATTCTGGAAATAGTAGCTAATGGAAGTCAAACTTTAAGCGAACTGCAATGGTTTTGGTTACATATGCAAACATTTCATATGCAAATAAATTATGCCAGATTGATTTTTTCCCCACTCTGCATTGTGAGGTTTCGTCTTCAAAACGTATGTGCCAAGGTTAAGTGAGAGAAATCTCCACAGCACTCCTACTCCTACATTATCTCACAAGATTAGAAATGATATACACCAAGTTAAATTTGATGTATTTTAACCAATCTTTAAATGTTAAATTTGATCTAAAATACGGTGCAAAAACAAAATAAATAAGAAAAAGCTAAACCAGTGTTGCAGGTTGGTGGTCTCAGTTAATTGGGGTTGAGGTGAGTTTTCACATCCCACCACCAGATGTCAATATTCCACTTTGAATAATCTTTGCCCTGTCTACAGCTGGGTGTCTGTCTTTCTCAACTGGCTAAGCAATACGCTTACTGGTGTTATATTCACAGCAAAAACAAAAGGTCTGTGCCTGCCAAATTAAATGAGTTTATCAGCACAAGGGAATAATTAAATTCTCCCTTTCCTTGTGTGTAGAAAATGCAATCATAGGGAAAGAAAAGAGACGGGTCCAGTTTGGGCAATTTCTTCACCTACATGTCCCTCAGCAAAGTGTGACGATATTATGTTTCAACTGTACTCCTGATTTGAGTAAAACATCTATATCCCTAAAGGATGAAGCAGCCACATTTAAATACATATACAGGACACAGGCAACACCAAGCTCAAGCTATTTCTATTTCATAAAGTCATGTGCAAACAGATCTGGGCAGGCATTTACAAGAAGAGGCCTAAAAGCAGGGATAATGTGACATAAAACAAAACCCAGAGGCTTTTTATGTCCTGTCAGGAAACAGGGCACATTTGGAGAAAACAACCATTTTTGCAAACAAGCCTATTGTTATGAATTCATATTGTAAATCACTGAGTAAATCTTTCAAAGTGCATGTCATAATCTACATGGGGGCTCCAACTGCACAACAAGATAAGAATATAAATCCATATAAGTACAGACACACACACACACACACACACACACACACACACACACGAATAAAGTCAAGAATGAAATTATCTTTTGGTTTGTGTTGATTTTGGTGCCCTGTGGACAAAGCCTTACCTCTTATCTCTTTGCTGATTTTGTCCTGTACATGCTTAAGTGGTGGTTTATAACAAAATCTCATCCTGCTTTCTTCAACAGTCATATGTTTCACTCATTTTCAATTTCTGCCCTGAAAAATGTTAAGTAAAGGCAGCCTGCAGTTAATCACTTCATCTGACCTACCCGCCCCAGCAGTTCCAGTCATTAAAAATAACTAGATAAAAATCATCAGTCTTGTCGCTGATGGTCTTGTTTGCTTTTGTAGGTCATGACATATAGAGTAATCCGAATTAAATTTCAATCTGTCTCATAACCAGCGAAAAACTCCTCACAGGAGCTTTAAATGCACAAAAAAAAAGTACCAACAAAAACCTCAAAACATAATTCAAATCATGGTCGCCAAGAAAGTATATGTCAATTCAAATAACACTTCAGCTGCAAGCTACTTTCTGACAAAGCAGAATCATCTTACATAAATATGGAAACAGCAATACACAATTCCTGCTAGCTAGCTGCTGTCTGCCAGGGGTAGCTAACGTTAGCCGAGGCACACAGAAGTAGCTTACTTTAGCTCACGACGCTAACTTACTAAGTTAATGCAGCTCTGTCTGAGTCCTCTTCTACTCCATTTTCGTTACGCTGTATCTGGGGCAACACAAGCTAGCATTGTCATTGCTGGATTTAGCAGTCTGCCAACGTTTCGACCGATATCATCCACTCTCCATCATTTCTTTTCGGCTACAAAAGAAAAGTGGTCCCAAGTAAGTTGAGCTTTAGCATGCTTATTCGCACGATGTTATTGTATTTCACTGATCGATGAGACACTTGTAGTAACTGCTGGACTAGCAACAGTTGTCCGACAACTGCACACACGCTTGTAAAAAACAGGAACTAACCAATCAAATTGCGCATCAGCAAAGTTCAACGGTCATCTTCACGCTACTGGAACGTCATTACGTAAATGTAAAAAAACATTACAAAAAATATTGAATATATTTAGTCTTATTAATATATAAACATAAGCCCAATCGATGTCTCTATTTGTATATATATTACATATTTAATTCCATAATTATTTGTATTAACAAAATAACTGGTATAGGGGTTAAGGGGTGTTTTTTTTTATTTTGAATTTTTTGGGGGGGGCATTTACATTGTGCAACACTGCAGCAGGAATAAGGTGATATTTCCGAACATTTTTCCATTAATTCCAACTAACCGACTTTGTTTAATTTTAAGCCCCCTCCTCCTCCGACGCCCCAGTTTCTCAACCTGGAGACTGCGCAGACCGCGTTGGGGAAAAAGTGTCTGTGCAAGCAGAACTGGGAAAGTTCATAGAGCCGAGGTGCAGGATGTCCCGTTAAGGAGAAAAAAAATCCTGCAGAGGAGCAGAGGCAACACAAGCGGACGGACTGAAAAGACTGCAAACCAGAGCGAACGACATTCACAGCACCTAGGTTATTGTTAAAAGTGGGGAAAATGGGCTTTCCGACGATATTTAGTTGTCGTCGGATTGTTCTCAAAGTGTTTGTGTTTCAGTTCATCGCCTTTCAAGCTACATATGCAGCCCCTTCGCCTATTATCAGGTTTCCAGGAGACGATACTACCCCAAAAACAGACAAAGAAGTTGCTCTGGTAAGTTTATGGATGTTTTTGCTTAAACTATCTCTAATTAGGTCAATCAGCTGTAAAGTAACAGTTGTTGTCCATAAGTATGAGAAGTGTTGGGGAATAGTTTGTACAGTATTTGTTTAAGTATTTAATCAATTTCTTAGAAATGCACAATTAACTATTTTCATGTTTATTTTCTTCTTTTAGCACTATCTGAACAAGTTTTATGGATGCCCACAAGACAGATGTAACCTTATGGTGCTCAAGGACACCCTGAAGAAAATGCAAAAGTTTTTCTCTCTGCAAGAAACTGGAGAGATTGATGCCAAAACTGTGGATATCATGAAAAAGCCCCGCTGTGGTGTACCAGATGTGGCCAACTACAACTTCTTCCACAGGAAACCTATGTGGCAGCAGAAAGACATATCTTACAGGTCAGAGAATGAACATTACCTACACTTTGTCTGAAGAAGCAGTGGGTTGTCCTGCAATTCTTTTTCATCAGTATTTAATAATGGGAGTGGGTACCAATCAACTCTGACTTAGTTATACCAATTATTGAATAACTGAAGTAATGTATGATGTTTTGCATTTACAGCATCATCATATATGATAAGTGCAGATCACAGAAAGGTTAAAAAATAAACTTGACCCCACCCCACCCCGAACTACTTCCCTTAAATCAAACCATAAATCTTGAGAAATGTACTTGGAATATATGAGTCAGTGAAATGTACCGGTTTGACAGTAAATCCCAAAGCATTGTTAGATGAGTGCACAACAGTACAAATACAAAGTGTGTTTTCTTTGAGACATGGACCTCAGCTTGGCCCCGCCTGACCCCCCCCCCCCCCCCCCCCCCCCCGCACCACCCTCCCCGTCTCAACCTCCAGTCCTCCCCACCCCCATCCGCACAGTCACTGCGCGCTTGCATCTTGTGTCCTGCTAACACCAGCATTCCTGCACAGTATGTGTCAGGTCTTTTGTTTTCGTTCTGTTTGAGGTTTACAACAATGTGGAATTGGTTTATTTATATCAGCGGTTTTGCGTGCCCTGATCATTCCAGCCCGTCTGCCTGCATGTTTGTCAGGAAGACTGCAAGCCAAAGACAATAACAACCGAGATCTTAGACTGTTTTTTGAAGAAAAGGACTGTGTAGTCAGGCATATAACAGGGTTTGAACCTGAGCAGTGATTCAGAAGCCATTTTACCAGATCATTCCAGGACTGTCATTTGAGCTGTTTAAATAGAGAAAGAAAATCTTGTGGAAATATTTCTTTTTTCCTTTCTTTTCATTTTCACTGTTTGCCGTGTCTGAGGATGAAACTTACTCTCTGTTAACTTTGCAGAATCCTCGGATACACTCCCGATCTGGATGAGGAAGTCATAAACGATGCTTTCTTCAGAGCCTTCAAAGTTTGGAGTGACGTCACCCCACTCTCATTCACCCGCCTCATGGACGGAGAGGCTGACATCATGATTAATTTTGGCCGCAATGGTATGCCATCTGTATAGACAATTAACAGTATATAGATACTGTATTTGCAAGTTACTGTATCTCAAAGACCATGCAGTCAGCTTAAATATCGACAGATCTCTGTCTAAATAAAACCAAAGTTAGGAAACAGTTGAACAGAAGTTCACTGCCTTGTTTACCAAGGTTTAAGGAGCAATACACCACATGTTATTACAGTGACTACACACAACGCCGAGCTATGTTTACTTATATAAAATAATAGTTATTCTTTACACGGGTAATTCCAGTTATTAAAGCTAAATTTGATATTTACTCACAGTGTCATAATATTTTGTCTGGCCTTAGCTGACTCTATTGAGAAAGAATCTGATAATTATAGAGGAACACAAACAGAAATCAGCCACTTCAGAAGATGTGAAGCTTTACTTTCAGGAAAACAAATATAGTATGGGATATTTTATGTTTTGATAAACAAAAACTGCCACATTATGTGAGAAACACTTTAATATTTTGAGTGTTTTCTCTTAAAAGATGAGAAACACTTGTGGTATTTGATCATATTGAATGATGTCATCCACAGAGCACGGAGATGGTTACCCCTTCGATGGGAAAGATGGCCTCTTGGCTCATGCTTTTGCTCCTGGCCCAGGAATTGGGGGAGACTCCCATTTTGATGATGATGAGCAGTGGACGCTGGGAGATGGCCAAGGTAATGGAGAAACACTATTTAACAAAAGCTGAAAAAGCTGCACTTTCTGACACTACAGCTGTTTATAATTTGCACAGTATTTTTTTTATCAATTAGTCTGAAGCTCTAAGTACCAAATGGGTGGACTTTATTTATCCATATCTAGTCCTTTATTCAAAACAAGTTACATGTCTCACTACAGGGCACGTGTATTTAACAAACAACATGAATGAGATATGAGGGCTTGCCTACACAAAGTTGACATTTATAATTAGTTTGACCCTGAAAGACTTTGCTTTTATCAACTTTGTCTGATCTTTCTGGCAGCTGATAAACCCTCAGCCTGAACAGAAAAAAAACTCCCTTTTACACATTGGCCCCAAAAATTCCCCATTAATTAGATGTCTAAATTGATAATTAAACTAATCTTATTTTACATGTCTTATGATACAAAGAAGTCTCATAACACTTAGAATAAACTTGCTTATTATATCAGTGCCTGCTAGTTAAATCTCCATCCATGGTCAGCCTCTCTCATTTACTATAATTCATTTGTATCTTACTTCTGAACTGACGGCCATTTTTAGAGCTTACTTTTATTTGATTTCCAATTGTCAAAGCAGCGCTTCTATTTAGTTCAAAACAATATTAAATTTAATTTCAGGAACTTGCTTGAGTTAGGAACTGTATCATTTTGAACATTATGCTGCCTTATCATTGCCTTGGGGACATGGATGACAGTCATATAATGTTTTCATTGTTTGTAGTTGAAATGTGTCAATATGATCCTTAATCTCTCAACAGTGGTGAAGGTGAAGTTTGGAAATGCTGATGGAGAGTTCTGTAAATTCCCATTCCTCTTCATGGGCACTGAATACAACAGCTGTACATCTCAGGGCCGTGACGATGGCTTCCTGTGGTGCTCAACTTCTTACAACTTTGATGATGATGGCAAATATGGCTTCTGCCCCCATGAATGTAAGTCGGTCCTGAGGTTCTCTGTAGTGCCTGTAAAAAGTGTGTAATTATAGTTTTGTGGCCTCACTTGACCTTAGCACCACTGCTGTCATGCCCTACTTGCATGTTACTGAACTGAAACTAAAGCGGTTCTGTGTCACACAGGGAAACAGAGCTTCATATCAGATTATGAATATATTTTAAGCTGTTTTGCTGATTTTGGAAAGAAAGAAAGTAGGTTGAACAGAATGCCAGGAAAGTGTTGTTCTTTGTTTGGATTGGATTATGGAATATTTCTTTTCCAACTCACTGCCCCAGTTTAGAACACAGGGCTTTGTTAAACATTTTGTTTATCTGTGTTATGACGCTGTCCATGGTACTAACATGATCATATGCCTATACGATTAAGTGCCAAGGTACACATGTACGACGTTGTTTTCAATGATGAGAACACATTGTTTGTACTCGAGCTGTCTGTCCTGGAAGAAAAAATCCACCTGCTTCTTTTTCTCTTCAATTAATATTTTCTACTTTTCTGAGCACCTTTGTTTTACTCAGGGGTCGAAGGCTCTTATTTTACTGCCATTAAAATGTAGGAATTGGAGGTTATATTTGTAAGCATTAAAATGTACTGTTACCAGTTTCACTGTTACACCTATTTATTTGTTAATGTTTTTTTCACAGTACTATTCACCCTGGGCGGAAACGGAGATGGTTCTCCATGTAAATTCCCCTTCAACTTCCAGGGAGAAAAGTATGACTCATGCACAACATCAGGCAGGGATGATGGCTACCGCTGGTGTGCCACCACTGAGGACTATGATCGCGACAAGTCCTTCGGGTTCTGCCCTGAAACTGGTGAGTGGTTTCATCTGCTGCATCTTATGCTGATCACATAACAGAATACTACCTCATGCTTCGTACTGCCTCATCTGTTGTGCAGACATCCTCAAATGTGTGCACACATCTTCTGTTATGTATCCTGATAATAGTTGTGTGCTTGCTCGGATGCATACAGTACGCTTTACTAGCTGTGTTTACTTTGCTGTGTAGCGTATGGTGCTCTGCCTGCTGTGTGCTGGTCTACAGGAATGCTCCAGCTGGGCTTTTCTGTGTTGCTCGCAGTCTGCTGAAAGGCTGTGAAAGTATTTTAATGTGCAGTGGCAGGGCTTATTTTCCATTCTGTCAGTGGGACTGGTTTTAGTGGAGGTAGTGTAGTAGGGAGCGAGACAGAGAGAGAGAGGGGTACTAATGCTGGAGGTTTCATCTGGTTCTAGTTGATACAGAATGGATCTGTGTTGTAAAGCCTTGTGTGAAAGCTTGACTAAAAAATTAATTATATATTTTTTCTTTAAAAAAGTAAACACACAACACAAAACAATACAAGTCTTGCCAAATAGAAAATGATCTCTCTTTGAAAGGAAAACAATTTGGGCGGGGGCTTTTTGGTTTAGTGCCCAGTGGATTAGTTATTGATGTTGTGTGTGTTGTGCCAATGCTTTCATGATGCTGTTTCCAACATCATCTGTGCTCACTTCACAACGTAATACAAACCAATCAGTTTTGATACAATTTGGCATTTAAAAGAGGTCATAAGACAGCGAAGTGAACACATTTTTCACATTTACAGTTTTACCTTTTGTTGCCTTCTACAGCCATGTCAACAGTGGGAGGAAACGCAGAGGGAAGCCCCTGTGCCTTCCCCTTCACCTTCTTGGGAGACACCTATGACTCCTGCACCTCATCCGGACGTAGTGATGGCAAGATGTGGTGCGCTACCACAAAGAGCTATGATGATGACCGCAAATGGGGTTTCTGTCCTGATCAAGGTATGGATGGTATTTGTTGCTGTAATTCTGTAATTTGGCAAAAACAGTTGGGCATCATTCACCAATATCTTCTAAAGAACAGTCGGTGAATGAGGCCCAATCAGAGTGAGACGGTTTAGGCAATAACAAAAGAGTTCTGGTACAGTATCAGTATTTTATAAAGGGGTATCCACCATTTGGTTTCTTCATTGTCTCGCATGCTTCCAGGCTACAGTTTGTTCCTGGTGGCTGCCCATGAGTTCGGTCACGCCCTTGGCTTAGAGCACTCTCAAGACCCCGGAGCTCTGATGGCGCCCATTTACACTTACACCAAAGACTTCAGACTTTCTCAGGATGACGTCAAAGGCATCCAGGAGCTCTACGGTGAGATTACATGTCATGTGTGATTAAGCCTGAAAGGAAAACAAAAAAAAAGTTGATTTTCTTTTTAGAATTTAGGGAAGAGTAATGTATTGTGAACGTGCAATTACTCCCTCTAAGATTTTTTGGTGAATCTTTTTTAACAGGCATTCCAACAGACAAGCCTTTACCTCCAACCCAGGTTCCCGTGACTCCAATGGACATCTGTAAAGAGCCGGTTGTCTTTGATGCAGTAGCACAGATTAGAGGAGAGACCTTCTTCTTTAAGGACAGGTAATGACATCAAATCAGCCCAATTGGAACACAAACAGTGAATACGTGAAGTTTATGACCACATTGTTAAAAAAGGATATCTGCAAGGTTTTCATTAGCTCTGTTGAACCAAACACGGATTTCACATTGTATTGAATACTCAGACATTTTGTCCACTTAGGGCCTGTGACCACTAACTGTGGTTTTTGCGCTGGCAGTGACGACTATTTTATATACAAAACAAATGCAGTTTAACACTCAAAAACGCCCTCGGTGTGAGCTGTTTTTTGACACTGCGCTCACTGCACTCTCACTTGAAAATAGTTCAACTTTTGGAACACTGCCGCGCTCGTCAATGTCACTTCTCTCTCACTGACCGGGACTTCAGATATCAACTTTGTCAACAACAATGGCAGAGGAGAATGTTACGCCCCACCCTGAGGCGGCCCTATGGGGCTAACAACTATCCACAATTGACCCAAATATAACCATGTGAACACCTTAAGACACTCAAATACATGGGATTTATTAAATAACAATTAAACAACCAAATCATTAACTGAAGGCTAACAAAAGCAACTAGAACATAACAACACAAAATCAACCACAAGTAATTTTCCACAATTTAATACACAAAAGCAGTAACACACCAAAATGTGGACTGCAACAACCACGACACAAAATGGTCACACTGTAGTCAACACTACACACTAATGCAAAGTGACCCACCGGATGTGGAGTGCAGTTACCACCGAATAAAAGTCACAAACCACAAGTTACTGCATACAAAAGTATTAAACACTAAGCTCTAGTGAGTCACCCCAACCCCTATCTGCCTAACCAGATGTCTAACTTAGACCTAACTAGTCTTCAGTGGCTTGCCTAGCTTGATGCTACTATAAATGCTGAACTCAGTGCATCACAGGAGACCAAGGATACAGTCAACTACAATGCTCTGAAGCATGTCCCCACTCAGGATTACCACCAAAAATAAGAAAGTGGCAGGCTCTTTACCTGCCTGGTGGCTAACTAATCAGGGTGCTCAAAATTAAAAATGGATGGTACGTACCCCGTCTAAACCTGTAAGGACGCTGGACTTCGGCTGGCTTGAGCCGCGCTTGCCCACTTCAGGTTACGCGTTCATTTTAACATCAACCGAAAACGTATACATAGGGGACACTAAACAAACCTGAAGCAAACAAAATCAAAGGAGGGGGAAATCAGAAGTCCGTGCTGCTCTCTCCAACAACAGTCATGTCCTCTCCGTCTTTTCCGTCTGCTCACAGGTGTTTTCAGTCTTCCTGATTACTCCTGGCTCCACACCCAAACCCAACCCACCTCATCCAGTCCAGCCAATGAATGAATGTATCTGAATTAGGCTAAGTGTGAACAGGGGCCTATACTGTGAGATGTCTAACCCCTACTGGTGGTTAGCGGAAAGTGCACGTTTTGCTAAACCATAACATAAAGCTAATCATTTTGTTTTTTCGAGGGTACAATTTCCAGGTGTAGAGCTGCTGCTGATGCCAGGACATGATTCCTTTACATTGTTTTTATGTTTACCTTGTAAAGTTTTGTTAAATTATTGCAAATATTAAGCATAAAGAGCAATTTAAAACAGACTGAAAGGTGACTTCCAAGGGAAACGGATGTGCCGCCAGACAACTTTTGTAACCTAGCAACAGTAAGCACGGTGAGAAGCACTCTGAAATTGATGTCGTGGCTGAAGTCTGATGTCAGAGAGCCTGGCTGTAATCTACGGGAAAAACGATTAAGAAAATCTGACTGTCTACTTCTGGTTTTATGATTTTTGACAATACTGGAGCCTACTTAAGTTACATTTTATAATAGTTTCCTGACAAACATCGAACAGTTTGACATGAGGGTTTTTGTTATTATTAAGATATTGTTTCTCATATTTCAGCCACCTAAAAATGGTGGTTTCGATGTTTGTTTCACGATGTGAAAATTAGTAAGAGAGAAAAACAAACAGTTCCTCTTCCAATGCAGTGACAACCAAAATAGTCATCAGTCCTAAACACAGTCCTCCATCCTCTCCCCCACCGGCGCCAGTGAATCCAAAATCTTATAAGCTGCCTGCGTCTACTGGCTGACCCTGTGCAGAAGAGGAGTTTCATGCAGTAATGTGGTTTCGACAACAGTCTTTGTGAGTCAGTGTATTTCCCGTAGGAGGTGAACGTTTTCATTACAGCAGCTGAAGTTTGTTACTGACAAATTCTCCTGAGAGTCACTTTGAACAAAAACAATAATGTGGTTAAAAAGGAGAGACAAGAGAAAAGACAAATCGTGTCCTTGTTAGTTATGATGTGTTAACGCTCCTGGCTGTGCTGAAACATCGACTCTTCGCAGTTTTAAGATTAACTGAGCTATATATCCATCACAGCCATTTTGGAAATGTGTCCAAAGCAAACAGGCCAGCATACCTACGCTCCAAAGAGTGTAGTCTTTCACTTAGCCTGGTTTTCCTCTCTTGGAACCTTGAGTTAGAATATGTAAGAAACAAGCCAAAATCCAGCACATAAAATCCTGCTTTAATAAAGATTTACTTTTCACTTTCCTCTGGCTCTCTTCCCCACATTCGCAATGATAGGCAGAGCAGCACAGACAAACTTGGGCCTATTTTTTAGGAAATCAAGCTGGGCTGAAACTTTCTTCTCCCCCCTTTTTTCTAATTCTGGCCAGACAGCACAGATAATTATTTAGTGTTCAAAAGATTCAGACTCTGACCATGTATGGTTGCTCTCTTTTGTAACCGCACAAGGCTTTAAGTGATACTTTTTTGATATTCCTGAATTTTGTTTGCTGTATGAAAATGTTCCAGAGGAAAAAAGAAGGCATGGGGAAGACATTGAGGACAGAATAATCTCAAGGCACTGAAGTTAATTTTCAACACAGATTATCTCTGCGAAGTCTGAGATTTGAAAAGTTTCAGTATAAACCTGTTCTGACCTTCACAGAGACAAGAGTTGCCTGCAGGCCATGTCAGGTTTTAAGCTGTAGTGCTCAGATTTAAGACATCAGTGTCTGGCTTCAAGGGTTAACACTCACTTGACTCTCCCTTTGTGAAAGTCGCATCCCCCTTTCTACTGTCTCAGCATGTTTATGATGCAGGACAGATCTTAACAATGAGTAATGCTTATAAAACTCCCTCAAGTCAGCATAACTGTGTGTGTCTGTCTGGAGGCTTTAGAAGAAGGCAATTATATTCTGTCTCATCTGTTTGGCCAAATTTCTGCCGAGGTGTGTTGTCAGTAATCTGTGCCCATGTGCTCAAATGGAGCCAGTAGAGCCTGTTTGCAAATATACAGTTGTTGTCCTTCGGTCCTGCTTGATTTGGTGAAACCAGTGGCTAACAGTAGGTGTGGTTTAATATTAACAGAAGCACTTTGTAAGAAATACAGCAGAAGAGCAACTGGTGTATCTATTCTGAAGACACATTTTGTGGTCTGTGGTAACTGCCGTGAAGTACACATCACATGTCCTGCGGCTGATTCCCATAAAAGACACTCATTGTTTGAACCTTTTAAATGTGATGATGGCAGCAGGAGAAAATGTTCTGTATACATATTGAATGGCTATTGCAAAAAAACATACTAACTAAATGTAGTATCAAAATGGGGTTTTCTTAAGGTGTCTACGTTAGCAGTAGCATTAGGAAGTAGCAGGCTAATCCATAGAGTGTTAATACACCCCTTTAACTGCCAGTCGGTGTGATTGTTTGTTACCTAAACAGTTTTTCTTCTTTTGAGATACAAAATCCATTAAACTGAACACCATGGCTGCTATTTTCGTCATAAATTACATTATTGTTGTATGGTTACGTTACTTAAATAACAACAATTGCAGGATAAATGGATTAGCCTTAAGGACCTCTGCTAAAATATGGCAATTTATGTCCTCATGACAAATATACACAACAATGTGGAAATGTATCTAGGCCTAAATTCATTTTTTTAGCATTACTCGATTTTGCAATTGGCACATCTTTCCCCTTTTTAAAAAATAGGTCAGTGGAAAAGAGTTTGGGAAGCTGCCGTTGTTGTGCAGCTGTGTATTGGAAATCCGGGCAAGATAGGTCTTGTTCCGCTGGCGTCTGCAGCCTTAGTCCTAACGAGAACCAGATGCTCATGAATCAGGCCATTGTGGTTGCCTCGGCCAGTGAAGCACTTGCACTAAAACTAAAACCTACGCGCGCACACTCTTCCCCCGCCTCCTCATGATCCCCCTCTGCCCCTCTTTCACTCTCACTCATTTCATCCCCAGCTCATCAAGCCTACGATCGCTCACCCACTCATTCTCTTCCTGCCAGGTTCCTGTTCAGGTCAGTAAACTTCAGAAGCAAGCCCAACGGCCCGATGCTTGTGGCCACCTACTGGCCAGACCTTCCTACCAAGATAGATGCTGTCTATGAAAACCCAGTGGAAGAAAAGACCGTGTTCTTCGCAGGTATGCTGAATAAAAGGCTGATTTATCCCTTCTGAATAGTGATGTCTTATTACACACACTATGCACCCTGTTAATATAATCCCTTCCATGGTGATCACAGAAACAGACAGTTCTATTTCCATGAATAATAAAGAGGTGTCTTCACTCTTTTACCATCTGCAAGGACCAGTCTTAACAGTCATCCTCTCTGCAAACTGAAACGTTAGGAGCAGCAGGAATGTTGGCTGAGCACTGGTGTGTGCGGTACATACAAACTCTTGGGACAGTTGAGATATTCCACCATAGTTATTAGTGGTTTATGATGCATTCTTCGCATTTTACCAATATGACAACTTTCCTGAATACTAATGAAATTGACATGATATATTTGTCAGGTTTAAAGACATTAACAGCAGAGCTGGTTTGGCTATAAGGCCCTGAATGATCTCATGTTGATGATGAAATCTATGCGGTTAATAGATTTGTAGGACTATAATAGCTTGATCAGAAAGTTCTGTGTTAAGATAATTATGTTGATTAATAAAACACAGTGTTATTGTAGCCATGGTTCTACTTTTGTTCTTCTCTCCAAGGCAACGAGATGTGGATCTACAAAGCAGACGAATTGGAGAGAGGCTATCCAAAGAGGCTCTCCAGCCTTGAGCTCCCCACTGACCTAGAGCGAATCGACGCGGCCTTCAACTTCAGGAAGAACAGGAAGACCTACCTGTTTGCTGGGGAACAATTCTGGAGGTAAGGATCGTCAAAGCTTGTGCAATAATTCGCAAACTGTTGATGGCATTAGCTTTTTGTACAGTACTGAGCTACATCTGGAATTAATTAGGGTTTTTTGGGACCTAGGCTGCATTGTAAACCACAACTGCTCTGTTAGGTCTTGCAAAACAAGGGAATTTACAAGTGCTGACAACTAACTGTTTTGCTGCTATGGAAATGTCTGAGTGTGTGTGTGTGTGTGTGTGTGTGTCTGTGAGAGGGGTCTGTTTAGCGCTAATTAAAGAATTTGACAATGAACTTCTACTATGCGTACAGATACGATGATGAGAAGAAGAAAATGGACCCTGGCTTCCCCAAACTTATCGCTGACTCCTGGAATGGCATCCCAGACGGCATAGACTCCGCCTTCAGTCTTAATGGAATTGGTAATAACTCTTTCTTTAACATATTTTGGGATTTCGAGGCTCTGTATAATTTGAGAAAGGAAAATTTGACAAGAAGCGTGCAGGACGAGTTAACACATAACCCAGTCCTGTCAGAAAAAGGAAGGACCGTGATGGAGGTATTGCAGGGTGGTCCTTTGATACCAATTATGAATAATAATTATAGAAACAATTTTACAAGTTTAATTATTGGTTTCAAGCCAAGTTATTACAGAACAACAAGTCCACAGCCTGTCCAGTGGCTGTGTAAGGCTGTATTCGTGCACAGTGGTGCTTTGAGCTCCATGCTAACACGCTAAAATGATAATGCTGACTGGAATATTGCACGTATAGGTTACCAATTGTCCTCATCTTGGTTTTGCACATTTGCATGCTATCTTTTGCTAATTAGTTCCAAACAGAAATTATAAATTAGCATCAGTGAAATTGGTGTAGTGTAAGTGCAAATCAAGGTATAGGGCAAAAAAAAATACCACATGAAGGATGCTAGACTAAATTAGGCGTCATCCTCTGGGCTCTATGGATATCAGCACCAAAATTTCATGGCAATCCATCCAATAGGTGGTGAGGCATTTCAATAAAAAATCGAATTCATAGTGGCTCTAACGGAAATTTGATTAAAGTCATAAGTATTATCCGCTTCATTTAAATCCACCCTAAAGTTAGAAAAACAGTCAAATGTTTCAAATGCTTCATGCCTCAAGTGTGGATACAAATGAATGGGTGACTACATATTTTTTTGACAATAAGATGACTTCAAATACAAAATAAACCCCTATTTAATACATGCTACACTGATGCACCATGATCCCTAAGAGTTAGGGTAAAATAAAAAAAAAGTCATCCTCTGCCTAAAGCTTAATTTCAGCCTTTGAGGAGACTAAGAGCATAGAGGTATTTTGTGGTGGTTTTGGTGCTCTGTGTGCTAGTTTACTTTATACAGACTTGCATTCCTTCTGGTTATGTTAGGCCAATCCAGGCAGCTCTATCAGCGAGTCTGGCTCTCTGCCTCTGTCAATAAAACTCCTCATATACCACAACCCGGCAAGCAGTGACGCCATTTAGCCCGAAATGAGCAGTTTAGGGGAGCTGACTGTCAGTAAGAAAAAAAGGAAGTAAAAAAAACAGGCCCAAGTTGTGCAATTAGGGAGTATCTGTGGTGTGATGATGATAGAAGACAGTCAGAGGTAGAGCAGTAGCTTTATATTATATCTTTTATGCTTTGATGTGCTCTGAGTGAATCGCTCTTGTGTTAGCTTTACACATTGGTGCAATACATCCCTGCTAATGATTAGGTTAAACTTCTGCTGAGAGTGAGTCACTGTCGGACATGTGTCCTTGAGGTAGGAGGTAGTATGCAAATTTGTTTCTATGGCAAGCAACCAGGGACTTTTCCATTACTGCTTTCCTAACATACACACATTACTGTAAGCGTCACATAGCCCCTTCCCCACACAGTGAACAAACATATCTATATAAAGAAAGTCTGTGCCGTTCTACAGAGGTGCCTCTGTAAGCTATCTGATTTGCATGATTCAGAGAGAGGCTTGAGCCTGATAGGATGTTTTAATCCTTGTCACCTTGATTGAGCCTGGTTCTTACACAACGTTTTTACACAAGTAATTTAAAATGACAATTACAACTTCAGTTCTAACACAGTGCGTATTGTGCTTGTCTTTCACAGATTACAGCTACTTCTTCAAAGGTAACCACTATTTCAAACTGGAAGACAGCAGCTTGAAGATCGTCAAGTTGGGTGAAATCACAAAGGACTGGCTCGGTTGTTGAGCATTTTCTTAATGTCTCGCAACTGGCTTATTATTTCTGCAATCACATCTGGCCTCATGAGGACATTGCCATAGTACCGCAGACAACTTGCGGTTACGTCCTGGCAACTCTGCACGCTTCTGTGGGAGACATGTCCCTTACAGCCTGTATAACCAGCCTCCAGCTTTGTAGAAAGGCACCTCGGGACCTTATACACAGGCTGAACATAGGGCAACTGGATATTTGCTATTTTACTGTGTGATGTTGACATTGTTTTTGTTAGGCTTATGCAGATTTATTACAATATGTAAGCCCCGTTTTATTGTTTTATAGTTCTTTTGTTTGTTTTTTAAAAACTCAGACATCAGGTATGTCCACACTGCATTGAACGCAGTGCTATACTGTGCTGTGAGATATTGCCGTTTTATGCACATTTTATTTTGAAAGGCTGTTTTAAACCACATGAGGAGTTCATGTCGGCTTAGAAAGACTTATTTTTCCAATGTACTAAGTGCAGTTTTATAAATGTTTCACTTTTAAATGATCAACTTTCTTATTGTTGTGCAATACATTTGAAAAAATGAATTTGCACAATGTATATGACCGAAAATGGTGCTTTAGAGTTTGCTTTTTGCATATAGTCCTATATATAAACATGTTATATTCATATCCTCTGGATGTCAGAAAGTAGTATTTGCAGGCACACATTATTCTTCATTTTGTTAGCACTTTGTATAGAACTATAGACTACAAGGGAACTGCTCAATATGGAGACCAAATTTTAATTGCAACTCCATGTAGCATTTCCCTTCACTAAAGGTACAGAAAGATTAAAGGCACAGGTTGCCTCTAGAGGCTGTATTGGTTTGCTGCATGATGGAGTCATGACAAGAGTACCGCAGTAGTATTGTGTAATAATCATGTTTTTTTATATTATGTTTTCTTTCTTGGGTTCTAACAATACAGTCTGTTTGTTTTGTGTTGTTTTTAATGCTTGAGCACTTTGTTACTGTCAACAATAAAGATGGTCAATATAATGTGGATCGGTGATAAATACTTCCAGATAGGGTGACGGATGACACAGTTATGGGTCTGCACCATTAAAATCATATACCAAATAACAGTGGGGGAAGAGGTTTCAGATCATTGACTTGAGTTGAGGCAGCAATATCACAGTGTTTCAAATTGCTTGCAAGTAATAGTCCTACATCCAAAATTGTACTCAAGTCAAAGAACTTGATAATGGCCACACAATGTATGGTAGTGTTATATTTTATGTATTATTTTATTATTAGGTCTGGTGGTGTAATATGGTAACATCTCTTTAATGCTAAGGCACTTTCAGATTGTGTTGATTTTGGCGCCCCCTGTGGACGAAGCCATACCTCATCTCTTTGCTGATCTTGTCCTATACATGCTTAAGTAGTGATTTTTTTTCACAAAAACTCTTTTCCTGCTTTCTTGAACTGTCATATGTATCACTCACTTTAAATGTTTGCCCTGGAAAATGTAAACAAAGGCAGCGTGCAGTTAATCGCTTCATCTGACGCCTACCCCCCACCAGCAGTTTCAGGCATTAAAAGTAACTATATAGAAATAATAAATCTTGTCGCTATGGTGTGGTTTGGTTTTGTAGGTCATATAGAGTAATCAGAATTAATTTCAGTCATTTTTTTTAACCAGCGAAAAACTCCTCATAGGAGCTTTAAACTAATTTAAAATGGTGTAGTTTTATAACACTGCAATATTAAGTTTACTAGTAAAAATAATTCCCCATAAAATGTTGTCAAATATGAGTATAAAGTAAAATACGTCAAATGTGTTTTTTGGTTGAGTAAATAATCTCCACTGCTGCCAAATAATTGAGTAACAGGACGTTGTTTTGGGGGCAGAACCAAATGACATATTGTTAGGAAACTGCGCCATCGTGTGGACATATATGAGAGCTTGTAAACAACTAGCATCCCATTAATCTTTTGAAATGCTCTCTCATCTGCAATTTTTGCTTTGTGTCCAGTATCTTTGTGCTTTTTTTCCAGCACAGATTAATAGCATTATGGCTTAATTCTGATTCAGATTTCCACAAAGCACATGCACGGTCACTGACCATTTTAGCTTGTCCTTCTATCCGATCTGTGGTCAGAAATAGTTCTAATTGTATAATAGCATCCTGCAAACCTTTTTAACGAGGGCTCACAGATAGCAAATGCAAAATCCGCCTGTAGGCTTCAAAAGCACAAAGTGATCGGAATTGAACCCTGCGGTAACCACTTCAGGGGGCGGAGCTTGAAACCTCAGTCCGGAACCGCTCGTGCTCGAATCCACGGTCGCTGGTGAGATCGTCTGATATGGGAAAACGAAATGAGAGTACTGGGTCCCTGTTGAGGAAGTGAGATGATAACATAAAGGAACCTCGACTAAATAATTTCCCTGTTGATTCTTTCACTGGACTGCAATGCCGCCACAGCGAGTGTTCACCCTGCCGAGGCAACAATCCCTGCTGCTGCCTGCAGTCATCAATCCGTTTGTGCAAGACACCAAACTCACCAAAGCTGCTATAATTAAAGTGAGTATCGCATTCACTAACAGTGGTCATGCTAAGGCAAGCTTTTGAGGAATAACGTTATTTAGTGTCATCGCTTTGGGCAACACGGCTCACAAACAGGCAGTGTTTGAGCTGATGTGAGATTACACACACAGGCTGCTGCTGTGTAACCACGGCCTGTATAATCTGCAGCGAGGCTTTGACAATCGGCTTGCACAGCCTCGTTATGTGCAACACAAACAATGAGAACCGTTGTGTGTTTTCTAGAAAGCTTCCCAGTGATGTGGATTTAAATACTCGTGCATATTTCTGCTCTGAGGAGCGTCAATAGCAAGTCTGCCAGCAGACTTCCCTTTATGGTAAAGGCCTGCATCTCATCTGTATGTGTCCCTCTCCATGCAGTGTGTCCTACAGGGAATCTTCCTGGTCCCTGTTCGAGCCATCCTCATCTCCCTGGTTCTCATGGTGACATGGCCAGTGTCTCTCTTAATCACATTCAACTATCCTCTGAAAGGAGCTGTGGAGCCAATGAGAGGATGGAGACGGTAATCAAGATGCAAACACGATCCCACTGCAACACAGGCTCCATCATGGCTACCTACACCAAAAGGGAACTAGACTACTTAAATAGTAACCTCTGACATTATTTTTCACTACTGTCCAATTCAGGGCATGTAAACATTAGTATTAGTGAACGAATACAGTAAGATTGGATACAATTATAGTGAACAGTTAGTGTTACTAGAGCCAGAAGCAGCAGAAACATTGTTTCTGGGTGGTAACACACAGCAAAGGCAGCATATTCTCAAAATAATAGTTCCTGACAGGACTTGAAGAATGTGCTGCAGCCTCACTACTGCCGAATCATGCCTCTCTAGATCATATCTGCACCGCAAGCATTACTTCAGCCCACTTCTGAGAAAGGGAAGAGTCACTGGTGTTAGTCGCCTTAATAAAAGGAACTTTAATGTGATTTCTAAACAGTCAAAACAAATTGTCCTCATCTGATTGTTAATATCTGATGCAGCTGAATAAAATTGGACATTATATGTTTAACAACATAATAAATGTAAAATATTTAGTAATGTGATTGTAGATCCAAACAGGGTGCAGCATTTTAAAGATTTCACTTGTGCAAATAGTAGCAGCTGCATACACAGTTGTACAGATAAGATATGAATTCCTGTCAGCTTAGACCACAGCTTGATTATAACTTGGGGTCCGGTGCAAACCAGAGAAGCTTATCTTTTCAGCCTTTCAAGTTCACCTAGTTATTGATTTGCTGTAAAGGGACTCAGGTATTCTCAGGGCAGTTAAAAGCAATAAAACTGAGGTTTTGCTGTGAAAAATAATAAGGAACTGTGCCTGAGAATCAGGGAGAGAGAGAGTTCCCCTGTGTCCCAACAGTTGTAACCAGCCCTGCTCAAGTCAATTGTGTAAAGCCAAAAAGTAAAGTTGCGTGCTCCTTGTCCAGTCCATTATGGTGACAAAGACAGTTAATAAGATATTGTACATAAAACCAGAGTTTAAAGACCAGTTTGTTCTGCCCTGGTGTTAGAGAGGTGGTTAACTCTAATTGTAACCCTGTGTGCTGCTCTTGGTCTATGTGTGACTACTGCATATTTAAGAAGACAATACCTTGGCAATAATAACAAGAGCTGATTACCTGATAGTATATCAAAGTGATGATGATGCTTTGTATTCATACAGGACACGGTCTGCTCTGAAAGTGAGTTACACTGTTAAAGGATTTGTGTCCAATTGAAAGGATAAATGAAAGCTGCTTTAAATATTTAGAGGTTTAAACACTATTGGAAAAAAAACGTCTTAAAAAATCCACGACCATTCATCATTTAGTTCAGTCTTTTCTATGACTTTCTAACCTTTTTTGACTTTGAGGAAGTATTTGGTAGTTTAGTTATTTGTAACTTTAGGGGGACAGGAAGTTGGTGAGCAAATGGTGCAACTTCCCGTTATCAGAACCCTTTTTCCCTCGGTACAAAATAGCCCTGGAGTTTGTTATGGTTGATGAAGAAAGTCTAATGTTAAGGTCATCCTCAGGTTCATGTGTCGGAACGTGATGGCCGCCTTGGGGAGGGCGTACTACTTCTGCATGGGCTTCAGAGTGGTGGTTAAGGGCAAGCAGGTCAGCAGCAGTGAGGCCCCCATCCTGGCCGTGGCCCCCCACTCCACCTTCTTTGATGGGATCGTGTGCATTGTTGCAGGCCTGCCCTCCACCGTCTCCCGAGTTGAGAACCTGGCTACGCCCATCTTTGGCAGTAAGATTATTTTCCTTTGCTTTGTTGTTTAAGTACAGGGTTGTAGGGGACTATGTGTTAATGCGCCTTTTCCTGTTCACTCAACCTCGAGTATGTGTGAACTTGTGAAATACACAAGAGTGTGAAATGTGTACGTCATTCAGTTATTTTGGTTTAACTTCCTCATTTAGAACATCATGTAGAAGTCCTACTGACAGTGGCCCTTGACAATCTGATACTATAACATTTAATAATTTGCTTTGTGAAGTGTGAGAGTGTGCTGTTCGTCTTTGTGATAAGAATGACTCCACAGAGCTTATGTTATTACCAGCTGCCACACAACACAGATCCCATCAGTAAGGTGGTATTAAATGAAAAGGTCTGATAAAGCCATGTAATTAACCAAGGCCTGTACATGAAATAATTAGTGGAAAATATGACATAAAACGATAAGTATTTTCTCTACTTTATTGTGTTGTTTTTCCTTCCTCTCTGCAGGGTTTGTGCGCTGCCTTCAGCCTGTGCTGGTGTCCAGAAAGGACCCGGACTCCAGGAAGAACACAATCCAAGAGATTGAAAGCAGAGCCAAGTCAGGCGGCAACTGGCCACAGGTCTGTCACAGCATCAACAAACAACATCCAAAGCAAAAATGCACCGAATATTGACCTGGTTTCATAACTGCTAATAACTCTAAGCTTGTCATCTGAGAAAACCCCAAGAGCTGTAACTCAGGATGTCTGCTCTTCCTGTTTCAGCATAGAGGATGGGGAACCAGCATAAGGTTGCATGTTGCAAGTTTCAACATTCCCTAATGATGCTTTGTTCCTCAGGTCCTGATATTTCCAGAGGGAACGTGTACAAACCGTTCATGTCTAATCACTTTCAAACAAGGTGAGATATGAAGTGAAAATTCTGTGTAGTCTTAATGTGAATACTTTTTGTTTTGTATCTAAATGTCTTAAATAAAAGTAAAAAGTTAGCAGACTTTTAAGGAAAATACCAAAACAAGAAACAACTATTTAATAAAAGCTCTCTGTTGCTTATATCACACATAGCTTTTTTGCCTGATAGTCGAATGCACTGAACAGAAAGGCTGCAAAACAGAAACTTCACTGAGCTGTGGTTTGTGCATTCACTTGTTGATGGCTTATGTTTTGATATTCAAACATGAGACAACCATTCGGCTTTCATTCTCTCACTATGATGATCAAAGGGTCACCGCATGCTTACTCTCATACTCTCCACCTCTAGGTGCCTTTATCCCAGGGGTCCCTGTGCAGCCTGTGCTTATGAGATATCCCAACAAACTGGTGAGTTACTGTGATTGGGATACAACATTAATACTTGTTCGCTTGGGAGCAAACGTCGCAGAGGACACGCTGTACTGTGCTAGCTTGCACAGAAGACAGTAAGAGTACATTTGTAGAGGTAGAGCCAATGACGAAATGCAGTGCTCTTAGGGTTCAGTGCATGCACTGACAGGACTAATTTAAAAGTTTCATCCAAGAAAAAGTTCATTGACTTATCAGTAATTGCACATCTGTACATTTGCCATTTTAGTTCTGATGAATTTTGCTGACTGAACTGAAAGAAGACAGAAAGAGAGAGACTGATTTGCTGTATCACACAATAACATGTATTATAAAACATTCCTTCCCAGTGTTAATGTTTTATGAACGTCTATGCACTTTTCTCCTCCAGGATACAGTGTCTTGGACTTGGCAGGGCTTCAGCTCGTAAGTATGCTTTCAACACTTGTTTATCTTTCGACGGCTCTTACGTTTCACCTCTGGTATGCATGTTTGGTGAAAGTGGTGTCTGCTGCTACTCTTGACAGGACAATAAACTAGATTATAACACAATAACAGCAACATTATTGCTTTGCATTTCCACAACTGTTGGATTAAAATGTTACTGACTGCCCTGCTTGTGTTTTGTGTAGGTGGACACTGCTGCTTTTGACTCTGAGCCAGATGTACACAACGGTAGAGATAGAGGTAACAGGCATCCCCATTTAAAGGCAAAAATACTGCAAACTATTTGTGTACTTTTAGGCATTACTTAATGCTTTGCTAGATTGTATAAAACAAAAAAGGATGTAAAGAAATTCCAAAACTAAGTATGTAACCTTTGTGACCTTTTTCAGCAATTTCACAATCACATTTTTCTTTCAGTTCCTGCCGCCACATATCCCCGCAGAGGATGAGAAGAAAACCCCGCCACTGTTTGCGAGCAGAGTGCGAGACACTATGGCCAAGTAAGTACTCATTAAACTTAAAGGTGCATGCAAAAGTATATATGCTTCTACAAGGAATAAATACAATGGTTATCACATAAGGAGTGTGTGTAAGTTGGTGAGAAAATTGTGTGATGTTTGGTGGGAAGTATCGTGTTTAATATGGTGGCGAAAGTTTAAATACAACCAATAATTTTGCATTTTTTAACTGATACTACAACAGCATTAGTGTACAGTTAATTTGGTTATCGCACTCTTTTGATCCATGTTACATTTGCATGTCTTCCTGGCCTTCTTTGTCCAGCTCTTTGGATCTTAAGCAAATTAACTGTGTGCTGTTTATGCAAAACTGTCTGCTTTCAGGGCTTTGGGAGTCCCAGTGACTGATCACACATATGAAGACTGCCGCTTGATGATTTCAGCTGGCGAGCTCACGCTGCCCATGGAGGCCGGCCTGGTCGAGTTCACCAAAATCAGCCGTAAACTCAAGTAAGCACGTTCACTATCATAAAGTGTTGCCATGGTCAGGCAGGGAGTTAAACAATAATAAATCTGTCTGCTTGTGCCCTGCTCCCTCAGTCTGAAGTGGGACAACATGAGGAAGGAGCTGGAGAGCTTTGCAGCCAGGGCCAGCTCCTGTAAAGGAGGCCGGATCACCATCGAGGAGTTTGCCAGATTCCTGAAGCTACCTGTCAGCCCCGCCCTCGAGGAGCTCTTTGCTCTGTTTGACAGAGTAAGAGACGAGTTTATGAAATATTTAGACTTTGTATAAACACTGAGTAGGACTGTTTCGAATGATGATGCATCAGAGCCAGTTCCTTCTGTGCCAAAGGAACTTACGTATTCAATCAAGTAGGAAATGCACCATTAATATATTAAGTGAGAACAGGATGTGCAACAATCTTATTATTCAATTAACGGAATGATCTTAATATAAAAACAGCTTGTTTTTATGTACAAGCTGCTCTAAGCCAATTCCCCCCAGTGGGATTGATAAAGGTATTTATTGAGATATTGATTGCATATCTTGTGATCCACTAAAAGTAAAATTGGGAGGCGATCGTGGTGCGGGTTCAGGATTTATTCAGCCTGGAAGAGGAAACTAGTTTGGCCGTCTTCCCTGGTATGTCTGCCAGAGGTTTGAGTGGGAAGAGTAGCACTAAGAGCACAATAACAACCTCTAACATCCAGTTTAATGAGTATCCTTTTCCTCAGTAGACATACGCCTCTCAATTTTCCAGTAATAAAGAATAGCAATTATTATAAATCAGTTGTAACATAATACATTTACTCTATATAGCCTCTTTACTAATATTATATAATATTCTTCAGTTATAATATTAAGTATGTTTATTGCTGCCACTTTGACCCTGTCCAGAACGGAGATGGCACCATAGACTTCAGAGAGTACGTCATCGGTGTGACCATCTTGTGTCGACCTGCAAACACCGAAGATGTTCTTCGACTGGCTTTCCAGGTATGACAGAAATATTGTGACACAGCTGCTCTCCTACTCAGGTGTGAACGATATACAGAACTGTGTACTGAATACAAATACACAGAATGTATATGGTCGTATCCACTTACATATGATTCAAAGACATTTCTGTAACCCTGTAACTACAACTTTGACCAATTTTGTGTCTTTATCTACAACATAATGTGTTTTCTTTTATGTCATGCATATATTACACATCTTTTGTGTATAAATATGAAAATTACAATGAAAATAAGCAGCAAAGCAGCAAGACAAGGCACTAAATCCAAGCCAGACCAGCCCGCCCTGTCTGTTGATACAACAGCAGACAGCAGCAGCCGTACTGTAGGAGGAACAGAGGCAGCCTTCACAAGGGCTTGGATAATGTCAAGTTAACAATGTGTGTCTGTTGTGGAAAACATGGAGTCACTTTGCTGCCCATAAGGACAAATGTGATTTCGGACAAACTGTTCTTTTGTTTATTTAATATGGCTGAAAAGTTACTTTTTTTCCCTCTAATTTAGCAAAAACACAATGTTCTGTAACCCCCTTTTTTTAACCCACCTACACATTTCCACACTTACATAACCTTTATTCTCTTAAACATGCGAACACGGGAAACTGAAATGCGTATTTCTCTATTTGCGTCCTCTCCCGCGCAGCTGTTCGATACAGACGAGGATGAGAAAATCACCAGAGAGGAGTTTACTTGTCTGCTTCGCTCAGCTCTGGGTGTGTCCAATCTAAACATGGCGAAGCTTTTCAAGGAGATTGATGCTGACGGCTCTGGTTTCATCACCTTCAGTGAGTAGACTCTGCCTAAAGATAAATGTTAACCTCCTTTTGTATTTGAGCAGGATATTATAGAATGGGACGTTACATCTTTACAGTATTACATCAAATTTTTTACTTCCCTCTGTCTCCTCATGCTTTTCTCTGTGTCCCTCAGGTGAATTTCAAGCCTTTGCCACGTCCCACCCCGAGTACGCTAAGCTCTTCACCACCTACCTGGAGCTTCAGAGATACCAAGCGATCCAGGAGGCGTGTCCCGGTGATCTCCAACTGTCCGGTCAGGCCACTTCAGAGGAAAATCAGGAAGACAGCACCTCCGACAAGAAAGACGACTGAGAATGAGGATGATGATGAACTCTCTGTGACTTCACTGAGAGACAGAACACTGTATCCACTGCACTGAGAAGGGAAATGTGACATCTGCCCTCAAACAACGTTGAGCAAAATCAAGTCATCTGCCGCAGCAGAGCCATATTATAGGTCATGTGCTTGCCTTTTTATAGATGGTTTTTAGAGTGCTACCATTAAATTTTAGTGCCTTATAGAGATTTTAAAGAACATTTTCCCCAAGTCACTGCGCACAAATGCAGTTTTTCATCCTCACATTCTTGATTGTGTGTGTTTTGGTGTGTCTACGAAAACAAAAAAACCGAATGAAAAGCTCGTAATAAGATGAAAACATGTCAGAACTCACATGGGCGCTCATCAGTGTTGGACTGTAAACCCTGCAATATATAGATTTCTAATGTTAGTGACAGTGTTTTATGATGTATTCGATATTTTCTCCGGCTCACTGTAAACTGCCACACCATGTGTCTGCCTTGGATCATCACCCTGTACCCTGAGCTTACCCTCGCTTGGACTGAGATGAACGTTGTTTTGTGTATCTCTCTTTTGTCTTTGTTGTAAATGAGTGAAAAAAATTGCCAAACCGACACCTTTTTAAATATAAGCAAACAGTCCTCGTGCTTCTGTGTTGCAGTATAATTAGTGTACAGTAAGCTTTATTAAGATCTTTCCAATCTGGCAACCCACGGATGTTCTGTATTAAAACTATGTCTACGAAGAGCATACATGCTGCGCATTACACTTTTTTTCCAGCGCTCAGGGACACAGACCTTGTAAGACGGCTGTATAATTAGCCAGAGGTTTGCTTTGCATGTGTATCTATTTGCATTTCTACTGAAGACTGTTGTTGCTGAGACAGCAGCACGTCGACGCAGTTTTAAGTTTACTAAAGCAAATGAACCACTGAAAATAGGGCAATTTGTGAGCAAAAAGCCAACAGTGCTTCTTCACAACAGCATATTCCAGCGGGGTATGCTTCACATTAACTAGCGGCACTGGTTTTTATTTAGCATTGCAATTATGTGATGTTTTTTTTTTCTTTTTTGTTAACACTGCAAAATTTGCTTTGTAAAATAAAACAAGAATACAATTCCAAGTCTTGTACGTGTTATTAAGAGTTACCACTGAGGGAACTTGTAATGACTTTCTTAGACTTTATGTTAATAATGAGGCAGCTGTGGCTGTGCATGCTGCGCTCTAAACGCCCACCAGAGGGCAGCAGTTACCTATTCCATTTACATTGGGATTTTGTGCGCGTTTGTGACATCTGTGAGGACCAGTTTGATTTTTGAATCTGTTATGTTGGTCTGCGCTATAAAGAAAAGGATGTATAAGGGTGAAGGAATACACAGCGTAAAATAACCACCCTTTAAGACCAACACACATCCTTACTTTGGGATATTCTTTACTGAGGATTATTGAGGTTTTGTTAAGTTATTCTTTATTTTTTCCTGGCTTAATTTAGGATCATGACTCTGAGCGTGAACCATTAATTGTGCTAAGCGTATATTTATTGCAATGGAGTTTAATCTTGAGGGAATTCCAGCACTAGATCATAAAATAAAACCTGATTTACCGTTGTCTGTCATACATGCAGAATAATGAACATTTTCAAACACACATCAATCTTTTCAAAGTTCTCTTGTTAAAAGTAGAGAAAACATTGGCAATATCTTAAATGAATAATTGCTGTGTGCAGTAATTGTTTGCTTTGTCTGCACTGCAGAATGGTGTGTGGTCCATGTCTTCATTTGGCCGTACCTGTTTTCTCTTTAAGGCTGGGAAAAAGCTTGGATCCACAGATACTGAGGGGAGCATTTATAATTTATCTCTATGTGTAAAAGACTGAATGACTCCTTACCATGTTATATTCTTGTCTTTGATTCTTCGTGTATCTGCTCATATGTTCTCTTAATATCATTTCTCAGAGAATTTGTTTCAATTTCCTGTAAAGTTCATTAACAAAATAAAAGTATAAAACACATTTTCATCACATAGTCTCTTCTCTTTGTTACACCTATGTTATCCACCTGCTCATTGGGGAGCATTGTTTTAAAGTGCAGAAACCATTCATCCATGTTCTAGCTGATCTGTGAGGACGCCATGGTGCTAATACAAACCCTGTGTATGCTGTTCTACATAGAGTTTAGGTGAATGTGCTCACACAGACACACACACACACGCACTTCTGGCTCCTTACACACAGAGGAGGCTGAAATGAATGATTGAGAGCGGGTCGCTTCATTAAATGCCCGCTGTTAGACAAACTGTGATTACCAGCTGTTATTTCCACCTTCAATTTGTT
This sequence comes from Semicossyphus pulcher, assembly GCF_022749685.1. Classification (NCBI taxonomy): domain Eukaryota; kingdom Metazoa; phylum Chordata; class Actinopteri; order Labriformes; family Labridae; genus Semicossyphus; species Semicossyphus pulcher. The sequence goes on from NW_027211603.1 coordinate 19,486,613, forward strand.
TTAACCTTTTCAAACGTACAGAGGCTCATTTCATTTTAATCAAAATTGATGAGATGGCATGGAATCAATTAAATCACATTGTCTCTGTGCTTGCAGTGTGACTCCATCCTTACCCACAGCTCCGACTACTCCTCTCTGGTCCCACCACCCCTCCATCCTCCCCTCTTTACTCTGCATGGCTGTTGTATATTGCTGTATCCATTTCAGCCCTGCCTAGGGGCTGATCCTGTCACAGCAGATTGCAGGAGATACGTGTTGCTAATCGAATTTTGTCTCCTCCGGACCTGAGTGAGTGAGCGGCCTCTGTTTGTGGACCCGAGCTGGACACAGGCCTCGTACGGATGGGGGACTGGCCGTGCCCGGCTGGAAGGAAAGGTCAGGACTGACAGGCCTCGCTGGTAAATTGATGTGACACTACTGGGTGCCTCCATTTAACCAGGTAGACCGGCTTTCTCCGGCGGATTTAGGATGAGTCCCAGCTGAGTTCCACTGCACCAGTCAGCCATGTTTTTCTAAAACTTTAAGACTATTTTATCTTTTGTATAAAGCGATGGCGGCTTTGACTCATAGACGGGAAACACTGTTTTTAGAGACATTTTTATACATTACAAATTAAAATTAATGCTCCCATCCATTTAGATTATAAAAACATTTAACATCTAACAGCATAAACAGACATCGCCTGTGCTGCAAGTGTTTTCAGCCTGGCTACAAAAACACATTAAGACAAATGGATTTATCATCAGTGCAATCGTTCAACAGACTATTTAAAAAACAGTACGGATATTTTAGAAATGTTACATAAGAGGAAGAATTCTTTGCTATGTTGGCTTTATGTTCCTGTAGAATAGATCTTCCTGCTTATAACAACAGGATACCTGGGTGTGTATACACTTTGGTGACCCTCCTTTGTCCTGCATGACGAACATGGATGTATGGTTTTAAACATTCGGAGCAGCCTGCATTTACATTAGCCGACAGGTTTTTAACAGTGCTGGAACGAGGACTGAAACAAGCACTTATTCCCTGCACTGCTTTGGAGCACGATGTAAGATGGACACAATGCTTTGTCTGCTCACAGATAAGGCCTTTGTGCTTCTGCTCAGTGCAAAAAGTCCCATCAACTATAAAAAAGATGTTACTAGTGTGGAATTTTACACATTCATGCTCACACACCCAGAAATCGCACACACCGTGCGCCACCTTTGACTCCTGCAGGGTCGGGCCTGGCAAGCCGTCTCCTGCAGCTCCTCGGGGAGTTCCTCCAAACCTCATTGTTATGTTTCCTTATCGCACCAGATGACACCTTGTTGATCTTCTCTCTGCTATTATTCTCTCAGGAAAGTGATTGTTCTTCATTTCCTGTGTGATGGTTTAGAGAAACAGTCAAGGTCCCACTGAGGGCAATGTTTTGGGGGGAACCGCATAAACCATCTTCGGTCCAATGCCGGTGTCTGCACCACAGGTTTCCTTCTTCTGTATTTTGGTTGGTTCACATCAGCGTTTGATTCGTTTCCAGATGGTTCTTTTGGAAGATGGGCAACAAATTTTCCTGTGAAACATTCAAGGACGGGTCAGTGCGATGTTGCTGAAAAGTCTTTTGTCTTTTACTTGTCAGTGAGCGTGTCCAAAAAAGGTGTGGAATTGTTTATATGCGTCAAAGAAATACAGACTAATTCTCCTGGAGAATGTGTGTGAAGTTTCTCTTTTTATCTCTCTGAACAAAAGAGACAGTATGACGCTTTGCAGTGTTTATGTCTCTGCGTGTCTTATGCAACAGTTATGCAAGAGAAAATGAAAAATGTATATGTAATGTTAGAAAAGTTAGTCTGGGTCTAATCTTTAGTCTGGATCTTACTGAGAGACTTTTAATCCATCACACTTTCTTTTCTTTCTTTTTTCATGCACTCTCACGGTTCAAACAGAATTCATGCCAATCCTCGTGCTGTCAAGCCTCCCTTTTTGTGCCCCCTAATTACCACCCATTCAAACTCAACCTGTGTGCGCCCCCTATTGTGTTCTTCATTCACCAGTCGCTCTGGGATTGAAAGGGTGTGACCCTCTAAAAGATAAAGTCTTTGATGTATAGATGAAGGAGACGGACAAAATAACTGGTTATTATTTTAAGCATTTTGCGGACAATGGCATCGCATTCTTACAAGTCTATTCTGGAGTGTCAGTGTTGGCTTAAGCTCGAGACACGGTGCTGCTGAGGAGCTCGTTTTACTGGCCTGCGCCTCTTGGTGTTGGATGTACACCACATTTTCCCAGATGTGCTGTGTGAAGCTGGAAAAACGTTCCTGAGCCGTGCTGCTACTTCTACACACCGAATGTATACAACATGTAGGGAGTAAGACTTAACATAGCTGAGGTGCTTAAATCTTTACAGATACTTGTAAAGCCCGGAGAGTAGAGCTTAATGACACTCCTCCTTTTGTGAGGCTTGGAGAGATTTAAACCAGAGACTTTTAATGGGGTGCAGAACAAAACAAACCCCACTCACTGCTAATACCACGACCTGACTATAACGTGGCCAGCGACCTGCGGCTATAAGTCTCAGAGATGACAAAACAAGAAATGCAATCATTTTATTTATGAGGAAAAAGCTCCTCAATGTCAAAATGTCACTTTTTCAATGAAGTGCTTTTTAAAGTGTCCAATCCTGGGTCGCACATTTAGAGCTTAATCTGGAAAGTAGCAGTTAAGTTGTGTCGTAAAACATGCAATAAAGGCGCTTTGTTATGATGGAGGGTTGACACTAATGGCAGAGTTAGAAGGCTTTACTGAGACGGAAACTGTGAGGTCACATAAATAGTCGGAGAAGGTGGGTGAAAGGTTATGATGCGGGCCGCATGTTTGAGTGTATGTGGCAGGTTTACATGATAATAGTTTCTATGTAATGCAAAGAAGAAGCAAAAGAAGAAGCAAGTGAAAGAACGGAAAGGAAAAGATCTTTGCTGTGACCCTTACCAAATGCATGGGGTAAATCCAGAGGGTCATACTGTGACTGCTGAGAGGCTGTGTCTTCTTTCATTAGCTTCTAATGCTGAGGTCAACATGGGAGAGCCCCAACCAAGACAAGGGAGGGCTCAGGAGATACGCATGGAGGCAGGATGATGGAGGTAAAAGGTGAAGAATGATGTCATTTTGCCTCAAGCGCAACATTCAGATTCACTTTCTTTTTGGAATTTGGATTCTTAAAAATGTTACCGACAAGATGCACCTGTTTTATATCTCTTCTGAGGTCCCTCAAGAGAGACTTTTCCATCCAACTCTGGTACGTCTTTGGAAACACGCTCCCCACCATTCACAATCGGGATGTTAACACGCACAATTTGCTCCTTCTTACAGATACCTGAAAAATACAAAACAAAGTGCAAAAGAAAAGAACTAATTCCAGAGACAACAACAGTAATAACATGTTATCCGTCCTTGTTACCTGTTCCTTTGCTTTACCATCACTGCAGTTATTCAATCATCAAAGATGAAACGCCCCCAAAACCAGCCCTATTAGGCTTTTATAAAACAAGCTCTGGGGAGCAAACAGGACATTCATTGACTTTAATGGGATGAACTGATCAACCATATCTAATAGAAATCATTGCCACAGGCAAAAGCTGCTGTAGAATTGAATTACAAATAGAACACAATGCTTTTATGGCTTCTAAGAAAACTGTAATTCAATCAGTTTGGTACAGAGAAGAAACAGATAAAAGTCCAAATTCAAACATTAAAAAAGTTTTGCTGTCTGTGACATCTGAGCGCCGATATAAAGCTGAAGGTAGTGATCCAACGTGTACTGTAAAATGTTAAATCAACGCACCGGTCTGAAAAGTAAAGACATGATCTGTCCCTTTAACCTGCTCAAGACAATAAAAGTATTCTCCATATATACATGCCCAAAGCAGATCACATCCGCGTTTTTAAACAGAATATTTAATTTATAGAAAGCTTCATCTTAAAAGCACTTAAGCATCCTGACTGATTGGTACACTGACAAGTCAGATGCTTTAGTTTATCGGAACTCGAACTCAGCAAAAAAATAAATAAATAAAACCATCATGCCAAGTTGACATCAAACTGGAGAGAAAGTGTTCAATTATAAAATATCACGTGGAAGAGAGAGAGGAAACCGATTTAAGAGCTCGCATTTTATATCGTCTCTGCTGGAGAAGGCGAGTCTTATAGTTCCTTCAGAATGGGCAGTCTTCCCTCAGATGCATCTGGACCACAGCAGCATCGGGTCATGGCGAGGTGTCCCTAGCTTTACCAAGTACGGAGGGAAAGCGTCTGAGTAGGCTAGCAGACCTAAACGTTGCTTTTGTAGTGGTGACATATTCTTATAATCATTTATCTTCCTCATTACAATTGCGAGTAATGTTAGAGGTAATTGTTTGATTGAGTAGACTGTTCCGCTCACTGTGCGCTCAGCGCGCGCTGTGACGCAGAGAGGAAGTGTCTTTCCTTTGATGCCTGCTCTTGCTGTGCATTAAACTACAGATGTTTTGTTCTAATGCTGTACTGGCATGAGTAGCCCAAAGACATTAGGTCTGTTTATTACAGGATGAATAATGTCACCTTTTCCCCCTGGCAGCCGTAACCTGTATTTCTCGCTGTGCGTAACTGAACAGAAACTTTACGCACCAACACCAAACCTCTCCAAACTCTGTTTCTCTTCCCTCCTCTCCAGCCCATGTCCGCGGAGGAGTCAGCGATAGTTTCGGTGGAGAACACTCGCTTGTCCGGTTTCTGTGAGCGGGATTGCCGTCCTTTCCCAAGCGCACCGATTGAGACCAGCAGGTCCGCCAGAACCCGCAGGGGGCCGTGAGAGCACCGGGACAGCGTGAGAAGATGAATATCCAGGTTCTGCCAGAACACAAGCTCTCGTCGGTGGCCCCGCTGAAACAGTGCAATGTGGAGAAAAAAGAGGTAGAACTGATACTGGTGAAGGACCAGAATGGCGTCCAGTACACCAGTTCCTCCATCATTCCCACCCCCGGCCACCACGCAGGTCCTCCCGGATCCGAGGACGACCGAGAAACTTGGGGCAAGAAAATAGACTTTCTCCTGTCGGTGATTGGCTTCGCTGTGGACCTGGCCAATGTTTGGAGATTTCCTTACTTGTGCTACAAAAATGGAGGAGGTGAGTAAAGCTTTTATTTCTGATCGGTGAACGCGCGTGTACACAGACGGTTAAAATTTTATCAGAGGTCACACAAGTTCTGGCACGTCGCCAGGATTACGTACTAAATCCTCGTAGTAACAAAGGAAAAAATAGTACAAGGCGTAAGTAGTCCGGCCAGGTTAAATCCTTGTAAAGTTATACTACCCCGCAGTGTAGTATTTTTTCTTCTTCATTCATTTTGTGTGTCTATTTTCATTGAGAGGTCAGGTGCCAAATAGTATAAATTGGCGTTAAAATGTTTGGTCTTCTAATAGCTACTTTGCTATACTGCTGTTCTAATTGAACCCCCTAATCTCCTTTAAATATCTCTTTAATTTATGTTTAAGTGCATTCATGGAGAAGTGCATGTGGCCTATAGAAATACTTCATTTCATTTAGGCACGCTCAAGAAAAAGAAAACTGTGAAACATCTACTACTTCACTGAATTTGAAGACTGTCAGACAGTTCAATGTAAGCTGTTAAATATAGAATTTAACAACTGAAAGCCTCCTGGCTCCGAGTCACTCAAGTACTCTGGATGAAACTGATCCAGAAGCAGAAAACGTAGAGCCAAATCACTGCGTTGAAGTTGTTTGAAACAATGTTGTACCGTATTTTTGTCCTTGAAAATAAGGCAAAACTTCTAAATAAACCTATCATTGTTATCTGCTTTAATGCGCCACTCTGAATTCTGTAAACCCAGTAATGCTAAATGAGAAAGCATATGTGGTTAAGTAAATGTCTCCTTTGATAAAGGCATGTAAACATGTAAATCCACTGTAGCTCCACGACTGACGGGCAGTGTTTAATACTCTTAAATCAAATCTTTCTCTAGTTTAAATAAACCGTCCGGTTTATTTGCATGGTCAAACCAGTCTATGAGTGTCTGAGCTCAGGTTTACACACTAATACAAACGTAACAGGTTGTCCATCTGCACTGCTTTCAGAACGATTGACCACTGCGGCTGCACAGTATTGCAAAGGATTGTTTTAAACACAGTGTTGTTTTACCTTCAGCTCACATGACAACAGAGTGCTCGCTAGAAGGTGTGCCGCCGTCCTCTTTGCGCCTGCCAGTCCATTCACGTGGTGAAAATCAACATGTTGTGCTCAGGGGGGGCCACAAAGGGTCAGCTCCACCGCTGGCCTGTCAATCATAATAGCCCTCAGCAAAATGTATTCATTACAGTAGATAATGTGTCAGTCGTGATGGACAATGTCAAGAACAATTCAATTATGAAGAGTCATTTCCTTGTTGGTGTGTGTGCTACTAAACATAGCTGCGAGCCTTCCTGCTTGTCGTGGTGTGTTTGTCCAACAATGTCAAGACCCGCCACCAACATTGTCTTTTCCTTATTTTGTGTGACACTTATCTCCATTTATAGCACAAAGCACATGCGTCACCAGCAGGGAATGAGGTGAAATACACTTGTACAAATGCATGAAATCTACTTATTTCTCTGCCCAGGTGCCTTTTTGATCCCCTACATTCTGTTCTTGGTCATTGCGGGTATGCCATTGTTCTACATGGAACTTGCCTTGGGCCAGTACAACAGGGAAGGGGCAGCTACAGTTTGGAAAATATGCCCTGTCTTTAAAGGTGAGCCCTAACACACACACACACACACACACATCTTTCGCAGAAGTATGCACACGTGAACCTGCATGTGTTCACTCCAGCCTCTCTCTCACCTCTTAAACCGTGCCACTAACTGCTCACTCATGCTCTTTTGCGCTTCCCTTCACTGTCTTGCCCTTTCGTTTGTTGTCCTTTCCCCCTCACAGGTTCATAAGTGTCACTTGCAACTAATCTCTTTGTCTCATGGCCTCTGTCTCGTGTTCACCTCTGCGGATGTTTTGATCTTTTTCCTTGTGTACTTTAAACCAGTCCGTCTATGCTTCTGCAAATGTTGATTTCAAAAAAGGTGAAGGCAAACCAAGCCAGGCTTGCGTACAAGGCGTGCTGTGGAACACAGTATGGGTCACTTTAATTGCACGTCAGTAATTAAGATTAATCAAAAACACAAGAGGAAAATCTCAAATGTAACAGGAGCTGTTTTGTACTATTATGGAGAAATCTATAGCACACTATAAAAACTGACTGACAGGGATTTATGTTGTGTTAACTTGTAAAACTGAAGCTTGCCTGGAGTTAAATATAGCAGTAATGTTTTTTCCCCTGATATAGACTTCACTGTTAAGCCAAACCTGCCAAAAGCAGTTTCCCCTCTCGCACAGATAAGCGAGAAACAGAGATCTATTGGATCTGAATTGCATAAGAGCCATCTTTTTCAACAGATTATTACTTGTGGCATGTCCGATAAGTTCCTCTGTTTGCACTACTGAATCCACACCAGTCATTGCTTTTGTTGGCTTCGGTGCTGAGGAGGGTTTGTGTTTTTTTTCCTGCCCAGAATGAGTGGGTGATGGGTTTATGGCTTCTCTGTTATCAAGAAAGGACTTCACATTCCTGTGGAAGCAAAACAACTCATCCCACATTTACAACAAAAAAAAAACCCAACTTTGATGATGGAAAATAAGCATTAACGCCCAGCGCCCGCTGTACCCTGCTGACGGAAAGATATGTGTAGCATATTATGTTGCAAGGTGCACAGGGCCTCAGATATGAGGCCAAACAGTTTATCGTAACAACAATTTACTGAATTGCACAGAACTTTATGAAAGGAAACTTTTTTATCGAAAAGGTTTTGTTGATGTCATGAATACCACACAACTTGCAATCTACAGCTGCTTTCCATAGTTTGGTGACGATACTTTCTTAAGAATGGCTAAAATGCACGTGATGTTTGAAGTTATGCAGGTTCTTAAAAAAGTGTTTATTAAATGTTATCGCACGTTACAGAGCAAATACCACACGTTTTTTTTAATGCATTATGAAATCTATACCAACTATTATAACAACTATAACCGACAGTACGAAACCTATAATATTGTATCTAAACTATTTTGACAGCAGAAAATGAACAATTAAAGAGAGTTTCTTTAACGTTTATTTACTGTGCATCATTTTGTTTCTCACTTATACCCCGTTGTTCCTCAGGTGTGGGCTACACTGTGATCGTCATAGCCCTGTATGTTGGCTTCTACTACAATGTCATCATTGCCTGGTCCCTGCACTACCTGTTCTCCTCCATGGCCAGAGAGCTGCCGTGGCTCAAGTGTGGCAACATCTGGAACAGTGAGAACTGCACCGACCCCAAGGCCATCAACGGGTCCATCCTCGGCAATGGAACGTCCTACGCCAAGTACAAGATAACCCCGGCAGCAGAGTACTATGAGTGAGTGACTTCTGAAATTCAGAGTATTTGTTTGATCAATTAGTGACCTGTGTTGATGACCTTTATAAACAAAGTGCTTTGACAATCAAGCAAAGCGAATCACAACACAAATAAATCACAGAACTCAAGAAGCAACAAAAGAAAGCAATTAAAAGAAATCAAAGATAATAAATGAAGCAATAAATAAGGAGGAAGGAATAAATAAAAACAATAAAAGACATAAAGTCAATAAAATAACTAAAAGAGACAAAAGAAAGAAAATAAAGCGATAAAAAGAGATAGAAATAAAAGCCATAAAAGAGATAAAGCAATAAAAAGATGGAAAATAAGAATAAGGTAATATAAAAAGTTAGAGGGACGATTAAAATCCAATAAGAAGTCGACATCACATAAAAGCAAGTCTATAAAAGTGAGTTGTAAGAAGTGATTGATGTCACCGTTTCTGCACACTTTATCTCCTCAGGCAGGTCGTTCCAAAGCTGAGGGGCCCTGGCGGCAAAAGCACCTCGTCTCCTTTAGATTTAAGCCTCGACTTTGGAAAGACCAGAAGGGCCCTGCCTGAGGATCAAATTTGGCGGGCTGTCTAGGGTGTCGTCAATTCTCTAATGTAGCTTAGAGTTAGACCCATACGTGCTTTAAAAGTGATCGGTAACACCTTAAAATCAATTCTAAGAGTAACTGGAAGTAAGTACAGAATCAAATTCCCTCTGTCAACGCTCGCCACCTGCCAACAAACATAGATCATAAGCTGCTCGCACTAAACTGTGGCAGCCTAAAATAGACAACCCTGGTCGACTCTTAACACCCACAGACTTATTATTAATATTTGGCCTTAGGACAACGCTAACACGTAGCACTGGAAAAGGTTCTGTTTGACTTTGCCTCTGATTTGATCATGGAATAAATACAAATAAATCAGAGAATCACCACGGCCAATTGAAACGTAATATCAGTCAGGTTTACAGAAACTTAAATGACAATATTTTGACTTTGAATCTAAACTCATTTCTAACACTTTAGATGCTTTCTATGATGCACAAATACCCTAAATTACATAGTTAGAAAACTGTTTTTTAATTTGACACTTCATTCAATTTGACATTTGCATAGTTGTGGTGTCCAAGATATTAAGTCCCTTAAAACAACTGATCCCAACAGAACATAAAGTCACCCACAGTCACACTGATGTGTAACAGCAACTCTCCCAGCAACAATGTTATGGAGGCATAAAGGTCAAATCCATACTGACTTTATTTAATCTAATCAAATGTCAGCCTAAAGTTGTTACATGGATAGATGCTACTATTTCAATGTATTTATAACAGTATTTTCACAATCGCAAAAAGATCAAAGCTTTGGCCTGCATCTGTCTTCACACGACCATCAATGTTTGTTTGTTCATTGTCCTTCATTGTCATTGTTCATTGTTTCATTTGGACACTTATGAATGATACTATTAGGCTGAGTCAGTATATTGAACTCAGTCCACTCCAAAACAAATAATGTCATGTGGAAGTGACGGTTTGATGTTGTTTGAACTATGCTGGCCTTTTACGTAGACCCCTGTCACAATCCAATTAAACAGAACCACATTTCATGAAAAGAGCTTGACACCAGTCATGCAGCGCGAGTAGAGGTGTCCAAAATGATGCTGCCATAAATGTTTGCACCTTTCAAAGGTGTATACATGAAAAGTTCAAATGCGCTCTTTGAAGTGCATGAAAAAGTCCATCTGTTTATACTTCAAAGACAGCCGGTTCTTGCCTAGCTTCTGTGAAGACTGACTGTGCAGCCCACAGGAAGTCTGTGAGGGGACTTGGACAGAACAGGGGACACATGCTAAGCATGACACACAGAATACATTGAGCATACATCCCAACAAATCACTGCGCTGGTTAAAATACAGCCAGTCTGCTGGGTTGCACTGACTCGTAACATATGTTTATTTAATCAGTATTCCTGGATATCTTTACAGTTCCAGGAATGATTTAACATATGTTAAACATAAGTAAACATTTGGACTGAGCATGAAAAAGTCAGCATTCACATGAAAGCCAGTGTCTGTTGAGTTACTACACACTTTAGAAGCAGTGATGCAACATAACTCAAAGAGTAGACGTGATCCATAAAATCAGAAAGCAGACATTCATAGGAAAATAACACTTAATGTGCATGGACAGGCTGACAACAATGAAGTACTTCAGGGCAGATCTTGCTAAGGGTTTGGCTCTGTAGGGGACAATAAATCCTCCTGCTAAGCTTAGAGTACAGGAGCAATGCCAAGGCCCAGCATGAGAGAGTGAGACCAACTGAGTCAACAATTCTCTTGCTCCACCTTTTGCACTCTTCTACATCCACAAACCCTCAGAGCCTACTGTCTTCCTCCATCAGGAGCCCAGTTTGCAACAAAACTAAGCAGACTCATTTCAAACAAAATATTTCTTGGTTATTGGGTTTTGCTAAATAGGAGTTTAGGTTTGTCGAACCAACATGCCTAACATGTACATGCACACTCAGACAAGCAGTGCTGTAGGTTGCCCATAAATACACAACTGAGTGTGTGATCATAATCTCCTTCAGTTTGTCTTGAGTAGCAATCTCGAAGATGTGGTTCTCATAGGCTGCACTTGTGGTGAAAGCTGGTGAATTCATGTGCATGTTTGGACCTAACCCTTACAGAGATACCAACAGTGTCCTCACTAAAGTTTTGACTATGCTGTCTATAACTGCATGTTGTTTTTGAAATGTACAAGATTATTATTTTAAAGTACACACACGCAAATGCAGTACAGGTCAGGCAATGAACAGTGGGTTTATCTGATAGCATTGCTGTATGCACAGATTAGAGCTCTCCATCATGACGACAGGTTTCATAGTTGTATTGATATTTATGGTGTTGACGCAATGGGGGGAAAAAGAACAAAGGAAGAAGGGTTGGTTGTAACTTCAATCGCTGTTTTTACTGTCAGCCAGGTCCTTCATGTGAATCTTGTAACAACTGTTTTTCATTTCGTGGCATTTCGATGACGTCTGGTTTACACATCCCACTCGGTGTATGAGAAGCCTTACTCTGCTTGCTAGTGAACATTAGCCTTCATTGCCGTCATCGTGTCTGGACTTTGTAGGCTACAGTGCGCCACTGCATTCACTCCGACCAAAGCGTAATAAGGAGAATCTCAGAGGCATGCCAGAGTTTGCCAAGAGTCATGTTTGATTACTGACAGCCAGAAATTATAACCTATAGTACACTGCTGCCGGAAACACTATATGACTGAGGAACACTCTTTGAAACAGCAGGTGATACAACACGGGGTTGTGTGAGTACGGACGAAAAGATGGCTTCTGCCAAAAGCCTGACCTGGAATAAAGATCTGGGTTTTTGTCAGTGATTAATTTAATAACTTAATAACTTTATGACATCAAAGAAATCTCCCAGATGTTAAACAAAACACTGCATCATCAATGCTGTCTTGATGCTTTAAGGTATACAAATCATGAATCAAGTAGTCTGGGTGTGCTTTCAAAGGGTTCTTAAGATGCCAGTGTGCTTAATCCGAAATGATTGTCAGATGGAAAAACTGTTGGAAACTCACACCTTTCAACAGCTGCATTGAGAATGTTGAGTTTGATGATTTTGTAAAGTTTCAAAGCAGAATATATGATGGATGCGTCCATTCCAAACAGCAAAAGGTCAGGCATACACAGAGTTATAACTTCTCTTTAAGCTCCCTTCATCAAGTGGCAGAAATATTTATAACAGTAAAGGGTTTCCAGGAATCTTTCTGAAAGTGTGCTTTTACCCTCTATTCAAATTTCCATTGCCCATTTATGTCATTCACCCTGCCTTTAAATGTAGACATAATGAACAGCTCCATAAAACATTATAACTTGGAAAATTAATAGAATTAAATATGAGTTAAACAATACATTCATACATTGTTTAATATGCATGTTTGGTCAGCTTAATTTCTATGGTGTGGTGCTCTTAGACGCCATTGTCCCAAAATGCAAAGTATAAAATCTCTGGACAAAACTTGGGCATTATGTGTTAGTCTCCCTCCTACATTTGAACCAAAGCATAAAGCATTTTAAAACGACAGAATCATTAACATAAACAAATTAGGTGGAAATAAGACAGAACCCTTCAGCTGTGTTTTGATATCAAGTCTTTAGCCCTTATTATCCATGTGTAAATCGCATGTTTTAAGTTAACTAACTAACTAACATTAAGGCCAGGTTGCATGCAAAAGTGTGCCACCCTTAAGTATACAGAGGCCAGCTAACAGCAACATCGAGTGTTAGGAAAGCTACATAAGCAGCTTGCTGAGTGATGATAAGAGTAAATGTGTTTAGAGTAACTGGTCCAAAGGGACCTGGATTGATGTTATAGTGACCATTTACTGGCAGTGCACTATTAATGCTATCAGATGAACAAGGAGGCCTTTGGGCATTACGACACAACACCAACACACAAGGACTCCATGTCATGGGCATAGATTAAATTTTTCTCTCCAAATAAACCGAAGTCTTCACACCGTTATCTGTCTCCCAAGAGACCTTATAGCTTTGAATTTATTATCAGCCAGAGATAAGTAATTGCTGAAGATGAGTTTCACAGATCCTTTGGTCCCTGCAGATTATATTTCTGAACATATTTCAGTTTCCGTGTTCTTGATGTTTGTTTGTGACAGTCGACCTGAGAAACAGATCCAATCCAGTTCCGCTGTTTATCTACCCTAACATCACATGCCGACTTAATTGAATTTTTCTTGAGGAAAGTTTTTGTAAGGGACAACTGTGTATAGGTCATCAGTCTTGGCCTGCAGCTGGATATTCGTGCACTCCCTTATAAGCTGCAGGGGACCAACTATGATAAGGGATGACTTTCAACAACAATGTGCAGGACTTTATTATATTTGCAGCAGAAGATTTTAATTAATAATATACTATTAAATAACAGAAGTAATATTGAAACGGTAAAGTCCTGGTCCTTATCAATGTACTGTAGAATGGGTAGGGTGGTGTAAAATGGCATCATTAGCTGACTTATGGTGCCCTCTATTGGCTAAACGTCATTGCAGGATAAATATGTAAAAAGAATGGTTTAATAGTGATGCAATTATCACAATTTGGTTCGAAAGGCAACCTTAAAAAAATAATGACCTAAATATTAACTACAAATATGTTTAACACAAATTTGTCCAGAGCTATTCAGAGTTTATTAGCTAAACACAGAGTATAAAAATGCAGTGTGCCTTGCTCTACCTCTGAGATTCGAGTGCGAGCTTGAACAAGATATAAGATTTCAAAGAATTTGTGACATTTATTGTCAGTCCGCAAATGCACAACTCTCTACAGAGGCTTCCTATCCTGAATGGTGCTGGTGCTAAACCAGTGAGTGATGTTTCCTGTCAGCTTGATCTCAACATTTTACTGCTCAACAGCGGTGAAATGGTTTAAGGATCTTCAAAGAGATTCTGAATTTCCACAGCTGCCTGAGGTGCTTAAGGCACTCTCCTTTCTCAAAAGACTGACTGTGCTGTCCCGGACTGATCCTTTGTGATTTGGACTCTCAGATATTTGAAGATGCTTACCCTTTCTATACTACCTATCAGTAGCATGTATATCATCTGGCTCTGTGCTCTCCCAAGGCGCCTTGGTTTCTGCAACATTATGAGAAGGCTGTTATCCTGAGTCCAGAGTGACAGGTCAGCTCATTCTCTAGGTAGGCCTCCTCAACGTTGTTGAAGTTTAGGCCCACTGCCACAGTGTCATCAGCAAACTTAATAATTAAATTGGGAGTTGCAGTTGAAACTGGCCACACAGGGTATACAGTAGAGAATAAAGGACATGACCCTTTGAGGATCCTGTGCTTATGGTGACGGAGTACGAAGTGTCTCTCTCCCGCTGCCTGCATGGCTGTTAGGAAGTCCAAGATCGAGGCACACATGCGAGTGATCTGTCCCGGTTCAGCTTAGCAGCAAGTCTGGTGTTGATTATGGTATTGACAACTGAGGTTGCTCGATGAACAGCAGTCTCACATGAGAGCAATTGGTGCCAAGAACCTGGGAGACCAGGTCCAAATCATCCATGGATCTCGGACCAGTATTAAAACTGCAGAGGTACCATGGTCGAGGAAGGAAGGAGATGTAGTCATTCATGAGATGCATTCTAGACAAAAACAAATCTGGTTCTCAGATGTGAACCACAGACTTGGCCAGGGAGAGGTTGAATATTGTGGGAAGTACTGAAGAAAGCCAAGATCCAGATGTCAGATGTGGCTGTTTTCAGGTTCTCCATCCAAAAGGTTAACTTCTCTTTACTCATTATGTCCTGGACACTGATACATTTTCTGCTCCCATTGCTGGGATTAAATACTGGTGGTCAAAACTCAGTGGGACCTAATGCCCAATCCATTTTTGTGAATGCAATATCTCAGCAACATTGAGAGGGAATACAACTATATCAGGTTTATTTTTATATTTTTGTCAAGCTGATAGAATGATACATTCGCAAGTGATTACAGGGAAATCTCCCATTACTATACCCCTAGCGTAGTTGTTAGATGTGCTGTGGAGAGTAGGGTCCACTGACGCTCACATTCTCTGTAGAGAAACAGACTCTCTCTGTTATGTTATATCCATCCTGTTATTGTTTGACTTCTCCTGTTTTAATTAAGGCTTTACATATGCCATTGTATTTTTTTAAGGATAATGTATTCTTTCAAATATTCTAAATTTATTCATATATTCGTAGACCTTCTGGTCTCAGTTGCACAATAATTCTGTGGAAAACACTGAAGGATAGAAGCTGAGATTTGGTTGATCGGTAGAGACATACAACCACTAGGCCGTTATTCTAGTTTATGCCTGTAAACAGCCTTAACCAGTATTTGTGAACAGTGGTTGTCATCTTGGTAAGTCAACCCTGAGAGAAAAGCAGCAAATACAAAGAAGTTATCACACAATCCAGGCTTGAAGCAACACAGTTGCAGATGCCCGCTGCATAAATGATAGCTGGCAAACAAACATTGACATTGTGAATGCGCAAGTAAGGTTGAGAACAGTTAAGGCTTTGCAACTGAGACTCATCAGGGGAAGCCGAATGGTTTTATTCTCTGTTCTCACACATTCTCACGAGATAGACACTGACCTCATCTCAACTATGTAAAGAAAGGAATTAAGCATAGTTTTAGCATTACCTCATGAATTAAGTCAGTTGTCTGTTATAGTCCTCTTTAAATGTGATGAACAACATTTTGAGAAGACTTATGTTTAATGCTTATCAGCCAAGCAGATAGATCCAACCAAAGTGGTGTGCTTCTTTCCAAGAACTCAGAAAGAGTTCACATGTGGAATCAATATTTAGATTTAGATGAATGAAACTCCATTTGTCTCTTTGTTTCATTATGTTACAATAAAACACTAAAACCTTTGAATGCTCACCTTGATTTGACAGCAAGTGTTCAGCTGGATCAGACAATATCAAAGCAATACCAGAAGACATCATCATCAAGAGGTTCAAAGCATTGTGTGTTGTTTGGGAAGAGAATGACTGTATGAGCAACAGTGATGTACATCGTTTAATTTTAAAGCCACTTAACAGATGGACTGGGGTGAGGCTTGACAGTTACAGACTTGAAATGCTAGCTCAGGGTTGAGTCTGGTACTTTGGCACGTGTAGTTTGGGTGGTTTTGTTTACACTACCCCAACTGCAATAGAATCTGGGTGGGCCTGTTCAACCAAAACATCTGTGACCAGAAGACATTGCTGATCCGATTCTGTTTACTTACCAGAGATTATCTTCGTCATATCCTATCATGACACAAACTTTTGTTATACACTTGGAACCGCAAAACAAGTCTATAAATAAAACAAATCATTTTATGTTGTGTGTACATCCTGTAAGTAGTAAATATATTTTTGTGTTGTCTGTATGTGTCCTGCAGACGGGGTGTGCTGCATCTCCACGAAAGTAGGGGTATCCAGGACCTGGGACTGCCTCGATGGGAGTTGACCTTGTGTCTGGTCGTGGTGGTCTTCATCCTATACTTCAGCCTGTGGAAAGGTGTCAAGTCTTCAGGGAAGGTAGGGTCCTGGACCACCTAGCAACAATAACTATTGTTTTCTCAATTTTTACTAAAATTTTCACTAAGACCCAAATCATTTTATGACATCTATATTATCTGCCGAAGACTCCCGTCTGTGATTCTGTTACACAGTTTAAACTGAGTCAGAAAGTCCAGTCAAGAGGTGAACATTGACAGGATGTGAGAGTATTCTGCCATTTACTCATTCCATTCAATGCTATACAATAAAGAACTATACAATAACTACTTTTTTTTTTGTTAATTCAGGTGGTGTACATCACAGCCACTATGCCATATGTGGTCCTTTTTGTTCTGCTGATTCGAGGCGTAACTCTACCAGGGTCCATTGATGGCATCAGGGCCTACCTCCACATCGACTTCAACCGACTCAACAACCTAGATGTAAGAGACACTGATAGTTGATCAAAACCCATCGATGGGTGTTGGAGGGTTTGAATGGGCTGCAAAGGTATCAGTAGTGAAGAATAAGGAAAGATAGTTTTGAGTATGAAATCCAAGGTTTCATTGGTTGACAGCCCTTTAGTTTGTGTTACTTGTTGATCCGGTCTTGTGTTAACCCGATGCACTTGCAGATCCATTAACTTCCTTTAGACTCTACAGTAAACATTTACGTCAAAGTCTATGTGGATTTAGAGAGCTTATTTTCCGTGCGACTGTAAATGATTCGGTGGAGTGTCTCACGCTCTCCAGGTCAAAGGCTGGATTCCAACTGGTGCCTCCCATACTGGATGTCTGTATATTGATGCATGTCATGTATGCAGTAAAAAAGGCAGATACGATCTTCCATTAACTAAGCTGATATATATCTGTAAGGGTTGAGAAAAGTTCAGTTATTTGTGGAACTTATGCAATGATTTATTTGACGTTTTGCAAAACAAAGCCACACTGAAAATCCGCCCTAAATAATGGAAATCAGCATTGATATGATAGTCAGTCCTAAACTAAGATGTATTTCAGCCTTAAAGTGTCTATTTTCTAGAAGTCAAAAGCTTCTCCTTTGTCCTTTTTTTGCTGTAGGTGTGGATTGATGCGGCCACCCAGATATTCTACTCACTAGGAGCAGGATTTGGGGTGCTCATTGCATTTGCCAGTTATAACAAATTTGACAACAACTGCTACAGGTAAGAGCTTGATTCTTTCTGATAGTCCAAACAAGCCCCGAGCAACATAACATCCTGCTGTTTTTGAGCAGTCAGTCTTTTTCAACATGTAACCGGATCACAGAGCAGCAGAGGTGATGCTAATCTGTCCAGCTGAACCCAATGACCAGGTGTTCGCATGATAGATAAAGTACAGGCCAGGAAGGGTTTCCGGATAATAGCCAAGGGCTGTATCTTGACTGCTTGGTCATAGTGCTGCTCTTCTTCAGAAAAAGCAGGCTTGGAGTTGTGAGCTGGGCTTATCTTTTTCTACATAAATAGGTAGCAGTGGTGCAGTTTGAACAGTAAACATACTTCAACCAGCAGGTAGAATATATCTTGCTGGAACACAAAGTCTAATTGAAAATTATCTCTTCCCTGCAGTAATTACTTTAGAAATTCAAGATTTTTTTTCGAATAAATTGTCTACCAATAGGTACAATATAAAGCACAGTGTCATCCCAAGGGCTTCCATGCTATGTCATTGCTGTACTATATGTTATAATAATTAGGGACCACTCCTTTATTGTCTTTCCACATTACCATCACCCTCGACGGGGCCTCCTGCCTTCCTCCTCTTTCATGTCTCATTTAGAAATGCGTGTGGACTACTGGCAGGTGGGATTTGCATTATATCCACAGTGGCAGATGACCATATATGAACTAGGTGAAAGGCAGGAGCCGGGAAGATCCGGTAATGTTAGAAAAACAGCCTCTGAACACAGACTTTTGTTTGAATGCGTGCACAGATGGAGGAAATCTGCATAAGGTACAGTGCAATGATTGAGAAGCACTGTAGCCTCCATCACTACCAAGGAAATAACATTATAGGGTTTAAGTTTTTCCTTCCTGCTTCACTCAATATTCAAAATGTCCTTTCTGTATTATTGTTACGATGTTTTTCCCCCAAATTGAGCTTAAATTGTTTATTTTAGAAGAATGTCATATATATTTTTTAAATTCTCTTTACATCCTGACAGCAGTAGCAGCTCTGTTGTAAGAACATACCATCATTTTATTTGAATCGTATAAAATGATTGGATGGCTTATCTGCCTGTTGTAGTACCTACTTGCGTGCGCTGCACTCTGCCCTTGACACAGACAGAAAAGGTTCTACCACAGACTACACGCATTACAAATGGAGCAAAAATCAGAGGGGGAGTCAGTGACCACAGATTGGGCACCGAACAGCCCACTAAATGAAATTTCGCAAATCAAACCCCCAACCAGGTGCAGAGAACAAAAGCTTATTAACTTGAAATTCCCCTTTTAACAGTGTTAGGCTGATCGGCCAGCTAATAGATCTTGAAACATATAAAGTTACACAAGACCCTATTTTGTCTTTACATGTTCAGGCCAAAAGACTGATACCGTCTTTTAACAAGAGACACTTTGTCCCTATTAAAAGTCACTGCATCATCAGTTGCAAAACTACAAGGCAAAAAGATTGGTAATGTGGACCTTCATGTTTGGACACGAAGGGATGAAACATGTATATATACAGAAACATCTGTCTTAAAAACTTTGTTGTTTCGTGTCGTCTCTCTCCAGGGATGCTCTGTTGACCAGCACTGTGAACTGCGTCACCAGTTTTTTCTCAGGGTTTGCCATCTTCTCTGTGCTCGGGTACATGGCTGACAAACATGGGGTGAGAATAGAAGATGTGGCAACAGAGGGTAAGTGCTTGTGTTCCAGAAACAAGCTCTAAAAAAGAAATCATTTTTTTAAATCTCACTGAATCGTGAAAGTCATCACTTGTGTGTGAGCATGTTTCTGTGTGTATGAACAGGGCCAGGATTGGTGTTCATCATCTATCCTGAGGCAATCTCTACACTTCCTGGCTCAACACTTTGGGCCATTGTGTTCTTCATCATGTTGCTGACTCTGGGTATTGACAGCTCGGTGAGTTCCAATCCAATCTTTCAGCAGGTTGTTATGGACAGAAACAGCTCTGCTAAAAATGTGCACACGTAGCAAATTGGTTAATCAGAATGTGCAAAGGTGATAACATTTTTATTCTATATTTTTGGAAGAAAGTTTTAAAACAAAGTGTGGCTTTCTAAATGTCTGACAAAGTGCTACCTTTGGAGTGTCCGTAGAGAATAAACAGAAAAAAGTGAAAGTCCAGATGCGTTTTGGATTACATTTATATCCATGTATCATGTTGGAAAGCTTGACCCCATGTTGGAGAGTTGCCCCTTAAACTTTATATTGAATATTGCAAACTCACTGGAATCAGCTTCATCTATGAAAAGTTTTTTCCTCCCAAATATGCAATTTGCTCTCAATAATGTGAGATGACCATGACTCATGTGCTATCACATGGAAAGGCCTTTGTTATTATGGCATTTGAAAAATATATTTCTATACTTTTTTATTATGTCAACGTGTATAGCAATACATATCAACCTGTACCAAAAGATGAAGGATGTTACTGCTAAATTGTCATGTTGAAGCATGAAGTGATTTCACCTGTACTAAAACCCAGAAAAAGACTTTTATTAGGTTGAGATTTACGAGTCCAGTGTTTCTCTTGGTTTGTGTCCACCAGATGGGCGGCATGGAGGCAGTCATCACAGGCCTGACAGACGACTTTAAGATCCTCAAAAGAAACCGGAAGCTCTTCACCTTCGCCACGGCCTTTGGAACCTTCCTGGTTGCCCTGTTCTGCATTACTAATGTCAGTATAATTTATGCTCAATATTGAAAACTTGTTTAAGTCCCACTTTTGACATAAAACTCACTGACTTTTTTTCTGCTTGTTGTTGTAACAGTATTTGAGCATAGCTGAGAAATAATAAAAATAACCTCTCAGGAGTGAAATAATAGTTAAAATACAAAAAATACAAAATTCACAGGAAGAAATGTTTAAACTTTAAATATGCCTTAGTAGCAATGGCCCCGAGTGTCAATACCTGATGAATGAGAGATTGATACTGCATAATCTCTCTCTCTCTCTCTCCCCATGGAAGACAGTAACAAAGTTTCATGATGTTATCACATCATTGTCATCACAGAGAAGTTACTTAGTTAGAAAGCCATTGCGTCAAACTCTTATAACAATTTGGAATTTAATTACAGCTCCACGGAGGACGGAAATTATTAATTTCCTCAGTGCTCCTATTCATTTACATGGTATCAGCACCAAGGAGTAACCCTCATCGATTGCTAAAATAAAGGCTTTGGACTCAGAACAGTATTCTGTTAATGATTCACATGGTTCAAATCAAATCAATAGTTTTATTGGGAATGTGAATGACGACCTTCACATGCTAGCTCCATGGCACAATACAATGATTGTACCACTCAGGATACAAATCAAAGACTGCTTGCGCACAAGTTCTAATACACAAGGAATAACCTCTTCACCAAGTTCATCTATGCTACGACAACAACAAAGTGCACGTCATGTTAATTCATGTAATACAAGCATAAGCAGCAGCCTGACGGACCTCTGTTATTGACTACCAGTGTCCACTTATGTTCAGGGGTGTTGACTTATATTACACACTCACACACCAACTGTTTTCTGTCTTCTCCCCTGCAGGGTGGAATCTACGTGCTGACCCTCTTAGATAAGTATGCAGCGGGGACTTCTATACTGTTTGCTGTGTTGATCGAGGCCATCGGAGTGTCGTGGTTTTACGGTATGAAATTTGAAAGTACTCTGGCATAAAATGTGTTTCCTAGCTTCTGAGTCAAGCAAATTAAATTAGCAAGATAAGCGGAAACATCCTTTCCGCTCACCCATTCCCACCATCCTGCTATAATCAGTAAAATAATAAACACGCATCTGAATAATCATCTGTAACAAAAATCTGGCTTGTCATGCTCCCTCCAGGTGTGGACCGCTTCAGTGAAGATATCGAGAGAATGATGGGCTTTAAGCCAGGACTCTACTGGAGGCTGTGCTGGAAGTTTGTCAGCCCAGTTTTTCTGTTGGTGAGTGAACTAAAAACACATTGAAGTGATTACATTGGGCTAATGGGATAATTGGTGTAAGGTCCAATCGCAAACATAAGGCAAGAATAATCAACCACTTAAGAAGTTTAATGGTTTACACTTCAGCCATTCACACATGCTTGCAAGATGTATGAAAGTATCATAGTTACTGTAAAATCTTCTAACATCCATAGACTCATGCAGTGCTCTAATGAATGAAGAGGATTTAAACATATCAGGAGAACCAACAGTAATAAATGTAACATTCCTCACATCATATGTCTGTTGTTTGCTCATCTTTCCTCTACCACAGTTTGTCGTAATTGCTAGCACTTTGACGTCGTCAAGCCTGAAGTATGATGAGTACGTCTTCCCGAGCTGGTCCAATGTGGTTGGCTGGGGTATCGCCATGTCCTCCATGCTGTTTGTCCCCTTCTATGCCATTTATAAGTTCTGCAGCGTACCAGGAACATTTAAAGAGGTAAGTAACATCACCTATTTGTCACACTAAATGTCGTTGTAAGCAACACTTTTTAGTTCATATTTGTGAACGAGAAATAGTGATAAATTGAATTAAATGATTGCCCGGATGACAATTAAGAGGTGGGAATATTGGAAAACAATTTTGAATAAATGGAGTACACAATTAGTGGGAACAGATTGTTCTGAGATAGTACAAATAAAATAAGACTGCACAATGTGCAAATAAACATTGCGTAACAGAAGCCAAATGTTATCATTGGTAAAAAGGCACAATTGTTACTAAAGGGCAACAGTAAGTTCCTCTTCATAGAAAACACCAAATCTGATTTACAAGTGAACTTTCCTTTCTAAACTCGATGACACTGGCACACTCAGATAAAAGATCGCTTCAAAGCATCGAGAGTTTATGATCGTAATCATCAAAGTACCAGACAGCTATTTTCATCCCCTCAGCAGTGGTGTCAGCTTCACTCTCCTGTAACAAATCCCACATCCCATCACCATTTCCCATTGGCTTTCAATGTTGAAGATTCTTCTCAAGCTCCCAGGACATGTCTCCTCCTAACAACAACCAAAATAAACATCTCCGAAGTTCTCTGAAAAAGGATTGCTCACCTGTCCAGAAATACATGTGTACAGTATATGTTGTCAGGTGATACATTGTTTTTTTGATGTCTTGATTGCATT
Organism: Semicossyphus pulcher; assembly: GCF_022749685.1. Taxonomy (NCBI): domain Eukaryota; kingdom Metazoa; phylum Chordata; class Actinopteri; order Labriformes; family Labridae; genus Semicossyphus; species Semicossyphus pulcher. The sequence continues at coordinate 19,509,439 of NW_027211603.1, forward strand.
TCTCCGCAAGTACTACATGGACTCTTCCTTTTCCTTTCAGGCTTTGTTCAGACTGCTGGCAAAACAGATGTGTTTGTTTAATCTTATTCTCTGCACTGTTATTTGTAAGCGATCACATTGGATGTACAGACCTCAACAACCTTTCTGGATGGGTGACTGTGGTAATGACGAGGGCGTCAGTAACTTCAAAGACTGATTATGCTTTCAAACAAGGAAGCAGAAATTATACAGAGCCATTATCTCACCCTCCAAACAATCACATGTTGCAGCTCTCTGTTGCATTAGAGCCCATCAGAGACTTTTTGCCAACAGTCTGAACATGGTTTAAGAATATTTAGATGTGGAAAGTGTCATCATTTCAGAAGGAAAGCATTTAAGACTCAATTAAGAAAATAAACCTTTAAAGAATATATTGAGATACATTAAAAGGCAAGTGTGGTTTACGGTATGAATGCCTGCAAGATGATATATTTAGTCATTAATTTAATTTATTTTGAGAGCGTTTGGAATGATGTGTTGGAATTACTTGTTTTGCAGAGAATAGCCTATTGCATCACTCCAGAACATGAACATCATTTGGTGGCTGAAGGAAATGTACGACAATTCACAGTAAGGGCAAACGACTTTGCTTCTCAAACAGTGTTCATTTTAAATGTTTAAACACCTGCAAGGAAGGCGGACTTTTTCGGGTGTAGGCCTTTTAAAGGGTAGCTTACAAAAACAAGTAAAAGTGAAACAAAATGCATTTTTCAAAACATGATTCAAGCCTCTCTTTTGTCTTACAGCTCAAACATTGGTTGGCCATATGATGACAAACACCCAGAATTCCCTCATCCATCCTTATATCTTTGGAGTTCCTGCGTGCCATTTGTGGACGGCCAGACAAGCAGAGCACTGGACTCCAACTTCTCCGAGAAGCCTCCCTCCTCTCCCTGTTCCTTTACCACCCAAGGCCTTTGTTGTCTAAAGAAGCTTCAAGCACTTTGATTTCAGAGTTTTGCCTGTTAACATTTCAATAACATTGTACAACTTCAGCTTATAGGGGAGAGGCACCCCATGGGATATAAATGTACTGTTATTTACCCATGGAAATCATTATGGTGTCATTATTGTCTGTGATGTAACTATTATCTTCTGGAAGGGACAGAAAGGAACCTTGAAACCAAACAATCTGACTTCCCTGTTTACTCGTATACAGTAGACCCAAATATTCACATTTGGAAACTTTTTTAGGCCTTTAATTATTACTTTTTATGTTGAAAGAAAAGTCTCTGTTCTTGCTGTTCTGTTGGCAGAGCTGCTTATCTGTGTCAGTGCCTTATCAAGCAAGACACTTCATGTTTCTCACAGTCCGTACAGGAAGAAATAAAATAAACTGTGTTGACTCAGGAACCCAGTAAATCCAACCACAGTTTGTGGATGGCAGCCTCTCGATTCGACCCTGTCCTTTGATATTCAAGTCAAAGAGCTGGAGGTCAACAGTGCATCAAGGTCAAGCTCATTAGCAAAGAGAAAACGGGCCCGATATAATGTTTAGTGTCAAAGAGGGACGAAGGCTGAACATGGTCAGTGCCTGCCTGCTCAATGAAGGTGAAAAATTTAGCAAAACAAATGGCGTAACTGTTACAAAGAATTATTGTTGTTCGACTTTTACTTTACAAATTTTGTCTGTTCAGTGCTTTAAAGACATATCTGTGGCTTTTCCTCTAAAGAAACAGCAAGAAAAAAAGAGTGTGTGTGCGTTTTTGTGTGTGTAATGGGATTTTGTTGCCAACCATACAGTATGTTGTTAGTGTACAGTACATTGAGGAATGACATCCGGCAATTGCCGTTTTCACTGCACTGTGCATTAACTCTTATGTCAAATGTATGATAATAACTCTTATTTTTTTTAAACATATCTTGTGTTGGTCCACTTTTTCATCACCATAGAAGTGCCAATGTGTTCCTTTAAGAATGTTTTTAATGATCTTATTCTGTTCCTTTTTTTATTTATTGGAATGAAGTTGAATTTTAACCTTTAATCATAACAAACCCTTGCTGAAAGGAATAAAGCCACACAGAAAAAAACAGATATATGTGGAATATATAAGAAGATATATAAATATATAAATTTATTCTTTTGTTACATCTACTCTTGTATTTATCAAATAGTTTATAACAAAAACGTGAATGTAAAGTATTTTAAGCGTAACTGTCGACAGTCATAACATGGTGTTTGATGTATAGCTAAGAGGAACTATTAAGAAAAAATATTCTTCGGTGTAACCCCGGGCTCCTTTGTCACATGTTAGTGTGAACAAAGACCCTGGTTTGGACTATGTTTACAAAAATACTATGTACAATACCAACGTCCTGTTGAGCGTGAGTGACAACTATCCATGAAGAAGTCTCAAGTATTCAAACTATGATAATAAAGATTTTCTTCTGTACACAAGTGAAGAACATTGTGCTTTGATTAAATGTCAGATAGGAGTGGGTTTAAGGTTTGGGTTCCTCTGGTCCAACCGTTCAGCTTTACTGCTGACTGAGGGCTTCTCATGTCACATACACACATGGGTCTGTATGTGACTGACTGACTGAGTGAGTGAGTGAGTGAGTGACGGTACTTTCAGAGCCATATAAAGTAAAAATAAAAGCATTGTGTACAAACAAGGGGAGTTTTTTCTGTTAGCGCGCAACTAAAACACCGAATCTTTTGATTTAAAATTACTTGATGACATATTCTACTGTCAGCTAGCCGGTAGCACAAGTTTGTCGCCTCAACGCCAGTCTAGGCTCTCAGAGCTGTCGCATTAACTATTGAGTCCTGCGAGCGATATAAGATTGCCGCCTTAGGACACTTTCGAACCAACTGAAAGATGATAGAAAAGTATGACACTTGAATATTACTACCTTTTTTTCCCCCCATATGTTGCAATGTTCTTTCAGGTATAACTTGGATAGATGTAGGCTTAATAAACGACTTCGCCCCGCTATTCCGCCTCCATGCGTTTTACACAGAAGACGGAACATAACAGAAGTGTCATACTTCCGCCTTGAACTGGCAGTGTAAGGGGCTTGAGACACTTCATTATGAACCTTGCATCGTAAAGAAACAGGAGGAATGAAACTGGGGTTAAATGTGTCAGTGCTAGGCCTACCGGTATATTATATGACCGTTTGCTAGAAAGTGCTGTCCTGAATGGTCAAGAAAAGCTCCTGGAAAATGTCCTGGAAAATGATTTCTTAAAAAGAGTGGGAACCCTGTTAAAAGAACTCCAAAGTTAGAAGAAACTGAAGATTTATGAAAGTGTGACTTTTTATTTGCAACTGTAGTTTTAAAACACTTGTCTGAAAACAAAAGAAAGTTCACTTACTATCGTAAGCAGATGCCTCAGTTGAATGTGCATACGATAGTAATAATGTAGTAGTCCTTGGAGAAATCATTTTTGGAGGAGATTTTGTAACAGTCGCTGTTGGCTCATACAATATATTGACTGGGAGGCTTTTAAGATGTCCGAATTCAGAACATTTATAATGAATTACTGGTGGGAGAGCTGGCTTTGACCTTTTGAGCTGAGATACAAGAGGAGTTAAATGACATGGATCTCACCCAACACATAATTTAAAAGGTAAAGCCAGATACAAACCTAATCCATGTTAAGCCAGTGGTGCTGTGTTATCCTACTGTATAACATCCCTGTGATTGGTGTCTGGTATGTTTCAGGAGGCCATGGTCTAGGTATAGAGTTACTTTTGAGGAACTCCTGAACCCGATAAATACATCCACTACGGAGCGATATGCTCGGGTTACCCATTTACCTTTCATAGTTCAGATGTGCCGATTGAGGGGGTGTTTGTCGTTTTTGTACTCTAAAAGGAAGACTTGGACAATAAGGTTAGGATCAGAAAGTTTGAGCTACTTTCTTAGCCTGCTGCCGAGACTCCAAATAAGTAAGGGGTGTGATGAAATTGCAGATATGTGCCACGGCAATAAAAAACATTCATGCTGACATTAAGCGTATTAAACTATTACTGGAGATCGTAAATTAGTATTCTTACAGTGAGACTGCCATTGCAGAGGTCTTTATTATTACTTCCTGGTCACACACAAGGCTGAAGACTAATGTTTAACTAGCCTCTCTTGTTGAAAGCTTCTGTTTCACCTCTGTCCATATCTGATGGGATTCAATTCCAGCTGTTTAAAAGACTAGCAGTTAAGTGAAGTGAATGTTGAATTGGCAGATTAAGGAAAGGCTCACATCTGGAATACAATTACACCAACCGTTATTGGTGTGGTTATTAAGTTAAGACTTCTTGTTACGTGAGATACCGGGCTCCACGCTATAACAATAATAACATTGGCTCTGTTGCAGTATTTCTAGCAAGGTAAATCAAGTGACCAAGACAGTTTATTAGGATAATATATTTGCACACTGGAAATAACATGACTTCAGTGGGTAAAAACATAGCATTTTCTCCTTAAGATCCACCAATTTTGATAATGAAGATAGCTGATAGCTGATAGCTGATAATAACTAACTATTTCTGCCTTTGATCTGTTGTTTTGAGGTAGGGCTCGAATTGTCTGGCTTCTCCATCTCATCTCGTCCCTGCTGCTGAGGACCTTAGTTGTAACTTACTGCAGCAAAAAGGTCAAAACCACAAACTTTCATCAAATTTGTTTAGCCAATAAAAGTCAAGCTGGACCTCTACAGACTGCTTCTTAATTGGCAGCTCTGTGCAGCACTAATGTGATTTGGGCAAAGGAGAGCCAATTTCTAATGCGCCTCTTTAAACAGAGGACTTGTTCTATACTCATAATCCAATTGCCAGGGAACAATCCACGTGACTGAGCACTAAATCCTTTCGTGATTTTCAGGAACACTTCATAGAGAGAATCCTGACACATAGAGAGTGTGAAGGTGCTGTTTTGGAAAGGTCAACTGTAAGGTATGGTATTGTTAAAAAGGTTTATAACTTAAGTTTTGCTTCCTGCAACTAGTGAGAAAGAAAGCCGTTTTAATAAAACAGTTTTTATGAATCACTTCAGTTGTCAGTGTCAACTCTAACTGTGCCAACTGTACTGCACATCATTTATGTAGAACATATATTACTGACTTGTTGAGGTTGTAAGGGTATACGTTTCTGAGGGGTTTAAAAAGTTCAGTGAATGTCAGACACCGGTGCCTCTCTTTTGGTTCGAACAATATTCCATTGTTTGACTTGTGGAAGTGTGAATAAAACTCAGTAAGGGGTGATGATTTTCCACCATGATGTCCAACTATGACAACAACAATGTTTCAATACTTGCGGTTTCACAAAACATTTGCTGGCACTTGCACGCAACCATTTCTCTATTTTGATTGACGGGATGCCCAGTTAAGACATTTTCCCCTTCTGAATGCCAAATCTAATTATCAAGTCCATTTGATGTTCCTGCTAGTTTGTTCTCTGCAGCATGGATAATATATCTTGAAGTTAAAGGTCAGGGACTTATCACAAACAGACCCTGCGATCTTCAGATGGAGTCTAACTTGGATATTTTGCACCACAGAACAGCTGTGGGCATTGTAATGATGCATTCCTCACTGGCAGGAAAGTCCTCTCCTCCCATGGGCAAACTATGATGTATTTCCTGTTTGTTTCTTGAGCCACCCCTTCAACTGTGAATAACCACAAAGAACCTGGACTAAGTCCAAAAAGTCTCCACAAGAAACTATAAACATTATGTTATCATTTCACCCACAAGTCTGTGTGTCCACATTAGCACAGGTTTCCATAAAAAGTAGTGCCTGTTTTGTGTCTCTTGAGCCGAAACAAGATATTTATCCAATAAACGACTCATACTGATTCCCATATAAGATATGGTTACATATGGCTATAGCTTCTCAGAACTCCTGGTAAACAAATCTGACTTCAGGTCATTAATTCAAACAAAAACATGCATACCTTAGTGAAACAATGTTACAATAGACAGGGATATGCTGTAGGAGTTAGTTTAGCGTTTTCTCTGTTCTCTTTCCACTGTGTGATAAATCCCATGTAAGGTTAAAGACAATCTAAAGTTGTCTATTATATGTTGTGTATTATATGTTTCAAGTTTTCTTAAGTAGATCCTAGTGTTGATTTTCCAGCCAAACCTCATTTACAAATTGTATTTGAGTCACACTGTGGATGTGCAGTTACTTAAAAAATAGTTTTAGAATCAAAATGTATGTACAACGTTTTTACAATTGTTTTGGTTAAGCAACTTTTAATTTCATCAGCATTAATAGTACCCTTAAAGATAACACACTTATGTGTTTAACACTGTATGCAGAGCAACACTAGTTCTTACATGCATGTGTGCATGTGCATATTATACATGAACACAGGCACACACACACACACACACACTGTGTTCACACAAGCACATACATTGCAGACCACAAACATCAGATATAAATCCTAAAGGGAGGGTTAACATGAGGTTCACATTCAAAAATAGACACAGTCTGGGTCTGACAAAAAACATGTGATGGAAAATCTCTTTAACTGTGCTACATGTTGAAATACCAGTCTGCACACACAGACGGTAAACAATTCTGTTAAGTCATTATCACGCTGGAGCTATGTTTACATAACGCTGTATTTGTGACATTTTCAGCAATGATAGCACTGATTTAATCATTCGATGATTTAAATGTTTACCTTTTGTATATTCTTTGTGGTTCAGATGGATTAAAGTAGCCGCACCCATGAGAGAAAACATGGTATTACTAAACAGACCTCCATGTAATCCATTCTCAGCTGATGGCCAGTTAATCTGGGTGACCCTCAGAATTTGAGCAATTGATTTGGCAGTTTACAGTATATCTGCACTTGTAATCATGATGTACATCTCTGTCTAAACAAAATGTGTACTGGGACTTTGTGTTTATTTAATCACTGAAAAATGAAATTAAAACAAGAACAGAACAGTGAGATTGAGTTATGCCTATGGGCCCATGTTTATCTCTAAAACATCCGTATCAACAGGAACAGTTCTGTAATGATCTGCTTTGCCTTGACATAGAAATAAGAATAATCAAATCAGGACCAGATACGAGAGTCTAAAACCAAAGTGCAGAGAGGAAACATTTGAAAATAAAATAGTGTGTTTTTCCAATTTTGTGTTGTTTATTGAAATCATCCAGGGCTCACAATTGAGCTACTTCCTGTGCATGTTGTGGCTGTGTGTTCTAACTGATGTGTAACGCACTAAAAGTGTAAACATGTGTATTCATCCAAGCGTGTGTGTGTGTATGTGTGTGGTACATTCAGATGCACATGAGTACACACACAAAAACAATCCCCACTTTATTTTGAGTTAGAGTAATACGGTTAACATTTCATAGGTCTGTTTAAGTGCTTTTATACCTGCAAGACAGATGAAATCTAAATATGAGGAACTAGAGTATCAGTAGTAGTGTGACACTGTCAAGCTATCAGACCTTTGATTCAATATAAATATGATTCTTGAAAGCTTCAGGACCAACCCATGGAGTTTTTGTGTCTGTGTATCTCCAGCATACAATGACAGGCAGCTTCGGTTGGCTTGATTGCCGTATCATACACTGTTTACACTTCTTCCAAACAATGCAGCTGTCTACAAAGGCTTGGTCTTGCTCACAGGCCTAGCATGTCAAGCATGACCTGAAGCCTATTTTTAGGCTTCAATCTTACATTTTATTTGCATTACTACAGTCTATTGGATTCCTGACGCATTGGGGCAGGACTGGAAGATGAATAAATTACTGGTCTGAATTTATTCATTAGAGTTGTTGATTATATTTACAAGTCCGGCTCAGATGAGGAGTTTTTTTACCTCTACTGGGGCCATGGAGGAGTTTTTCTATGAGTGGGTCCTTGTTTGTTTGTCTCCGCATGCATGAGGTTGAATATTTAATTAATATTATTTTACACTTTCCTATATAATCTACAACTGGTAATAAAGAAATAAAGAAATGCAGAAATGCACTGGAAAAGGCAAGAAGACTGCTTGCTTGTAGAAATAACTGAACAATGCAGGGTTAAAAACTTTGAGAATTGTCTCTGCAAACTGCATCTTTACAATTTCACTTCAGCGGCTTTAAGTCATTGTGTGATCATCGTTTTCGTTTTCTTGCCATCCTGGACATAACCTGGAGGTCAGTATCATAAATCAATTCCAATTGCTGTATTGTGGCTGTATTTGTTTTTAAGTCCTATTGCCCTGTAATTGACAAAATTGTTCACCACATCTTTATGAAAAGTAAGTGTTTTGTAGACATTGGCTAAGCGAATAATATACTAGGTTACTTCTAATGGAGTGGCAAACTGTGGCCTGAGATCAGCACCTTTCTGGGAGCACGAGATGCCGCCTTCAGGTCGGGGGATAAAGCAGCTCTTAGGTCAGCTAGGACTCAGCTTTCTCGGGCCATCAAGGAAGCAAAACGCCAGTATTCAAAACAACTTCTGTGATACTAGAGACACTAGGCACATGTGGCAGGGCATGCAGGCCCTAACAGATTATAAAATCCCATCACAGGCAAATGACAGTGACACCCACCTCTGTGACATACTCAACAACTTCAATGCACGGTTTGAGGCTCTGAATGAAGTGCCAGAATGTAAGTCCCATCCCCCTTTTGGGGGAGCAACAATCTGTCTGGACAGAGTGGATGTGAGGAGAACTCCAGAGTCTGCTAGCCCAGACAACATACCAGGATGAATGCTCAGGGGCTGTACTAACCAACTGGCCAATGTCCTCATGGACATCTTTAACATCTCCCTGAGCAATGCTGTAGTCCCTGCAAGCTTCAAAAGGACCACCATGAGCCCTGTGCCAAAGAAGTTTACTTCTACGTGTTTCATTGATTACCGCCCTGTGGCACTGACTCCCATCATGATGAAGTGCTTCGAGCAGCTGGTCACAAGACACATCAAATCAGCCTTCCCCACCTCACTGGACCCCCACCACTTTGCATAGCTCCCCGACCGCTTCACTGATGATGCCCTTTCCTACACCCTACACAAAGCCCTTTCACACCTGGACACTAAGGGCACGTATGTCAGAATGCTGTTCATTGCCTTTAGTTCAGCATTCAACATAATCATCCCCCAGCAGCTGATTGGAAAACTTTTCCTGCTGAGCCTCGACACCTTCCTCTGTAATTGGATCTTAGACTTCCTGACAGAGAGACCACAGTCAGTTCGCATCAGCAGCAGACCATCAGGCAGCATCACACTGAGCACGGGTGCCCTCCAAGGCTGCGTGCTCAGCCCACTACTGTTGATGCTGCTCACCCACAACTGTTCTGCCAAGTCTGAATCTCATCTTAATGTTTGCAATGATGAAACATTGTACAGAGAGGAAGTGCAGCAACTGGTGAGATGGCTCAGTCACAACAACTTGTCTCTTAATGTGGAGAAAACAAAAGAGATGTCGACTTCAGGAAGACGCCGGCCAACCACCCTTGACAGATCATCAATGACTCCACAGTAGAGAGGGTCAGGAGCACCAAGTTTCTTGCTGTGCACCTCTCTGATGACCTCACCTCATCTCTCAACACCACCTCTGCAGTCAATAAGGCACAACAACGTCTCCATTTCCTGCGGAGACTGAAGAAAACCAGCCTACCACCATCCATCCTTACCACCTTCTACAGAGACACTGTGAGCGTCCTGGCCAGCTGCATCACTATGCGGTTCAGGAATTTCAAAGTATCAGACTGCAAGACCCTACAATGTGTAGTGAGGACAGCTGGGAGGATTGTAGGTCTCTCTCCTCCATTCAGGACATCTTTCAGACATGATATGTAAGCAGAGCCTTTTCCTTTGTGAAGGACCCCTCCTACCCCTCACACAGACTGTTTGTCCCCCTCCCATTAGGCAGGAGGTTTCGCAGCATCCGATTTAGCACTACAAGGTTCCGCGACAGCTTCTTCCCAAACATAATGTACTGCGGACATGCACTCTGCACTTTATACTGAACCATTATCACCACTGTGCTTTTCAACTGACATTTCAGGGGACCGCCCTGCACTGACACTTTTAACTTGTCCATCCTCACCACTGTGCCTTATTTATCATTTTCTAACACAGTATATACGGTTACTACATACATACATACTATTACTTACACACTGCATTTATATTCATAACAATATTTATTCTATATCTCTACATTGGATACGCACACAGCACATCAATACACCATAGTCATGGTGCAGCACACCTGCCTTTGCAGTCTTGTCTGTCTCATGTATGCCGTTTTATTAGCAACTGGACTATGAGAAACAACATTTTGCTCATCTGTATACCTTGTATGTTGATGAATGACGATAAAGTTGACTTGACTTATGCAATCAGTCAATAGGCAACAAACCATCGCATTACAGTCGTTTTATCTGGAGTTGGTGGGAATAGAGGAAATTGACTGAAATAGATTAGCAGATGATGGACATAACTCAATACATGTTTGCTGCTTCAGTTTGTGTTGCACTTTCCCTCCATCCGCATGGGGAGTGTTTTGGAAAAGAGATGTGCTATTTTAGCGATAAGAAGCCCGGAGGAGAGGAATTCCAACTTTGGAGATTAGAGGTTTCTTTTACAGTACACTAATTTGTTCCTTCAGTAGCCAAAAATAATTCGCAGTGCTTTTTTCTTTCTGAGATGGAAATGTGCTAAAGTCCAAGAAACCCTGGTTAAGATGGACTACAGGTAGAATCTTTCTGTAAGAAAGGGAAAGCTTTAGCCAAGGCTTTCTGTCCCTGCAGAAATTCATACATAGGTTCCACAAAATGAGCTCTGCCTTTAAAAGCAGATTCAACATATCAAACATCTGGACCCTGTCCAATACATTCAACATACTTAGGTGTAATATTACTACTAAATATGCTACTTGTTCCTCTATACCATAATGAATCAATGCCAAAGTCAACTACAACTAGCAACTAATCCAACATCACTTCTCAATTAACACGCAAACCAAGATGTAAGGCCACATGGTTGCTATAATATAAAAACATGTGGAGCCTACCCACAGTCGGAGAAGCTTTGTGTTTATAATTGTTGGCCAAAGTTTTTGTTTACCATTATGCAATGCTAAGAAGGTCAGCGGTCAGATGACGTGCAACGGCTATCTACAAAGACAAAGCAGAGCAGGATAGGGAAAACACAAACCACGTCCTGTGGTGATTGAGGAGAGAATGTTTGTTTATACCTAACCCCGATTAATGTCTTGACCTCGTCGGATGTCTGGTCCATGGCTCCCTCTCAGGTTTTATTCCTGTGTCTCCCACACTGTAATTTTCTCTGTTTTCTGCCTTCCTCCTCTCTCTGCATCTCTTTTACTCGCTTATTTGTAATCCAGTTTGAGCCGGTTCCTAGTCTGCAATCTGTCACAGAAAGAGTATGGTCTTGATGTTATCATGTCCGTCAAGAGTGGATTTCCTGAGAGGATGGTGTGTGTGTGAGAGAGTGTGTGTGTGTGTGTGTGTGTGTGTGTGTGTGTGTGTGTGTCCTTGTGGGTAAAATTCTATGCAATACAAAGCAGAACATTTGTTTGCTGCTCAAAAAAGAAGATGTAAAGTTGTAGTAGCAGATACCAAATGGCCCTAGTTTAATAAAAGCATGTAATCTATCATGTAGACAATAAATAATACCATAGTACACTATTGCAGTATTCAATGTGGAATAGGATAGTGAAATAAAAACGCCCTTGTAGACAGCAAAATAGCAATAAGCAGATTTACAACTTAGGACTGACTGCATTTGATGTTGTCCTCTACAGATGTGATTACTCGCGCTGTGGATTTCACATCACAGTGAGTTATCAGGCTTTGACACCACATCTCTGTGATAAGACATTGCAAGATCACTTAATGAGAAGAGACATATAGCCAAGTTATCTGAGCGGTGTTCTTATCACACAAATGTAGCGTCTCATCCAGGGCATCTGGTGTGGGAAATGAAGTCCAAGGACATTTTAAAAGGAATTGAGTGGCATCAAAGATCATTTGGAGGATATAAAGCACATTTTTGACAAAAGGGTTCTGATTAAAAGAAGAAAATTTAAAGTGGGGACTTGTCAACTGATCATATCTTATCAATGTGGTAAGAAAATACGCCCGCTCAAGACTCTCTCATAAAATTAGCAAATTAATTATCCGGAGAATTTCATGCAGTTGCAAAAAAAAAATCCCATTTTGATGTCTAAAATGTAATAGCAGAACTTTAAGAAAGGATTGAAAGATTTAGTCAATCAGACATATGTCACCAAAATCATATCAACTGGCAAACTTAAATACGAGACTAGAGCTGGAGGATGCTCCTGTGACTCGCGGACAGCTGCATAGTTTAACACCATGGTGTGTGAAATGAAAGAACAGAACGTAAAGCGTTTTACTCTGACGTACAATTATTAGAGGTGTGGACTTGCAGCGTGATGCAGATGTTGACCATAATGCATCCTTGCAGTGACAGAACATTAAGTTTGGTGACAAATACACAAAAAACCGTTAGCTTAGCAGCTGCTGCAACACTGACTTCCCCACCGTACTTCAACTAGTGCGAGAGATCCGCTCTAAGACGAGAAAACATGGCAGTCTTTCTACGCGAGGTGTGCGTATTTTACTACACACTGGCTGCTTTGTTTCAAACAGGGCGTCCCCGTTTCTACTTCACTCTAACCATCTCAGGGTTTATTTTGGTGGATGCTTATGAAAACAATCAGTTGTTTAACGTTGTGTTCCGTTGGAGGATATGTTATGTTACATAACGTGAACTCACCTTTATTACACAAACTTTGTTTGACAGCAAAGTGCTGGCTACAAAAAGTGAAGACAATCCTCTGAAGCAAGTACAATAAAAGGGAGTTCAGCTCTGCTTGAATTATTGAAAAAGTAGCAACGTGACGTAATAATGAAAATTAAGCATCCGATACACTGAGATGAATGGAATCATGAATTGTGAAATTAAGATATTTGCTCAGGTTCTAACTCAGAGATGCAGAAACAGAGCCTGTTGGATCACGAAAGATCCTTACCAACAAACCCAACATCAGACTGTTCTCGCTTGGGTCAGACAAGCCCCTTCAATTTCACAATGCCCCAACAGGAAGACAGTGACGGAGTTTCTTTCCTCAGACCATCAGACTTGTGAACTTGTGGCTGTGTGAGCCCCACTACAATGTAATTACATGTGCATTTGTCCTCAGGTTTTATGTGCAACGTCTTGAGGTTTATAAATGAAAACAAATATTTAGTCTGCAATTTGGTTTTGGTGATCTGGTAAGTGGTTTTAGCTGACATTGTTTTTATTGTGTTTACATAGTAGGCAAAGAATACTTTAATGACTTGTTTATGTTGGTACTTTCCCAGTAACTTCATACACAAACCACACTTTTCAACAAAAGCAGACAAAAGATTTATATTTACATATACATTTCAAAAAGGAAATCAAACAGAAAGCTACTAGACTGGGGGTGGAATACGAGAACGCTAAGACCTTAAAGGAAAATCTATTATTTTGGGTGATGTATTCAGACTTGAATTACTATAATGAGCTACATTTAAACATAAGTCACAAGCGTCTATTCATACAAGACTTCATGCAGTATACTTTGACAAGTTACTTATTATGAATAGGTCACAGATTAAAACAAAGAGGCAGGTAGAAACATAAGAACATGGAACAGCCAGGCTGGAACAGCCAGGCTAAAACAGTCGCAAAATCTTGTACTGTCAGAATAATTGACTTGACAAGTAACAAATTCAGTGATTCAAAATTTCCGTAAACAATTTCCAAAGTTCTATGGGTCTCATGTGTCAGCAACACACAGCTCGAACACAAACATCACATTCGACAGTGGACCTTTTTCCTCAGAAAACCTTGTTCTTATCAGAAATATCAAAGGTGTTATGGCCTATCAACATGGCTCCGTTACACTAAAATGTCTCGGTAAGCAACAACAGTGTGACAGTGAGCCAGCATGCACAATATACCAGGACCAAAGCAGATAAATGGAATTCAGCCCTTATCAATTCATAATTTACTGCTACTCTTTATCAGACAGTGATATGTCAAAATGTCATCTATGAAAAGGCCTATTGTACTATTCTGTTTACAGACGTCAAGGCAGCCATTTTGTTTCAAAATAGCAAGCAGAGAAAAGGAGGAGTGTCTCACTTACCAGAAGAAATTGTCCTCCATGGTGGCAAAAAACTTGCATCATATAATTTCCCAGTAGAGTTTGTTCTTCAACCACCGCGTTAATAGTTATTTTGGGCAACCCTCTATAGGGTTTCCAATGATTTCTTCATTTTTAACGGGGGCGTAGTTCCAGTATCACAGTCCATGAGCAGCCTTTTATCAGTCTCTTCTCAGTCAATCATTTTGTGCAGTTCCAAAAATCAAGAAATACACCCTTTGTTGCTGCTAGCTTAGTACTGCGGTTTCACTCAAAGACTCCAACAAATATTTTAAGCAATACTGAAAAGCAGGCTTACTTTTCTTGTTCTTTTCCTTTCTTTTTAAGAGGGCTAACTTTCTACCGTTTTCCCTCTGCCTCTTCCCTCCAAATTTCACTGTAGCACGACGTCACTAATCAACGTAAACGAGCTTCACCTGCGTTCTCTGCGGCATCGTTTCCGGTCACCGTGCAATACTTCTTTTCACCACACAAGCTGACTGATGTTCACGCGAATGGCAAGACAGAGAGGCGCTGTTTCACTTATTTTTAAGATCACAAAACTGAGGAGAAAATGTCAGTGACGTTATTCAAACACAAGCGGTGCTATTTTATCTTGACATTTTACTCTTTGGGCCCCGAACTGTTTTTTAAAGGAAATCATGTGACAAGGAAATTAGATGGACCTATTTTTCTTTTGTAGACATTTGAACTCATTCACATTGACCATCCATTACCTACTGTTTTCAGCTTAAGTGTTGAGATAAGCAATGTAATTGTACAATATTATAAAATAACCTGGCGCCAAATACAGCGACTGATTTTACAGCTGTCACCTGGTGTGGCAGCAACAAGTCACAGAGAGTGACACAGACTGAAACCACACAAAGTTGCTTTCAGTTTGGCCGTAAAGCTCAAATGTGAAACCATGGCCAACCTTTCAGTCTACAGAGCAGCCAGGCTGCATGGCATTCATTGTCCTGCGGTAGAGACAAAGTGAAATGGCCAGGGGGCCATGTCAAGCTAATGATGGCAACCAAAGGTAATTGGATCGACTTAAGTCCCCTCAGGCACGGTATTAGAAAATCCTAATCAATGTCACTGGTAGAAAGACAAGGGGTGCTTAGCTTTCACAAGCAATTAGATTTAGACATGCAGCTAAGTATTCATTCAAAATGCAGAGAAATCCCCTCTTTCAGAAAATAGTCCTCAAAGTTGAGCTTTATCTCATGAAATGTTTAAAAGGTAGACAGGCTGACGTGGGAAAAAAAGGGTTGTGATAAATTCAATAAAAGGTGATCATATTCCCTCACAGTTTCCCATGGTCTATTGCATAACAGATTACAGCATCACTTTAAAAAGATCAGGCTTAAGTATTTATTCAGAAAATAAGTTAAGCAAAACAAACAATAAGGTAATTGCAAGTGAAGGACATTCACTATGGCTTTCAGTACCCTGGACTGAACTTTAACTGAAGACCAACTGCTTTTAGAAAGACACACAGCACTTGTGATTTCTGATACAGTTTTTCCCCCATCATCACTCAGTTCCAGAAAGCAAGAGAAATTCAGGTCTGTATTATCAAATCAGAAAAAGAAATTTGTGAATTTTCCTGTTAAAAGCTACATTTCTCTCTTGTAATTTTTACTATAACTAACCTGTGCAAATGTTTGGTAAATTGAATATTGGGGGGTATCTTTAATTGCAAGTCTGCTAGTTTTATTAGGTGTTAAAAGTCTGACACCTAGAGGGAGACTGCTAACATTTTATTTAAATGCTTAAAAGATGAAATGCATGTCCAGGATGTATAAGATATTCTAATGCTGCCATCTAGTGGGGGAAAGCCATACATGCAAGTTAGAGAAGTATGCTCTGTAACTGGCAGCTGCAAGCAAAATAATTACATTGAGGATCAAAGGAAAATGTAGAATGGTCATGTTATTAAGATACAAGAATCATGTCATCTTGTGGCATGATATTTGAAGTGACATGCTGACAATTTGGAAGAGTTACATGGAGCACTGAGTTAACAATGACAGATTTTCCTTTTCGCAACCAATGAAAATGCTTATTTTTGAGCATCCTTTACGTCCAGTGGGAAAGAAGTTGCTCCTAAACCTGCCTGCCATTTTCATCATCAGCTTATCACAAGTTTTTTGGCCTTTGGCCTTTTTTGGAAACACACAGATAATTCTACGGTCAATACACGGCCTTTTTTCCTGCAGTAGATTGGGACGAATGATCTGACCTCATCTGAAACTTTTCACCACGGCAAGTGTGCTGAGCAGCAATGTAGGGCCCGTCCAGGACAAATGTGAGTAGCTCCCATTGAAGTTCTTTCTCACATCAGTCCTTTTGCCACATTTCCTCCTCCTATTCTGTTAAAAAGCTGACCCTGAAGGGCCTCATGTTTCCTGGGACCTGCCCCTGTTGCTTACATATCTTTCCAGAAGACTGAGTAATTGTGGTAAAAGAAAAAAAGAGAAGCCCTGCCTGCCTGCCTGCTGCTCACTGACCCTCACTTGTACACAGCTCTGCATGGGTTAGTCAATCCAGGAAATAACCTTATATGGTTCATGGAGTCTCATGTGTATTACTTTACCAGCCAGGAAAACAAATCAGTTCTGTTATGTCAAAGCCTCAGTCTGTCTGGAGAGAGAAGACAATGGCTGTAAGTTTTATTGTGGGACACAGCTGTTAAAGTACGAAGGTGCCAATTACTGAAGAATCTTTGTGTTTACAGTGGGACACAGTTGAAAGCAACTAGTCCTGTAATTTCAGCCGATTAATCTTACATTTTTGTAGTCCAAACACGCTTGACTGAAAAGTCTGGAGTCAAGTATACATACATGTTTTGCTCTGGCCTTGATAACTGTAACATTTACATTTCAGTCATTTTTTCCCCTTCTTTAAAATATTTGCCTGAAAAATGGCCTCGACCTGAATCTGTCAGCAGATTCTTGTGTGTAGATGCTGTTTTTCTGTCCATGTGATTGTCCCTCGAGCACCTCAGCCAAGTGAGTAAATTACACTTCTATTTTCTGATGTATTCTTCCTGGAACGGCAGATACTTGTTCCTAAAACAAAGTAAAATCAACTAAGAAACTTCACCATAAAAAAAACTCATCTGAAGTCCAAACAGAGCCCTGGCAAAATGTACAACTGCCTTAAGCAAGATCTCTAATAACAGCCTTTCTGGAGAGTCTTTGATGTGCTGTTTATGGTTTGAGAGAAGCTACTATTCCTGGAAAGAGGCAAGTAAACTTTACATTCAGAGATGTTACTGCAATTCACTGCTGAGGCTTTTCTCGCAACAGCTGCAGACCATATCAGTGAATGAATGAACAAATGATATGCCAAATGTTTGCCAGATTTCAAATACTGGTTGACTGCGGGGTCAAAGGTTAAAAGGACATCCAACTGATCAGCTGTGGGGGCTGTTTCCTCTGATTTTGACAAACTGTCTTTCTTTTTTCCTGTCTTCCCCTCACTCTCTTTCCCACTTTGTGCTTCTTCGTCACAAATGTAGTTTGATTATTTTCCAAACTGCCACGTCGCTGTGTGTTTTGGAAAAGGCCTGCACGCACAGATGACTGCTTGTCTGAACCTTAAACAGACAGGGTTCAGTCTGTTAGCAGTCGTCATGACACACAGAGAGCAGAGAGGGGTGACCCTACACTCTCTAACCCTCTGATGACTCAGTGATGACGATGCTAACTCTTCAAACAAAGCTGTGCCCTACAGGTCGCTTCTTCTGTGTGGGATGTGTGTGAGTGTCTTTCCAAAAGCATCCCCTGGACCTCCGTACCCTTTCTGTTCACACAAAAAACTCAGGAGGGGCCGGCCTGTGGGCGGGGAATATGGTAATACCCTCCAGAGGAAGTGAGCGCAGTGTAGTGGAATGTAGTTGCCATTAGTGGGAGTTGAGCTGAGGTTGAGGCTAACAGCTAGCCTGCTATGTTGAGTGTGAGCCGGAGACGCAGAGGATAGTGATGAAAACATGCCTCACTTCACTGTGGTACCGGTGAAGGATCAAGCTCAGTCCAGCTATGACAGCCTGGAGGGGATTAACTGGGTGGATTACAGGGACACTGGACAGGAGTACCATGACCATCAGGATACAGTCAGCTCTGATGGTGAGCCTCACAACTTTTTACAAGTTTTTAATCTGTCAGCTTAGACATAATGTGACTAATTTGGAAGTTTTCAATTTAAAGAGAATCCTTAAAGTTCACGAGTTGGACTCAGCACAGCGTGGGGAGGCTTTGCTTTGTCCTGAGAGGCTCCTGAACAGCTGGTTGTATGGTTACCATGGCAATTCTCCAGCGCCAGAAAGCAGTTCTCCTATAGCAGGAGGGTCTGTTTCTGACAGCTCATTTTGGGTAAAGTTGTTGCAACATTTCTGGTATCATTTTGAGGGTTTTTTTCCCGGCTTTTGGAGTCCTTTCAGAATAAATTCAGGGACAGATGAGTAACAAAGGGGAAACAATGAAGGGGGGGATAACCGTGGGGCAAAGGCACAACGGGTGTGGGATTGTGTGAGGGGGGGGGCCGGTACCACCGCAACAAGTAAAGGCCTCAAGTGCTTCCTCGCACAAAAGATGGAGCTCTCTTTGTGCCAGGGAGGGATTTCCTTTCACAGAGATTGGCTGCTCAACAACACAGGAGCAGATTTCTCCCTCCTCGCCTCTCTGCCTCAGCTTGTTTCTCACTGTCACTCACTTGTTTCTCCACTGTATCAGCATGGAGAGGGGGTGCAGTCCCTGACAGGAGAGAAAAGGAAGACAAGGAGAGGAGCTTGTGGGATTATGTGAGAACAGGGCTGTTTTGTGTGGGCTTAGGGAGTGAACCAACTGGGGGAACAGAGTTGTTTAATAAAAGACGCGCATGGGTGTGGCCTTCAAATAAAGCACCCACGCTTTACAGAGGGCCTAAAAGGCCGGCTGGGCACAGAAACCACACACCGACTGGTCATCCATTTATACTACATTACTGCCAAGCACTGAATATCAGACTCACGTGTTAGCTCCCATCAGAAAGAATCAAAGTTTATGCTCACATAGTTGTGTAAATGTGGGAATGCATACATATACATTTGCTAGAAATCAGTGGCATGCATGAGATGATCTTTGCTTCAGTGAGCCGCAGAGCTAAATAGGGCTGATATTTGAAGCATAACAAGCAGGAATCTCAGCACATGTTGACGTAGCTGTCTGCTTGTGTATTTGTGGAACGCATGGAAGTCTCCCTGCAGAGCCAAATGGCAGTCATAAACAGCAGAAATGCAAGGTAATACACTAAAGATTCTGGCAGAGCTTTCAAAGTTTTAAAAAGTAGCGGCTTGCTTGTTTTTGGCAGAAGTTTGTACCATACCATTATGCTGGCAGGGAGGAAGGAAAAGCAGATGTCCTGAAATAACCCCCAAACTTTTATGGATGAGCCTGCTGCTGTCTCCCTCGTCTTCCTGCTGTCATAATTCTCCCTAACTCACCCGAGGAGAGCTTCCTGGAGATTGAGAACAACAACAACCATTAAACATAGTGCAAAGCTGCAAGGATGACTATAGGCCGGAAAGGCTGAGAAAAAGAAGAAGAAGGAAGTGAGAGAGTGATGAATAATGAGATGGAGCAAAGGGCACGCAGTATGACACCGTCAAGTTTGAAACACATGTGGGAAATGAGCCGTAACATCTACTCTACGCAAGATAAATGCATTTTTGGAGCATCTTTAATGTGTTTTAATGTAAAAAAAAGAGTAAGTGAGAGTGAGAAAGTATAACATGGTAATTTTAAGCATGTAAATCTTTCCTATGTCTCCAACTTTAGTTTTTTCCGTGCAGCATATTAAAGCAACAAAAAGTTGGGTGGGTTAGTGTTCTGTGGTAAAAGCAGTCCAAAAGTGGGTGTGGGTACAGCATGATTTCATCATGGGAGTGGTGGGTTGGGGTATAGCAGGCCTGTGCTGTGTGTCTGAGTTACAGTGTGACGTGTGCAGCACGGAGGAAGTGACAGTGCAGAGTCTGTTTCAGCCTGTGAACTTGGCTCTGTTCAGATCAGCACAGGATCTACACTGTGGTCATTGTGACAGCACTACACTCCTGAGTGAGAGCAGTTACCCAGAAATAGGCCGAACATCTCAGAGAGGAAAGTTTGTCGCACAGTCTGCGCTTCTTACTTTCTTGCCAATGTGGAATATAAGAGCACATGTGTTTAACTTCTCTTCATTGGACAAGACTTCTTATTTCACTACCAATAGTTAGTCAAAATCTTGTTGCCCTCATTTCCTTGTTTGTAAAAGTCAAAAGGCAATCAGAAACTTCTTGTTCAGCTGAGTTTTTAAGATTTTTTTCTATGCATGGTCTTGAAAAGTAAGCAAGACACGTCTACAAACTTTGTTGTAAATAGTTACACAATCAATTCAGTTATATCAACTAAAATTCTGTTGATATATTGAGTGTAAAAAGTACACTGTTAATCCATCCATTGTCTATAACGCCTATCCTGTTCAGGATGGCTGGAGGGGCCGGAGCCAATCCCAGCTGTCATTGGGCGAGAGACGGGCTACACCCTGGACTGATCACCCGTCAATCACAGGGCACACTGTTAACAGCGCATTGCAAATCTTATGGCCATTTATTCTTCTTCTTTTCGATATTCGTATGGTATGATTAACTCCAAGCTAAATGATTATTTTTGCCACTTGGGGGCAGCAGAACAAACTAAACACCATGTTTTAGCATTTCCGTCTTTCTGCTTATATTTTTTTGTACTACCTGAGTAGTAGTTCAGTTCAGTTTTACCACTCTTGTCAAAGCTACGGAAAGCAGAACTTTATCACGTAAAACCTCTGATAAACCACACTACAGAACCACTGTACCTGCTCCTTGAGCATGGCCATGCAAACATATTGTATGTATTAGCTGATAAATATACAGAAGTATTCAAGCTGATAGAATAAGAGCTAAATTCTTCCTCAAAAGGTTGGTAGAGACCGAATATTGGACGCACATTCACCTTGAGGCCAGAAACCTGGATCTGTATGAATTCTTATGCTGCTCTTAATCTGCAGGATGCATACTGCTAATAGTTTGCTAGCAGGTTCTTGGCACCAACTTTAATGAAAGTGTGTCTGTGTTGTTAATGGAAAAAAAAAACATATCGCTGTGTCTCTCTTGGTAAATAATAACCATGTAGCAAACCTTGGCCTAAATCTAAACAGAAACGTTCCTGAGAAACATGTGTGATGAGCGGATCATTCGGAGAATGCTGCAGTGTGTTCCCTCTCTAATTCAGGAGAACAGGGGATCATTCCTGTCATGCTGTCTGGCATGCCACACAGATGGCCCTGCAGAGATAAACACAAAGTGGAGGAGCACAAATGTTGAGCTGATGACAGATTTGGAACACATTCAGACACACAAACAAACAACTTAAGTTTGTAAAACTCTTTATAGATGATCATATCTGATAAAGATCACACTTCGATTCTAAAATTTGTCACAGATAATTTCCTGTGATGCTGCTCTATTTCCATCCAATCATCTGCCATCTTTGTTCCATCTGCTCAGTCGCGTCAAAGTGACAACAGAGCAGCTCAGATGTTTCTGTTTTTCCATCGTGTACCTCCTGCTCTTCCTGAGAATCAGTGTGTCATGGCACTTCTGCTATGGTTCACTTTAAACCTCAAGCATGACATCAGTGCGAAACAAAATGCAGCACTACACATGAACACATACATAGCTTAGTTTTCATGCATGATGGATTTTTACTGGTTGGTTCAACTCATTTTGCTTTCAAAATTTGACATGCCTGTGGGTTTTCTTCATGCAGAAACATGCTTGTTAGAAATACTGATCCAGGAAGCATGATGGGAAAAGTAACTGCAAGAAATGTAGCAACAGGCATTACACCTTAAAAGCATGTCCCTCAAATGATTCATTTTCTGTCATTTTTCAAGTGCCATAACAGACCTCATACTATATGATGGAGTGTGACATCTGATCTGATCCTCTATAGTAGTGTGCTGTTATGCTATGAACATGCAGCATGATGTGTACATATACAGGGCAGTGACTGTGTATACGCATAAAGTCTAGGATCTGCATTGTGACATTTACACAAGGCAAACATTGGTGCATATTGCTTGTGTTTGCAGCAAATGTAAAGCTTGAACTTCGTTAGGACACTGCATGTTCCTTTACATCCCACACGTTGAGTTTGTCGAGGCATCAGTTCTACGTCACAGTCACACACACGCGTTTAGAACATGTGTTTCTCCTGTCTGCTGTATGATGCAGCTCATCCCGCCCACCTTTACCCCCCGAGGTAATAAGTCTGAGCTGTCATCCTTTTCTCGTCATTAACACACGTCAAAGCTAATATGTTTTGCTGCACGACTCAGCAGGTTAGCATTCCTCTGTTCTGTTCGGATTAAACACAACGTTACAGTTTTAGTTGTAGTTGGTCTGTTGCTACAGCTGAATTTCCCCAGAAATACATGCTGATCATGTCATGACAGTTAATGCTGTAAAATATGGTGCAGGCTGGTACAATTTAAAGTGGATAAGTGTATCTATATCTATCCATACACTTAAATAACTGTGCTTGTGAGTGGCTTAGATAGGACATTTGCACTTCAAAAGTGTATCTAGGATTACTTTTGTGAGTGGATTGGATTTTCCATTGCTGCCAATCAGTGCATGGAATCAAATATGCACGCTTACATGTATGATAAATACAATTAAAGCACATAATGACACAACCGGACTTTTCTTCCGTCATATTTTGGACTTTGACATCAACTTCTGCTCATGAGGTGGAAATAAGGCTTCATTACTGATTCTGATGTCGGCAGGGGTCGAGTAGTTCAACATTACAATACACTAAGTCATGTTTAAGATTTTCAGTCCGAGGATTGTTTGTTCACTCACGATTTTGTCCTCACACAGCCGGTTGGAAAAGCAAGCTGATAGAGAGCAGTCAGCTGTAAGAGGTCAGAGTGACTCTGACAGTGGAGAGAAACGTTTTACAGGCTCAGAAACATATAATGACCTGAATACAGAGGACAATAGAGAACAAGTTTGCCCTATCACCATTTGAGCTTCTCCTATGCAACCGTCGTATCGTGTTTCACCCAACACAGTTTCATTGTTACATCTTGCTATGCTTTCAGTGTATCCATTGTATAGGAGCAGAAGGAGCGTATGACACTAATGTTCTCTTTCTCCTACATACACACAAATGTAAACAACTACATCCACACATCACCTCCAAACACTTATTCTGCAGAACATTCTGGCCAACAAGCTGCACAAAGTGGCAAAGTGGGCTAAGCTGCATGACTTCTCTGGCTCTCGGTGTTAAGTCTTAAATATTAAAGAGGAAGTTTAGCAAAGAGGCTTTTACGAACAGTAAGAAGCTAATGGACACCGATATTGTTTTCCACGTGTAATAGGCTTTAAAAAGTGCCGACACATTACTGGGAAGTTTCTGTCTTAAACATTTGTGCCTACATACCCCAACAATACCCCAACGAGTGCATCCAAATACACCGTGAAGTCAAAGTTTAGTGAAAAGTCAATCAAAGTTATCTTTGGACGCATGTCATTTGCACTTTGGAAAAACTTGACAACATAGCATCTTCTCTGGGAATTGATCTACCTGTGACACAAACATCCAGACACCCTGACACGCTGTCTGGGGCAACAATTGAGCCCTAAATAGGGTAGTTTATCTGTTGCCTACGCAGAAGATACAGTATCTTGAATGCTTGTCTCCACATAGTTAGTGGGTAAAAAGTAAAAGTTATTTTCGGCTTAAGTTCTCTGACTTAATGCATCTTACTGTAAGTGCGTCGGCCCCACAGCACAGACACTCTTTGATCTTCAGGCTGTGGGTGTGAGCCGGTGTTCGTAGGGGCTGAGGCGACATGTCGGCACACGTTGCAGTAAAGCCTCTGTTCTGCTTTGTGCCCACAGCATGAGTCCTGTGTGCCTTCATAACAGGCCAGTTAATCTTTAATCTTTTTAATTAGACATTTAATGTCAGGTTATTAACAGGAGACCCCCTCTGTCTCCTCGGCCCTGATGTTAAAGGGACTTTTAGTTTGGAATGGAGTGAGTTGGAAGCTGAACTATTTTAGGTTGAAGCATTAGGATGGATCATGTTAAAATATGTTTAGAGCAGCACTGGTCGAGTAACAGTTCAAGAACAGTACCTTCATAACATCTGCAGTAGTCTCCTTTCTGGGTTGCTTCTAACACAGACACTGTGTTTTCATCGCATGGCACTGACAGGAAGTTGACACTAGAGGACAGTATTTGCGCTTAGATCTTCACATCACTTGAATGAGTAGTTTGTCATGGTTGGAAAGACAGACCAACAGGAGTTTTCTTCGTCCAACTTAAAATGATCATATATTTATTTTGCATTTTTAAAAATGTTAGTCCTTGCTTTTATTGTAAAATGAAACATTATTTCATGTCTCTGTGCCTTGCAGATCTTTTCACCCTCCTTGAACTTTTTCATTTACTGTCATGCAACAACTGCTAATGAAAATGGATTATATTCGGGCCTTTATTTCTGAAATGGAAGGGGGGTATTACATGGTATTCAAAATAGTTTACTTGAAGAGCTTTGAGTGCTTTTGAAACCCCTGAATAAGATCTGGTGCAAACGACGGCCTTCAGATGAACTTTTGCATCCAACCCATGTCTGATTTTTGGACCGCTCTTGTTTGTTAATCAAACAGTAAAAAGCCAAATAAGTCTATTTTGCTCACAGGTTGTAACACTGACAATGTGGTTAAATACTTATGTAATGCTCTGAAGATAATTTATGACTTATTATTAGTCTAGATTCCTCTAAACTAAACTTCAGAACAAATATAGATCCTTCATGTGCTTCTTTTGAGATACCTTCAGCCCAACCTAAGGCCCTCACATCCCCATGAGCAGACACGTGCCTCACCGTGTGCGAGTGAGTGAGTGAGTGAGTTACCACTGTACCCTCTACCCCCCACCTCTCTCCCCCCTCACCGTGCACCATGTGTCAGATCAGGCCCCTGAATGAGTTTTCACCCTGGGTGACCGGGTGTCCTGGATAGTAATCGACAATTCCCCAAGCTAGAGCTCAGAGTCCTCTGCTGCAGACTGCTCACACAGCGCATAACTATGCTCACCCACAGTGACACAGAGAGCAGTGGGACGCAGAACACAGGTGAGTGAAGGCTCAACAGAATGACTTGCAGCAAAGCGGAGCTATTTTATTTCACAGGATTCATAGAGGGAATATTTTCTGTTACATGCCCACTTTCTGGGGTTTCAGTCTTTGTGTTGCAGGATGTCTTTGTGTTTTGAGATGCTGCTGTTAGAGTTTACATGCTCTAATAACCCAAGGTTGGGTAATTTCTGGGTAATGAGGTGTGTGCATGCCTGTTAGCACGAGTGTGTGTGTGATAAGTTTGCAGAGCTATTTTGCGTGCAGTAATTGCTCCGGGCGCTGTGCTCATCTCTGCGTGATTCTTTTCTTCAAAAGCAGAAGTTAATGAGAGTAAAATCTAATTATGTGCCTGTTTATCACCTGGACTCTGCTTTGCTGGGCTCTGCTGCTTCTGGCCTTCCGCTGCAGCCTCACTGCCTGAACTGTGTTTCCAAAGTTTACTGCTACAAGGGGATTATTTAGATGTCTGAATTATAATTAATAGAGAGCGTTCAAAGCAGGCTGGATATTGATTGCAAGGGACAAACTAGAATTGCTTTATAAGATTGTATTTTTTCTTGTCTGCTTCATTTCATTAATTGCATGCAGGAAATGATTTTTCCCTAATGGAGGTTGTGTCTCAATAATACCCATCTTTTCACAGTTAGAAAACTCAAATCAACCAAATGAAATCTTTTCTGTATTTCTAAATCTATTTACAACTGCAAATAGTTAGTTAACAGTGAGTTGAAAAGGTGATTTAGTGTTTTTAATAAAGTGATATTAATTAAAGCAAGTTATGTTTAGTTGTTTATCTATCATTAATGTTCATCTCATTGACAGTTTGCATGTGAAACATAGTGGTTTGGGCTGTTAATGTGACCCTTTGGGACAAATGATTGTAGGTTCCTAGTTGTTTGTACTATTTTAACTAATATTTTATGTAAATGAAAGTGACACAGTTTGTAAAGCTGTAAATTCTACTTTTTTTAATTCAGAAAATAATTGAAAATAAAATAGAATCCTGGTTTCAGCATCTTCATAAGACAGGCTGATGCAGATATTATTGCATGTTTTGATAAAAATCACATCTTTTTTGGTGGTCGCAGTATGTGTTACACGGAGGCCTCAAATATACCTTAAAGAACAGTGTTTGCCTTATTTTTTGTCAGTAAATTATATGTTTGTTTGGCTATATCGATCAAACTGTCGCTATAAAGCAACATTGCTTTGAATGCTAACCTTCAGTTTCTTCCTCTCTCTCCAACAGGACATGGGAACCACAAAGAAGACAGCCCGTTTCTCAACAGCGCTGATGCTGCTAGCAAGAAGAATGACTTCTATGACAGGAACCTGGCTTTGTTCGAGGTCTGTCCTTTTCACTCTCTCATATTTTTCTCTTATGACAAACTTAAACCAAACTCATTAATCTAACCTCTTTCCCTCCTCTGTTCCACCAGGAAGAGCTGGACATCCGGCCCAAGGTTTCTTCTCTGCTCAGCCGCTTGGTCAGCTACACCAACATCACGCAGGGAGCCAAGGAGCACGAGGAGGAGGAGAGCGCTCAGGCCTCACGTAGGAAGACCCCCAAGGTCAGGAGTCGAGCACAGCGGACGAACACTGTGCCTCGCTGTTTTAATAACACGTACACAAAGTCTTCTGAGGGTTTAGAAACATTAGCCTCCAACTTTGGCTGGAGATTTAGTTTAGTATTAAGACTTGCTGATAGATTGCTTCGGCACGCTCTGCAGTCACACTGTGGCCGTGTAAGACCTGCATACATGGAGAGAGCTGATAACATGATTGGATGACCTTTAAAAAGTACATCAATCAATACTAATGATCAATTCACTTGTTTCCTGAAATGTCATGGTCAATATTCTCCTCTCTCTCTCTCCATCAGTCTCCTAACATGGGCACTCTGATGGGAGTCTACTTGCCGTGCCTGCAGAACATTTTCGGTGTCATTCTGTTCCTCCGGCTGACGTGGATCGTTGGGATGGCTGGCATCATGCAGTCTCTCCTGATTGTCCTCATGTGCTGCTCATGTGTTAGTATGCATGCACACACACATACTGTATTGTACAATGACACACATTCTCTCTTGCACTGGGTTGATTTCCAAACAATATAGGCCAGATTTTATTGCTAAACCAGTCAATAGAATGCATGTGGTTGCCTGAGCAGCTGCAACTATTTAAGTCTAGAATACCACAGTAAGCTTCCACTAGCTTTTTACACAACAAATACCATGGGCTTATTGATTTCCAGGCTACATACTGTATTCTACATGTTGAGGAATATGCTCTCTCCGAGGAAAGCTGTGCATGATTTAAGCTGTCAGTTAGATCAGCAATTTAATTAATAATATGCAATTATATTAATTAGATCTCCTCCTTTCCCTTGCAGACAATGCTCACAGCCATATCAATGAGCGCCATTGCTACTAATGGTGTTGTTCCAGGTAATACTTCACTTCTACTCCGTTGCATTCGTTAAAAAAGTCCGCTATGACACATTTATTCATGAAAATATCCTTTATTATTATTGTTTTTTTTTAATTATCTTTATTTTAATTTCATGCTTTTCACCATGGGGTTTCGCTTACAATGACTTACTCACATACGTCTAACATGAAACCACTTACATACACATTCATAACACAAATACCCATCATCCCAGTCCCTTACCCTCTACAAACAAGGCATAAAATAATACAATATCCTTTACTAATACCTTAAAAATTTCCTAATTGATTTAGCATGATTGTGACATAAACTCCTTTCCAAATTCCTTCACCTTGAAAACTTCCTTGAACATAATTTTCCATTTGACATTCTCCCACTTGGGGGCAGTAGAGGTTTACTGTTGTGTCCACAGCATGTAGCAGGCCTATACTTTTTGTGTGTGTAAACACTTAGCTTTATGTTGCAGCTGGAGGGGCTTACTTCATGATCTCACGCTCGCTCGGCCCTGAGTTTGGAGGAGCGGTGGGGCTGTGCTTCTACTTGGGCACCACCTTCGCTTCAGCCATGTACATACTGGGGGCCATTGAAATCTTCTTGGTTAGTGCTGTTGCTACAACATAACTCTATGATGATACTCCAGCTCACATCTGTATGCTAATATGATTCCTAAACACTCGCCCGTATTAACTGTCCTGCTGTGTTTGTCCTCTCCTCAGAAATATCTGGTCCCCCAGGCGGCCATCTTTCACGCCACAGACCCCCCTGGGAGTGACAGTGCCATGCTGAACAACATGCGAGTCTACGGCACTATCTGCCTCAGTCTGATGGCTGTGGTGGTTTTTGTAGGAGTGAAATATGTCAACAAGCTGGCCTCTCTTTTCCTGGCCTGCGTCATTATCTCAATAGTCTCCATATATGCTGGAGCAATCAAATCCATTACTCATCCGCCTGAATTCCCGTAAGTCTGTAGAGAAGGTTTACCAGAAAGAAACGTTTGTCTTTACAGGAAGCAGTTTGAAATATTGTAGAATTAGTGTTCATGGGGAAGTGCTATTTTTATGTGACATTCCTGATTTGTTATGATCCTGTCTCCCACCCTGCACCAACATAATATGTGATGCTATTTTAAATCCAAATTCAGTCCTATCTGACTTAACTTTTCATAAAGAAGAGATACATGACCATAATGACGTGGTGTAAAAATGTAGACTAACACAGTAATTCTCTTACTTGTGTTCATGTTGCTGCTGTAGGATATGCATGCTGGGAAACAGGACTTTGGTGAGAGATCGCTTCGATGTGTGTGCTAAGACTGTGATAAAGGGAAACGTCACGGTGCCCAGTCAGCTGTGGGAACGGTTCTGTCTGCCGGGGAACATGAGCAGCGCTCAGTGTGACGACTACTTCATCCAGAACAATGTGACAGAGATACAGGGCATCCCTGGACTGAGCAGTGGGATTATCAGAGGTACGTTTATAGTTACTTCACTCGGAATTTAAGTTTACAGCATGTGATTTTCTTAGTGTCTAAGTTTCTATTTAAATCATAATTATTAGCGGTGGGGTACAGCTGTTGTGACCCAATTCAATCCATTAAATGTGATCCATTTAAGGTCATTAGAATCAAATTATGCCATAACTGTAAACAAAATCTGCATAAAATTATACCACACAATTTAAAGTATCTCTAATGTTAGTCGGTTGCTAATGATTGAAATGTCTGTCCTCTGTTGTCAGAGAACATGTGGGGCGACTACATGCAGAAAGGAGAAATCTTAGAGAAAGCAGCGCTACAGTCAGTGGATGCCCACAGTGCCGTGGAAAACTTTGGCATGTATGTGTCAGCGGACATCGCGACATCTTTCACACTCCTGGTGGGGATCTTTTTCCCGTCTGCCACAGGTATAACAATGACATAAACCAAAAATGTGTGGCATTACTGTCTGCAGTTTTGACAAAGGAGTTAACCTTTAATGATGTGACTGTTACAACAAATAAAGTGTAAAGACTTTGTGGTTAACCTGTAAAAGCATAACATGATTTTTGATGCAACATATTAAATACAAATTAGATTAAAAATAAATCAGCTTCCAGCTAAGTTGTAATTTTGTATCTTAATATCTCATTTAAAACAAGGAGCTTTAAACCTCTCTCTAATGCAGCCAGTAGGGGGCAGCCTTAAACCGTTTTATATGCTGGTATGTTTTATGTACAGTTTTTATCCACTGTCTATACTTTCTTGTAGGTATCATGGCCGGCTCCAACAGATCTGGTGATCTTCGGGATGCACAGAAGTCCATCCCTGTGGGAACCATCTTAGCTATCACTACTACTTCCCTTGTTTGTATCCTTATTTTGGTGACTACACAGAAAAGTGTTGCCTCTTCAAACAGGACATGAAAGCAGATTTGGTATTCATCTGTGTGTCAGTGGATGCTCCTTGATGTCTTGTATTCAGATTTCAGCTCTGTGGTTCTGTTTGGGTCTTGTATTGAAGGAGTAGTCCTTAGGGACAAGTAAGTTCAATGTGCTCAACTGCACGTCAGTACTATTATTAAAACTACAGTGGAAAGAAGATGACTTCAGTTTTGTTTTGCAGGTTTGGGGACGCTGTGAGAAAAAACTTGGTAGTGGGAACGCTCTCCTGGCCGTCTCCATGGGTCATCGTCATTGGCTCCTTCTTCTCTACAGTCGGGGCGGGCCTGCAGTCTCTTACAGGCGCTCCCAGGCTTCTACAGGCCATCGCCAAGGACAACATTATCCCTTTCCTCAGGGTGGGACAGCAAACACAGTTTCCACTGTATAATCACTTCACTCACGAACATGCCTCCTACTCAGTCCTACATCAGTTATCCCATAGTCTGCTTTGTGCTATTCATAAAGCATTACACTCAGGATGTTGTGTGGTGCAATGTTTGCATTTCCTAATAATCATTTGACCTGCATGCTAATTTGAATATGATACATTACCTAAGCGGGAGTGATTTGCATTGCCGCATGTGAAGGTTTTGAATTTTTTTGTTTCAGGTGTTTGGTCATGGAAAGACAAACGGAGAGCCGACCTGGGCTTTACTACTGACTGGTCTCATAGCCGAGCTGGGCATCCTTATTGCCTCTCTTGATATGGTGGCTCCCATCCTTTCCATGTAAGCTCACCTGCATGGACACATGCCAAATATATGACACTTGCCAAGTATTTCTTCACACATCCCACATATTAATTTCTCTAAGGCTCAGTTATGGACACAAATGTCTGCATTTCACTGTTACACCACTGGTTATAAGATATGATCTGTGTAAAATGTGTTTTTCTTTACTCAACAGGTTCTTCCTGATGTGCTATCTGTTTGTGAACTTAGCCTGTGCAGTTCAGACACTTTTACGCACACCTAACTGGAGGCCGAGGTTCAAATATTACCACTGGTGAGTACAGCTCTAACTCCACCATGCCTTTCACATGTGGTGGGATTTGGTGAATGCTAAATTATTTGATTGTCATGTCTTACGCATTCAAATCACCAACTTTTCATATATGACCAGCTCTCTGTTTATCCTACAGTGTTCATGATAGACGAATGGATTATGGATTACTGGTGAGCCTTAATGTAACTTCAGGTTCTACTTTATACTCACAGGGCTCTGTCCTTCCTCGGCATGAGTATGTGTCTTGCTTTAATGTTCATCTCCTCCTGGTACTACGCGATTGTAGCCATGGGAATTGCTGGGATGATCTACAAGTACATCGAGTACCAGGGGTACGTTTTAAGTCTTGAGTCAAGTTCAATGTGTTTCTTTCTGACCCTTGCGTGTCTGTTGTGGATGCTTCTGGATTCTGATTATGCTTGTGTTTGTCTCTTCGGCTTACAAACAACAACAGAGCTGAGAAGGAGTGGGGAGACGGCATAAGAGGACTGTCCCTCAGCGCTGCACGATACGCCCTGTTAAGATTGGAGATCGGCCCCCCTCACACCAAGAACTGGAGGTACAGCTTCACCTTCAGGATATGCTCTGAATATCTCTAGAAATGGGACATGCATGGTGGGATGAAAAGTCAAACACCCCACACTGTCACCCTCACAAATATCTCACATTGTTATGATTGTACAGCCTCTTATATGCAGTCAGTGTCATCTTTATGTCTCTAGCTTCTATGAAAATGGCCCTTTAGACTGATGATAATGCCACACAAAGTAACTGATACACAATAATTATGTGTCATCTTTTCCTTTTTCGTGAGAAGCTTGCCCACAGATAGTTTCAGTGAGTTAATGTGTCACCTTCTGCTGTAATATAAAACCACTCTGATGCTGCATTTCCTCTTTTACCACCCACACGAAGTGACACACAAGTCTTGTTTGTGAAGTAAACAGCACTATGTTAATAAAATGTCAAAACAAGTGAGAGCTATTTTATATTCTTTAGTCTTTAAGTCTTATTTCAACATGGAGTCAGGACCTGATTCATGGTGAAATAGTGTCATTTTAATCAAGACTTCTATACTGCATTCTGTCAATGGGATTTAATAGAATGGCAGGTGCAATTGACTGTCTTTGATTCTGTGCAATACAGACCTCAGCTCTTGGTGCTGTTGAAGCTAGACGAGGACCTCCATGTGAAATATCCTCGCCTGCTCACCTTCGCCTCGCAGCTGAAGGCAGGAAAGGGTCTGACCATTGTGGGCTCCGTCCTCCAGGGCAACTTCCTGGACAGCTACGGTGAAATGCAGGCGGCTGAACAGGTAAATACTAGAAAGGGATGCGTGCTGTACGCGCTCTATACAATTCTCCTTTGTGCTGTGCTGCTGACTGTGGTGCAACTTATTGTTGCAATTTAACAGCTTTTGTGGTTTTAAAAGCACAATGAAGCCAAAACATGCTTCAGAGTTCTACATTTGTGTCACATTTATTCATCAGCCACTGATTATTTTTTAGTATTAGTTGCTTTAATCAAAGGGCCTGATTGGGAATCAGCATGCCCTGTAATCTGAGCATTATATATTTCTTTTATAACTGTCTGATTGTTCATTATCACTGCTTTTTGTCATCATGGATTACATTTTGTTATTTTTTTTCCCGCCAGGCCATAAAGAATATGATGGAGATCGAGCGAGTGAAAGGTTTCTGTCAGGTGGTGGTAGCAGCTAAGGTGCGGGAGGGTGTCGTCCATCTGATCCAGTCCTGTGGTCTGGGGGGCATGAAGCACAACACTGTGGTGATGGGCTGGCCGTATGGCTGGAGACAGAGTGAGGACCCCCGAGCCTGGAAGACTTTTATCAGTAAGTGTCTCTCTGATATAGTTTCATACTACAGAACACTTAGCTCATCCGGCTGTATAGCAATCTTGAACTACTGCCACCCCAAATCCACCATGTGCTAAACAAAAACCTCACTTTTATGACATGCTGCTGTCAGAAGCTCATGTGAATAAACAATTTGGATGTCCAAATTTATATTGTCTAAGTTTTAAAGTGCCCTTTACAGGATTTAAGTTGTAGCTAAATCCATTTACACAGTATATTTACTATCCATGCCTCATTATGCTCATCTGTACTCAGACACAGTCCGCTGCACCACAGCCGCCCAGCTGGCCCTGATGGTGCCCAAAAATGTCTCCTTCTACCCGAGCAACCACGAGCGCTTCACAGATGGCAACATTGATGTGTGGTGGATCGTCCATGATGGGGGGATGCTAATGCTGCTGCCTTTCCTGCTCAAACAGCACAAAGTGAGCAGACAGATATCTTTGAGTTGTGTTCAAATTAATTTAGAAGTTGTGAATAATGAAGCTGATAATAATGAAGCACTGTCTGTAGAGTTAATGTCTGAAGTGTTTGAAGGCTGTTTCAAATATTATTGTGAGTGTTTATAAGTTTCAGCATTTTGACATTTTATTAAAAAAATGCAAAATAAAAACAAAGAATCAATAAATATGTATTGTATTCCTCTTTCATGTTATTTGGGACCCTTTCTTTCTGATGCTTTTACAACTTTTATTTGAAGTATTTTTTCAAAGTAATTTCACTGACATTGCAGGTATTACACTTGTGATTTCACACATGATTATATTTGGCTTTTAGGTTTGGAGGAAATGCAAGATGCGCATCTTCACTGTTGCACAGATGGACGACAACAGCATCCAGATGAAGAAAGATCTGGCCACGTTCCTGTACCAGCTGAGGATAGAGGCTGAGGTGGAGGTGGTGGAGATGGTGAGAATCTCTCTTACACACGCTAAGCTACGTTTTTATCTGGGTAGAACCAATAAAACAAATAAAAGTGAAACCAGATGTTCATTTTGGTTCAAGGTAACAAAACAAGCAGGTTGTTAAGTACAAGATTCCTTCAACATGTTTCAAGGTATTAAAAAAGTGCTGCTTTCATTGAACGTGACCTACTTTGCTTTTATGCTCTTTATTTATCAGACAAATATATTTCCGTTGGTTTAACCACTAAGATTACGTTTCTCCAATGGCGCTTTAGCATGACAGTGACATCTCAGCCTACACCTACGAGCGCACGTTAATGATGGAGCAGAGGTCTCAGATGTTGAGGCAAATGAGGCTGTCCAGTGCAGAGAGACAAAGAGAAGTATGTTTCCCTCTTACGATTAAAAAACATATGATGTATTATACATCACTGAAATACTAAAGTCTGCTGTGTTTTCATGTTTAAAATCTTCACTACTCTTGTCTGTGGTGGTCGATTTGGGAATTTAAGCTCTGTTAATTGAAACAAGTTTTAATAGTATGTTGCCAGGCAAGCCTCATAAACTTTCCATGGCTGTTGCAGGCCCAGCTGGTGAAGGACAGACACTCTTTAGTGCGTATGGGAAGTCTCTACTCAGATGAGGAGGAGGAGGTGGTGGAGGCTCCTCCAGAGAAGGTGCATATGACATGGACGAGAGAGAAGTGTGAGGCTGAGAGGAGGAACAGGAACAATGCGCCCGAGAACTTCAGAGAACTCATGAGCCTCAAACCGTGAGTAGAGCGCTTAACCTCTAACCTCCCCTGTTGTATGTTTCTTCCAGTTACTTATCAGCACAAATCTGTTTTATTCTGTCTTTATCCCCCGTGCTGCACCTCAGGGATCAGTCCAATGTGCGGCGGATGCACACAGCTGTGAAGCTAAACGAGGTAATAGTCAACAGGTCCCATGATGCCCGATTAGTGCTGCTCAACATGCCGGGACCACCCAGAAACGCAGACGGAGATGAGAACTGTATCCTTTGCTTGTGTGCTTGTACAGAAGGGGTGCATAGAGTTAAAGACACATAGACAATGTGCTGGTTATTGTCTGGTTTTACTTCTTTAACGTGTACCTCAGATATGGAGTTTCTGGAGGTGTTAACTGAAGGCCTGGAAAGAGTCCTGCTGGTCCGAGGCGGAGGTCGGGAGGTCATCACCATCTACTCATG
Organism: Semicossyphus pulcher; assembly: GCF_022749685.1. Lineage (NCBI taxonomy): Eukaryota > Metazoa > Chordata > Actinopteri > Labriformes > Labridae > Semicossyphus > Semicossyphus pulcher. The sequence goes on from NW_027211603.1 coordinate 19,544,694, forward strand.
ACCAGTTATTAGCTGCTAGCCAGGAGCGTCGGCCTCATCAGACAACATTCCCCCCCCCCGAACAGGAGGCAGCACCTCTGCTCTGCTTCCAGACAGTTCTGGGTTGATTTAATTCGACACTATTATTGTGAAGTTTGGACTTTTGAGTACAAAAGATGGTTATCCTATTCTTGTAGAATATTGGGACACATTCGTGTACATATCCACCTGTCAGTGCTCGACTCTGCCGTTCTTTACAAAAGAAAGCTGTTATATTTCTTAGAAATCAAAGCCTATGTGTCAAACTGTCAAACACAAACTTTCGATAAGCATTTTCTATTTATAGGTCACAGATTTTTATAGGGGCCAGATTTGTATTCTAAAACAGCTCTTTGATTATTTTGGAAGCACATGTCTATTTATTTATTTATTTTTTCAATACTTCCCCACTGAGGTGAACACAATGTCACTGTAGGGAATGACCTCAGTGCTTGACGTCGGTTGTGTTATAAAGGTGGCACAGAAACCAGTTTGTAAATGTTGATACCAGAGATCATAAAGAAAAAGAGTTATAATTTATGGTTTTTGGACAGATGTTAGTGAGTGAACGACTGATGAAGAATTGTCTATGGTTGTTTTTTTGGACATGAAGAGTTTATCTTCACACACACAAGGGTCATACTATAAAATAATAGTCCTTTAAATGACTGAAATGTAATTTTAAGGATTACAACTTCAAGCTATTCTGATCTCACCTACACACGTCTATAGACTCTACTTTGTCTTTTCTGGTCTTTTTGCTAAACATCAAAGTATGATCAGTATTTAAGGCCAGCATACAGTGTAGAGAGCAAATGCTTATTTTTCATATAGGATAAACCATCTGTGCAAGCCAAGAGTGTTTTATATGTAAAGGATAAACCATGACAAGTGGTGCAGTTATTAAAAACTAATCACACAATGCTAAGAAAGCTCCTTGTCTTCCTTTCTCTTTAATTTTTGCAGCATTTTCGCCTTCCGATTAGCATGCACTGGAATGGATTATCCCACTTGAACCACTGACACCCGCCAGTTATCCAAGGAACTCTTATGTTTGCAATATTTAGGGAAAGCTATGAGTAGTCATTTCTGAAGAGCAGTGTGGCTTTAAAGTCAATGCTTAGTGTTTGTGTGAAAATAAAGCACTTAGTGTGACCTTATTAAAACATTAAAGTGAGCTCACCAAAGTTAAAGCGCTAATGTTGAAATGAGACAAACAAAGGGAGCTTTTGTTTGGTTAAAGTGCCACTTATCCTCTAAAATGCAAACTATGTTTTGTAAACCTCCATGATATCATTTGTAGCTGAGATAAAAAGAGAAAGAATCTGTTTATAAAAAAGAATATCTGTTTAAAGACTTCATAAAGTACAGCAGTGTTTTTATAATGAGAATTAGACATTTTGACATTTCCCATAACTAAACGCCGGCCTTGTGACCTCACCTCCGGCTCAATGGGTAACAATATGATATTTTTTCACGAACAAAAAACTAAAAATACAGATTTCAAACAAATTAAAGTGCCACCTCTCTTTTATTCATAAATGTCATTATTCTGCTTCGCATCATAATTCTGCACACAGATCAATCATGTCAGGACAGCAACAACAAATTCAGCAATACATTAAATATCTAAATAAATAAAAAGATACAAATTTCTTATATCTTTATTCTTATTGCCTATTTTTTATCTTATTCTATTTAAGTCTTTATTTTTATTCTAGTTCTGTGTTAATTGTTCTGCACCAAAATCACCAAAACAAATTCCCTGTATGTGTAAACCTACTTGGCAATAAACCCCGATTCTGATTCTGTATGTACAAATGTTTGTGCTTTTAAATATCCTCCTTAAATAAGTGGGGCTCCACACTGAATGTTTGTATAAGGGGAAAGAAAGTGATGAAACTCCCCTCATCCTTACTGACCTGTGGAGAGCTGGGATGACCCACACACGGCTGAAGTAATCTCATTAAGCTCTCTAAAGAAGGTGTAGCTGAACGGAGTTTCTAAATATTCAGTCCATCATCAGCAGGCTGGAAAGCAGCAGAACTAAGGCCAGGATTAGCAGACCTTTGGGTCTCTGTTGGGCTCTGGAGGAGGGGCTCCGGTCAGAGGGCAGCCCTCTCCTGTCAGGAGGTCTGAGGACCATCCTGCAGGGGTTCTGAACCTCCTCTAAGGGGACCTGGACCTCACTGGGCCGCTTTGCAATCAACGTGTCACGGACCTGGAAATAATGTGAGACAGGAGAAGAGGGCGACGTATAAAGTGATACTTTGCTGTGTTTTTTCAAATTTTATTCTTTTTTTAAATATTCAGTAGAAAAAAGCTTTAAATAAATTAGTATTCAGTCATTTTCGTCATCAACGTCCTTCAGACAACTGCCTATTATGTAAATGTTACTGTGGATAAATAAAAAAAGACTCCATCATAAAATAAGGTGGTAAGTGCAGCAGGACTGAAAAAGCTTTTTTGGCTTTTACCTTCCCACCCTAATTTATGAGACAAGGATGTTTTTCACATAAAAACATAATAATAATCTTCTCTCTTACCCTCTCCACCTCCTCAAACACTCGCAGGAAGTTCCTTCGCAGGACATGAGCCAGGTCATTCTCAGTCCAGTTCCTCAGCAGGAGTTCCTGGATCAGGGCGGGATACTTTGACACATCCTCTAACCCCCGAGGAAAGCTGTTAACGAAAAAACAAAATTTTAATCATCACATATTGTTTTGCAAAAGAAACCACTTATTTTGATGTTAATTTAAAACACAAAAAACGATTTATGAAAAGGCACTTATAATAACAATCACTTGAATCAAGTCATTTTAATTTGTTTTCGGACTGGATTGTTTCCAGGGAACTAAAGAAATTTGAAGCCGACCATTCAACGGTGACTTTACTGCAGCAGCCCTCTTTTTATGGCTTTCAGAAGAACAAAGTTATTGATTCTTTTCCCTGTTCAGTCTGTTGACAGCCAAGAAAGCTAAATTGCTGATAGCATGACAGGCTAACAAGAAAAAAATTGATCCGACTCAACAACAACCTGTAAAATGTTGTGTGGAGAGTGAAAGTAAGATGTGTCTCTGAAGATTCCCACTCACTGTTATCATAGAACACCCAGAAAGACTGCAACAACCACAGTACTGTAGCTTTACTGTTTGCAAACATGTTATCTGCATGTCGTGTTTGCAGCTGCATATTTCTTACCTCACAGCACCATCAAAGTCTGCTCCAATTCCTATCGACTCAGCTCCAATCACCTTCTTAATGTGATCAAAATGATCTGTAAAACCCAGGTGGAATAATTAATCAACTGAGATAAGAGAAATGAAAACAACAGATTTACTGCATCACTGAAAAAAGGCTCAACATGGACGCCTCACCAGCCACAAGATGAATGTTGGCTTCATCCCTGCAGGAAATGAACTTGCTGTGGAGATTCACCATGATCAACCCTCGGTTCTTTTTCTGAAATCAATTGAATGACAATAAATTAAAACCTTAAAACAAGCTATGTATTTCTGTCTCATTTCCAATCATTATTTCTACATATACAGTAGATGTGGTGAACATCAGGTTAATACTTGTCTTATCGAAATACCCTGTGACTGTGAACTGCAGTAAACTCACAGACTTGTTGAGCAGCATACACACAAACATCTACGGCGAAATAAGAAACATGCTCGCTCATGTTCAGAGCTGAGTTGAGGTTCAGTGAAATTAATATAGTATTATAATATAATATTACTACAGTTTATTGGCATTAAGCCTTTATCTCCTGCCACAACATGTTCTCACATTGTACATGCCACACTTACATTTGAATCAAATCAAAAAAACTCCACTGAGATCATGATGCTTCAAGGGATGGGTTTATGTTAACCAATATGCTGTTCAGATCCAACCAGAAGAGTGTTTTTATTTAAGGGCTTCTAAAAGTGAAAACTCCCAATGGATGCTTCTAATTTTACACTGCAAGAACATTTACACTGATGATGGTAGAATGAGCTTGGCTATTAATAATTAACACAGCATTCTACTCTTAACAACATATGACATATAACCACATATTAACAGCATCTGCATCTTTTAACAGATATTAAATATACATCCATCCAACCATTATCTATACCGCTATTCAGGGTCGCAGGGGAGCTGGAGCCTATCCCAGCTGTCATTGGATGAGAGGTGCAGTACACCCTCGACCGATCGCTAGTCAGTCACAGGGCCAACACATAGAGACAGATCACCTTGCCTACAGGCCATTTTAAAGTCACCAATGAACCTAATGAGCATGTCTTTGGACTGTGCACAGGGAGAACATGCAACGTCCGAACTCCGTCCAAACCGGGAACCTTGTAGCTGTGAGGAAACAGCGCTAACCACTGCATGTTGGATTAACGAGAAAAAGCACCAGTGATGAAGGAGATTGATCTTCACTTGTAAGCAAAGTACAGCCTAGACTCCAGTCCAGTGCCATAACGTTTGTTTGTTTAATCATCAACCAGGATACAAATCTTAACTGTCAGTGTCACCCATAGCAACAATATTAATGTATGGTACACATTTAGCAAAGAATGCTGGGGCGTAAACTTTAAAGTCTTGGCTCATACAATTCTTAATCAAATTGCTTACATTGTGCTGGAGGAAAAACACTCATCATCCATTAGCGGCTTCTACCAGTTACACATTATACTGACTGTTAGTGGGCTGTGTTGGAATAATGGGGTAATAGTGGAAATCTGGTCATACATTTTTAATCCTGTGGTACACAAAGTTAACAAAGAAAACATATAGCATGTTCTTTGTCAGAGGAACAAATAAAACTTAGAATGAAACAAATAAGTCAGTGACTCGGTTTTAATCAAGCAACTAAGCGAGCAATAAATCACTGCGTGAATGGGTTGTCTCACCAGCTCATGCAGCAGCCAGTCAGGTACGTTTCGGCTGTGGTTACAGACGGAGTGGGAAGATGAATGGCTGAAAATAACAGGAGCTTTGGAGTGCTTCAGAACCGCCCAGGCTGTGTCCCAGGACGTGTGCGAAAGGTCCACTATCATGCCCAGTCTGTTCATCTCCTCCACCACAGCCTGGAAAACAGATTGAAACCCATGCAAACTGCAATTGACAAAGTACATCCTGTAGCTGCAAACAGTTTATCTATAAACCGTATCTTTTCCAGTAAACATTAGTGTGCAGAGAACTTTCCACGCACATCATCAAACTCCTGCAAATGGGCTGGACTGGCTGATAAGAGGCTCTAAGCGGCTGATGTTTTGAAGTTCTCCCCAGGGAATGATATGGTCGCCTCTATGGAACTTCAGATCCCTGACGGGAAAAGTTCTGACTGTAATTCAGGGTATCTAGCCTTCTTGGGGTCTCTGGGTTGCATCAATGAAAGGATTCTGTCTCTGGATTCTTTGGTTTTACTTAATGACTTTCAGGCACCAAACAATGGAGAAACCTGGAGCTGATTTGGAACAACCTTAACCAGAGCTGTTTTTATTATAAAAATACCATTTCAAAGTATTGGGTGGTTCATAAGTTTACTTGGGGAACAGCTCTGAAAGTACTTTTTCTTGTATGCCAGTGACAGGTCTTTCTGGCTTTGTTGGAACAGGGGTCTCCTTGAGCAGCAGGCAGGTAACATAAGACAAGAAGGGCTGTGGATTCAGCAGTAAAGAAAAACTTATTTTGGCAGGAGTTCAGGAGGTCATGGAGAAAGACTTTTGGTTGGCCTGAAGGAGGTCTGGCAAACCATTAAATGACTCAGGAGGAGGATAAACATTCTGTCCTGGCCTCGGAACAGTGAACCAGCTCTTTACCCTCTGGATGTTGTTCACAAGAGAGGGTAAAATGGAGCATAAGATTGACATTACCAGTTGAACAATGACCCTTGGTACCAAGTAAAAAACATACTGCTACCATTACCAACCACTAAAACAACTACTTCTACAACAACTATCGCTAATTTGACCAGTAATATAAAAATAATAAAAGTAATAGTAGTAATAGAGTGGCAAAGAGTGTTGGCAAATATATAATACACAGATAGTTAACAGAATCATACCGACAAATTGTTTTTTGGATGCTATAAATTAAATGTGCACAGATAGTAGGTGGGATTAGAGAAGATCAAACTTACCTTCCCAAACGGTGTCAGGCTGTTGTTATGTCTTTGATAGACACTATAAAGTTTTGAGGATGATTCAGCCCTGCATTGATAAAGAATATTTTAATCACAAATTATGAAAGTATCACTACCAGAAAATGTAAAATATATCCAAACACAGCTTCATTTAGAGCATCTGAATGGGGCTGCTGGGGAAGATTTAGTCACATGCAACGTTTTAAAGGGAGTAAAAATAAGGTCTAATTTGCAAAGAGGAAATAAAATGTGAACACAACTGGTCTTTCAATTCAGTCAAACCTGTGAAAAAGAACTTAATCTATAATCTAGCAACAGAAGCGTATGGTAAAAGCATAGTTTTTTACATTTTTACCAAATATCTTTGGTGGACCTTTAGATCTTGTTATGTAGTATTCCCTAGTATTAATACTCTTTTGTGTTATGCGGCCATCATTGATGCCAAACAGAAACCCTTCTCGAAAATTCAGAGAAACAGGACTTTGTGCAGAAAGAAAAGCGTATTTTTGGTCCTAAACATACAGTATGTTGACTTCCGGCAAGTACATAAATATTCTGGATATTCTAAGTAAATAATGCCTTTAAAATAAATATCTTTATAAATAAATAATTAAGTATATATAATTACCAGGGCGTGTTGCAGGTGTGAGTGAGGGCCATGGAGCGGACCCCAAGCTGGTAAAACATCCGCAGGGCTGGCAGGCTGCTGTCGATGGAGTGGCCCCCCTCAATGCTTATTAAACAGGCTATTTTACGTCTCATCTCAGAATTCTTCAGTTCTGCAATGATGGAAACACATGTGACCTATACAGTACAAACTATCTCCAGCCAAGCCAAAGGCTGAGCTGTATAATAATCTTTAAGACAAAAGCCAAAATATGGTAATTACAATAGTGATGCAAAAACCATTATTATTTGTATAGCTCTTTTTTCTATGGACTGTTAAAAATACGTTAACAATATGGATTCATAAAGCACAGATTTTTTTTTTTTTTTTAATAAATTCATTGAATAGACCAAAAATAATCTCGCCTTCTTTCATCTCCATGCAATGTTGGATACATTGCATGCAATACTGTGTTGAGGTATACTTTACCCTGGGCCGATGTGACCAGCTCAAAGTCCTGGTACTCAGTGCACATGCGTCTGACTACATCTATTTGTTCCAGAGTCAGCCTCACAGCATCCTTCTCCTGGGCCCCACACATCACATAGACCGCAAACATCTGACAAAGGGACGGGGATATGACACAAGACAATAAGAGATGCATTCAAGTTACTGAGGTAACTCTAGGTTGGATCCATTCACAACATGTTACTGGTGCAGATAAAAAACAAGTCAAGGATCGTCAGTTTAAATGAAGTCAAGGTTGTTTTTTAGCCAACTCTCTGGGGCAAACACAGCAGTGTCAGGCGTAAAAGGGATTGATGAAGTTACAATACCTGTGCCTGCACATGGCCTGCTTGGAGTCGGGTGATGTCGGTGGCCACTTTGCTAACATTATGAAGGTCAATTTGGCTCAGCCGATTGTTGTGAAGTATCCTCAGCTGGAGAGCTAGGTCATTATGACTGACAGAAAGAGAGAGGGTGTGAGGAGAGCGGGAAATGAAGATTCATTGCAATTCGATTCCATTAATTCATGCCTATGAATGTAACCGCTGCGCAGGCAAGATGGTAAACATCCTTTACCCATCTATAAGAGGATATCTGGACATCAAGTCATGTACTCTGTCTCTCTCGGAGTATCCAGATATCAAACAACACAAAGAGGAGAGCACCACCAGCTGCCCGAGGGACTTCACCAAGAGGCAGCTTGAAGCACTTGTTGAAGGTTTCATAGAAGACATATTCTGAAAGAAAACAGAGTAATATTTGTGAAATACAAGAATGGAATAACAACAATACACACAAGTTCACATACATAAAACATAAACCATGACTATTTTTGATTTAATATAAACAAGTAAAGAGTAAGAGTAAGAGTAAAGAGTAGTCCCTTTTTTACACTGATAAAACATGAAGTAGGCTAGTATCAAACTTAAGCCTACTGCTTGGTATCCCATGAATCTTTTAGGCCCTACAAAGAGTACAGTTAAAACTATTACTATAATTTTGACGTTTTGACTAATTTATAAAAAATTCTCATGCATTTAATTTTAACGTTACTATTTATACAATGGTTGGAAACAAGGTTATTTAAACAACAATAAACATACCTGCCAGTTCGTCAAAGGCAACCTGTTGACCACCTTTATCAACAACTGCATAGAAACAGTACGAACTTTCCAGCTCTCCGCCCAGGCAAATGCAGAACAGACCTACCGGCATATACCACTAGCAGCTATACTCGGTGCAGCATTCATAGTCTGTCGGAAATACCAACACATATAAGTTAAGAATCCTGTTACGCCAACAGCCACATATTTCTTAGTGTTTTAATTACAGTTTCAGTGGAAGAAAATGTGACTTAGTGGTTATGGCTCTTTAGCCGTGCTCTGACTTCTGCCACGTCCACTCTTCACTTTCAAAGGTATAAAAGTGATTAGTATTGCAAACTAAGTATAGTCAATGATGGTGATAAATCAAATATATAGCTAAAGTTATTTAATGACACTAGGGAAAACAAAGTCATCTTTTTTCTAGGTTTTATGGCCTACATGCCTGCAAAGCTTTTCTTATGTAATCTACGTTTATTGTAATATCTGCACTGTAGCTTTTACTCTTATTTTTTTTAAAATATATTTTGGCTTCTGTTTTAGCTGTTTTTATTTTTTACTTTTAATGTCTTGTTTTATGATGTGTTTCTTTGCTTTTGTAGTTCTGTGTAAAGCACTTTGAATTGTCTTGTTGCTGAAATGTGCTATATAAATAAACTTGCCATGCCTTGCCTTACAAAACTCCCCCACTCGGAATTAGGAATTTACGAGAAGCATTTGAAGGCAACGTTAAGACCTGTGGGTTTGATGTTGCCATCTGTTGGCGAAATAAGGTAATCGTTACCATAAAACGTTTGTAAAACCAACTTTCACCTTTGCAATTAGCGTTTTTACATTTGACACGTTTGCAGTAAGCCCACTTTCGAGTTACTTAGCTTGTTTACCTTCTCTGAGGTTTTATAATTGTTAATGTTGTTTGATAACAGTTTTAGCCTTCAAGAAATACTCGAAATATTTTGCAAAATTTCAAGACGAAAAATGACGGACGGAAGTGCTCAATGAAAGAATGGCCATGGAAGACACAAAGGTAAGTCTAAAGAAAAATGTAAGCATTTTGGTATTAAAATGTGTAATGGTACAAAGTTTGGTAAGGAATATCCTTGTGGGGAGAACACTGTAAGGCCTAAATTCTGTGTATTTAAAAACAACCACACCCCCCCCAACGTTGTACTCTAAAAATGGTACAGTCCAGTTCCCTCCTTTTTGGACCCATGACCAACAGGTAGTATGGATGAAAAATCATGTAACAATATGGTTGACTTAAGTTGCATATAGCTAATAAATTTAATTGGATACAACGTATTGGTAATTGAACTGAGTGGTTACTTATTAAAAATGTGAAAGGTGGCTGTATGCATATAGAAATCATTTGTAGTGACTTCTGGTTACCATCCACATTTGCTTACTATGCTAACATGCTCACAAGACCCACCAGAGGCCTACTGTGCTGGTAAAATTGAATACATATTCGAAAAGCACGAAGCAGAATGTGTTATACTCTTTAACGGCACAGGTTAGCACTATGACTAAGCTAATACACGAAATAAAAATGTGGTTGATGCCCCTAAGCAAGCTATTCCTTCCCACCACCACCCTTAATTTAAAGTCTTCTCTTTTTTTTGCAGCGCAAAATATTTTTCTAACTGCCAAACAGAAGGCTTGAGGACTCTGAAATTCATCAAGACATGGTGAGTTTGGTTTAAATTCCTTTTACTTTTTTGGCTTAAAAAACTCCATTTTAAGTGTTGGGTTTTTTCCCGACACAAAGAATGCATTGCAATTTCTCCCTCAAGTCACTTCTCATGAGGAGGCAGTCAGAGACTATGGTTGTGACGCAAACTTTTCAGAATGCATAGTTGCCTGAAATTGCCCTAATATTTTGTATAGCCTACGAGTACTTTACATCACACTGTGGTCTGTTAGAGAAAACCTTTTGTCTGTGTTCTGTTAATACAGTGTTTGACCAAACATTGCATGCGTGCTGATGTTAATGTTGCTGGATTAAATCTGCAGAACATCCTCATGAAAGATTTCCAGAAAACCTGCAGTCTATAAGGTGTATTCAGTTAGACATTTTGTTATGTGGCAGGTGGTGACTTATTTTGCCCTTAAACCCTCCAGTGTCTGTGAAAGAATAAAGACTTTCAGGTACCTCTCCACTTTAGCAGTACCTGGTCAGATTACCCTGCTGTGTAACAACAAAAACCGCTCTGTGAGCTGCAGCTTAAAGTCCAAACCACAGAATACAAACTCTGCTTTCATCTGCTTTTAAACCTAAAATGTGCTTGTGTTTAATTAATCCGGGCTGGATTGGACAAATGTGAATTAGTCCGGTGTTGATGGCGAGCATCAGGGTGCCACAAATGAATTTCAATTAATTTCAGGGGGAAGATGCGACGCCTGATTCTGTGTTCCTCCAACTGAGATTTGGCCCTGTAGTCTGTAATGAGGAGAGTGATTCGCCTCTGATTGGAGCACCCTACTGCTTCAATGGAATAATCACAACTGTGTTGATATTACTCTACCAATCCACCCACTGTGCCGAGTGGACCCCCAGCTGACACTGTTTGAATTCAAATTAACCAAATCATTTAGTCATATTGTCGACCTGGAACGGGTCTGGCAATGCAAGAGATAGAAATCCCTCACGTTAAACTGAGTTTTTGGACGAGGGAGTTAACGCCAAATTCTGGTCATTAGTGAAGCTGGCGGCTGTTTTTGTTTTCGATAATGTGTTTGAAAGTATTAGTGCAGGGGTTAAAGCATCAGTTGAACCATTTCAGAAAATAGATTTTTCAAAATAATGCTTTTCTTTAAATCCCAAATGACACTTGGTGAGAGATATCTTTGTAAAAGAAGAACTTTGAATGACCATAAGCCTCCTACAGAGGCTTTTATTTCTAGCTCTGTCCGCCAGTCAGTTTGGAACTGAAGAAGCCTTTCGGATGAGAGGTCAAGTCAAGTCAAATTTATTTATATAGCACATTTAAAACAACGTAAGCTGACCAAAGTGCTTTACAGAACAGTGGCAGATAAAACAGTGCAAGAGATACAACATATTATGAATATAATACACCACAGTATACAATTTCACATGCATACAAACACACACGTATATACACCCATTTCAAAACTTCTTCATTGGCTTAAGTATTTTCAAAGGCCAAGGAAAAGAGGTGGGCTTTGAGCTGAGCTTTGAAAGAATTTATCGAGTCTGCCCTTTTGATACGAGTTCCACAGGTTGGGGCCCACAACTGAAAAGGCACGATCGCCCCGTAGTTTTCGTTTAGCCCGTGGGACGTCCAGCAGGGACTGCTCAGAGGATCTGAGTGCTCGTGATGGGGTATAGGGGGTTAAAAGGTCTGCTAGGTAAGAAGGGGCCAGTCCATGGAGCGACTTAAAAACTAGTAATACAATTTTAAAATGTATTCTGAACCTAACGGGTAGCCAGTGGAGAGAGGCGAGTACAGGGGAAATATGATCACGCTTTCGTGTACCTGTTAAAAATCTGGCAGCAGCGTTTTGCACATACTGCAGACGTGAGAGGTAAAACGTCTTCAAGAACTTCAACCAAGTCCAGATGCCTTTTGGATTAGGCTTAGAATTACCATGACCTGGATGACCGAGAACCTGCACAGACATAAACTAATTTGAAATGCCACTGGTGTTAGTATCAGTAGTGTAATTAGTGGAACTTGAATTGCGCTTTTGTACCTTAAAAAACAAATTTTACTTCATTATTTAGTTCATAATATTTTCAAAAAGGGCATTTTGGATAACTGCAGAAATGTCAAAAGCAGCTGTGATACTAAATTCACAGTCATGTCAAAATGTAATAATTGTTTTAATTCAAATACTGAGATGTTTAATATGTATAACATTACATGTAAATTACTTTTTGTGCTGCAGAGAATGTATAATTGCAGCATCTATCATTTTACAGTCTCTTTTTAAATATTCAACTTTCCTTTCGGCTCATATATATGTGATCAACACAGGACACTGCTAAGCTTCAGAGGGAAGACTGTTTCTTGAACAGTATTAGTTCATCTGTAATCTTAAGTGCTGCCTTTCAACTGCTGTCCATCAACCACAATTAAAATGCAAAGTTAACCGAAATAGACTTATAATCATTACAGAATATAAATTGCACAGTTAGTTACATTTTGTAACATAATTTACATAAGAGAACGTCAAAGCTGATGCAAATGAAATAATAGTGAAAGAAAACTTACTATACCACTTGGAATAATAACAGTCTCTTCCTGTTTGATGCAAGGATTCATGGTGAGCTTATAAGTAGTTAAATTGTTGTAAAGTTTGAAGACAGACTTTTACTCCCTCGCTGCTTCAAGGGTAAAATGCTTAAGAAATCCTCTGTGCCTTTCTTCAATTATTAAACTGATAGTGCTGGAAAGGGGGATCCAATTACAGCGATGACACGGAGAGCCAGCAGCTGTTCATCACTCGATCAGCACTGAGAAAAAGACTAAAGAATTTTAATATGCAACCACAGAGTCCTGCACATTATACTTGGAGTGTATGTCACAGCCAGTATTTTAAACCTGTGCATTACTAAAACCCAGTAAAAGCTCATCTTTCCTGTTGCCCACAAAGACTCCACCTGTGTTTGTGTGTGTGTGTGTGTGTGTGTACGTGCATTTGTGACTTTCCACATTTGCTTTATTTCACAAATACCGGTCTGTAAGAGCAGCCTCTCCTGTTTCTCATCAACAGTTTTTAGAAGAGACCCTACAGTTATGAGTGCTTGTCATAGTAAAAGAGGCCTCCTTTATTCTGAAAATCCTTTGAGCTAATTGAGTCTAAAGTCCTCTCGTTATTGAGGGGAGGTGGGATTGGGGATAAAAGGGTAGAATGCGTTTTTTTTTACAGCCTTAGCAATTACAAATAGTAGGAGATATGTCATTGTTTATTAGTCTACCCCTGCCTAGCATGGATAGTAATCACCCACAGCTTAAAGTGCTTATTTTAAATTCCATGTTCTACTATTACAAACATGATTACAGATAATAATATACTCTGTGGGTCATAGATATCTGTCTAAAAACAACAATTCTGCTCTATAAGTAAAGAGATGAATCATTTCTCTGCTTCTCACTTTGAACTAATGTCTCCACCAGAGGGCAGCAGCACTCAGAACAAATCATAGGTTTTCTTCACCTCCGTGAGCCAATCCTTCATTCAAGAAAATGAATGCAGTACCTTTATGATTATCAGAGCTGACAGATGCAGAATAGATGCATGAAAACATACAAGAGTATTAAAAATTCCTAGAGGCTGATTTATTTGGCTTCAGGTTGCTTTTAATTTCTAACAGCACAATGCAGCTGTCACAAGCCATAACAATTACATTATACTAACCACAGCGTTAGGGCTGTGCTTTTAACTGACTTTAGTTAGTGTAAATGCATCGTGCCCCCTTTTCCCATAAGGGTTTAAAAAAGAATGCTGAGGACATTTTGGTCTCCAAACTTCTCATTTCTTTTGCCCTGGATTCTGGCAGCCCTGTACTCAGTGTTCATTATCTGCTCTTACAGCTTTGACTTCAGCACAGCAATTACATCCTCAGCTGCACTGATTAATCCAACATGGAGGCATTTCACAAAATGGTTTTGAAAAGACATTTCCAGACACTTACCAGGGAGTAGCTGTGGCACAGCTTGTTTATGCAGATAGACCACAGCCAGTCATATTGCAATGAGTTGTTTTCAATGGCTGCTTAAGTGTTCTCTTAACCTCTAGTGTACACTGTGCACAAAACAATAGACCGTTAGGAAAGTGATTAATTTAATCTGTTTTACTCCTGACATTAAATGAAGGTCTGCTGATGTCATGTTTGGGTAATGTACGTTTTCTTTTGTCGAACGTATTCCCTCTTCGGCCGTCCGTGATTATGTCTCCTCTGCTCTCTGCTTAACTGCTTAACCTTCCATTCTCCGGACAATCACATAATCAATCACTGTCCCATTACTTGACAAGGCGGACAAAGAGAGTGTATGAGTGAGAAAAACCTTTGGCCTGTCTCGACAAGCAAGAGGAATGTCGACTTCAGAGGGCTAACACAGGCAGAAAACATAGGCCCAGTAAATATTCAATTTAAAGGATTCCCAGATAAGGCGAGTTGAAAAATTGAGGCAGCACCCATTCTTCTAGATAAGAGAAGACGGAGCCATCTGGAGGCTGGGAGATAGCGAACTCCCACACCATCCCGGAGACCTCACTCTCATCTGCTGCTGCGGCGGAGAGGGGAAAATAGAGTGCCAACACTTTCATTATGTTCACTTCAAAGTGAATTTATTCACATTCAGTGCATGTAGTTATGGTCTTCGGTAAACAAAAGATTACCCTATTGTCTGCCATAATAGATGATCGGTCAGTCTTAACACAGTGTTGCCCTTTTTAATGAACCATTTGTTGAGATATGAGTTTCTATGAATTATAAAATATGTCTTTTGTTGCCTGAAATTTTGAATGAATCATTAAAAAAAAAGCAGTTTATTCTTTAACAGTCCATGTTATACTTAGATCATCACTTATTTATAATAAAGTTCTGCATCGGTGTCTTACCCGAGTAATCTGATTGGTTGTCAGAAATGTACCTGTTTTCCTTAACTAGTCTGTTTCATAGAAAGAGCAGATGCTCAAAACAGTTTGTGCACTCATTTTATGCTTTTTCATATTTTCTCTCATTTATATTTCTTACATGTTAGGCCCGGGCATACATCTCCTCTGAATCCACCTTGGCTGCATCTTTGAAAACAAATGTTTTGGCAGAATGGACTCTCAGCTGGAGAATAACCTTGCCCACGATATTATAATGCACTATGTTTACTCCTCCACCACGCTATTTCTTGCCAGCCACATTGGATTTAGCTCGGGGATAATGCTTTTGTCAGTATGTTTTATCTGTTCCCTCACTCAGGTACGCTATGCCGTTATCCCTAATTACCCCTGCTGCATTTTCCACTTGGCCCAGAATTCTTAATGCTTGATAACAGATACAGGTCGATTTGAAATTTACTTACAGCCGCATTATCTGTTTGACCTGCATCGCAGACTTGGCTGTCCCATAGGCTCCCGGGTGAAAACTGTTAACTCTATGATAACAGAGACACGAAGTGATAACCTTCCAGCAGTCTTGAGGACGCGCAGTGTGCTACATATGTGCTGTATTGCAGTGGCAGCATTTCTTATTCAACCTTGGGTGCTCTGCTGTGCTCTGATTCTTTTAATGGGATCGAGAGGGAGGTTAATCACTGTGTTCACCATAGACTGTTAAAGTGCTAGCTGACCACTATATAAATATTACAATTTGTATTCCTTTGAAAAATATATTTAAACGCTTTGCCATAGGGCTGAACTCTCCCTTTTTTCTCCTTTTTAAGCTGTAACAGAATTGTCTCCCCAGTGAGGAGTCACTTTGATTAATTTACTTCAGGAGGCCGACATCTGCGTTTGCAGATTTTCATTAAGATCAACAGTAAAAGCATCAGACAAGGTTCCACTTGTCTAAGTTATTATCCCCAGAAGACACGGCTGATTAAGTGGAAAGAGTTCTTACGTAGTGCGATAAAATAATTCTCTGGAAGTTTTTTTTTTTTTGTTTGTCTTGTTTAGGGCAACTTTTTAAGAAACATACGTAGAAATCTGTAATCCATAAAATTTAATATGTGTACGCTTCCAGCATTTTTCTTCTTTTACCACTTTGCATTCTGCTCGGAGTTTAATTTTGATCCAATTGCCATAGATGTCTGCTGCAGTTAAGCTCCAGCAATTACTCAAATGTACCTCTTTTGTGCAGCTCAAATGGAATCTAAAAGGTGTGAAAAGGCAGAAAGTTAATGCATCACAACAAGTAAAACCGCAGCCATTCAGTCAAACACAAGTGCACAGTGTTACTTTGGAAACTTGGCCCCTTTTAGACAAATGGTTCAGCATATTATGTTGCTTGAGAAAAGGGAGAATATAGCTGAAGAAGTAGACACTATACAATAGAAATGGTGGGTGGATAGGCCTATTGACTGAAAGGAAAGTATAGCGTGTTTCCTTGGTTTTATATTTTGCAGGAACATTGTAGTGTGAAGCTGTGTCAAGCCTAGTTTTGATCCTTTTCTCCACTGTGTTGTGTGATGTTATGCTGTTATCTTAATGATAATCTGTGCTTGTATTTCTGCCCCAGGCATATCTGTCAGACCGGGTTGGTTTAGGAGGCTGTGCCTTATCAACAGCTTTGTCATTAAATCAGCTTTTTCTACAGACAAATTTCACTGCGGTTATTCTTATCAAAAGATCAGCACACTGTGATTTTCTGTTCAATCAGAGCTTTGCAAATTCACTGATGTGGGGAAGAAAGATGAAATACAAAACAAAATTTCCATTGGAAAAAAACCCCAATTTATTTAATTTTGTTTTCATGAGTGTTAATAAGACAGGAAATTGGTATGTTTTGCATTTGTCATACCATCAATGGCTTCAAGCTGTTTTTATTTCATGTTCTTAGGTCTACTTTGTGTATTTTTAGAGGCTACACTTTCGAACATGGAGGAACAGAGATGATTGTAACATGATGCTAGTAAATGTTTTCGTCCACAGGCTGTAGACAGTTTTTACTGCAAGCAGGAATCTTGAACCTGTGCTGTTCATGGCTTTTTCTTTTGTCCGTCTTTAAAATGTTAGGGCGCATCCCCACAGTTCTGTGGATGTGGGAGACCATGTTGGACGTGCGGAGAAACACATCCCTTAAATGCTGTGTGTACGGAGGCAAGCTTTCAGGTCCCAGTCGAACTGACCTCTGGAGACTGGAATTGGTACTCAGTTCTTGTGAGAAAGCACTGTTCTGTCTGAGTGAGTGTTCTGATTGTCTCAGCATTGTGCTTGAGTGGAGGGCAGCGCCAAATGAACTCCTCTGATTCAATCCTCTCCACTGATTGACACCGGTTCAGCCAGTCAGTGAGGAGGGACGACTGAGACGCCTTCCCCCAAACACATTCTCTTACAGTGAGGGAAAGTGCTGTACGGCAGAGGTCCGAGAGGTCTCTTGCATGCTGTCTGCGAGGCGCCAGATTCCACGCCCTCTCTTTCCTCCCACAATGCACTGAGAGTCTCTGGGGGTTGATAGCCTGGTTCCTGGGGGTCCAGCGGGTCTTTGGAAAGCAGGATGCTGATGGAGGGAACAGTCCTGTGCACCGTCATCTCAGACGTCCCCCCTTCAGAACTCTCCCACACCTCTTTCACCACCTTGTAGCGCAGCTTGGTCAGCTGGTGCAGCAAGCCCACTTTTCGTTTCATGATCTCAGCGCATGTGATGGTCTTTGTGACCGCACGACCTGACCCGGTGAAGACCACCTGCCTGAGTCCATCGCCGCTCACACCTCCCCCGCTTACGCCCTTCTCTCCCTGCATCCGTGCCATAGCAAATCCCATTAAGTTGCGGATCTTACTTCCCTCCTTCACGCGCATCTCCAGCACCCCCGAGGCCAGTCCTGGAAAGGGACAGGGGCTGTCCTCCTCAGTCCGACAGACTTTCTTGAACCCTTCTTGCCCTAGTTTGATGGCAGGCGGAGGGGCGGGCACTGGTGTTGGCTTCAGCAGGCTGGAAGCGTTATTAACCGCTGGTGGCTGTCCAGCATTGCTGTAAGTTTGATTGTGGTAGACGGAGCAGGTCCCCGAGGTGACCCCATTCTCCATTTGGATCGGCCGGTTCACCTCTAGTCCTGGGTGGGGCCTGACAGCGTCTCTGGTAAGGTACTGGTTCTGGCCGCTGACCACTCCACACCCTGTAAACATTTCTCCTGTCCTCAGCGCTCCAACCAAATGTTAGTCCAGACACACACTTTCCCCACATGAAAAACAGCTCATTTGCTCTTGTATGTGGCTCTTTCTCTCCCTCCAGTAAACAGCTGTAAAGTTTCAAGACTTCATATAAGAAATATCACCCGCTTCCCCAGAGCACTATCAATGAAGTCTTTAATTCTCCCTCTCAGAAAGAGCTGCAGAAATAAGATAAACGCCTCACTGGTGACTTAAGAGCACTGCCGGGACCATACGACTTCTTTAAAGAGCGTCCCAATTTCATAACACAAATGAGTATTCGGAAAGTGCTTTGGAGATAGATAAGAATAATAAAAAAACTAAACTAAATGATACTTTTCATCATCTGAAAGTATTTCGTATGGTGCTTTTATCCGTAATAGCTGCAAAAGATATGGAGTACTTTGTTGTTTCTTCTTTAACAAAACTTTTCTAAAGAGAAACTAAAAGCTCGTATCAAGACTCCACCTTTTTCTGAGCGATCCAGTCCGGCGTTGTTGATTTTGATCGGCTGATCATATCGCCTTCAATCCAGGATTGACCTCTTGGCTTGTCCAGCTGTTAAGTTCCACCTCTGGATGTTTTACTCCAGCTTGAGTCCAGTCTGTTCCTCCTCTCCTTGTGCTCCTCTGGGCAGCCAAAGTAGTTGAGGCCAGGTCTGCGTGGAGGTCTGCGCCCAGGGTGTCCTCCCTAGAGCTCTGTCTTGTCTCCAGTGATGCTCTGGGAAGTCTATTCTGTTCTCCACAAAGAGACATAAGGGACAGGAGCTGCCTCACAAATGCTCACAGGAGGAGTGTCTGTGTGGTTGAGGGGGAGCATGAGGGAAAGAGGAGACAGCCCTCTTAAAGGCGCAGGTCTTTTCATCTTTTAGATGAACACCCTCCCCTCCTCGACTGAAGCCTGCCATCTGAGGAAAAAGAGAGGGGAAGGGCTACTGTGTCCCTTTAAAACGTCGAGCGCAGATCCCCGGCAACTTTGTCAATCTCTTTAGAGGACGTTCCAGTGTTCAATGTACATGACTGATTAAACCGGAGTTCTGAAATAGAGACTCAGTCAACCTTTAAAAATGCATTTTCAGCTACGAAACAATGAATTAAATTATCTCGGTTATAATTGAAAACATCCTTCAAAGAGCCACTGAAAGTCAGCAGCATTAAATTGCACTGTACTTAGCCTTTATCCTATTAGATGTTTGTGACCATTACCATTTACATAATGCAGCATTAATAGCTTCATTGTTGAGGCGATCAAGTGGCGCGTTTTAAAATGCCTGTCTCTTAACGCTTGGATTGTTATATTGTTACAAGGCTGGAGAGCTCTTGTGATCAAGGACACAAGGATCACAAAAAGCATAGAGGCATGACTTCCATGTTCAGGGTGCTGTATTAATAGTGACTGTCTTCATTAGGCTGCCGTATCTGTGCAGGTGAGGAGACGGGGGCTGACAGGTGGGGTAATAAGCATCTTAATGGGCCTTCCATCACCAGTGGAGGGCGCTGGCTCGCTCCCGTCTGCGCCGAGCCGGGCCCAGACAGCTGTAGCATCGCCCCGCTCGGCCCAGTCTCCCGGTCGACAGGTGGATTTGTTTCTGTGTGTGACTGACAGATGGGAGAATAGGTAAAGACAGCCCACTGAGGCTGAACCTATGAGGCCAAGACAGAGAGAGGCAGGCAAGTCCTAACTACTCTCTGCTCCGTATATCCCATGGTGCACGCTGGTATACAGACTGTATAAACTCTCTGTGGCTCGGCTCAGTCCTTGCTCTGAGGCTAATTCACAGTGGCATGTGTATTATATTGGATCCCTATGGTAATCAAGGTAAAAATAAGGAAACCCCCCACATCTCCAGCTTCAACTGGCAAAGTGAAAACTGGATTTGAGTGTCTTTTATTCGCAGACTTTGAATGGGAATCATCATTGACGATCAATAGTTTGATTGGATCTGTGGAAGGATTTCCATTCTTTTTTCTTAATGCAATGGGATCGCCTTTTAACTCCACGGGAACCATTCTAGAAACTACACCAGACGTAGTAACAAATATCTTTCTCTTGCCTTTTTTTGTAGGCTAAAAAATAAACCAGAGAGAAGGAAGAGAGAGAGGGAAGGAGGGGAGGGTCTGTGGCGCTCACCAGCAAAGTGATCATTCTGTTGTTTGGGAGAAATTACCCTCATCAGTCATACAGAGATGCACAGCTGCCTAAGGGGATCTGGTAATGTTACTGCATAATAAACCGTGTTTGTGTGTGTGCATGCACTTGTGTGCGAAAGGCGGCGCGAAAGAAATGCAAGAGGGCAGGGGGTAAAAGAAGTCTGATTTAAGCACAGAGAGGTTAAAATTGATGATAAAAGCAGCCCTGCAATCATTCCTCCTTACTTCATGATGTTGGCACATAATTTATTGCTCCTCAGTTTAACTTTAGGGACCTGTTTGCTGGCGGGAATGTGATAGATTAAGCAATTCAGCCTCGGAGTAAAAACACAGGCTTCTAAGTAAAGTGTCCTCGACCCATATTTACAACTTTTTGAGTCTCCATTAAAGACGAAACTATTCTCCAGATGGCTAAATAATACCATCAGGGTGGTGCAGAAGTGCAGTTTGTAAACCCTTTTTCCTTTAAGTGGCTTCATTTAATGACGGGTGGAGGCGTCGGGGCTCACGCTTGGTCACTCCCTCCTTCACACCTCCTCCACAGAGCTGGCCTCTGCTCCTGGAGCTCTCCAAGCACTTATTCCTCACTTTATCTGACCTTGGCTGGCATCTGTGACAGTCTGGGCATTCTCTCTCCTGCACACTCACCTCCCTTTCTTCGCTCAACAATCACACTCTGCTTTCACTCCTGCCCACAAGAATTTAAGTAAAGAAAAGCCATTTATTCCCAAAGACTGTGACAAATAGTAGTGCTTGTGTTTCGCTCTTCTCCCTCTTTGCTATGTACTTCAAATGTCTGAGTGGTTGCTGTTATGGATTGTAGGTTAGTGTCTTTGTTGTTTGTTGCAGCACTGCAGACTCTAGTCATAGAGGGGCTTGTTGTGCTGTTGTCAGGGCTGCACATAAGCGCGGTGCCTCACTGTGACAGACGCTCGCTCACTTTACGTTAACCGCGAGTGTTTTCACGGTCATCAACCAATGGTGGCCTGGAGGCTGTCATTTCGCTCCGTGCGGAGCTCGCCCGCGGCTCGGTTCTGCCCCACAAACTCACAGCCGGCCCTGGTGGGGGCGCAGAGCAACACACACAAGTGCGTAAGCACACACTCGCAGACACACACACGCACACTGGATGGGGGCACACACAAAAAAAAACTATATGCTCAGCATAAGGCAGGCTGTTGGAGCAATTACAGAAACATGGCAGAACACGATGAAGCAGGCCCCACTATCAGAAGGGAAATAGAGTGAGCAGAGGAAAAATGATGACGCCATTAATAACAGGGAGGCTCGAAGGCTCGGAGGGAGGTGGGGCGGATGACCCTCTCTGTGATTTCCCTGTGACAGCACTTTGAGGTGCAAATGGTTGTGTTTGTATTAGATTTTTGGACGTTTAAATGAGCATGTTTTTCCGTCCGAAGCAGGGAAAAAAAATGAATATCAAACCACGCTGGTGTAATATACCAAATGTTGCGTGAAGTTATCTTTTCCTGTCACTCACATCCATTATTTTGGTAAATGACAGGTCAGACTTTGCATCTCTTTCTGACACTATTCATACACATCTCTTCTCCTCCTGCCACTGCTTTCCCCTCGGCACTGCAATGCAGATGTGTCTCAGACAGTGGCAGGAAACTTTCATTGAAGATTCTTGTGAAAGGGGAACATGAGAGAGATGAATGAAGGGCATGAAAGGGATGGAGCCAAACGTGGAGGGGGACAGAAGTTGAGGGAAGATATGCAATACTGCCAGAAGTTAAAAAAAAAGCTTCTGCACTTGCATTAGAAAGTGAAAGAGTGAAAGCATATGGTAGACCAAAAAACAGACGTCTTGATTTATGAGGCCTGTCAGTGAAAGTGATGTCTTTAGCTTCATCAACCAAACTGCTCTACAAAGCGTTCCCAGCACATAACAAATGTTTTCATGTGTTTGAAATGCAGCCACGGTAAAGAAGGGTGGTGTTTTCTGGTTCAGCATTAAATTGAAAATTGAACAGGGTGGAGCTGAACCTTGTTGATCGCTGCTTTTACTTGTATTGCTGCACACAGTTTGAATAACGGAGCCGTTTCTAATTTAAATTGGCTGCAGCAGTTGATCTTTGCGTCTGTGTTGGCGCTTCTGTTTTGTTTGGCCCCGAGCTAAAAGTTAATGGACTTTATAGAAAAAAATGTGATCAATTATCTGGAGAATTAATTTGCCATGTTGAAACAAATGTAAAAAGTAAATGAATGCCTCACAGCAAGTATTCACTTATTCTGTTGTCTGAGATTGGCAATCCTTCATATCGGGGCTTATTTATGTTTAATATTATTCACAGATGACATTTTTTAGGCTGTGGCCATTCAGTGTGCGCACAGTAATTGTCTTTTTATATAGTAGTTGTCATGCTTTCCTGCAGAGTCAGCTTTTCCTGCGTGGCATTCAAATTGCCTGCCCAAGCTCATGGGATTCAAAGTAAACAACGCACGCATGTCCTCCAGTATTACTGTTCATAATATGATCTCATTCATAGAAGCCTCACTGTTTACTGACTGCTTCCCCTGCTGCAACAACAGCAAATGCAATGAGGCTAGCAGTTCTTTGTTAGCACTGCTATTGCTCAGTCAAAGTGGTTCTACTCGGCAATTCATAAAACCTCACGGATGCATTTTAGGTTTTTTTTCTGTCAGGTTTTGAATATGGCAAAAAAAAAAAAGAATCGTGCAACAAAACAGAAAACAGCCACTGTTAGATGAAGAAGTGAAAGTGGAATTTACTGCAATTCATGCAAACCAGCACACCTTCAGCATATCAATGCCATGTTAAAATGCCTTTTACCATTCTGTCCTGTACATGGAAAACCAGTTTCACTGTGCACATATAATCTGAGGGCACTTGCTCATGGCATGGATTAGCATGGCTGTATTTACTTAGATTTTGTAGTCACATTGAGGCCGCTCAACAAACTGTAAATGCAGCACTGGCACATTATCATATTATTAAGTCAATATGGCAAATGGCCCTATACTCACAGGTTTCCTGCCTCCACAGACTCCTTATACACGTGTGTGGTAAAAACATGTTGCAGACCGTCACTCAGGTGGTAGAATTGACTGTCTCTCAATCAGAAGGTTGGGGGTTTGACCCCTGACTGCTACAGTCCACATGCCAAAGTGTCCTTGGGTAAGACACTGAGACCCAAATTGCTCCCTTCGGTGTATGAATAACATAGATCCTGAGTGGAGATTGTAAGTTGTAAGGGTGAATGTGACATGTAGCGTAAGCTGACAGAAGACTAGAAAAGCGCTCCATGAGTACGGTCCATTTACCATAATAAGTATGACTTGTGATACAGTGTGTTCTCCTTCAGATATGCGGCTTTTTGTGATTTGTGGCTGTTTGTTGCCAAGATATCAAATTGGGCCGCTGAACAGCATGCAGATGGGGCCAGTGTGCCAATACATCAATGACCAACTGGAAGTGTGTCACAGGGTGCACCTTCCCTCAGGCCTCAATCGCTGATTAGGCTCAGGAAAAATGGGAAGATGGATTTTTTTAGGGTAATAAATGCCTTCGTGCCAAAGATAATGGGTGGCCAAAAGCTAAGATAAGGTTGTGTATTTTGCTCCTCCATAACATGTTTTAAGCACACAATATTTATCCTACTCCATTTTATTTTATTGTTTTAAGTGATTATCTGTAGTACAAAACAAACTGTGTTTAACCTTCTCTTACTCTTCCATTTCAGCTTTGAAATCATCATTTGCAACTAATCATATTACTTTTCCTCAAAACAATTTATTGACCAATTTATATCTCCCTCCTCTGGGTGCCGAACCAGCCTGGTACTAACACTGCTGTGGATCAGTGGCTTCTGTAGAACAAAATGAGACAAAGTAGGCTGTGGCTCTTTGTTCCCCCCAGTCTCTCATAAACACCTTCCTGTCACTGAGTTTCCAGATGGCCACGCTCCTCTGTATCCCACAGTTCATAGCTCTAAACTTCCTCGCGCACACATTTGCATCGGGTCACTGCTCACTCCGACACGCTAGAGGAAGAGGAGCACTAATCCTACCCAGCATGCCTCCCTGGAAATGCTCTCTATGCAAATGGTTGTTTTTTTTCTTCGTTTTATTGGATCCCACAGTGAGAGGGGTTCGGTTGCAAGCGTGTGCATCCAGTAGGGGTGCTGTAACAGACATGTGGCGGAGGCTCTTTTGGCAAATGACCTCCTTAACAGACTCGGTTCAGGTTACCCAGCCGGTGAATAGTTGTTAGAAAACACAGTGGCGAACTTTAAAAGATCCATTCACAGGTCCACACCAGATTTATCCTGTATTTAATTGCATCGGAGTGCAATCACTCTCTGCCCTGCAAATCCTTGGTAAAGCTGAGCTTTACAATAGAGCCATAATTGCAGGAGTTTAATTGCCTGCCAATGCTGTGCTCCCACTGCCTGCGTGCATTGAAGAGCCCAATAATTAGAAACAGGGAGAAATTAGGTGGCAATTTTGTCTTGGCAATTATCATAATGCAAAAGAAGTGCCATTAGTATTGTTAGCCCCACAGTACATAATCCTTTGACACCGTCAAGTCCCTCTCTTGGCTGCTCGGTACAACAACTCTTGATTTCCCTGTAGCCTTTGCACTCCCTCACTCACTACTTAAGTCATCAGCTTTCCGGGCCAGCCGGCACACTCGGAGTCAAACTAGCAGACTGAACACATCCGCGCCCGGAGTGCTGGGAGGATTAGAAGCTACAGCATTAGCAGTCTGTGTTTCCTTTAAAGGTATATAAATTGGGTGTTAATCCTCTTCCACCATGTCAACCATGAAATTGTGTTTGATATAACAGAAAAATTAAAGCTGGCGACAGATATTGTATTTGTACCGTGCCTGCATTTCATTTTGTTGCAGTTGATTCTCATTGTTTTATCTCCTGTGCTCAATATGCTGCTGTGTCTGAAAGTGTACCTGGTGGTGTTATTGCACACTGGGAATATGACAGGCAGACCTTATCCCCTGGCAAGTCATGTACCTGTGATGAAATGAAATATAAGATCTGTATAAGGGATGTGGGGAACCCTGTGTGAATTTATACAACTTAATAATCAAAGTGACATAAAAACATTTTTCTTATGATTCACCATGTCTCTAATCTTTGCCTAAAGCGAAACAAAATTAGTTTCCTGCTGAACCTTAAAGATCAAATGTACAAGAAATGTTAACTTAATTTGAATGTCCATGAATTGTGCCAATTTTCTGAATACCTAGGTTAATCCACATACTAACCCACAACCTTTTATGATTAGTGATACATTGTTATTGTAATTCAACACTAGCATTTCCTCTTTATTAGGTAGAAAGGCGCTAAAAAGTAATGTTCTTTCTCAGCTGTCTAAAACAATGATGCATAACTTTTCGAATATCTATATAATATAAGACACAAATGTGAAGCCAAGGGGTTTGAGCTAGGTAGCTGTCATATTTAAGATTTGGTAGAAAATCACCTGGACTTTAAAGAAATTGAGCATTGTCTGTGTACAGTTGTCTAACTATATTTAGGTTTTTATTATGTTTATGTTCCAGGGCCCTCTCATAACACGGCTTCTCTTTTCTTTAGCCTTCAGCGGTTTGTTACAATTTCTGCCTGATTTCTCTCAGAATCTGTTTGTGCAGCCCGTTGCAAAACAGCTTCTACAATTTTAGCAATTTTCTTCACGTGAATGCATGATAGCAGATGCTGACTGTAGTGTTTGCCACCCACAGGGGAAGTGACCCCACATATAGTGACATCATGTGCAAACCCTCTGATGCACAATAAGCATTCTTTTTTTTTTTTTTTACTTTCAGCATGTCACATATTTACACAGCTCACTTTGTGATGGGAGGCAGTTGGTATGACTATTGAGGATGACACGTTACCACTTCTCTGCACAGCACATGGCTAAAAGGGTAGTATACACAGCCTTATACTTCTCAATGTACAATACTAGTTAGTGTTGGATTCAAACTTTTTATTTTTCTGATATATAAACCATGATTTTTGGCACTCTTCATGCTGCCCATCTCTCTGGGGATGCTTAAGGCTTAGAAGTCTTTGCCTCCTAACACATTGTGTCACTGTCCAGCAGCTGCATAGAACTCAAATTAGCCCATTTGGTCAAGGATGGCTAAAAGTATGTGACAATACTTGATTAAATGGGGCCTGTCTGACCTATTATGGCTGACCAGACTGTAATTCTAACCAAATTATTTTTAATGGCATTGATAAGAACTGTCCTGACTCTAATAAGTGCATAAAGACAAAGTAGAATGCACTAATTTAAGTAAGGGAACATGTGGAGTGCGCAGGTTGTTATCATAGAATGGAACTCCAACAGGGTTCTGTCTTACCCGGGTTCCTCCGTTATACATTATACCGCTTATTACACGGCTAGCTGCTTATGAAAATTTAATATCTGATAACAAATATTGATTTAGAAATGATTTTATTGAGTTAGAAATTATTATATTTGCATTTATAAATAGTTCATGAGCAGCGTCTATAGCAACGGTTAACTCTAGCATTCTTAAAATGAGGTAACCTAGCTGTAATTACTCACATTAAAATGAGATAACCTAGCTGTCATTACTCACATTAAACAGAGATAACCTAGCTGTTATTACTCACATTAAACAGAGCTAACCTAGCTGTCATTACTCACATTAAAATGAGCTAACCTAGCTGTTATTACTCACATTAAACAGAGCTAACCTAGCTGTCATTACTCACATTAAAATGAGCTAACCTAGCTGTTATTACTCACATTAAACAGAGCTAACCTAGCTGTTATTAGGCACATCAAACAGAGATAACCTAGCTGTTATTACTCACATTAAACAGAGCCAACCTAGCTGTTATTACGCACATTAAACAGAGATAACCTAGCTGTTATTACTCACATTAAACAGAGCTAACCTAGCTGTTATTACGCACATTAAACAGAGATAACCTAGTTGTTATTACGCACATTAAACAGAGCTAACCTAGCTGTTATTACTCACATTACAATGAGTTAACCTAGCTGTTATTACTCACATTAAACAGAGCTAACCTAGCTGTTATTACTCACATTACAATGAGCTAACCTAGCTGTTATTACTCACATTAAACAGAGCTAACCTAGCTGTTATTACTCTCATTAAACAGAGCTAACCTAGCTGTTATTACTCTCATTAAACAGAGCTAACCTAGCTGTTATTACTCACATTAAAATGAGTTAACCTTGCTGTTATTACTCACAATAAACTGAGCTAACCTAGCTGTTATTACTCACATTAAACAGAGCTAACCTAGCTGTTATTACTCTCATTAAAATGAGTTAACCTTGCTGTTATTACTCACAATAAACTGAGCTAACCTAGCTGTTATTACTCACATTAAACTGAGTTAAGCGAGCTGCTATTACTCACATTAAGTGGAAACATTCTCTCTGATGGTGAAGTAAAATGGTGAACGGGAGGAGGAAGGAGCAGGAATCAGCACAGCACCTGATTGAGGTTTTCTGTCTTGTTACTGTCAGTCTGTTGACATTTTCTTTTCCATTCACCGTCTTTAAACACCACCGTATCCCGTACAGTGTTCTGTTTAATGTTTACTTCAGTTCTGTAGATCTCTCTGTCTTAGTTACATATTTTGCATCATTTAACCATTTTTGTCTGTTTTGTCTCTTCTTTTTTACCCTCTGAAAACAAGCCAACATCAAATTTACCGGACTTCTTTCAGTGTATTGATATGATTACAGTTAGTCCTCTGGAATGTGTGATTAGAGCCACATCCCTAGTAACGGTATGTTCTTCATAACAACGATCTGTTATCGAGAAATAACGTGATGGCGTAATTAATCAATCAGAATCAAGTATTTAACACAGCCATGTTATCAATAAAAAATAAGTCAGATTCACATATTTGTGGAAGAATTATTCAGTCAAATGTGAGCAAACACAGCAGGGAAGGGTCTTAGTGGTAATACTTGGCATGTCCGCTCCAATAACTCCAATAGAAGAGGCACCAGTTAATTTTAGTTTCCTTGGTAATAAGCAGGAAGTTACATTAAATTTGATCCACACTCATAAGGGGACCAACTTAGATTTAAACCTAACACTAGGGACACAGTGAAGCAGATAAGGGGATGAGCACGACCTGTTTGTGTCCTCAGCTCACTGTGTTGTATGAGGCAGTTTAGTGGGAGGGTGTTATCTCTGTGTGCAAAACAAGAGGTGCTAATACACGGCTGAATAATGAAGGGAAAATGACTTTGGGAATCAGGAAGTCCTTCACCATTAACGTTGAACAACTCTCAGTGGCTCTCAAGCAATCAAGCAATGGGATTTACAAAAGATTTTAATTTGGACGCATTATCCAAACTCCTCACAGACCAAAAGGCAGGCAATTGCTCCGACAAAAGATACGCGCTGATAAGTTTGAAGGTCAACAAGCTGCTGCAGTGGAGATATCAGCAGCTGGTCTGTACCGCACGCAGTCAAACTCAGTAAAACACAGACACGCTTAATGTATACGTAGAGGGTCGACCAGGTGGCATAAACACTATCAAACACAAAAACTGAGTGTACAATTAGCCTTTTTCACTCCTCATCAAAGTTTACGAGCAGTGAAACGCTTCTGTTTCATCACACATTTGAAAGTCACACGGAGCACAGCTTACAAATTCAAAACGCCATAAAGGAGAGAAGCTAATGAGGCCCTGTGCGGGGAATAAAAGGCGGATTAATGAACAACACGGTTTGAAGAGTCTGCGTCGCCCTCGCCCAAACCCTTTACAGTGCATGCATATACTAGGTGAGAATATTGTGAGGCTTTCACACGTCGCCACAGTATTGAATGGTCTGTGCCGCGCTTGGAGGAGCATTCTGCTGATGGAATCAAAACCCCTTTCACAGATTCAAATGAGGTGCACTCAGCTGTGATTGGTATTGGAAAAGCATTTGTCGGAACAGAGGCTCACAGAAGGCTTCTTAAATACAAGGCAATCACAGTGTCGAACGCAGAGACGCGGCGAGAGGTGTGCCCGGACTGCAGAGTGGGAAACAGGACAAAGGATTATGATGGTAATAAGCAGTAAACCAAAACAAAGTCATCCCCTGATCCCTCATTCTCTCTCTCTCCCTCTGTCTCCGTCTCTCCCTATCTCCCTCGCCCCTAAATCCTCTAACTCGCTCTCTCACTCCCCCCCCCTCTGCATCAAACGCACCACATATTGACAGGGCCTATTTTTTTTCACCGCGCCTGAGCTACAATTTAAAACTCATTTCTCATTATTTGCGGTGAATCCTTACACACACAATTTCTAATCTGTCGAAAACCATGATGGCTGCTGGCAGAAGCAGAGCCTCTTTTTATGCAGATGCCCGGCTGTGCACCTATATGCAATGTCAACTCTTGCACACCCGGCTGGCCTTATTTTATTACAGGCGTCAGCAAATCTGCATGCCGTCAACTGTGAACCTTTTGTGCTAATGTCTTTTTTTCGCCCCCTTTAGCTGAGCTTGTGGCGTACAGACTGAAGGCGCTTTTACATCCCGGTGATAATATGAAAGTGCAGATCTGAAACTGTTTCTAGCTCGCAAGTTTCGCGAAATACTTTTCTCTTACAGAGCTGAGATACAGAATCTGCAGGCTGGGGACACAAAGGAGAAGGTGGAGGTGGATGAGCTTGGGTTGCTGCAGTGAGGAGGGGGTTTACAAACCTCTAATTTGGCTTGTTTAATGGAAGGTTGTCAGGGCTTCACTATATCCCAAAGTGGCTCCCCTCCTACTTTTCCCCACATCTTTGACAGACATTAGAAGGTGAGTGTGTGCGTGTGAGAGAGAAAGGGGCAGGGGACAAAAACCACCATTATTATGCCTGCAAGAACATGGTTTGGCAGCAGATGAAAGAAAAGAAAAGAGGGTAGAAGATTGTGTCTGGAATTGTCCAAGTGTGGCAGTAGTGGTCCTCAGTCACTTTATCAGTGCCACAGCAGCGTTTTTTCCTCCCATCTATCTGCCCAGTGACTATTCTTCCCCCCCTCTCAGAGCAGGAAAAACACTCGCTCTTTCACCATGGATGGCTCAACACAATCACCAACCCTTTTTTCCCCCTCCACCACCAATCCTGCTCACGCTATCTCTTCACTCGACATCGCTCTTTGTCTAAATGCTTTTCTTTTTTTTCTCTCTCCATCGCTCAATCCCATCATATTTGTAGAAGTGCAGAGTACTGAAAAATTACCACACTTCACCTCCTCTGCACAAGCTATTTCTATCTGTTCACTTAACATCAGGGTTGTTGGGTGTAAATGCCACACCGTGGCATTGTAAGAAAGGTTTTTCAGTTTGGTCACACTTAATAAGAGTGAAAGTTATCAGGAAAGAAGCTACATCTTGTCGGGAAGAGGATGTGTCAGACACTAATACCTTTGACCTCTGGGTTTCTTTCTTTAAAGAT
Organism: Semicossyphus pulcher; assembly: GCF_022749685.1. Taxonomy (NCBI): domain Eukaryota; kingdom Metazoa; phylum Chordata; class Actinopteri; order Labriformes; family Labridae; genus Semicossyphus; species Semicossyphus pulcher. The sequence continues at coordinate 19,575,519 of NW_027211603.1, forward strand.
ATTAAACCCTTTTCACTTAGGTTTAGGATGACATAATACAAAATAAAATGTTTAGGGTGTTTGACTATTAACCCTGAAATGAATTATGAAATTATACTTTGTTTTAGAATGCATACATTTTCGGCCTTTTTGCTTTTATTGGACAGGACAGCTGAAGACTGACAGGAAATGGGGAAGAGAGAGAGAGGATGACATGCACAAAAGATCCATGAGTCGGAGTCAAACCTGTACAGAGGACTGTAGCCTCTGTACATGGAGCGCCTGCTCTACCAACTGAGCTAAACCAGCACCCCTTACAATGCATACTGTACATCTTTGATGCTCAATAGGTTTCATAAGATGTAGAATTATCTGCCCTCAGTAATCCCTGAACAAAGACGATATGAAGTCACATACTGCATGCTACTTTTTCTCTAATAGTACTCTAATTGACTATTTATATTAGCCTTTAATTAAGAAGAACTTAAGTCAGTACTGGCAACCTCAAATGTCTGCAATGATTTAAGCTTCTTATTATCACCTACTTTGTAGGGCAAGTTAAGTCAGTACATCATAATGTGATGGTTACTGCGCTGTGCAAGTAAAAGGCAGAAGCTCTATTGATTAATGCACATTGGATATTAAGAAAAACTAACAGTTGCTTACCTTTATATCAGTCTCACTCTATCTCAATATATACTGGAAATGGGAAGCTTTGTAGAAGACATTAAACAGAATACTACAGGGATGTCTCCTCTTCTCAGAGGCTCAGATACTTGAGACAACACTCCAGAAAACACTTATCACACAAGCTAAAAATGTAATGTAAATATAATACATCTTATACCTTCTGAGAGGGTAGTAGGATAAAGTATGTTAACATTCATTTTCCAGTTCCCTGCGTTTTCCAATGTCAGTCAGTAAGGAGCATTTGGTTTACTCTGTCAAACCATTTAGATGCCTGGTAATCAATATGCTATAATAACAGCTGTGTTTATTGTTGATGATAATGATGATGAGGCTGTTTAGTTGAAACTGATTTCTACTTAACTCTACTTCTATTGATGCACTGGACTTTGTAATTACACTTAATAAAAAGCAGTTTGGTTTACTGCTGCCAGACAGAAAATTATATAAAATGCCCTTCTCAGGACTATGTCATCAAATAACTTCAAAACATAGCTATTCAGTTTATAAGATAAGATATGCTTTTATTGTCCCCATGGGGAATTTTTTTTCTCGAATCCATCCAACTGCAGTTACAAGCTAAAATGACACAGTCTGCACCAAACAAGGAAACTCTTTCACAGAAAACTGATAATCCAGCTCATACATCCATCCACATACACAGATGGCACATACATGCACACACACTGTCACATATTGCACTGTCCTCATGTCACATATTGCACTGTCCTAACATAACATATATGCACTGTCCTCATGTCACATATTGCACTGTCCTAAAATATTGCACTGTCCTCATGTCACATATTGCACTGTCCTAACATAACATATATGCACTGTCCTCATGTCACATATTGCACTGTCCTCATGTCACGTATTGCACTGTCCTAACATAACATATATGCACTGTCCTAACATAACATATATACACTGTCCTAATGTCACATATTGCACTGTCCTAATGTCACATATTGCACTGTCCTCATGTCACATATTGCACTGTCCCTATTACACTACCCCTATATAGCATATTTCACTGTCCTTATGATATCCCTGTGTTATGAGTCGGTATGAGTGTGTTATGAATCCGGGTCGCAGGCGCCACCGGAAGTTGTTGTCAAACATGTATGATTAGGGGAAATGTATAAAGGAAAAGAAAAAATGTTATTGAAAATGATTACATATTATTTCTAAATGTGACTATTTCAGCTCAGCTCCCTCTAGTGATGGTTATCGAGAACCAGTATTTTTTGGTACCAGTACGTGATTGGTTGGTACAGAAAGTACCGATAAGCTCATGGACAATCGGTGCTCCTATCAGTATTTAACATTAACATTCTGTCTTTAAATCTAATAATCTTTAATCTTTTTTTAAATTAATTTTCATTCAATTGTTTCATTATGATGTGGCTGGCATCTGTCCCCTAGTGATGAAGAAGCTGCCAGCGTCAGGCAATGATGTTGCATTGTTGTGGTCTGATTCTGGATAAGTAGGTCTAGTAGGTCTATTTGGCGGACAGAGCAAAGAGTTCGAAAGTTTGTGCTCACGTTACCAAATTTAACTTGGAGCAATATATGTATCATGGTAGTTGCACCTAAAGCGGGTAACACCAGCAACCTCACATACAAGTTCAACATTCTATAAATCTGACGCAGTGTGTTTGACTGCTTAAGCAAATCGGCCAATGCTAACACCTATGCTAGCATTACTGCTAGTATGTCCAGTTGGTTTAGGTATGTTAATAAGTGATAGCTTGCCTAAGTGGGAATTTTAAGTTGCCATGACAGCTAGAAAACTGTTTTTGTATTGCTTATGATTGATAAGGTAGGAAGAGGACCACAGCCCTTAACCCCAGTTACAAACCCCCTTCCAGGGGCACATTACCACACACCCTAATAAAGAAATGTTTGTATTTTTTGCACCAAATAATGGAGAGTAGTATCAATAAGTATCGTTAATCAGAATCGGTATCGATAAAATCCTAGCAATACCATCCCGATCTCCCTCTGTCTAAACACTAAGTTTTAATTCTCTCTCTACAATTTGTTTAAATTATAGACCTGAAATGTGAGCATGCAGTCTGCTATGTTGTCAGAATCAAAGTCAGTGGAGGCCTTCTACCACAAAAAGATTATCACCCAAACATTGGTCAACAACATTTGTACATCCAAGTCCAAAACCTTCTAGAGAGCTATTTTGGCAAAGTGTGACACAAACCTCCCAGCTGGAATAGAGACGACACAGCAGCAGTGTTATCTGTACCTTTACACGAACATGCTGCACAGACGGGACACATATGCTTGGTCAGCAATAGAGATTAAATAAAACCAGTAATCCGTAGATCACAGATGAAGAGATGTGTGCCCTTTGTGTCTTCTGAAGACTGAAAAAGCTGAGTTCAGAGTCTGAAGAATGACTGTGGCTGTCATCATCAGAGTGAAGAGGTCAAAGTAAAAGATGTGTCAGCAAACGAAACAGGCCGAGGGCTCACTCTGTCAGAGAGAGGCCACCAGGTAGCAAGATGAAAAACCCTGAGCATCTGATACTGCAATTTTGTTTTCCAATAAAATAATAAAAAGTCATAACTCAAATGTGAATATACGGACATGATACATTTATTGGGAGAAACCTACACTGTCTAAGGATTCGGTGTTGGGACACGTTACAAAGTAATCTGTTAGAGTACTCAGATTACTTTTTTGTTGTAACAAGTAACACGTTGCTTCTGCAATTCAAGTAATCCATTATTTAGTTACTTTTTCACAAGAGGTAATTTGTAACTGGGAAAAAAAAACGCAAAAAAAGAAAATCCCTGAAGCACTATTTCTGTTTGTCTCCTACTTCTTGGCGGGTAGCTGTGTGCCAGCGAAAGGTAAAGTTGTGTCAGTGCACATGCGTAGCTAGCTAATTCAGCTAGCGAGATGGCAGAGAGGACACGGTTTACTTCGTGGAAATATTCCCATTATTTTTAGTATTTTGTAGAGAGCTAAACAGCTCCGCAACACTGGTGGGACTAAGAGCCTGTGTTGTATTGTCTTCACTGAAACTGAAAATGTGCCTAATACTGCATGCCTCTGCACTGTCAGATAGTAAAGAGCTGTAAAGTGTATATTGCGTCTGTCATTCCTGTTATAAGGCTGCAGAGTTACAGATTATGGGCCGTAAACTAGGCTATGAAATGACAGTAGAGTCAATACATGCAAAGGTAGACGTACAGTAGGCTACACGCCGTCCAGACAATATAACCGATGTGCGTAACGAGTCGCGAAGGGGGTTTAATTTCTGGTAACGCAGAAGTAATCTAACGTGTTACTTTTCTCTGGAGGTAACTCAATAACTTAACGAGTAACTTTTAAAGTAACGTAACCCAACACTGCTAAGGATGTCATTATGTCTGACACTTATCCTATGGTGCCAAAATGTAAACAAATGTAGGTAAAAACAGGGCATCTTTATGGTTCCTTTTGACCTCCCAAAAGGATCACAGAAACTGCAGTTCTGAGCTTAGAGCATTTAATTACATTAAGGAGTGTTTTAACTAAGTCCAACTTTAAAAAGAAAACTCTAAATCTGCCCTTATACACCAATTAGTGTCTATGATAATATACATTATACATGTGTATTCTGAGGTGCTCCCAGTTTTCCCTGTGAATGCATGATAAACTTTTGCACCAACATACTGTATCAAATCAAATGTAATTGTGATTTTTGATAATCATTACTTTTTAACCTAACTGGCTGTTTTAAAAGATGTGCATTAAAGACTGAACATTTACAAATTTAGAAGTAAAGATTCAATTTCCTATTTCAGAAACAAACAAAAAAAGACACATTTTCAACATCAGTTATGGCAGGTAAAAAACTGCATGATTGTTTAAAAGTCAATTTAATTTATTTGAATAGATGCGCTGAATTATGTGTACGTTTGTAGCCGTTTTAACCAAACTGAAAGCACAGTTTAGTTTGTCTGAAAATCTACTTTCCGACAGTAACTAGTTTGTCATTGTTGTACACAGAAGCACATCAAAACAAGCTAAAGTGAGAATGTGCTGAGCCTGAGTGGATAATTGATCAGGCTGAAATTACCATGGATTTCTGCAGAGCTTGCGCCTGAAAATCTATTGTGCTTCAGGTCATCTATTGGGAATCATAGAGGTATGTAATACAGTGAAATGGGCTCAGAACACAGTGTTAATAATCTGTTTACACTTCAACCCCCTTCCTATTGATTTCCATTCTCAGCATGCACCACCTGACAGGCAGCACCTCCCCGCAAGGACTTCAGTTAGACAGAAAAACAGCACATTTAAAATAAAACAATGAAATGTAACTTATTGCATCCCATGAAAATATGATGCAGGATATTTAAGTGTCTGTTGGTGTTAAACTGTTTTTAATATTTAATAAAACACCTATTGATTAGCCGTTAACCCTTGATTATTTACATATCTGTGAAACCCTGTATTGAACTCAATTCGCTTGTTTGTGGATGCACATGCAAAATGCGTCCATCTGTATGAGGGGCCTGGTGTTTCCTGGATGACCTGATGTATATTCTAGTGTTACGCTTAGTTAAGTATTGCTACGTAAGTACTGTACCAAGAATTATCAGCGATGTTTAGAGAATCTGATCAAATGACTGCTGTTTCTTGTTCTTGATGTTTTCCCGAAAGGTTAATTTTTCTGACCAGTCAGAGTAAAGTCAAATTCTAATACTGGTTTTCCATTAAAAGACCCGATTAGCCCTGTTTTTTTTTAGGTATTACACAAGTGGTGATATTATTTTATCAACTATCAACTATGAAGACTTTCAAATTAGGTTTGTATTTATCACTTTGTTACAGCAGCAACATTATACCTCAAGTCAAACAATGATTGCATAGGGACTGACAGCTCTGCACTCAAGCTACTTTAGCTTCACAGACTGACAGGACAAACTGCCTCACATACTACTTAAGGTCCTAATTTAAAGCATTTAATGTCAAGAGCTTGATGCATTAATATGATATACTTAAAGAAGTCCGTAGATCATGTCAATTCTGCTCACAAGCTGTATGTCAGTTATGCTCGACACCAACCAAGAAACCTGACACGTGGTCTTTTTTGAACAAAAAAAAACTGTTTGAAAAGTATTTCAAATATAAAAATCAAAGTGTGCCCTCTTTGACAAACCATATTTGGTGAAGTATAAATTGTGTGCACACAATTATTAATCAGGTAAAAGTAAAGAGTTTATTTTTTTGTTGTTTGGCAATCTCCCGAAATGAGCATCAGTTAACTACAGCTGAGTGAATTCAGTCTGTCATGGTTATATCACGGCTCATGTAATTCGACAATTGATATGTTTCACATTTTAAATTATTAATCATTACGCTATTCATCGGAATTAAATGTTGCCTCTAAAATTTGATGCATTATCTTTTTTAGCTGTGTGCTTCTACATGCATACACATCCTTAAATTGTCTCGTATCCACTCCTCTCTTCCATGGCTGTGTGTGTGTGTGTGTGTGTGTGTGTGTGTGTGTGTGTGTGTGTGTGTGTGTGTGTGTGTTTACAGTGTACTTTCTTTCATTCACCTACACCTTCTTTCATCCAACTGCATGCCGGTGTGTGTGTGTGTGTGTGTGTGTGTGTGTGTGAGTCCCACAGCAGCTCTGTCTGTCTGTCTGCCTTTAAAGAGGCTGTGAATGATCTTATTTAGTGTGCGCTGATTGCTGCTTTAACCTGGCGGCCACGCTGGCTGCTGCTGCATTAATAATCGCAGGGAGGCAGGAGAGCTGGCGAGGCCCGCACCTTGTTCACCGCTCGCTCGCTCGCTATCTCCACGGCACCAAGGAGAGAGCCAGCAAACAGCAGGGGAAGTGTGGCGGAAAATTACAGTCTTCACATGCCAGCCAGGAAGGCTGCTTGCCGCTGCTCGGTGGGGGCCGCTGCTGTGTGAAGAAGACAGAGGAATTGGGAGGACGTCAAAGTGTATAATGCGTCTGTGGAGGCAGAGTGTGTGTGCGTGTGTGTCCTTCTACTTGTGTCCATGTTTGAACCAGTTAAAGCTGAAGTTCTTCACATATTCGGCCTTTCTTCTTGAAGGGAAAAGTTTAAAATCAGGCTTCAGGTTTGAATTGGGATTTAGTTTAGAACATGTTTTCTTATTTAACATTAAGACATATAGGAAAATAATTACATAGACTGTGCGTGTGGGGGTGGGGGGGATTGGTGTTGTGTTTGTGTACCTGTTCCATATTAATTTAAATGATTTTGCAGATTGTGATATCCACCTACAGTCCTGATACATGCAGGACAGGTGAATTGGGACCTCTAATTTGCTTGTCGGCCTATGCCAGCTTCCAACCATCAACGTCTCAAAGAAGTAACCTGCCTTTAGCCCAGAGCATGCTGGGATTTGCTCCACTTCCGTGACCCTGCACAGTAAAAACGGGTGTAGAAAATATATGGAGACTGATTTCGTATGTCAGTGAGTGGGTGTGCATGTGTGGCGAGTGCGGGGGAGAGAGAGAGAGTAAAGGAAAGTAAAAGCAGAACATGGCAACACATCGCTCCACCAACAGACCTCCTTTGTGTCAATATTAACTAGACGGGTTGAAACTGCTGCCCTTTTAAAGCGTGGCCAACAATTCCCTCTTTCAGTCCGGTCCAGACGACATTTTGATTGGTTGTGTGAAGATTAAAGCTTCGCGCTCTCTGCCAGGGAGAACAGTATAATTGATATTTCAGCTCTGGGCAAACTTGCTCTCGCAGGCCAGTGGCTGTTTCAGCAGAAAATTAATGTTAGCACAGCTTGGCGGCACAACGCTCGGCATGTTTCAGGAAATATACTCTGAGTTGGGTCTCTCTGGTCCACTGGCTTCTGCTGCAGCTCTGTGTGTGGAATGAACATCCTGTGCCGGGAGAATGCATGTAGTCTGCCTTCGTGCGCAGACACACACACAAATATTTTACCACAATATTAAAGATCTGTGTGAATAGCAACAAAGCTTGGGGAGGTTCAGTGGCGTACATCAGTCCCTGCAGGACGTCTTGATTTCGCCATCGTGACAGTTTAGGAACTGGATTCTTCATTGAATCTACGGTTTGTCATTGTTCGAGACATCTGTGCACTTTAAATTTTATCATTTGGTGCTTGCTTTGGAGCTTTTAAAAGATTTAGGTTCTTTAAGGATCACCTTCAACATGTCATGATGCCTTCACATAACGTATGTTTTTAAGAACTTTTCTAATCCAGAGCTTATTTGGTAAAGTTGCTATGAACACTCACTGTAGTTGCAACTATTGTTGCTATATTCATATGCTCCATCAGTTTAATTGAAATAATGTTTGAAAAGATTGCAACTTCCAATGCAAATTTCAAGAAAATTGCTGCGAAATCCGGCCTATTTGGTCGCAACAACCCCTGCGAATGAGATCTATAACAGTAGAAATCCTTATATAATGGACGCACTTTTCCTGCTGGTTTTATGTCAAAATGTTGCAACACAATTTAAGAAGTCAAGAGCACTTGAAAAGGAAACACAAAGAGAGTCTGAGTGGTATTTAAACAGTCCCGGTGCTCCTCAGTAACATCAAGTTGCTCAACAATGAGCAGCATCTCCTCTGTACTTCATTAACACATGTATCATTCAGTCAGTGTGAAGAACATAAAGATCGACCTAGCATGAAACAACGCCTGCGCCCTCGTTCCGATAGCACCCTCATGCTGCACTTGTCCTGAATGGGCCATTTAAGTGGACACAGGGGATTAGGCAGATGATGGCAGCCGAGGTCCTCTTATTGGTGCAATGTGACTTGGACCACATTAACAGGACATTAGTCTCATTTCCATTCCGACCGCGTGCTCTTCCACACAACACTGGAGAGCTGCGACCAAAATCATTGTGACCCTCACGCTCCAGCCTTTCATTTCCTGTCGCCATTCAAACCTTCCTTATCTCTCTCTCTCTCTCTATTCTCCCGCTTTCCTCTTTGCCCTTTCTCTGCTGTCTTCCCTTTTCTCCCTTGTCCTTGCCCCCCGCGCACCCCTTCCTCTCCCCTCCATCTCCCCTCTTTTTTCTTTCTCTCCTTCTTGTTCCACATCAGCGGCTGGGTGAAGTCTCTCCCCCGTCACGCTTAGCCGCACTCCCCTTAATTACCATGTATTCTTCTTTAGCTAATAAAAAACGCTGATGAAACCGATTACATGGCAGCAGGGCTTTGTGCGGAGTTGGATTTGGGCACGAATGGAGAGCGAGAGAAGAATAGAGAAAGAGAGGGAGGTTGAAAAAAGAGATAAAAGGAGAGTGAGACAGTAGGGAGGTAGCGACAGAAAAAGCTGTAGACAAAGGGGGGTGTGAGAGATGGAAAGAGGAGGAAGAGACAGAGGCAGAAAGGAGGGGAAACGATGGATGGAAATGAAAAAGGAAAAAAGGAATGGCTTGGGCAGTAACCCGTTTGTTGTCTTTGTTGTTGTTTGGGTCAGGGATGCTTTAGGCCCTGAGGGAACTTCCTCATCTTATCACAGTGAGCAGACGGCTGGCACATCTTTCTCATTACTAGCCTCTCAGTTATAGATTACTCCTGCCTTACTCCTCTCCCCAGCCACAGGCAGTCTCTGTTACAGTCTACAGAGCCACGCTTGCACCAAACGCAGTTTGAACTCCTGAATATAGACTTTGCCTTCTTCTTTCCCTTTCATGTGCATTAAGTCTCTCTGTCTGTCCATGTAATTGTGGTTTCAACTGCAACCAACTGTGGCTCGGAGGAGAAAATGAATTATGGCTTCCTGCTTGATTGAAAAGCCTTCTGAGGAAAGCTGGTAGGTGGCTCATGATACACCCTTTCTCTTTGCTTTGTATTGTGTCCCCGCTCGGCTGGATGGAGGAGTGCTTGTTTAGTTTCAAACTTGATGCATTTGCACATGTGTGGAGGACTTAAAGTTTCAACCCATGCAACAAAAAGAGCTGTTTGTTTCTTATAACATTTGAGATACGTAAAAGTTGGTAAATATGATTCACTGCATGTTCCTTTTTGAAGTTATAGGTTCCTATAATGTGAGTATGCATATAAAAAAGGCTCAAGCATTCCTACGCATCATGCTAGAACTTACACTAAGACCTTTGCACCCACTTTACTTCTCCGTACGCATATCTGGACCCATTAGCAGCAGAATAGTGCGACCCAAACAAATGATTGGAAACAAGCTGTGCCATTACTGGTTTGTTGTCCCATTTCATGACCCCTTTTCAATGAAAACGGAAGCCCTGTGAGGCATCCTCCACATTTACATGTTAATGTTGGCAATTTGTAAACATAAATTGAAAATGTCAGAAGCTCAATAGCTAAATGGAGATAAGTAAACACATTATTGAAGCGCTGTGGCCACTTAAAGTTGGACACCCATTCCATTCGAGAGCCGAAAATTATTAGGAGGACGAGAAGGATGAGGAGGAGGTAAGAGGAGGAGGAAGAAGACAAAGAGGAATAAGAAAGAGAAAAAGAGGGCAGGGGCGCTTTAATTCGCACAGCACGTACTTGCCGAGGGGGTGAGACGATTAGGTTTGTGATGAGAGGCAGCAGTGTGACGGAGAGGGCATGGGGGGTGTCAGGATGAGCGAGGATGAGGGAGATGAGAAAGAGAGAAGTATTATCTTGCTGTGCTTTCACAATCCTACACGTGCACAACCACACATTTCTACGTGTAGATACATGCACGTGCACGGCTATGCCCACAAGCACACATTTAACATGTACACATATGCACATAATGTCACACTCTCTATCTGGTTCTCTCTCGCACACACACACACACACACGCCCGCACACACACAGAGCCTTGCACACAGTCAGTGGAGAAGAGGAGTCAGTGCATTTGGCACCTGGTTCCCCTCTCTGCACACACATTCATCACTCAGTCGCAGGCCTGACAGAACCCTCTGCCCCACAGGCCACGGGCCCACACATGCAGGCGAGTGTACACACACCTTAACTCTTTAACACACATGCACAGACAGGAGATGTAGAGTGATGGGACATCAACAGCACATAAAACTGCCAACGGGCCTGCAACATGTATAAAGAAACACTTATGCTGTTGCACACTATGAAACAACATTTTTCATGGTGTGCCTGCAGATGAATCTTCTTACTTCAGGAATGAAAATTAGTTGTAAAAACAAGTAGGTACACAGAAAGGTAACATACGCATACGTTTGCCAAGTGCTGGACTTGAATGATTGGTTATGTTGTAGTAAGAAGCTGGTTAGCTTAGCTTAGCTTCAAGACTGAGGTGTATTTGGTTTAGTTATGTAACTCAATCTGACTTCAGTGAAGAGGGCACAAAGTGCATGCAACTGATGCATAACTGTTATTGAAGTTCAAGCAACCAGTGTAAGTCTGGGGAACATACTATACAAACCATAGCCTAAACAAACTAACATTAGCGAAAAGTTAATTGGGCAGCAGTGTACTGCAGGTCATCACCCATTGGTTTATGAACTGCTCTTCTAAAGTCTCCAGTTCAGCAATATGGCAATTTTTGGACCAGAGGGTGGAGCTTGAGAAAAGCAAGAAGAAAGCAAATGCGAAGATATACAATCTGTACCCACTGCTAATTCCTAAACTTGATAATTGGATTGTAAACCCTTGTTTCCAACTGAGTGACACTTTTTTGTGTTGTTAGCTGACCAGAGTTCTTTATTTATTAGATTAGAAAAGCTAAGAGAGCTTGTGGAACATAGCTTACTTGCATTTTGATTGCTCTCATCTCCTGTGGGAGAGCGAGCACCTGGTGAATGACGTGAAACTGATGACTGAAAATAACCTGTCCTATCATTATAGTTCCCAGCCGTCTTCTCTGTAGGTAGAAAACCACCAACATTCCTGACTCCTATGCACAGGCTGCCACAAGTGCTAACATAAAAATAATGCTTTTATTTTTTCACTCTGCAAAAAAAGATGGAGGACAGAGTTCTTGGATGGTCTTGCTGCGCAATTAACCACACAGCGAGCCATATGTCCGACATTAGTGTGAAACATTCTTCATAAGGCACCAACACCACAAACACAGCTGAGATGTGACTGAATTCAGCTGAGGTGACACCTACCAGGCAGCTAAACTTTTAGCCTCAATATAATTTAAACAGGTGAGTTATCTAAATGTCAATTGTCATGAGCAAAGTTAAGCATTTTAAGCCTCCAAATTAATGCAGTTCATTTTTTTATTAAAGCTCCTGTGAGGAACTTTCGTTTTGTGTTGATTTTGGCGCCCCCTGTGGACAAAGCTGTACCTCTTATCTCTTTGCTGATTTTGTCCTGTACATGCTTAAGTGGTGTTTTTTAACAAAAAATCTCATCCTGCTTTAACTTTAAACTTTTGCCATGGAAAATATAAATGCCCCCCCCCCCCCCGCCAATGGTTTCAGACATTGAAAATAACTATATAGAAATAATCAATCTTGTTGCTGATGGTCTGCTTTGTTTTTGTAGCTCATATAGAGTCATCAGAATTAATTTCATAACCAGCCAAAAACTCCTCACAGGACCTTTAAAAAAGCTAAACAGCCCCACACTTATATTGTATTCCACTGTTTATCAGAAAGCATCCTCCACTGTCAATAATTCACTGTATTTCTGTTTAGGTGTAAGAGCATGCATATATTTCACCCTTTCTATTTATTCAAACAAGATTTAGGCTTTGAAACAAGATGGGATTCTGAATTATCTCCAAACTTCAAGATTCGAGGAAGATAAAAATTACTCCCACTCTTTGTGATCATTTCATCAGCCTTTCGGCCAGAGAGAGAATACGTATTAGCTAGAATAGAATATATCCTGGCTTTGAAGGACCAGTGTATTAGATTTTGCTGGATCTATTGGGAGAAACAGAATTTAGTTTTCATAAGTATGTTTTTATTTGTCTTTCTGCCTTAGAATTTGATCTTTGTATACCTAAAGAGGTAGCTGGTCGTCTTCCACAGACCGGGACAGGTGGCTCTAGTGAGGGCCTTTACACGAGTTTCACAGCCTCAGTCAGGTCTCCTACATGCCTAAGAGTGGAGGGTGAGATTTGGGGTTATTTGTTGGTTGCGATCTGCAACATCGCCCATAACTTCTACATACTGGCTCATTAATTGATTGACCACCAGAGAAGATGCTAATCAATAGTAAAATAAACATTTACAGGATATGCTCTTGTTCCGGTGTGATGTGTGTTAAACTGCAGGATTAACCCACGACAGCAGGTTGAATGTGTTCATTACTCTGAACCAAACACAGGGTTTACACGAGACAGTTGTTGCTGACAATCAGCATGCATCATGGGAGGCAAATGTCATCTCACAACAGAGAAGAGACAAGCTGTTATTACGCTGAGGAATGAAAGATTGTCTTACAGAGAAAAAGTGTCAAAAAACTTCCACTTCTTTGAGCTACAGAGGCTTTCAACATTAACATGCATCCAGGAGAAGAGAAACAAAACCACTGCTAGCATTAATAAATACACAGCGTGTTGTCTGGTGCAGGTATAATCAGAGTAATCAGGATTTTGCTAATCCTGCTATTCATTAGATTATCATCTTTAAAGCAGTTAAAGACAAAGACATTTCCCACATTTATTTTTAGTATTCATTCTTCTAAGATATTTAGTGTCTCGAGTCTTAAATTTAATCAAAATATCTTAGTAGTAAAAACCTTTGGTTGTTAACTGGTACATGGGCTGAGCCTCTCTCACGGCATGTTAAGTCCTGTCTTATCAGGCAGTTAAAATTTGCTAATAACACAGGCACACATGAAATGAGTAATTGGCGAACTTGTCAGAGTTATGGCAGCGCTACCTTTATAACTTGTCTAAAAAAATGGCAAAGAAGAACATGAACAACCGGTACCGCGTCTCTACAACAGAGAACTCAATTTACAGTGAGAGCATGGCTTCAGAGGGAATCATTTTTCACAACCACCCACGTCCCTTCATACCCTAGTTGCTGTTTTTGTTTTGTTTGTCAGCAATAACCACTGGATCACAAAGCAGGGGAAGAGTTACAGCTGTATTTTGTTAATGGAAACTGGCATTTGCAAATTGCCTGATTTATGTGTTACACAGCCAAACTTATTTTTCTGAAATGTTGGCAGTTTTGGCAACACAACCATTTTCATCATCATTTTCCTACCTCTGTTTTCACACTCTTCGTATCTATGAGGGGTAAAGTGAAGTTGCCATCTCAACTTAGACCACTCAAGATTAGTTCAGTTAAGTCGACATAATGTGCTGATGTCAGTCATCAGATTAAATGTATGGTAAAATGCCCAATTGGGTCTATTTAACCCCCAAAAAATCTTATGTGGTGTACAGCTGGCACTTTGACAATATTGTGGTTCTTAAAAAGCCTTAAAGGGGACATATTTTAGCTATGCAATTAATTTTCTATTATTCTAACATGTTTTAAAATCACGGTGGTAAAGTTTGTTTCGTTTTAAAAAGTGTATAGCTATTTTAATTTAATTATTTTTCGGAGCCTCTCCTTCCTCCTGAAACGGACAAGCTGTTTTGCCATTCAAAGGTTAGACCTGGACTGCACTCCAAAGTTGTAGAAAACATGGCTGCTCTAGGATTGGTTATTCGGCCTTATCTGTACAAGCCATAATCGGCAGGAGATATCAGAATGGTAAGTTGAAATCTTGACGTCTTTAAATGAAAGTTCGGATTTTTGGACACCAAGTTGTATGAAATACTTGCTAGCAGTGTAGTGGATGCAAAGCTATTAGCTTATTTACTGAGTCCCGCGGTCGTTCAGGCTGGTTCTGAACGCAGAATGAGTGGTTCCGGTGAGATGCCAGGGTCATGAAACCAAAAAGTTTTACCCTACAAAAACAACACGCAGGCAATGGTGATCCATTTTCAACACAAAATCATCGTCCTTTGATTTCATATACTGTGCCGTTCTTTTGGCACTATTTTCTCTCTTTACAAATCCAGTATCACTACGCCTGCAGCAGGCCAGTTTCTCAGGTAAGCCGATTCGTGTCATTGTTGAAGTAAACATGGCGGACTACGAAAGTGAAGAGGAAGATTTACCTTTAACAACGTATCCAACGGGCCTCTTAGGGCACGATCCGTGTCAGGAAAACGATGAAATACGTGTGGTGGAATTTTTTTATTACTACAGCCAGGAAAATCACAAATTCACACCATTCTGACATGTATTTTACTCTGTGACAACAAACATCGCCTCACAAGTTACCAATTCCAGCGTGTTCTCTTAGAAAAAGGTGATGGATCACGTCACCTGAGAAACCGGCCTGCCGCAGGTGTAGTGATACTGGATTTGTCAAGAAAGAAAATAGTGCCAAAAGAACAGCGCGGTAAATGAAATCCTAGGACGATGATTTTGTGTTGAAAATGGATCACCATTGCCTGTGTGTTGTTTTTGTAGGGTAAAACTTTTTGGTTACGTGACCCTGGCATCTCACCGGAACTACTTACTCTATGTTCAGAACTGGACAGAACTCCGACCACGGCACCAAGTATTTCATACAGTGTGGTGTCTTGGTGTCCAAAAATCCGAACTATCACTTTAACTACAAGCTAGTGCAAGAAGGCAGCCTGAGGTGAATGACGGTGAATGACGATCAGTCGATTTCAGCGAAAGCAAGGTTCTACGTAGAAACCTGCAGCTGTTCTGAACGGCCCATTTCAGAGGCGACCTTTTTAAACATGTAGTTCTGGAAAAATTATGAATTATGAAGTTTTAAGTTTTTCACTGTGAACAATAAACACCCACAAATGTGAAACACATGCAAAAATATGAGAATATCCATTCAAAAGTAATGCCTTGTAATGCCAACTGCTATTATTGTGTTCAGGTGCAATAAAGACAATTTACTATAGCTGTGCTTTGAAAAGTAAATGAGGTCATCAGGACACTTTCAGGGACCTTTAAGTAAACATTACATACAGATTCAATTTTTAAAAGTGTTTTAAATCCCTTCTTTAATTTGCACCACAGACGCTGGGAAGAGAGATAAAAATGTCCGACAGTAAACACAGTTTAATTCTCTTAAAATGTCATTGCGCTTTGTTGCTCCCGGGCATTTTACTGTCAGTGTATTAACCTCTCCTGCAATAAGTGTCAAAGAGCATGCACACTGTACTCTGGAGTAAAATTCACTGATTTCTGACATTTCGCTGTGTGCAACTCATCAGCCGACCTTTACCGTACAGACCTTTTACTCTTCTCACAGCATGTGAAACCAGTCAGGGGTGCAGATAGAGATCTTTTACAGCTGGTGAGATCATGATGTTACATTACATAGTTATACATACAGTCATCAGAAATAATGTAAGAAACAATACTTGTAAGTGATCTGGAAAGTCCTGTGGAAAACATTATTTAAAGAATGTGTTAATTCAAATTGTAGATGATGCTTCATTAAAACACACAGTATGTCTTTGTTATTTTATCAGCTTTCAGTAAGAAATACAAGCCTTTTTAAACTTCTACTCACCCACTTGACGCAGTAAAAGCACAAGCAGAATTTGTCCGTTTTTCATGAGACATTAGGCCTTTTCTCTAAGTGCAGTTTGAGGAAATTGCCAATGTGCATGTATGCCAAGCTTCGCCTGAAACACGTACATTTGTGTGTCTCTGAATGTGCTCATTTGAATGTGAGCACTTGTGTGTGCATTGCAGTATTAATGGACGTTCCAGTACATTTGGTCTGACGCCAATGGGCCCAATTGCTTAGCATGCCTGCAGGACATTAATTGATGGCCGGGTTACGCTGCCTAATAAGTGTCATAAATAACGGTTTAGCAGGACGAGGGGGAAAATCTCAAATACATTAACCACTGCGTTGACATCTTAATGGAGATTCAACTGAGATGTGATCAAGTGGAATCCGTCAAGTAGGAATCCATTAATGCGGGGCCGAACCCTCCGCAGCGCAAACTGGCGGCGGCGATGACGGCGACGGGACAGGCCGGCTTTACTGCTGCTCGTGTGTCACTCGTAGCTTTAATGGACAGCCTTGTCAACATCCTCATCCCCGCTCGCACATGGCCCTCCACCAACACAGCTGTTGAAGATCTGTCAAAGCTCCGTGTCACAGAGCCACACACACCCACCCTAAAGTCACTGATGGAGCCAGTAAAAACCAGGGACCGTTCACTGGCAGCATCATTGATTTTATCCCCGAATTATTGTTGAGGACACACTACGCCTTGCATACCAATGACAGCCGCTCACACAGACACACGGGAGGGTCAGATTAGCCCCAGGTTGCTACAGTTTTTTGCTGCAGGAATGGAAGTTGGAGATGCAGGCGCTGGCAGCTCTTGTTTGGCAATTTTTCCTCATGCAGATGCACACACAAATGCACACACATAGGCACACATACACACAATAAATTCATAAAAACACTCCCACGCACACTTTGCCAGATTTACCTCCGTATTGGATATGCAGCCAGGAAGCTCATCAGTGGAATTGCAGGTTGAGCCAACTGAGGATTTCTCTGTGTAACCATGCCTCAAATGAATGGGATGAAAAACCTCTGAGCTCCCACAGCATACTGTAAGTGGTGAGCGACTCAGCAAAGGATTGAGCATTAGTTCCCTGCTGGGGCTGTATTACAGAGAGGAGTGTGTGTATTCTCATGCTAAAGTGTGGGACAGAGCTGGAGGATGCATATATGTTGATGCACGCTCATTTGTGGATGCGTGTAAGTGCATGCTTGTTAGCATGTACGAGGTGTTTGTGCACACGTAGACCCCTGAATACAGATGAACCCTTCTCTATGTTTCTTGTATCTCTACTGTTAATGTTAACCTTTTTATAGTGGGCTGTTTTTGTTACAAAAAGTTGCATTTTAAAATCCTACACAAATTATTATAACGGACTATTTTTGTGTTGATTTTGGCCGACCCTGTGCACAAAGCAGTACATTTTATCTCTGTTATTGTGACAAGTCAATGCCTAAGTAGTATTCTCCAATAAAAAAGGCATCCTGCTTTCTTTTAACTGTTAACTGGTTTAGTAGAGATTGAAAATCCTGTTTACATGAGATTACTCAAAGCAGTGTTTTAACTCCACTGTATTTTACCCCCTTGCTGTCGGTGTTAACAGTGGCTGTTCAACAGTGAAGCTAAAGAAGTGCCGCGCTCAGCTCTTCCAGCAGAGCGCTGAATGTAGTCTATCATTAGCCTACATAG
This sequence comes from Semicossyphus pulcher, assembly GCF_022749685.1. Classification (NCBI taxonomy): domain Eukaryota; kingdom Metazoa; phylum Chordata; class Actinopteri; order Labriformes; family Labridae; genus Semicossyphus; species Semicossyphus pulcher. The sequence continues at coordinate 19,593,381 of NW_027211603.1, forward strand.
TGTCTCGACAGGTGCTTTTGTTAAAGGAATTCCCTCAAGTTATCAACCAGGTCTTCTGAAGTTTCTATTGTAAATGTGCCACTGTTTAGGAGGTGAGTAGAACTGCTGCAGTGACAGCGTGTGCATGTGTGCCAGCGTGTGTATGTCTGTACGTGAAAATGTCTGTTGGGGCCTGCGGGGTGACAGTTCTGCTCTCGGCAAGTAGGTAATTAGCATGCATTATTCAAATGAAAGACGGAGGGAATGAGGGTGGGGACCTGTCCACCTGGTTGTCAGCGCGGGAGCCCGTCTCGTTCAGCGCCACTTACTCCGCACATTTGGAACATCAGAGCGTGTCTCTTGTCAATGTATTAGCCTCCTGTGAAGCGTGAGGGATAATGCACTTTTACAGGGGCCCCATTATGAGGTAAGATATGATCCAAGTAAGTCAAAGTCAAAGACATTCCATCTTCAAATTGGATCAGAGATGGCCATTATCCACGTCTATATTTTAGTCAGATCAGCTTTATTTGTTCTGCACTTTCAGCAGAAAGGTGAGACAAAGTATTACACACAGCAGGAAAGGGCAAAGAGAAGCGAGGCCTTCAAAATAAAAGGCGTATCTCAACACATCTTGACACACAGTAAATAATGCAGGCAGTATAATGAGACTTGACACGCTGAAAATCAAACGACGGCAAGGACACAATTTGGGAAAGTTTGAATTATCTTCAAATTGGGTAAAATAGCCCTGCATTAAATCCTACTTTTGTGAAGCTAGCACGTATATCTTTTCTGCTCTGTGGCAGCCTTATGGTAATTTATTAGGCTTTAGGTTTTGGTCTAGCTTGATTACCATTTATTGTAAAGTGCTCCTGTTCTGTCTACTCCTCTACTTACTCACCAAGGCTTTGTATTGTTTGTGTCATTAAAACTTCACAGCAGCAAGGATGCACAATTGTAAACACTTTTCTGCAAGGCATCAAAAGCAAATTGTGATATTTTAGCCCCATTAAGGACCTTTAGGTGCTGGGATCTAATGTGTGAAGAACTCTCCTTGTCTTTGCATAGACTGAAGCATCTGCATCTCAGGCAATATGTCCCATTGTTGGTCTGAATCAGGAGAATTATGTTCCTAAAGCAAGTACTCTGGCAGGTAAAGTCGCAGGGACTCATTATGCATTTGACAGCATAAATTTAAATGCAAAATATAAAAACAGGCCCATAAAATAACTGAGGTGAAGTATCTTCTAAAGCTAGAAATACACACAATTAATATAGAAAATACACACATGCAGTTTACCCATGATGCTGACTTTTGGCATGGTTTCCAACATATTACACTGACCACCAGGTGCTCCAGTCTCATCACAGTCATTTCTGTTCAATTATCATCTCCAGGCTCATATTTTAGCCAGATGAGTCATTAGCACCTTTCCTTATCTCCCACCCATTCTCCAGCCGCACCACACCACCCCTTCAGGACGGGCCTCTGTTTACTTAATTGATCAATTAGCTGCTTGAGAAGGCTCCCTCTCCTCCACGCGTCCCATTTAGCCAACATTTACATGTGTCAGTTTAATTGTGTGCCTATCTCCTCTCCCAAATTATTTACCTACTCACTCACCCTCACCGCAGAGCTCCCATCGTCCCCAGGTGACTGATGGTCTGACCGGAATGGCAATGTTTGGGCCTGGATCATAATCTGACTCTTTTGTAAATTATGTTAAAACAGGAACCAAATTAAACCAGTAATAATTTGAGTTTCATTCTACAAGGTCTCTTAAAACTTTTACCTGTCATCTGCTGTTTGTCGAGCAATATTTGAGCAACCGTTTACTGTTTTGTTGTGCAAATATACATAAACGTCCGCCCTGAACCTGGCCTAACATTAAACCAAAGCCAAAAGATGCCCCCAGATGAAACCTGCAGGAACAAAACACTCTCAGAGAACACTGTTTTTGTGTCGGTGGCTGACTTTTCACAATGCCCTTTTTTCTGCGCAACTATTCAGCCATGGGTCGGCAGGCCTGAGGTCCTCTTCCAGCGGGTTGACTGGGCATGAAATCGGACTGGCAGAACCCTCTCCTCCCACAGTGGATTTACACAATTTACATACAACTGTCTTTTGAATGTGCTGGACCACCAACTAATCCTTTGTTCCCAGGAGGGCTTCTGCTGCACTTTGTCCACTCTGCCTCTGTAACAGACTCACACTGCCCCCCAGTGGTGGAAGGAAATATTACACCCTGGTAAAGAAAATAGTTCCTCAGTAGACTGTGTTTTGTTGGTTGGTGCTGATTCAAAGATCGTGAGACACCAGTCATGTGTTGTCTTCCACCACTGCATAGGGTGCATTGATGATCTGCAAATCCTGCAGCATAGTTTCTGTTATAAGTTGCTTTTAATGATTTTAAGGATTCTTTTCTTCTACACAACGTCTAACTTTTATTTAAAAAACGTCACCAGGTTTTGTTTGTTTCCTACATGTACAGAAAAGTACTGCACGTTCTATCATCTCATACATAAACGGTGATACCCCACATTGACCACAAGGTGGTGGTAAAACACCATGACTTATTTTGATTTTCCTTCCCGTGCAGCTTCTCAATCACAGAACAAAATGTCTTTTTCTCTTTTTAAAGAAAACATCAAAGAATATGTTTCTTTAACAACATGACATGAAATGATTCATCCTTATTTGAACACTGTCACAGCTTCAGCATGTGCTTCTTCGTCTCTACCAGTTCTTTAGTACGGAAGGGGAAATTTCTGTTCTTGGAAAGTTCTTTGCTTGGAAATGAAATAGGTAAACATAAAGTAATCTTTGTTTCTGAACAGCCTTTTAGCAAAGCCCCCCACAAATTTTGCTTTGGATCATTTAAATTTAATACATTCAAATATTTTTTTGTTTTAGTAAGCCAGTCTCTGTAGAACTTGCATGTAGTGAACACAGAAAGTGACTCACTGTTGTATGTATAGAGAAAGAAGGGAAAAAAAAGGCCAATAAAAGCTTAACTTTTATTCAGTCAGCATCAGAAAACAAACAGTAAAAATCAGTTGGTTCCTTATAAGCTCTCAGTGCAGCAGGAGCAGAGGAGTTGCACTTTGAGTCAGTGTCAAGTGTCCTTGAGCAAGACACTGCAGCTCGGCCTGCTCAGGGCTCCTCCGACTGAAACTCTCTCTTCAGTCTCCAGGAGAGATGAAAGTCGGATATGATTCTTGTCGAGCGTGTTATATCATGAGATTCATACTGGTTGAGTTAACAGGATTACATATAGTATAAGAGCACATATAGCACATAAAGATTTATCTAGGATGGTTGTACTTTGCAAACAGTTTGCAGAGGACAGAGTAAGTCAACTTTGAAAAATAGAGATCACATGATGAGATCCCTTGTTACCAAATAAATCATTAGTCACTCAAAGATGAATCATGACTTTACAGTTTTACCCTGTAAGCCTTCATACATAACCTTTCATTTTCAGCCAACCTGTAACTAGACCTGTGAGATGCCCTATAGTAGCCTATTATTTATAATAGTGATGCAGTATGGTGAAAGTTCAGTGCTATTATTATTATTATTAATTAATTATTAACTATCTATATAAAAAATAAATACTTTTTAGAAATAAGAAAGATGAAATAAAGAAAAATCTGTAAAATAAACGGATGTACTGACATATCTATGAGGTACGGAAGCCCTAAGGGGACATGCATCCATACATTTTATTGACTGCGTTAATGAGTAATTTCCAAAGATCTCGACTTATTTATCTCGTTATCTCGAGATAACAACACTTGTTTTTGCATGATAACAAGATAGTTTTCTCGAGATCTTGACTTATTTAATTTTCAAAGCAGTTTTCCCCATTTTAACTGAATAATTTATACTATTATTGCGAGACAACTAGCTTTGTTTCTCGAGATAACGAGAAAAAGAAGTCGAGATCTTAAAACGACTGTAAATTACTCGTTATCCCGGCAAAACGGAGTAATCAGAATGAATGGATGCATGTCTGCTTAGGGCTTCTGTAAGGAGGGTATTGGGTAAAGTTTGTTTAAACAGTTGAGTAATGTACAAACTTTAATTTAATATCAAACAACACAGTATGTACAGCACAGTTAGTTTAAATGGTAAATCATGAAATAGTTTAGTTTGTAAGGCAGCCGTAAAATCCTCTTTGTTTGAAATGACTGTGTGTGTGTGTGTGTGTGTGTGTGTGTGTGTGTGTGTGTGTGTACTTGCACTCCCTCTGATACGTAATGAGGAGCATCAGTAATGACTAAAGCTAACACCAGAGCACTGAACTTTACCTGCTCAGTGTGGAGCCGAGGCAGCGGCGTACAGTAGGTGTGTGTGTGTGTGTGTGTGTATTCTCCCACATGTGTGCATCTGTACTCTCAGTTGAACCAGTGTGCTAATGGTACTGCGCTCTGTCAGATTCAGGCCCCCATCACAAGCATCCAGCCGTCAGAGTTCAAGCTAGGATCTGCCCATTAACACGGAGGCCGGAGGATGCGGGCTATGCACACCGGGAGAGCGAGCCTGACACGCAGCAGCTCGCTCTACCACAGCAGGCTCACCAGCCTGCACTTTCCAAGGACATTACAGCTCCATTCCACCAGCTCTCCGGTGGCAGGCTATCATTAGTGCGCTTGCAAGAGCCCAGAGAGGTGATAGCAGGGGAATTGTGGGCTTTCATACCCACAAGCTGGTCCACAGGATGCCAGGCAGAGTGTGGTAATTTAGCTCAGAGGTGATGGAAAATAGTAGGTTAGTTTAATGACAAGTTTGTGTGGCCGTGTAAAAGCACTCATCAGAGAGTGGGCGATAGAGAGAATGGGTGAGAAGCACTGAAACGGAGGGAGAGAAGGGTCTGTGTCAGGGTTTTTTAGAGTGTGTACGTGTGCCCCCTTTCTTATTAATGCTCTGTTTTCTCTTTCTAATAGTGTGCCAGCTGACACGCCAATTTCAGTGGATTTAGTGCCTTTTTGAAAGATAATAAATCAAAGAGATGTCAAGGATAAAATCTGAACCACAAGTCCTCCTACTTTTATTCTGGTTTAAATACTATCATTGGAATTCGGGAGCAAACGACAGAAAATAATAAAGGGTTTGGTACTCTCCTCGATATTACAACACAGAAAATATTGGAATAATATTGTACAACTATTCTAATTAAAGTTCATCCTAACAAGACTTTAAAGTTCCAAGGTAATCCATTTATACAGCACTTTAAAAAGCCATGATGGAGTACTATTACTGATGGTAATGTTTTAATTAAAGTCACATTATTTGAAAACCAAAAGAATAAAGTCCTATCTATTAATTTGATAAAGTTAAATCAAGCAAATTAGTTCTAGTCTGCCTATGAATTGTGTCCATGGCTGGGTATTTCTGACTGCATTCTTACAGTGCAAGAAAAATCAGAGATATAGAATTGAAAATGTTAATGTTCAATATGTTCAACAACCCTCAGAGTGACCCACAGAAAGCAGCTCGACTCATAAAAAAACATTATTCTGTGCTAACCTCGGCTAATCTGTAGCAATCTGTATCAAAATACAAGAGCTCACACATAAAACAGGCTCCATTCATTAATGTTAGCGTGTCCTGTCTTCACACATAGTTTATTCATGCATCTAATTCAGTTTGAATTTCATCCCTGTAAAAAAAAAAAAATCAATCCTCCATCTCTGTCTCCCTTGGCAACAGGTTATAATCCATAGTTACGAGGAGCGGTTGCTAGGTGCTACGTAGGAGGCCACCGGGTCCTTGATGATGGCGGAGAGATGAGGGACGGGTGAAAGGATGACAAGAGACAGGACAATGAGGAGAGGAAATAGACGCGCACACACACACACACACACACCTGACGGAGGCTGTGCGAGCCAGGAGCACAAAGACAGAGCAGGAGAGAGGCAGAGAGTGAAAAGTAAACGCAAAAAGGATAATGTAGCAGTCTAAGTGGGCAATCTGCACACCTCCATTTGATACAGCTACATTTTATGGTGTGTTTGTGTGAGTCTTTTACTCTGTGTGTGTGTGTGTGCGTGACTCTGTGCTGCATGTGACGGTGACAGCAGAAGAGAGAGAGAAAGAGAGAGATGGGGAATCTTCTTTGACTTGAAAAACCTGCTATCATGCCAAAAAAGTGAGTAAAAAAAAAAGCTGCTCTGATTTCGTCAATCACTGAATCGTTTCTGTTCCACTTTTTTTTTTTTGTTTTTACGAGGAGTCGGGGAAAGTGAACAAAAAATATAACATGGAGAAAATGAGTATCTGCAGTATCTCAAAGTTGGGCTTCTACTCTTGGGAATAAATTATCATTTTAAATTAATCCTCAACATTACTGTAATAGGTGGAACAGTGGTTAGCGCTGTCGCCTCACAGTAAGAAGGTTCCTGGTTCAAATCCCGGCCTTTCTGTGGGGACTCTCCAGGAACTCCGGCTTCCTCCCGAAGTCCAAAGACATGCCCCCGTAACTCTAAAATTGCCCGTAGGTGTGAATGTGAGCGTGAAAGGTTGTCTGTCTCTGTGTGTCAGCCCTGTGATTGACTGGCGGTCAGTCCGGGGTGTACCCTGCCTCTCGCCCAATGACAGCTGGGATCGGCTCCAGCCCCCTTGTAACCCTAAAAGTATATGTTTGTCATTTTGAACCTGTCATGATGATGCTAAACTTCCTAAAATCATCTCTTTTATGAACATTTTGTGCCTTGTTCGCACATATTGCACAGAGAGAGTAACAGCTCTGTGTTTATTAGTGCACTTGGCCATATAACCACCTGAGTTACACAAGCTGTCATTTTTTCTAAGGCTCATCCGATTAGTACGGTGATGATAGACACCCATGGGAGTGCTTACTTCTCACGAGTTTCCTTGTTGGTAGATGGAAAGAGCGTTCTTTTGGTGCTGAAGCTGCAGGAGCCATCTGCCGCTCCCAGCCATGATTATCCCCTTCCTCTCCCCCAGGGGGCAGTAGCACCGTGCGCATGCGACCATTTAACTCTGCTTTTCCCCGAGATCAAAGGCACAGTGCCTCTGCCAGCCCAAAACAGCCACCATCGCCCAGTCTGTAGTCTTTCTCAAGTTTTCAGCAGTTTGAAAAAAAGAGAAAAAAAAGAGTATTAACATGATGTCATAGGATGAGAAGCCGGCCTCTCAGCTTTGAATAGGTGCAGCTCTGCCGTGCACATCGCTTCTGACAATGTTATTAGGAAGATAATTCTTCCAAGCAAATAAACAGTGTGTAACACCCCTGTGAATTTCCCTTTCAGGTTGGGTTATTGTGTGTGTATTTCACTGATATTGTGTCATCTGGTGAGGGAGCAAATATCAGGGTTAGTTAGAGGTTGGGCTTTTGATCTCTTTTGAGGCTGCAGGGTTTATAGATGATCACAAGCAAGGCTTTAGATTCACTAGAAAAAGCATCTACATCAGTCACTGACTGACAGCAGTGGAAATAAATCTGCAGCTTAAAAACAACAAATATCGTCAGCACCCTCGTGTCTCGACTGTCTTAATTTCTTTAAGGACTTAATTCGAGATATTAAACTTGTAAAGTCTGCTTAAAATGTTTGACACTTTCTTATTATTGATGAAACTCAATAAATTTTAATTCTTAACTGTTGGCTGCATTGTTTGATGTCTCACAGACCCAAACAAAATCCAAACAAAAGGAAAGAAATACAAAATGAGAAACTAATTAAGCGCTTATTAGTTTGTTATTTTCAGTTTCTCACTAAAAAATAGAATTACATATAAATAAATAGAAAAGCAGGCTCTTGCCATGCCTGTACTTTGACACATTTTATTTTAAACAGCTTATTTCCCGTGTATTGTGAGAGGTAATAGGTTTGGATGAAACATCAGATGGCCCTCTGGCTCGGTGTCTGCCCTTCAGCTCTGCAGCCTCTTCACACTGTAGGCTTTGTTTGAGCAGAGACCCCTGTTGGTTGATTGGAATGACTTCCCTAATTGGATTCAATTCCTAATTGAAACGTAATAAAAATGCATCAGTAGACGTGGCGCCAACAATTACCTCATGCAAATCTCTTGATGAATTGACGTGAGGGGCGTAATTGCAGCTGTTAAAAAAATGCATTGATTTCTCCTGGAATAACATCAATTCAAATCAGTTCACACTCACGGCTCAACCTGCCCGCGGAAAGCATTCGTCACTGCTCCGTGTCCCCGTTTGGAAGTATACGTAAAATATGGAAACATCTGCACCCTTTCACGTGGGCACAGATTGATTGGGCTTGTGAGACTTTGCATCAGTGTATGCAGTATATATCTTTGCATATGCAGTGATGTGATGTGAACGTTTGGAGGAGGGAACAGAAGAAGACACGCTTTGTTCTTTGCTTCTGTTTTCACTCGGATGTTGCACGGGTTACGACTTCCTTTGGTTTATAGAGCAAATGTTTTCTGCTCGGGATGTACCCCAGAAATACACACACAGAGAAACACACTATCGAACACAACTGGAGTAAAAGAAATTAAATCAGAAACACACAGAAAGGAACTATGAAGTCTTTGATTCTTCCCTCCACCAAATGTTCTGCACATTATCCGTCTGTCTGTTGATCGGGGGCGGCACTGAAAGGGTTAAAGCATCTTCTGAGTTATTGCCTACTGCCGTAGTCATAGCAACAGGTTAATAAGTAGCTTCTGTGATCTTCCTCTGTTGCTGCACAGGTTGCTAAGACACAAATAGCATGCTGGACCCAGTGGACTGAACTGCAAACATCTTTTGATAAGAATGAACTTTAAACACTGGAAAGTAATGTAAAAGTAAAAGAGTGTGAAAACTTCCGCATTACACCTACTACCACTGTGATTGCATCTACCGCATTTGACCTACACGGGCCGAAAAAAAGGAACACAGCAAAACAAAATTGCAAAATTCAGCTACCTCATACCACGGAGGCCAGTGGTTGGCCCGTGTCTAAAGGTAAACGGGCCAATCAGCTTTGGAACAGAGTGGCTGTTCCTAGACGCGTGTGCGAAACCAAGGGCAAATTAAAGCATTGCCTCCGAGTTGCATCATTCTCCCCTCACAGCTCTATTAGTAGGCTAGCCACAATGTCTCTTTACGAGAGCTCCTCTCAGAGCAGAATTCGGCACACTTCCCCTGCAGTCATATGTCTTTTTGTGAACCACATTGCCGTCATGTGCGCCAGCTCCAGTTGCAAACCACAGCTGAGTTACTGGGGGAAATAAAAGTCTGGATACCTCTGTTCTTTGTGAGGTGATGTAACAGAAAAGCAGCGTGTTAGATTTAGGATTTTAACGTCTTTCTTGGCTTCAAGAGTGACTCTGACATAAAAACGAGGATAGGAATCAGGATCGACACACTGAATAATAGTTTTTAAAAGATTACCTTTCTTTTACCCCCTCAACTTTTCCGTCCTCTGCCCGTCTCTCTCCCCGTCGAGTAATGGGAGCTGAAAAGTGCATTGATTCACAAAGACGGACCGTCCACACTGACACAACAAACGAACAAACAAACCAACAGCTTGACTGGAGGAAGCTGTGAGGCCGCAGCAGGGAGCACTGGAGTCGTTTTTGATGATAATGCTTGATCCCTCTGTTCTCTCTGTCACTGGGCCTCATGCTTTCACTTCAGCTCGGTGGAGCTGTCAGCCAGCAACGGCCACTCACTCAAGTGCCCCCACATGCATGCGAGCTCACGCACACGCACGGTTTCGCAGGATTGTGTGCATGCTTGTACATAATTATTACAAACCGTGATGGAACGTATGATGAGTCCAATAAAACATGAACGTGTGTGCATCATATTTCAGATATAAATAACTACCCATGTGGGGTGATTTGGACGCTTATAAGCTGCAATAATTGTGTGTTTGTGTGATTAAGACAGTAATCAGAAAGTAATGACACTTCAGTGTGATTTATGAGAATGGATGAAATTTCACAGCTGAAAGGTGGCAGGTTAAACAACACTGACCCGCCAAATACGGAGAGAGATTTAAACAAGAGCCAGAGCTAATACATCAGTGAAACAAGGGGGTTGGAGAGAAGGAGAGAGTGTGTGTGTGTGTGTGTGTGTGTGTGTGTGTGTGTGTGTGTGTATCGCAGCGCTGAGAGGCCAGGACATATAAACCTTTTAAGACAGGACGGCAGTGTTTAGGTTACTGTTTTTACTTCTGAATGGTGAGGGAAAAGAGTTACTCAAAAAAAAAAACAGTTCCTCAAAGGGAGAAAGCTCTGGAGGCTCGTACTTTAGTACAGTGATTCACTGGATTTTTAAGAGATTTTGACACCACAGGGGACAAGAAACTAAATCACCACACTAGTAAAAGAAAAGAATGACCAATTCTGCAGTAACTTGCTTTTAACCACAACAGCATTATTCTGCGTTAACCTCCAGATGAAAGCAACCCTCCCTCCAATACTGATTAAAGGCTCTCTGGCTCCCACCGGGCTCCACGCTGCTTTGGGTTCATTCAATCTGGGCCTTGATTACTCGATTGGACTCATTGATTGAAGGGGAACTTTAATGACCTATTATCCCAAGTGTTAATCAGGTGTTGACAGACAGCTCTCTGCGGGACCGGGCAGGGCCGAGGGGCCAGAACGGACGGAACTTACCTGACTCCTGCCGCTCGGATGAGTAAGGGGGTTGAGCAGCACGCGGAGCGCAGACACAAGTTTCCCTCTGGAGCACAGTCTGTGCAGCGCGGTGACATCATCTTCAGCTTGCCCAGGTCGACTATGACTCAGATATTTTGGTGCCTTTTTTTTTCTTTTTTTCTTCTTAACGCCCTCATTCTGGCTCCCTTTATCTTCCCGTGTTACAGTTTTAGCACCCGGTGAATTAGCTCCAAATGAGAGAGAGAGAGAGAAATTGATATATAAAATGGGAGGCCTGTGCGTGCTCCCAATGTGCTCTCATTTCATTTTGTATTTATGGAATATACGCAGCTGGTAAAGTTACGTACATTCAGAGGAACTATGTTAACCTTGTCCGATATTACTCATTTGAAAGGCCAGAGGTTTTAATAGAATAAGGCGCAGGACATTAAATAGAGTTTCTGATAGTGGTTTGAAATGGAATTACTTTCTAAATGTGCTTAATGCACTTTCACAGTCATATGCTGAATATATTTCTTTCTAAACTGGCTTTATCAAGAATTGGAATATTATTATCATGATGAATTTTGAGTGCCTGCGTGTTATTTATGTGGATTTAAACTTTATTTTTCTGCAAGTGTAATTTAGGTGCAATAGATGCCATGATTTTCTTTGTCAGGTCGCTTTTACAAAGTAAATTGAGTTGCATTTTTTTAGTTGTTAATGTAAAGAAAGAAATCCTTGAACTTGCACTTTACTTCTAACAACTTGTGTGTGTCCTGTAGGCCATTGTTTTTTGGTGGAAATCTTCAGTAACACCTGTCTGCATCACCTCCTGTATCTCCCACCTACATCTCTCTCTCTCTCTCTCTCTCCTGTCCCTCCCTGCCTCCCCCACATCTCCCTCTGCATCCCTCTCTTTAATTATCTCCCTTTTCAATCCCAGCATCTTCAAGTCTCATCAATGCTTCTTAATTTCCATCAATACCTCTGCAGCCTAAGCTCTCCACACCTGTCCAGTCACCATGGCAACCTCACCTCTGACAGCAAAGAGCTCTGTAAGACACGATGTGCTGTATTCCCCTTGATTAGATATTGATTAAGCTTTTGTAATACATAATAGGATCAAAGGGATTGTGCGGCTTTGCTTACCCAGGTCCTCTTCACACTTTCATTTAGTTATATTCTTTTGTTATTTAGGAATCTGCATGTTAAGAGGGATGGAATCGAATTTGCCACCCTTTGTGAGAGCCATTCAGAGCCTCTTTCAGGGACAGGACCCCCTTTTTTACTGCCTTAAAAGAGAGGAGAAGTGAGGCACAAAGACGCTTCTATGCAAATCTCTAATTTATAGACTGTTAACAGCACATTCAGGTTTGTGAATAGCATCTTTGCAACATGTTTCCTATTAGTGTACATGCTAATTCACCCGTTTCAGTGTGCACAGGCTCCCGAATGCTTGAGTGTCCCTAATGGATGCACTGATAGATTAATGGACGATAAAAGTCAAATGCTAAATGCATGGTAAGTGACAAGAGATAAGTCAATGTGGTAAACATTTGTGTGGGACACAGTTAAGAAGTTGAAAGGCCATAATTTACAATAACTTACAGATAAGAAATTCCTTGGTATAATGAGGCACGTGGCATGAATTTAAAAGGAAAGGAAGTAATGGGCTGGAGTGCATCTCTGTCAATTATACATTAGTGTCATCTGCAAAAAAAAACAAGGAAGACCAGACACATTTGGATTGCTTTTTCATGCCATTAAATAGTATTTTTAATCCAACGTGAGAAATGTTGCCCATCGGGTTTTTCTTTAGCTTCCAGATTAAGTTTAAGGTCACTTTAGGTAGTACCTGTACCTGTAAAAAACAACTTTAAACTGACAATTTCGAAGATTTCAGTTTCGTTCTCTTGGGTGCCACCTAATGGCGATATAAGGTAATAGTATGAAGACACTTCCCAATTTAACCAGAGGTCTAAAGTTGGCTCCCTTTGTTACGGTTGCAACTCTTGACGGTCGCTTTCCTTTTTAGACTGTTTTCCTTCATCTGAGCTTCAAATTTGTTTCTTTTTCTTTGGATTTTCACTTAGTATCTGTAGTCATCCATCTTTTCTTTGTTTGTTCAGCCATAGTAGATTACTGTTTACTCGCAACACTTGCAGAGACTGGAAAAGCAGCCACTAAGCTCCACCTACCCTCTCTGGCAGACCAACCACTGCTGGGTGGTTGAAAATGCGTCACTAACTGGGCGCTGCTTCTGATTTTTTCTGGAAAAGTTGCTACAAACACTAAAAATAATACTATATACTTTCATCAGTGGGCCATAGGCTCAATCACATTGTGTTACCTCATACGGGGATAGATAGTAACTTAACAGACATTTATTTACATGAAAATCTTCGAAATCACTACTTTAAATGTCCAAAACACAGCCTGCTTTTTGATGTAGCAAATTGCCCTTCACCCATATCATACATGTTGATGTGATTCATGTCATCCTCAAGACACTGTCTTAAGGATTGAGACAGATCTTTTAAACTAGGTCTTCCTCTTGTGTGTCCTATGTCAGCCGCAATATTTAAGCCACCTAAAGCAACCCCATGCCAATCAACATCAGCAATAAAGTAAATACACACAAAGAAACACTCCAGCCAGACAGGGTTGTTGTGTGTTTGTCAAATTTACACTGAAGATTTAGAGGGATACAAGGTTGAGAGAAGTGAGAAAAACGATTTTTCCTTTCCCACACTGAGAGCGTAGGGGAGCCAGAATTGAGGATAAACCCGAGAACTGCAAAAAAACATGTTTGTAACAATCTGACCTTTTTTGTACAACTCAAACAAGGATAAAGACAACAAAATGTAATAACTTTCCCCTATCCAATCCATACTTCATGATTATCCCTCACTCCAAAACATTGGGAAAAAAATGGAACTGTCAAAAGAGTCTTGTTGTTCCATTTTCTTTCCCTCGGCCCCCCTCCTGGAGACAAACAAACAAACCCCTGTTAGCACATTTCATTAGCTTTAGGGGTTACAGAACAGATTGAGTATCGACAACGGTTGCTGTCGAGGCTTATGGCTCAAAGGCAACAGTGGAGGAAAATCTCTGGGGTAGGAGATGCAATCGAAAGGACCAAAATAATTCAGCAGGACTCACTCGAGGAACAATCCAGTTTGTCATGTGGAATCATGGAGTGTCTGCCGCACAATGAGAAAGGGTCCCCGGAGACTCGGCAAGGAGTCAACATGTGAATAGCCAAGAGTTAGTGCCCCAACTGGCCACTCTTTGCCTTTTTATCACCTGCAAATTTAGCAACCATAAATCTGTTTCCACACCAGTGCTGCTACACGGACGCACCACAGAGGGCCATAAACAAGAGATGATGTTTGGTGTCTGGGGACGGTTTGGTCATTGATGTTCCCTGAGGTGTCATACTCTACTCTGGGAACAATTACTGTCAGAGTTTTAATGTTGTCCCTGTTTCGATGGATGGATGTGACTGCGGGAAATTGTCGAACCATGTTGATTTGAAGTAGTAACAAGATTGGGCGTCATTCTGTCATTGTCAGCGTTATTTTACTGAAGAGGAGGTTGGTCAAATTTGTTAAGAATGATCTTTTTGTCATAGTCCATGTTACTTAGCTTCCTCGCACAAGGAGAAAACAAGCGATCCACGAGAAGTTGATAAAATTTGTTGTCCTTCCACTCTGTCTGACTTTGTTTTTCCCAAGCTGTCCAGTGGGTGTTGTCCATCTGCCATCAGCCTGAATCTATTTGCAGCATGACTTTGATCTTTGACGCCTGATTGTCAGCCATCGTCTTGTCGGTCAACTGCCTTTCCACACGACCCCGGGTCAACTCTCAATACTCCCGTGATGTGATGGGTGAAGTCTGACTCCTTCTGCTCTTTACTGCGACCGCGCTGCTGCTGTACAGAGCACTTTAATTTATATTTTGTCGTTTCTGGTGTTCTACATGATATTGATAAAACGGCTTAAAAATAAAGTAAAATGACAGTGGGCAAGGTGCTGCACGGTGGTGCAGTGGTTGGCTAGAAGGTTCCTGGTTCGAACTCCGCTTCAGACGAAGTGGGCCTTTCTGTGTGGAGTTTGCATGTTCTCCCCGTGCATTCGTGTGCTTCGGCTTCCTCCCACAGTCCAAAGACATGCTCGTTAGGTTCATTGATGACTCAAAATTGCCTATAGGTGTGAATGTGAGTGTGAAAGGTTGTCTGTCTCTATGTGTCAGCCCTGTGACTGACTGGCGATCAGTCGAGGACTTACCCCGCCTCTCGCCCAATGACAGCTGGGATAGGCTCCACCCTACCCCCCCCGAACCTTAACTGGATAAGCGCTATACATAATGGATGCATGGCTGGACAGTGGGCAAGTACATTGGTGTATCCCAGAACACCACTTTGGGCCAAAACAATAGGCCTCATTCAATGTTAAAGAAACAAGTTAAGTCACCAAAGAGGGTTAGTTGCTGGACACATTGTTGTAAGGACTTCTGTTTCCACTGTATTAGTCTGGAGGAGTCTGGTGACTTCTGACTGACTCTAAAGGTTAATGAGGAAGGAGGAGACTAGAGGCCATAAAAAGAACACTGACCTCAGGCTTCAAAGTGACCCCACCCTCCTTACCGCAACGTCTCCGTCCATGAAACAAGCACGAGGAAAACCTCTGATTAATCGATCCGCCTCGTGCTTCTCATTCACAGACGATGACCAGCAGCACCCGTTGCACCTGATTTTGTTTTCACTGTAACACCTCCACGAGACAAGAGCTGAATATCCATTTCCCTTTAATCAATTCACAATTTATTCCCCTCCCTCTTCCAATCTCCCTTCCATTTATTATGCATTATTCGCCCTTTTTAAACGATTTCCTACTAACCGTCTCATCTAATTTGGTATTCGGATATGGTTAGCGCTGTTAGCTCAATTAATACAATGACATGTCCTAAATGCATTCTCTCCACAAGCCAAGTGACAAGAGCACAGCGAACACTTTACACCTTTGCATGCACGCCATGACGGATCCAAACCTTCAGGAATTATTTAATAAAGCTATGTGAAAAGATAAAAAGGACAAAGCAGGCTCAATCTTCTACAGGACTGTGCTTTATTTTAGTCTAAGCAGAATATAATGAACTAGAGAACTACAGAGTTCAGGAGCACTATGGGAGATATCACCCCGAATCAGGAAAGGACCCGAGCCAACGCTAATTCAAATTACATCTCTGTTTCGAACAAAAAGAAAACAGTAAATCAGTTTGTTCAAGTCCAGTAACAAAAGTCTTGATTATCCCATTCAGTGTGGATATAAATACCCAAATATATAATTATAAATTAAATCAGTATGAGAACAAAAAAAGGGGATGAAATTAGATCGTGAAGCTGGGAATGTTATGATTCATGACACAAAGATTAAAGGTGCAAAATCACCTATGACTACGTGTGGATTATTTAAAGGCTCTCATTGAATGCTTGATTGGAGCAAAGTGCTCAGTTAGCTGAGTGTGTTTACATTTTGGTCCTTGTAACCAATGGAAATGGAGGTGGATGACCACATCCATATTTGTGTCAGAATGGGAACGAGGCAAAACTGACTCTGGCAAAGTGTTTGTTGATTTTTGACCGTTGAAGATAGAACATTTGGCATCCCCAGATTATAGTGTGTGTGACCACTGTTCACAGGTAGTACCGTCAGAGAGAACAGGCTGGGTTTAAGGCAGAATTCCCTCCTCACATTAGCAAATCAACCTGAATGTAATAAAGCAACATGGCACTATCTACTGTTGGTACATTGTCGTCAGTGGACATTAGATAACAAACTGTGGAAGGATCTTCCCAAAAGTAAGAACAGAGTTGATGTCAATGATCGCATCCGACCATTAAATAAACAAACTAAATAAATAAAATACATCATGACATTAAGAGAGAAAAGCATTCGAAGAATCCACCAACTGCTTAAAC
Organism: Semicossyphus pulcher; assembly: GCF_022749685.1. Classification (NCBI taxonomy): domain Eukaryota; kingdom Metazoa; phylum Chordata; class Actinopteri; order Labriformes; family Labridae; genus Semicossyphus; species Semicossyphus pulcher. Next base: position 19,609,949 of record NW_027211603.1, read on the forward strand.
ACAATGAGATATGACAGGAAAGATATCAACCAATCTGACTGCAAAGTTTGATATTTTTTTCTCTTTGTTTTTTGTCATTTTTTTCTGAAAAACAAACAAAAGGCCTCAAATAAGCTTCTTTTTGAACATGCAATGCTGATTCATTTGAACTCCGTTGTGCAATGGACTCATTGTTTTCTCCTGAATCCACATGACCGGTACCATCAATCATCCTTTACTGTGCAGTTTGTTAATTCTTGTATTGATTTAAGAGCTTTCAATGAGCAGAATCTCTCCGAACTTGCTCATCCATGAGAGTTCTCTTACAGGGATTGTGCAGCCAAAAAAAAGGAAATATGATCAAAGCATATACGAATAAACCTCATGACAATGGGTCTATCCCAGCTTCAGCAGATAATAACAAAGCAAAACAGAGAAAATAAAGAACTATTTACCAACATGAGTATAAAATCCCATTTTTCAACATCAGTGCTTCACTGTACAAGAAATAACATCATTTTATCTTCTGTTTTTGATAAATTATTTCATAGGTTCCTTCTCTTAGTTTCACTGAAATATATTAACTATTCTTTTAGTTTTTTAAAAGTTTGAACATGATCTATCGTACGGCCTATAAAGAAGGTTGAACAGAATTGAAAAATAAGCTATATTGTATGTACAGGAGTAATGCAGCTGTGTGGTCGGGAGAGCGGTGGCAGATTGGGTCAAGCTGGCAGGGGGTTCTGCTGGGTTCTACAATAACGGCTGTCTTTGTTTGTCCCCTTCCCCCAATCTCAGCCTAACCATGTACGTGTGGCTTCGACCATGTGTAGTAAATGACAATTTTTATGTACACGTTGAACAAACTGTTAACCTGGAGTTTCATTTTGTAAAACTTCCTTTAAAGTCGCGGAGCCCAGTCTGTCGTTTTTCCGTAGGATATGAAAAAGTTTCATGGTGGCTGATGCTTTTTTTGTCGCCCTGTCAAGTGGTTAGCATGCAGATGGATGAACTCTACTGTCACTGTCATATCTGTTCATCAACCCCCAATTGGACTAATCCAATTACCGCACAGGCGATCTTTCTTCTGTCAGAAAAATCATGACATGTCGGTGTACACAGAATCTTAATTAACGGATCACTTCGGGGCTGTGGCTTAGGTTTGACACTAAGTCAGACACCCTCTAAGCCTTTGTCCGTCACTTCCAGTTGTAGGATGCATGTTCAGAGCCGCAACTTAAGGGGCTTAAACGCACCAAAACTCTCCTTTATCCCTGCACTTCTGTGGATACATTTTATAGTGACATCATTGTCCCACAGAGTTGGGCTTCTCAACACAAGCTGCTATACAACCTTCTTGTTTTTTTTTTTATTTAATAGGCTATTTACATTAAGGAATAAAAAAAGTCTTTGTCTTCATTACTGTCAGCCATGTTGTTAACATAATTGCACACCTCCAGCGATCCACTGTGCGCTGTTAGTTGGGCGATGGCATCTTTTTTTTTTTTTCTCGTTTGATTGTTACTCTTGGAACAATTTCGGTGGTTCATCAGCCCTTCAGCTGGCTCAACACCCGCGATGCGATGCGATCTGAGAACACTGCCCTCGTATTTGCACTGACCTCATGTATGCAATGACCGTATTTGCAATGACAATATTTGCACCGACCTCATATTTGTGATTCTGCTAGACCTCCCTCAGGATCAGGGGTAAGGCAAGGCTCTGAACCTCTCCACTAATCATGACATCATAGCGCCTGATGCCCTGAGTATCGGGAGTGATTTTGTGGAGGTTCAGTTTAGCACACAGCACCCCCACCACCCTGTGCCTATTTCCACCTCCACCTTTTTCCATACCAAATCCCATTTCCACAGCGAAACCCTTTCTGCGCTCAAGTGAGATGACGGAAAAGCTCTCTCCCAAAGCAGCTATTAAATGAGAGGCATTAATTTCTTCCCTCCTGTCCAACAGGTTCCTTTAATTATCTCTCCACTTTCAGTCAATTACATTTCACTTCCTTTCCTTGACAATCACTGCTATTTTAGGGTGAGTGTTATGCACCCGGGGGGTTAGAGACTCGTAGACATGCTCTAGTAGTTCTCTGCTCGAGCTGCTACCGCCTGGCACCCTTGAAGTATTCACGCTGCTCTGGAGCACTGACCTTGTGAGTCATGTTATTGTGAGAAAACAGGTATACTGTATAGCCTTAAATTTCTAATTTAATGATACAGGGTCAAAGCAGGACTATGCTAGGTGGTAGAAAAACAAGTGGCATGAATGCTCATTTTAATAAGACTGGCTATACTTGAGCACTTGACCATGGATTGTAAGATGCTAAAGAAAGGCAGTGAGGCTACAGGGGGCAGAAGTTTTATGCTTTTAGGGGTGTCCTTGTAGATTTTTGCCTGAAATGTTGACTATTACGTTTAAGCTATTAATTAGATTCATATTAATTCCTTTTGGCTAAAATGCCAAGTTACATTTTTCTCTTTGTAAATTAGAGGACAAATATCAAATAGCATTTTGGCAACAGCTTGGCGAGTGCCTGCTGGGCTGGCATTTGTCATTGCTCTTGGAGGTGAAACATGGCCTGGGCTAAAGTAAAAACCCAACCACACTGAGGCTTGGAGAAGGGCAGGGAGGCAGAGACGCTTGTCGATAAATGGGGGAATGGCAAAGTCTAAAAACAATCTTGATTTGGTAGCGTATTTCATAGCTATTTCTGCTTTAATGCACGTCATCTCGGTAACATCCTCCCCGGGGTGTAAAAAGAACTAAGAGCGCCCTTGTTAAGTGTTGAAGTGCCGATTTCACATTGCCTAATTTAGCCCTGGCATAGCGGAGATGCTACATGAACACTGCACTGTTAGCCAAGCAGACAGCAGGATACCAGGCTAGGCTGGGTTTTGGCTCACTAGGGACTCTACCTGCAATTAGCACTGGGAACCAGTACAGCATCCGGTACAAGACAGAGGAGATCACCGGAGCAGGCATGCAAGGTTCATGTTCAGCCTGACGGAGTCTCACTTGCAGGACGCACTCTAAAGATGGCCGATGCAAGGACAGGAAATTTCATTGCTCATGGAACATTAGATCTGCCATCGATTAGTTCAGCTTCACATGAATAATGAGCACAAATGGTTGGAGAACATGGCTTGGTTTTGACCTACTTCATGTCGCTACTAGCTTCCAACTAAAGTCCGTTAGCGGGCAGAGGAAGGAAGGCTGTTTTTCTTTCCAACGATTTAAAAAAAAAAACTGTCATTTTGGAGGCCATAATTTTGAATCTGAAGAACTACTGTGCTTCACAAATGTTCTTTCAGCGTTGAACAATACTGTGCTTTGCAGGTGTCCCAGCAGGGTTACAAGCAACAAAAAGAAAGAAGAGTAGAACGAGTTATTTTGTGAAAAATTGCGGCCTCTGAAGAGATAGTTGAGACACAATTACTTGCTGAAAGAAGAAGCACAATAACTCAGTCCTTACAGCAGCTGCTTCTACAAAATAAGGATTTCCTGCAACAATGTTGCTTTTGACCCAATTTTAAGCAACTTTTGTTGGGTTTGTGCGAAAGGAAAAATAAAATGTTTGTCCATCTTTCTTATTAAATTTTGGCAACGTTAATCTACTTTGCAATATTAACACCTTGTTGTGATATAGTAGGTTTTATCCCACACCCTCCATCGCCCCTTTGGGTAAATTCGACAGTATTATCGGTGCCAGGTCAGCTGTCAGCAGCCTTGCCAGGGAGTAGGCACAAACATAATTCTCTCTAATCTTCCTTCTGTCATCCGTGTGCATGCAGGGGGACCATCTCTCCCGTCATTTGGTCCAAGTGATTATCCCAGTGATTTTTCACTTGGTTGCTGCTAATGTATAGAGGCTGGTGATTACAGTGTGATTAGAGGGAAAGGTGAAATAGCATGTCTAATACGGTGCAGGAGATAATTGAAGGGTAGTGAGCACAGACATTAGCCAGGTTTGGAAAACGCTGTTCCAAGGGGAGAGCTGCTGAACAGTGGGACTGAGGTTTGGAAAAGCATGGCTGCTCTTAGGACGGTGGAAAGAGAAAGGGGTACATGGCACTCTTATGTCAGGACTCAAATAAAAACTGTCTGCTTGTTTAAGGACAATGACATTGAGGACTCTGAAATCTGCTGGCACATTGTATCAGTCGCTCCTTTGGAGATTTGTAATAGGTCTGGTCTACTTTTATCAATAAAGATAGAGTGAAAAAGGGGAGAGAACAGCAAGGAGAAGAGTCCCAGTATCAAACTGGTACTCCAGTCCAACCAGTTCCTGAGTCCAGTCTCTTTAGTCCTGTTCTTTGAAAACATATAGCCTAGATATGTAGGGTGTTCCACAAGGAGCCGGATTAGAGCCTCTAATTTTTGGGATAAAGTCACTGGGCATTTTCCTCGAAGCATCAGTTTTAAGGATCTTGTTTGGTTGTTGACTTCCTCTCCTCGCCTCCCTCTCCCCGTCTTGCCGAGCCATGCCTCTTACCGCCAGCTGTCAGTGCTCAAAGGGCTGGTGTACGGATGTGAGCTGGTGTTCGACAGAGAAAATTGGGAAGTGTTCAGACCGACTGAAACAGCATCGCTCCTCCCTCTAGACTCATTCCAAACATATTGATCTGCTTTTAGAGAGAAGTCTGAACCCAGAACTCTAAAACAGTCAAAATGAAGGCTGCAGGCCTCTAAATCAAGACATGACAGTGCTGAAGTGCTTCACTCGGTCCTGTTTGGCTTCACTGTCAAGGAGGCTACAAGCGAGCTGAATGATGGAGCTCATTTAGATATAGTCTGTTTAAGCAGTAGCTTTTTTTTCCCCAAATGCCCTATGTATAATATATGAAGAAAGCATGTCAGGGAATATGTTAAGAATGAATTTACATTATATTTGACAGAGCTGAATGAGCTCTAAAAGCCTAGACCCCTTTTGCCATCAATACACTAAATTGAGTTTGTCTTCAGAGAAAGGTTTGTTTGTATCTGCCAAGACAATTCTTCTCGATCTGGAGATTTGCAGCAGCTCCAGTGGACACACATATCCTTGGCATGTCGCTTATGTTAGTCCTGTTTGTTTACAATGGGCATAACCTGTTTTTGACACCATCATAAGGGTTCATTCATTTGTATATTGAGTTCATTCTGCTGGCAGTTTCAGTAGCTGTCACCTTCCTCCTTCCTCCCTTGCACCACTCATTTTCATCACTCTTTCTAGAACCATCTCCTCTTAACAATTTGTGGCTTCATAATTCACACTCCTTGTTGCAATAATACAAAAGGTCAAGAAAAGAATAGACAAAAATAAAAGACACCCCATGTCCATTTTGCTTGGTCTTTACAGTGGATTGTCGCTTGAACACAAAGGCTAGTGAGAAGCCTCAAACGTCTGCACCCTGTCCAGCACAGACTCGAGAAAGTTCAGTCTTTTTTTTTTTTTTCCTCTCCTCGTTCTTTTTTTGTCGTCCAGAACAGTCTGTTCATAGCTGTCAGAGAGCGCGGTGACTTGTACATCATGATGAGCGAGATATCCAGTGGCTGATACCTTTAATATCCAAGAGAAAGAGACTCGTTGCGTTCAGGGGCAGATGAATGTTTTCCTCCCCCCCCCCCCTCCTGTTGCCCTCCCCCGTTTCAATAAGACTTCAAGTATTTTTTTAAACAACAGCAAAAGTTAGCAAATCTACTTCTTTTTTTTCTACTCTACTCTACTATTCTACAACCTGGTGCTAAATCAGCATCCAGAGCAAAAGGTCAGCCCCTATACTACGCTTCCTTGTCTTTTTTTATACATTATTTCCATGTTCTTTTAGTCGTACTTACAGTAGGCCACTGGATATTGATTTAATGATTTTTTTTGACTACGAGTAAATTGTAATACTTGCAGCTACAAGGTATGAGTTTTTAAATATATATTTATATATTTATATATTTATATTCTTTTAAAAAGCGTTTAGTCCTTTGGTCCCTATTTCCTAAGGAATGATGCATGTAAATTATCCTGGATTCTCCTCTTCTTCTCCTCTTCTTCTTCTCGGTTTCTTCTTTGATCCAGAGCTTGCCCTGTCACAGAGCACAACACCTGTGTAGGCACAAAAACCAAAATGGCAGCAGGCTGGTGTGTGTGTTTGTGTGTATGTGTGTGAGCACACGCATGTGTTTGCTTCAGTACTTGAGTTGGCATTTGCACGTATTTATACATGTACAAAGTAGTTTTTTTTTTTTCGTTTTTCTTTTTTTTTTTTTTTAAGTGTGGCTTCCTTAAATGTGTATGTTTGCTCTGTTATGTGTGTGTTTATCTATATCCTGTGTCAGTATGCATGCTTTGAGCATAATGAGTCTATAAAGGTTTTTTTTTTTCCATCATGTCTAAAAAACAGCAGCAAAAAGTTGGTCTCTGCAAAAAATCTTCTTCCACAGACGCCAAAGCAAAACAGGGAGAAAAGAGGCATTTGCGAAGAAAGAAAAAACTCAAACCAAATGAAATAAAAAAACAACTCTGGGATCCCTCTCTCAGTCACCCAATCTTTCAGCGGGTTTCCAGCAGGATCAAGGGACCACCCTTCCTTCATGATATGTAGCAGAGCAAGAAGTCTTTGTACTTTTACTGCACTTGTGGAAATAAGGTGTTGTGGCCCTTCATCCTGTGAGAGAGAGAGAGGGAGAGGGAGAGAGAGAGAGAGGTGGGAGAAAAGGGAGAGTGGATTCAGTGAGGCTGTGGCAAACATGCTCAGGGTTGCTGGCTCCTGGTTATCACACAGACTGACAGGCACAGCCAACAGCATGAGAAACAGACGGGGAGGAGAGGAAAAAAAAAGGAGGAGTGTGTCAATCAAAAGCAGAAATAAGTGGGCTAGAGGTGGGGTGGGAGATTTGTGTTTTAACCATATGGAACAGACATCTACACTGTGACAGCAATAATCCAAGAGGGGCCCTAATTTAAACTGACTCCATCTCCCTGCATGAACTAAACTACAGCTGAATGTGGCCTGAGATGTTGCTTCACCTTATTGTTAATTCCTCACAAACAAATTACCAAAAGAACAAGAAGGGAACATAAAAGAGGACAAGACAAGTGTGTGTGTGCGAGAGGTAAATTGGTGTAATGATAATGACAGAAAAAAAGTGTACAAATAAAAAAAAACAGCCTGTAATTAGATCTAAGAAAAAAACAACCCAGTATCTCCCCTGCCTTTGTGCTCACTTTAAATGCTGCACTGTCACTAAATGTGTCCACGCTGGCGAGCTTTGGATATAAAAGATCTAGTTTACAGCCTATCATCCTTAATATGTTGTGAGCTATGATGTCGGGGAAGAAAGGCTTGGAAATCACAGTAAATCACTCTCCGGGAGTGAACATGAAAGGGTCTGACTTTGTGACGGGAACGCGCGCCCAGACGCTCTTTGTTCTTCCTTTCCATTCCTGTAAATGAGCTTGTTACCATTTCATAATAGATCTGCTTTCGAGATGTGCGAGCGGAGATTCTTGCTTCTTTTATATGTGTGCCAAAGCGAGCCCGGCCATTAGCGGCATAAAGCACTAAGAGTCCCGATTACTGATGCCCTCTTTTATAAGCCACTAGCGATTCTCACTATATACATCTACCACGGAGCAGAAAAACACAGCGGCTGGAAAATAGATCTTTTTTTTCCCCGCCAAGCAGCTCCTTTTGAAACAACATAACTACCCTCCAACTCTGTCAGATAATAAAGAATTTGAAGATTTTTGTCCCAGCATTACCCACCCCCCAACACTTTCCCATCTACTAAGATGGCTTCATAAAAGACACCTGGCTGTTAAGAGGCATAGCTGACGCCAGAAAGACCTTATCCCTCGCGGCTTGCCTGGCTAGACACCCCCTGACTTCATTGGATAGACTACGGGAGAGAGAGCCGCCTGCAGGGCCTCTGAAAGAATACTGGAGAAAGAAGTTCGATGAAAACGACTAACTCTTATCAGGGTTTGGCCTGGAGGGATAGAAACAAACTGACTTGCAAAGAAAGGACCTTTTTCACCGTGAATCTGTTTGCTGCCTTTTTCTTTGAACAGAAAAAGTAACAATCATTTAAAATGCAAGCAGCAAAAAAACAAGAGAAGATTTATCTTGGGGTATATTCTTTTTAAATAACAATAACCAAAATACCTGCATTTTTATTCACCTATATTTCTGCATCCTGCTTATATATCTATATAGGCTGAGTATGGAGGACAGATTCTGGCCATGTGTGTCTGCAGCGCTGCCTGCAGCACTGCTATCACGCTGTAATTGGTTTGCACCCTCATAAATAAATAAATGGGAAGTGATTCTCATGTTAGGCAAACAAAACAATCTTGCAGAAGTACTCCCTGTGCAGATGGAATCAGGGGAGAAGTGGAGTGTCAACATTTGCCTGTGCTCTCTGCGTGAACGCTGGAGATTTAATTGGCTACACAAACATAGGGTCATCCTGGCCATCTCTCGACTAAACAGCTGTCGATCTGGGTGAGAAAAAGGTCATTTTTGCACAGGTTCACACTTTCATAAGAAATCATAGTTTGCTGGAAAATAATAACATGTTGATGTGAATGCGAAGAAGTAGAGACATAGAAAATACAGTACATCCATACACATGAACCCCACACGAGAAAGTAAACATCACAAGGGCACACGGTACAAATAGCACAAAGGGTTAAAGGCCACTTCCAGTTATAATCCACCAACCATCAGCACGTCAGATACGTTATGTACAACAGCCAAGAAAGGCATCGTTTTACTGCACTCCACAAACTGCCAATATACAGAATACAGTATATTTAAATATATATATATAAAGGAGGGCAGAGTATAAAGAGATAGAGTTCAGAGAGATCAACCAACGCCACGTCATGCAACGCAGTCACAGTCCCACCACATGACGTCATCCAAAAGAAAATGACACCATGGGTTCAACTTACAGCTGTGGGAACTTGGCCCCATGACAGGTGTGGCTATAGCGGAGCAAGGCCACCTCACACTGTGATTGGCCGTGTCAGGTTGCCAGGTTGGTGGGGGTGCAAAAGAAGGAAAGAAACAGTGGGATTTCCTTTTTTTTTTTTCTTCCTTTAGTCAGAATTCAAAGCACCCTTTCCATATTTGTTCCACACTCTCACTTATTGCGCCTGACAAATCAAATGAGGTTATTACGGTTATTACCATAAAAACTGGAGAGAAAAAGAAAAGGAATGACAAGTAAAACAGAAATAAGACAACAAACAATCAACAAAAGGCTTCTTTATGCCTCAGTGTGGTGGAGGTTTGCAGGTTAAAAGGTTGAATTGATGTTTTTATATTCACAAAGATAACCCTTAAGGCAGAAAATGCATATTTCAGGAACGTGTCCTGTCTACAGTAATTGGATTTGCCTTGCATTGTTTGCTATATGGGTGGCCGTACAGTGCAGCTTTTTTTGCATTAAGTTTATCTTTAAGACACAGAACGCAATTTCCGAGTAGCAGGGCTCCTGAGAGCAGCGGAGGAGAATGCTGTCTGATCGTGTTTTTAATTCAACTTCAAAGTAGGATTGTCGGTATTATAGAGAAGAAGGCCGCCTCTGAAGTTATCAACATATTGAAGTTTTTGACTCAAGGAACACACACAAAGGAAAAACATCATAATTCAAGTTTCATCAAAGTTTTTCATCGTTATATTGTAGCTGAACTTAGAAAATTAAACAGTGACTGTTGCTCTTCTTTCAGTCTTCTGCTCAGGAGCTCAGCCGACTGTCTGCAGCAATATACGGCAATAAATGAAAAGAAGAGTTAGATGCATAATTAGATTCTTCAAATTCCTTAAATACGACTTCTCTATACAAGACTTTCATGATTTTTAAGAATCCATAAACCAGTAGCTGCCCTCAGAAGCCCCGCTTGTGTTCTTTTCTTTAATGTTTCCATGGGATTGCTATTGGTTTTGCTCTATTGGTTTTCCTTAACTCAACAACAAAAGTGGTGTAATAGCAAAAGAAAAACACAGAGATGGATTGAACCAGACCAGAGACGAGGAGGGCACACACACACACACACACACACACACACACACACAAACACACTCGTCCTGATAAAGTGACAGGATGTTATTTTGGAAAATGTCTGTGCTTGGAGACATCCTCAGTACTTCTCAATGACCGTCCTATCATTGGCTGCTGTTGCAGGATATTTTCCATTTGTGCCTCATTGATGTGCTAAATCAGACCCCCCCCTTTCTCAGGGTGTCTGCTTTGAAAGCCTCTCTTCAATTAGCAGGACACAGCTCTATTCAAATGCTAGCACGAAAGGGATAAAGGGAGCATCTATCATTTGTATTGCACACCACCTTCCATTAATGTCATCTTGTGGCTTTTAAAGAGTCAATTCTAAAACAAACAAACAGTATTACCATGCTTTTATTTATGGACGGATATAATCCAGGCTTATGTTATTGTAATGAAAAGTTGCCGAGCCAATTGGGCGAGGAGAGCATGCGTCTATATTATTTTGCTCTGGCAGCTGCACTTTGTAACAGATGGGAGATGATTCTTTGAATCAAGGCTGACACTGTGAAATTAGCCGTTATTGAAGGATGGAGCCACTTTAAGGAAAGCGTCTTTTTATTGTTTTTTATGAAAGCTCTGATATTTTAAGTGCAAAAACCAAGGAACTGTTGGCTATTGAAGATATGTTGTGCTATAAATATATAGACAGCACATGTAGGTATGTGCTCCGGTTTGAGTGCACACTCTGTAAAAACAGCACCAATAAATAGCTATAGATGTTAGCATATATAGTTTTTAACTATTCCACGATGGATCAGCTGAGTTTCAGACGTTTAAACATGAACTTAAATTTGTTGAGTATTATATTAACTCTGTAGATGTAGCTGCCATCTATGAACAATGGCATAGTTAACAATGAACACACCATACATACACACCAACATGAATGTTTGACATTTACAATGCCATGTAATTAGAGTGTTAAAATACTAATTATTAACTAGGACTTTTTGAAAAAATATCTAATTGCGATTATTTTGACTTGTATTGCAATTTCAACATGATTTGTGATGTTAAAGGGATTGATCATTTTTACATCCTTATTGTCTTCTTCATTGAAAAACATATTAAAAGAATTATGGTGTGATTTTTTTCAGAGGATCTGTACCAAACAAAGATATTTGATACTTCTGATGTGTCTGATGGGCCAGAACATCTCAGCAGCTCAATATTTAAATTAAAGTGGTAATTAATTTTTTTTTTTTTTTGGCCTTTGGCTTTATTAGATAGGACAGCTGAAGATAGACAGGAAATGTTTGGAGTAGAGCGGGGGGATGACATGCACCGGCAGATCGGGAGTTGAGCCGGCGATCAGTGCAACGAGGAATATAGCCTCAGTACATGGGGCGCCTGCTCTACCAACTGAGCTAAACAGCACCCCTTAAAGTGGTATATTGACACACCATTAAGAAATATTGCACCTGCTGCAATTTGCATTTTTGCAGTAGATCATGTTACGATTTCGATAAAATTTCGATTAATTGTTCAGCTCTATTATCAACAAAACAAAATTCATAAGCAGTCAAAGGTTTTCTCTGCTTCAAAGTCACAGCACATTTAAAGAGGGTATGTGGGGACATACGGGGCAGTAGGTAACACAGAGGACAAACTCATGTGAAAGCTGTCCACAGAAGAACAACCACGCTTTTCAATGCGAAATCATCCCCATGTTTTGTGTTTGCAATTTGTTAAAATTTGCACACAAAGAATGACAGATAATAGAAATGGACAATGCCTGCTTCGCTTGAGAACACATTTGTGAAGCTGCACTTGAACTAACCAAATGGTGCTTACTGGCATCAGTGCTGTTCTCCATCATTATACAAACCACTGCAGTTTGTAGTGTGAGTGAGTGCTTTTCCATTAAGCATCTTTGTGTTTGTTTATTTTCTGTGAGCACAGACTTTTCTCTCAAACATCCTGCATCCATCCCTCATGCTCAAAGTAAAAATATATAGGCTCTGTATTATATTGTATCCTGTAGATTAATTTTCCTATGAGTCAAAGTTGGACTGAAAGGACCTCTGGATTTTGCTCAGCAGCTAAAAGAAATCTGGGCTATTGAGAGAAATGACTGCTATCTGCTTTTATGAATTTGTAGCTTAACAAATTGCATCGATTCCCAATGCCGCCCTCAGTAGACGGGTGATTATGCTCAGCTGGGTATTGATGATGTCATCAATTTTTACTGGAGTATCCTGCAGGTACAAATTAGATCTCAAACCTCGGAAGAAACAAAAAAAAACATTTGAGAGGAGCGAGGCAACCTGACAGAAACCTCGAGAGGCTGATTCTGTGAGGAGGGCCTGTCCAGTCTGAAATAAAGTGCCCTGACACGTTCACTGCTGGTATGTTAAAAAGAAACACGGTGACCTGGAAAATAACACATTCTTTGTGACATTAAGGCTCATGGGGACAAAGTCAGATAATGACTCCTGAATGAGGGTTTTAACTGCATTCCCTTGTTGACGACATTTATTACTATCAGTGCATTTTGCAATTTTTATTTTGCTGGTATTTTGTGTTTTTTTTTACTGGCTGATAGACGGGAAAGCTGGTGATGTTGATTTTGTTTTTGCCCACCTCCGCCCACACTGATCCCCTCACTGGAAAATAAAAGCCCACACTTTAAAAATGTCTTGTGAGTGATTGAATACAAATATTTGTTTATTTAGTTGCAATTACATAGTATTAAGTAATAATTAACAAACATTAGAAAGATAAAAACGGAAAAAGATTTAAGTTTTAAATGGTATTAAACTCGGCTAAATGCATAATGTTTAAATTGATGCACTCTCACACATTCACAACTACGTTATGGGTGTTACTGTACCTGGGTACGGACAGCAGACGAGTCAGTAAGGTCGGTTGGCATCCTTTGGCCGCTTTAGCTGCACCTTCAGCCTCTTCATGCCTATCTGAAAGCCGTTCATGGCCTGGATGGCGGCTTGAGCGCTGGACGGGTTATCAAAACTCACAAAGCCTGAGAGAAAGAGAGCGATGGGAGCAGAGAAAAATGTGGGGGTGGGGGGGGGGAAGGAATAATACACGAAGGGAGAAGAATGGGAATAGATGAGAGAGAAACAGGAAGAGGAGAAAGGGAGAACAGACGGGAGAGATGAAAGAAAAAAAAGAGAGGAGAAGAAGACCCTTTTTAACTCTCGACAATGACACAACAATAGGTCTTTGTTTTCTCTTTTCAGGAGATTAATTGAAAATCTTTGAATTAAAAAGATTACATAAAACACCACAAAGGCTAATAACACAGATATTAAAAATCAGACAGAGAGGCGCTATTAGAAAGCGGCAGTTTGACTCGAACAGAGAACAAAAAAACATGAAAAGGTGCTGAAAGATTAGAGAGAAAAAGGAGTCTCATGCCGTGTGTGGATTTTTTTCTGTAAATGTTACCTGAGTGTTTGAGCCGTCCTAGAGTGGCAGGGCTGAGCGTGCGCGCGTGTGTGTATCAGAGTAAAGACTAAAGGTCGTGGGGGTCGCAAAGAGATGCTAGCAGCAAGGTGTGTAGGACGGAGGTGCCTGCTGCTCTGAGTTATCACCTGGGTGTCGAGGCGGAATGAGCCCAAAGCTTTCCACACCGGGACTCCTTGCCTGCTCTTATCAGACACCTTCGTGATTGACGGCCCGAATTTTCCGCCTGCCAGCTGATTTGATCACACCGCTATGGGTCCAATTTAATTTGGGGGGAGAGGGCAGGCTTTTGTCAGTGCGGGTGAGATAAGGCTGCTGCTTTTACAAACCCTTTAAACAAACTGAGCAGGGAAGGGCCTGTCAGTTGGCAGTGATCCCCCTCCCAATCCCACAAACACACACACCCACACACACACACACACTGACACACTATCCCTGCCTTTAACGAATCTCCATACCTCACATTTACATCCGCATGCCAAAACGCTGATATGACTCTGGGGTCAGAGTACAGAAGCAGAGGACAAACTCCCGCGCATTGAAATAATCTAAAAGCCTAAAAAGATATGTGCACACCAGCTTCAGCTGTTTCCAGGAGACAAAGTAAGCGGCTGAGGTTTCATATCTTTGATGCAGCACTGAGTGTGCAGAGCTGTGCAGCTGAATACCCCGAACACTACTCGTGTTTGATGTATGGCTCTCACCGCAGCCATCCATATCAGCAAAACGCCTCTTCTCACTGTAATGTTATGCATTTTTAATAAAAACACACACAAAGTTGCAAACATTATAGTGTGACAATGGGGAAAATACAAGTGGAGGACCAGGTTGAGCAGCTGAGAGTGCTGCAGGCATACGTCTCCCAGTTTCACAGAGTTACTTTCTAGTGATGCTGTCTCTAACTCTTGTCTGCTTGAATGCAGGCGTGGCTGTGGTCGAGAGGTAAGGTCCCAATTCAAATACCCTCACTCCCTTTGAAAAACAATGTCTGTTATTCTGCTGCAACTACCAATGAACTCTTTGAACAAGTAAGAGAAGCTCCAGGTGATCCACTAAAGCTGCTGATAGTCAGAAATTCTCATGGGAAGCTCCTGTGCTGAAAATGTTAGTTTTATACATATTTATTTAGATATTTATTGTGATGATTGTTGTACATTTGCAAGGGTTTTGTTTTTTTAAGATACATTTTTATGTCTTTATTGATAGTGTGGACGTGGACAGTGCTAGAAACAGCCTGTTTCTAACAGGGGAAGAGAGAATGGGGGATGACAGGTGGCAAAGGCACGAGGGTGGGAGTTGAGCCCCGGGCCACCGCATGGAGGACTGTAGCCTGTGTACATGGGCCGCCGATGTAACCGCTGAGCTAAACCGGCACCTAAAAGATTTGCTTGTTGTTGAGAAAAAAAAAATTAGCTTAAGGCTAGCCGTGTTAAAGTTCCTGAGCATGGTGAGTGTGTGTACAGTAAATATATGAATATGCAGATGAGCGCAGCTGAAACAAACACGAACAGGCAACTTTTCCCCGACTTAAAAGCAGGAAAAAATAAGAAAGAAAAAATAGCATCCCCTTATTTAGAAGCCCTTTAGGTACATTTCATCTCCTTGTGTGCATTTTCGTATCTAAAGAGCAGCGGGCTTCCTTTTATAGGTGTGTGTCTGTGCGTGCGTGCGTCATTCCTCTCTCAGAAGACCTTTTGAAATTCATTTTCAAGCTAAATCCAGCTAATTCCACTTAACAAGGTAAGCTTTGATCACTTTTAAAAGTCAATATTGAGCGACTAAATGCAGAGGATTAAGACTAATGTCGCATCCATAGAGTCCCTGGTTAAATGAAACACAGGCATATAGCTTCTCGTCTGTGGATGTCTGTGGGGTTAACGTGTGCCTTAAGGATGATTCGGTAACCCAATTAACATTAAAACAGGCTGTGTCAACACCTGTGTCACTCATGCTTTCTTCTAATCTGAGCATTTAAATTAGCTTTAAGGTGAAATATTTATACATCCGTTAGATTTTTCTTCATCTCACTTGTTTAATATGCCATGTCACATATTCATATCCATTTTATCACAGTGCAAATAAACCTATTAAAGCAAACAGGCACCTGTCTGAAGCGACAGTGATGTATCCCTCAAGATATACTCTTAATCCTACTCCAGAAATACATCCTTTATACGAACATGCTTCGAGTGCTCCTCCAGTGACCTTTTCATCTTATTCAAATTTCCCAGCTTCTCTGTAAACACTCCATCTCAGAGAGTGATGTCTGATTATCTCCTTTCACATTCCCAAAATGCAGTTCACCTGTGCTGCAGAGATATCAGGACATGCTTCTGTGGGAACTCGCAAGAATGATTCTGCTGCGGCAAGCAGGTTTGAAGAAGTAGTTCCTTCAAAATGATTGATAACTGGAAATATTTTGACTTTTTTTTTTCTTCAGGTATATTTTTTTCTACGTTTATTTAACTGTATATATCTACTGCATGGCCATGAGGCTACAGTCCCTCATTAAGCACAGCATCAAGACTAAACTCACACATTTTTCAGATGAAGCGTTCCGACTTCTTTGAGGCCTAATAACTTATCCCCCTTAATGCACAGTATCTTGTGCCTAATTTGTTAACGTCTCACAAAAGAGCCCCGGGGCTTCTGCTATAAAAAGGAGGGAGAAATGAGCAAAAAAAAAAAAAAAAAGAAATCCACAAAAGAATCATGGGTTAAATAGCTGTTTTTCAGCCAAGATCTTAATTACTAGCCTAGGAAAATAAGCCGGTGAGACTGATGAGGTCACCGCCCCTTTGTCCTTCCCCCTTGTTGACTGACGGATAGTGATAGCGAGAGGCATATGTTTAGAGAAGGCACACAAAGGAGAGGGGGGAGACGGGATGGACGGAGTGAGACAGACGATAGAAGAGAGGAGGAGAAAGCCTCATAGACGTGCCACGTTGAAGAGAAAGTGAAAGAAAGCCAATGCTGGGAGTCTCTCTCTCTCTCTCTCTCTCTCTCTCCGCCTGACTGTCTCCTGGGTGCTGCTGTCCAACTGAATCAACAGCAAGGCCCACACCAGTCTATTATTATCTCTTTAAGCCCATGGATTCCACCTGCACTGCCTCCACCCTGATGAACTGGTTTGCTGTGTGGGAGGTGAGAGAAGAGAAGGGGAGTGGGTGGAGGGATGCTGCTTGGTTGCCCGGCTGGAGGACTGGGGGGGGGGTTCTGGGAAAATTTTGTTCTCTTGGGTTAGGGAGGCTGGGTTTGGCAGGGAAGGGGGGATTGATACTGATGTATTCGGGATGTTGTGACGGAGAGGGTGATGAATAGATGAGTGGAGCTATGTTGAATGTGATTAAAAACACCCCTTAATGTTATCTAGGGTTTATGTGCATAATAGTTAGCATCTTTCAATCCAAAACTAAAATATTTTTAATAAAATTGATCTTAACTTTACTGATTTTGGTTTGAATGGGGCGAAATTACTCAATAAATAAGTTACATTTATTCATTTCTGCCAACCGATTACAGAAAAAAGTCACTCAGTTGGCACTTTGAGCGTTAGCATTGTCCTTGGGCTAAGTATTGATGGCCGCCAGTGTTGAGTGTGGACGGCGTTTGCCTTCTTCTCAGCTACCGGAGTTCAGTTTGTGTCCTTAATAAACTATTTTGGTGGCAGCTGTTCAGTGTCGGCTGGGGGAGTTGAGCTGTAATAATGCAGCGCTAGCTAGCGCGACCGAGCTATCATTTAGCATTAGCATTCATAGGTTTGAAAGCAAAAGGAGCTTCTCAGCTATAAAGTTGCAAGTGTATGCTAACTGCTAACTATGATAAAGACAGCAAAGCATTTTTCAACTCATTCAGTGACTGAGTGAAATGAATATTTACAGAAGGCAGATGGCTTCTGCTTCGTACTCTGAGTCTGAGTCAGACGGCTAAAACATACTGTTTAGTGTAGCACAATGCTGATTGTCAAATGGGCTCTAGTTGTAAGCGGAGCCAGGAAAAAAAAAAGATTGGATGTGCCCACACAGTCTTGAGAAATAGTTGATATCATATATGCATTTTCAATATTTCAAGCCACATTTCCAGAAGCGTGAAGCCCCTATCACACAACTCTCCCCTCCTTCGATTGCTGAGCTCCATCACCCTGTTACATACAGAATGACTGTGTGAGGTGACCAGGGAGTTTGTCAGCAATCCAAATTTTAATGGATCTGTTTTTTTCTTATCTTTACCAATGATTTTTGACTCACCGAAACATTTGCTCTGATTGGTCGCTCGGTCCACAAAGACTTTGGCAGAGATGACGTTGCCAAAAGGCAGGAACATTTGCATGAGCTCCGCGTCTCCGAACTCCTGGGGCAGGTGATAAATAAACAGGTTGCAACCTTCTGGCCCTGGTGATGAGAGAAAGACAACAGGACGGTTACATGGGAGCGTAAACAGGGGATGCCCAGTGAGAGAGAGAGAGATACTGACTGTAATAACATGGGTGGAAAAAATGACTCAATACAAACAATAAAGAAAATAATACGAGGAACACAGGCGCCATGTAAACACTGTGCCACCTGTGGCACACAAATTTGTTATGTAAACCTAGTTATGGTGGCATGTGTGAAGTAAACACCTTAATCTAGTTTTACAAGTGTTATAAGGTCACATCTTTTTCTGCAGTTTCCATTTGAATCCCTCCAAGAACCCCATTTCGCATAATACCCATATACATAGGTGGCACTTTAGTATTCATATTATGCACTTAAATGTGACTGTTGTCTCAGAAAATATGCAGGCAATAGCTGTGCACATTTAAAGATCCACAGAGAGGCGGAGATGGAGGTAAAAAAGAGAAACAGCCAGAGATAAAAACAGAGACAACAGGAGGACGAAGAAAAAAACACAGAGGTTGATTGAAAGAGAAAGATTAAGTCGGTTATATTGAGAAAGAGAAACTCTGAGAAGCAGAGGAGGAGGAGAGAGGAGGAGGAGGAGGCAGAGCATAAGCCAAGTTTTTGTCCCAATTACTGTGTGACAGTAGGACTGTCTTCCAATCTCTCTCCATCCCTCCACACTCATCCGCCCGGCTGCCACATATTGTACAGGCCAATCAGGATAAAGGAGGGAATGAACTGTAGAGAGACAGAGAGAGGGAAGCATGGACACAGAGAGAGAGAGAGATGTGATGGACTCTGGGACAGTATGCTTGCAGCCGGCTGCCCGGCTAGCATTCTCTCCTGTCTCATTGCTCAGGGTGATAGCATGACGAGATGAGACTGGGGGCTTGTGAGAAGGCTGATAAGAGAGCTGCAGTGGTGGCTGGCTGTAGTGCTGCTATGCCTCGCTGAGATAGAGGACGCACACACACACACACACACACACACACACGCGCACACACAGGTTGACAGAGTGGAGTTTTTTTTTTAACAGTTAAAGGCTGAATCTCATTTCTGTCTGTTTAGGTTTGGGTGTCTTTGAGAATTCCTGCTTTGAAGAGAAGTGGTTTGTTTCAGGGAAAGATGCTTTATAGGCTGGGTTTGCCAAAACATTGCACCTGTTTTTTTTTTGTTTGTCATTGCATTAGGTAAAAGAGCAAACACTCTATAAGATGTATGAGTGTGTGACACTTCTGCTTTAATCCAGTCACAGCAGGGTAACTGACAGTAGTAGTAGAACAGAAGTGCAAAATGTTCTGAAAGTGCACGTTGACAAGTTAATCTGGCTGCATTATTTAACACCAGACGCATGGCTGCATGACTTTTAGGCACCGCTTAGGATAAGAAGTCACTTCCAAATAAGCAGAATTAGCTACTTTTCAAAACGTCTGTTGATCGTTAGGAGGACTTGTACTGCAGAAAAAAGTTCACAAATTGTCTTGTTATGTCTAATTGTATTGTTATGTCTGAAAATGATCTTGAAAATGAAAAATATCTTGGAGTGTGGAGTTAAAAAGAAGTGATCTACCAGACCTGTGGAGCTCACTCCTCATCTCTGCTTGAGGCTACAGGCTCGAGGCTACATTGGCTGCTATTAGCCGAACACAACCCAATCTCCAACCGATGTGTTGGCAGAGTTGCATTGTGAGTAATGTTAGAGCTGAGAAAGAATAATCAGTAAAATAAAAAAGACAATATATTTCAGATTCTGTCACTTTGACTTTGATCTTTCTTTCTTGTAGGACCTAGCCGAGATGATTCTACTTGTGCAATTCAGAGAGTTAAAAGCAGTTCTAAAAGGTGGGTCTTGATCAGGTCAGGTCGGTGCAGTCTCGGATGTGTCGGGGTACAGAGTTCCAGAGGGAGGGGGCAGCTATAAAGCTCTGTCACCCCGGGATCGGTGCTTGGTTCTGAGTGGCGGAGAGAGGAGGTTTGCATCTGCGGTGTAAGTGTGTGTAACTATACAGTGTAGACATGTCGCACTGCCTAAAAGGCTCTGCTGACATGAAATGACATATTTTCAAGTAGTATCATAAAGATGAATCTTGTTAAAATGATATTTTTGGATTTTTGGGGCGTCCTTTGTTGACAAACACACACACACACACACACAGACATGCGCGGACTTGGAGGATGTATTGTGGAAATTGTTAGCTCTCAGAGGGAGGTTGAAGCTGAGGCTCGACTGCTCCTGTGTATTCCGGTTTAGGTGTCTCTTGTTAAATGGCAGCGCTGCAGACTGTGGCAGTGGACTGAGACAGGCTGGGAAAGCAGCCAAAACCCAGAGGAGCCCAGAACTCAGACAGGCCACTGGCTCAACCAAGAATAGCTCTGGGTGTTTGTGTGTGTGTGTGTGTGTGTGTGTGTGCGAAAGAGAGAGAAATAATGGGTGTGTGTGTGTGTGTTAACATGACTTTTATAATTCTTGCTAATGATTAAAATGTTTCAAGTTAGCAGTGAAAGATGGGATGTCCTTAACTGTGTGCTTCTCTGCTGTGTGAAATTCTGCCTGCAAGTTTTTTCCTTCCATACGTTTCTACTCTGTGACCCCGTCTTGCACTCGCGCTACAGAAAAAATGCAAACATAATCTTTTCCTCTAGGCAACGCTCAATTTCAGAGCTCCTATATTGAATATTCATGCCACTCTACGCTGTCTCATACAATCATATAGATGAATAATTGAGACTGACGAATGGCGTCAAAACGGGTGATTTAGCATCACAGTATATCCTATGCTTTATTACATCTGATGCTGTGGCATAGGAAGGAACACTACACCAGGAATGGTAATAAATGATTATGCATGCAGCTAATTAATCTGATGAATATTTATAACCACTTAAACACATTGTAATGGACTGATTAAGCAGTCCAACGCTGCGAGTTTGAATTAGTGCAGTTTTTGAATAATGACAGAGTAACTTTCCATCTCACTGCTAATGTTCTTCTCTTTAAATGGGGAGCCTTTTTCTCACATTTTCCCCAGCCAGCTTTTTCCCTCCCTCGCTAATTCAAAGCAGCACAGCTACATTAGAATGGAACATGGCAATTATCACCTTTTATCTTGGGTGGGCGCGCTCGCTCGCTCTTACCTTCCCTCTGTTGCTGGGGAATGATGGTTGGTTGCTGGGGGAACGCTTGGCTGATTGGCGCATAGGCGGCAGGGTAGGCTGCTGTTGCAAAGGGAGAACCAGAGTGGAATTTTTCACATCTCCATTTTCATATTTGACACAACAAAACTCAAATCATTATTCCATTGTTCGTTTGCGTCCTTTTAGGCATTGCATAAATAAATTGCATTATGACTGGGAGCCGGGGCTCGTTCAGCTGCGGTTCACTACACAAAGAGTACGGCAGAAAGGGGAGTGGAGTGCAGGCACACAAAGAAAGAGAGGGAGACTTACACCGTGTTAATGAGAGCTGATGTCAGGCAGAAAGCAGCGGTTATGATAGGTCTATGTCATCTCTTATGTAGGAGGCTACGCCAGGTTCAGATCCTCAGCTCTCCGTGTACTTTCAGAATTAAGATCCTTTTTTTGTGTGTGTGGGTGTATAATCAAGTCCACTGAAAATCCTTTTACAATCCTAATGTAAAGTAGTCTAATCCGGGAGGAAATTGGCTGGTCGTCCGGTTATCTTTACCTGTCATAGTGTCTACTGATGTGACAAACAGAGCGGGAGAGGGGAGAGGGGAAAGGGACAGATGGAAGAAGTGAGAGAGAAGAGGAGGCAGGAGAGACGGATCACCTGCGTAGTGTTGGACGCCGGCATAAGCCTGTTGGAGAGGGTCGGTCACCGTCGGACTCTGTGCTGCAGAGAGATGAAAACAGAGACGGAGTGCGGGTGGTGACAGAGAGGAAAAATGGAAGAAAAAGATACAGAGAGGAGGGAGAATGGTCAAGACAGACAGAGACGGAGATAAAGAGAGAATGTTAAAGAGCGCGTCAGAAATTGAGAACCATCAGGGGGTAAGATCACACAGAGAGTGGGAGAAATTTGGGTTGTCAACTCTCAGTTCTTCAGAGAGCCTGTTCGCCCCAGATGTTTGCATCAAATATTAACAACATGCCAAACAAACCACTTTGTAGTTCATTACAATTGCAGCTGCCTCTGCATAATGCAGAAACAGGGAGTGGGTGTCTGTCAATGCTTCAGGAATCAGTCCCCGGCAACATTAAGAAGCCGAGGACGAGGCTGAGACACATCAAATTAAGCGTAATGGACTGATGGATGAACTGATGGATTCATCATGATACTGGGGCTGGCTGCTCAGAAATCTGCCAAAGACACTGTTGATTAACCCTCGAGCCTGAAACGCTTCACTTCAGATCAGAAAAAGATGTGACGAGGGTGTGAAGTAAAAAGAAGACTCTTGTCAACTTTTAAAGTCTGCCATGTCAATTTGTCAAACTCATCGTGGCATTTAGATGATGTTCTCTTTCACATCAAAACGCTCGCATAATCAAATATTTATAGATCACCATCAGGACAAGTCGCCAATGTTAACTTTCAGGGTCAGAGATCATATAGCAGTAGATGTTGCACGTGCATCTCAAACCTTCGTCGGCTCACCTGGGTACGGATGAATGCCGTTGGTGTAGATTGGCTCGGAGGTGGGCTGCCCGTTGCTTTGAGGCGGGAGGGCGCTGAATCCGTTGACCCCGATAGGGGCGGCTATGCTGGGCACGGCTGTGGCAGAGATGCCCGGGGGTGTGCTGGTGCCTGCAAATGGATACAGAGTCATTATGGAAACTGCAGGGTTCACGCTTCACAGGCTTCACACTCAAAATAGACGTAGAGAAGAGAAGTGTAATTTTGTACTGAAATTTTCTCACAAGTGTACTACTGTATAACAGGCACATAATGGGCCCTCATGAGCACAAATGTGTACCCTTTGACCTGCCGTGAAGTGTAGTTTGGTCCAAATTGGTGCCAGTTCAGCCTGAACTAATGGTACAGTGACTAAAATCAGTAAAGGTAGCACAGTGATCAAGGTGTAAGGGCGGCGCCGGGGAAAATGGAGCAAAGAATAGAACACTTTCAAGTAGAGTCAGATTTTTAAAATATTTCCTCTTTGTTTGACGGTATATTTTTGTCACTTGGGTACTTTACTGTAATTTTCAAGGTAAAAAAAGTAGTTGTTCAACATTAACTATCAGGGAGAGGTTCCACATGTGCAGGATATTGGATGCAGGGGCCTGTGCCTCTTCTTTGAACTGCTTTTCCCTCCTTGTCCGGATATTCAAAGTCTGTCACCTTGTCAGTGCCCTTTTGTGCCGATGGCTTTTTATTATTTGACTAATCCAGGTGAAGGACATTTAAGTCATGTAGGATTATGTCTGATAGGCATTACTTGGTATATGTAGGACTTGTGGATTACAAATGCCAGGTACAGCGTCAAGCCACTTTATTTAATACATTTGCAATGACCCTGCCTTCAGGCCGCCTGCCTACTTAGTGTCGAGCCATCAAAGCTCCTCGCGACAACGGCCAAAAAGATAGTTCAGACCGGGGTCCCGGATTATCTCACACAAATCTTTGCTCTTATATTGTATAAGCCAAGGACTCTGCATCCAAAGTCATCGGATTGGCCGTCGTCCCAGAAAACACACACTGTCACAGAGACACAGAGGGAGAGAGCAACAGACAGACAGAGCGAGAGAGAGATAATGAGAGCGAGGAGGAGAGAGAGAGAGTATAATGTGGCTGCCAATGAGTGTCAAGGAATGCTGTACATCTTCTCCCGTCATGTCTCACTCAATATACGGCTCCGCTTGTGCTAATTCAACACTGGCACTGTCTGCTTTTCTGAAACTGAGGCCCACTTCTTAAAAAATGTAACAAGGGCAAAAGCAGCGAGGCCTTGAATGAATTCATTACTACTGCTTCTATAATTCCTGCTAATGATGAAAATGTTCCAGGGCAGCAGTGAGGAATGGTCAGAGCAGCCCTGCGTGTGTTTGTCTGCTCCCGCACCAGTTCGTGTGTTTGTGTGTTCGTGCTTATCAGTGTGTACCTGAGGATGGTGTCATGGGAGTAGCCACCAGGCCGTTGACATTGAAAGCTGCCATTTGCTGCATTTGCGCGGCAGCGATGGCCGCCATGGGGTTCAGGTAGGACCCTTGTGTTGCTGCCATCAGGGCTGCTTGCTGTTGCATCATCTGCTGTTGGATTAAAGAGCAGTGGGGAGAGAGAGGCGAGTGGCGGGAGAGGGATGGAGGGAAGGACAGAAAAGGAAAAGGAGGGTGAAATAGCCGCAGGACCAGAGCCTGTTTACTCTCACATCTCTGTTTGCTTGGCCCAGGCCTTGTTCTTCAACAGAGTGGTCTGTGTTGCCCTGCAGCGTTGCTTCCCAGCGACTGTAACCCGGCTCTGGCCTCGTGCTCATTATACTGACACGATATGAAGGCTATGCAGTAAGCTGCACACTATGTATATCTATAAGTAGTGAGTGCATATGTTTGAGAGGAAAAAAAAGGGAGATGTGATGGCAGAGTTAGTGGAGAGAGTGTGCATGAGTGGGCGATTCTCACCTGTCAGGAAGAGTTGTTAGCTACTGTGTGAGTGCAAAATCTCACAGACTTCTAACCAGGCTGTTACTTTCATGCGTGAATATAAAACGGGGGGTTGGCTGAGCTTGCAGGGGAAGGGGGTAGGGGGTGAGCTGGAGTGGGTTTCTGGTAATTAAATGCACCAGTGTTTAAGTGTAAAGGCATATGTGTGAGTACATGAAATGTTAAAGAGGCAAGGCTCAGATGGCAGTTTAAATTCACAGACCAAGTCAGGAAATACGGGGAGTGCAGAGTGAACGTAAAATGGATGCTTGCAACTCTATGAAAGTAAAGCTGTAACGCTGGGCATACACGATAAGCAGGATAAAAAGACACACTATAAAAACAGAGCCGTATTGCAAACTTGGACTCTTAACAGCCATTTAAAGGTGTGAATCACTTAAGGAGTTCTTCGCCGGGAGTGTCACATGCCTAGTGGGAAAGATTGTGAGTTCAAACCTCAAATCATGACAGTTTTTTGTTTTCTTTTTTAAAGCTCACCGTCTCCTCCCCCGCCGGGCTGAGACTTACAGCATGTGAGTAGGCGCCATAGGCCCCAAACTGGATGGTCATGGGACTGAAGATGCCGAGCTGGCCCGCCATCTGGTGCATCCTGCGCAGGGTCCTCTCCTTATCCGTGTCTGCAAACTTGACCACCAGACTGGACGAGGCACCCTGGAGTGACACATGCAAGGTTAGTGGAATATGCTGCTAAACTTCCAAACTTATACAAACTTTTTGTAGACGGGTCCAGTTATTCAACTTTCTGATGTTTTTTTCTTCATGAAAAAGTTGAATGCACACTTTGCAGTATATTATCACTGCTTTACTTGGATGCCTGGAGATGAACAAATACAAATAAACACTTCCACAAACTTCCACAAACTAATAATAGGCCTACCAACTTTTGCAACTAGCATGGTTACTTTCAGAAGTGTTTTGCTGATTGCACCTGCCACTTCAGCTGGCCAACCAGCTAATGAGCTGCTGTTTGATAGCCAAAACTGTCTGTGAAAAGATCCTTAGACTGAATGAATCGTTTTTCACTGGGAAGGAGGAAAACAAGACAAAAATATTCTGCAATACAGCCGAAAAGCTCACATAAAATACTGTTCCCACTAAGACCATTGTCACTGACTGACATTGTATCACATGCCTCAGAATAGTCTTGATCTTAGCATGTGTTGCTTCCTTTAGAAATACTACATGCATTTCATCTGCATCGTTTTCTGTGTTGTTGAAAATAGCTTTCTCATAATGTGTGTGTTTCCGTTTGGAAATGACCTCAAACAGCATGTTGACTCCATAATAAAAAAGACAAGCTGTGTGATTCTTTACATCACCACAAAGGAGGGAGTCCTGAGCGAGTGATTCATTTCTGTCATCTGATGTCTGCACTACATCCAGCCTCGGAGACGTACTATATCTAAGCACAGGAAGTGAGTGGAAGTGAATGTGAACCTCCCATGCCTGCGGTCATTTAGCTGTCACTGTTAACTGGAAGGAAATAGTGAGTGATATTTGCTTTGGTGAACTTTCAAACTCCACTGTATACACTGGAAGTGAACTGTGATCCTAACCAGATCCCACAGGAGTCCCAGTCCCCCACTGGTGAAGCTCCACTGAATACAGTCCTGGGTAATTAGGTCTGACAAAAGCCTTCGGCATGTGGAGGGCGAAGTATTGACTAATGGCTCTGCCTTATGGCAGATATAGTTCCGTATTGATGTCCGTGCTCCTGAGTTTGCATCCAATTAAATCATTTGAGAGACAGAGACCAGAGTCAGTTCCTCTTGTGACATCCATGCAAGGAGAGACGGAGGGAGAGCGTCTGCCAGTGAGTGAAAGACAGAGAGAGAGATACAGAAAGAGAGAGAGAGAGAGGGTGGATGAGGAGACTGCCAGGCAGAGAAGGCAGCCACAGATACTGTCAAGAGGACCAGGCTCCTATTTAATTACAGGCAGTGCATGCTGGGAAAGAGCAAGGAGCACCACCAGGACAGAAGGACACAGGCAGCCAGGGGGCAGTCAGGATATGATTAGTAAGATCATAAAAGCAAAGACATGCGGAGAAAAGGACTCCATAATCACAACTTGGATTCATCTTTCACAAAATGTCTCATCCTGACAGGGTCAGGACAAATTCAGCCTTTGATTTAGATTTCCATTTTTTCCGTGGCTGTTGAAGTCTAAAATGTGAGTGATTTGCAGGGGGACTCAGCGACATAAAAAGATGACCAGTGTGAGCGATGCCCCATACACCTGTTTTTTCTGTGATTCTCTGTGTGAGAAATTGAAATTGACAAAGCTAGACGGAGCAGCTCCACAGGTCCAGGTTTAAGCTTGAGTGCTACCTACAGGCGACACATTACTAAAGCAGAGCTATCCAAACAGAAAATCAGAGAAACAAACAAACGTATGCCCCGTGAAGCTGAATAATGCAGCCGAGTGTGTATTCAGCAGATGAACAAACACAGTCTCCGTCTTACTGTTGTGCAGCCTTACTACATGCTATTTAATAGTAATTCAAACAAAAAGTGTGTCCTAGTTTTGTAGGCACTTCATGAAATTTTAAACAGGGACAGCTAAGCGATAGTGTCACTGAGAGGGCAGTTTGCCGGGGTGGTCTCGTGCTTTGCGGTTTGGGTAGTCATAGCTGCTGCAACACATCTTACGTAACATGAAGTCATGTATTTATTCTGCTGAAATGACTTTTTTTTTTTTTCATTAACCTACTTTCAGTCAGCAATTTTAAGCCTTATACTTTATCAGCTGCTGTTTATTTTTCCCTTTCTTTATAAAAAACAGTAAAATGATCTTCTACATGCAAAAGATAAACAAGTCCTCATTCAGTGGCTTTGCAAGTAAGCAGCGACTCACCGGTGTGAAAAGTGTCTCACAAACATTCTATTAACACTACCAGGAGAATGTGTTGGCTGTAGATAACTGCGAGAACCGGCTGGGGAATGGAGAAAAAGCATCAGCATGGACCCCAGGGACAGTGCGTCTCAGATGGGATCCTATCAGAGCCAGCCAGCACCCCACCTCAGGCCAGAGGAGACCCATCTGGTGTTTCTCCCTCGATGCCATTTCAATTAGTTAAATCAATACTCCGACGTGGCGGCGTTAACGGCACAATTTCTCCCTTTCTAATTTCATTTCATCCCACCTCCTGACCTTTCTCAGTTCTTCCTCAACTTTGTGGGCCAGCTGAAGGGACGGGGCTGTTGGATTTAATGAGGCTGGCACTGAGCAAACATCCTCCTCCAGCGTTGTTGCTCAAGCCTGCCTGCAGCACGGGCGCCTGGCATTTAGATCACATTCATTTTCTCTGCATTGTGTGTCTGTGTATTCTTACATTCATTTAATACCTCATGAAGAATGCATTGGGGACTGTGAAAGCCTGAGGCTGCCTGTACTCACTGCACCATGACTCAAGAGTCTGGCCTGGTCTGGCTTCTCCCAGCAGAGCGCTCTGCTGCAGACGACAGCACGGGAGGAGACCCAGTCTGCAGTGTCTACGCTGAGAAGACTTGGCATTCGGGCTAAAGCAATACAACATTCTCTGCAGGTGTTGTCAGATCTGTCACTCATGTTAAAGCCAAGCAGTTCTGACTTTTACAGCCTAAAAGCCCCCTCTGAAATCAAAAATAGAACTTTCTTTTATCCTCACCCCGGAACAGGAGAATTTTTTATATCCTCACATCTACGCGGTTGTATTTCCTCTAGATCTCCAATCAGAAAAGGCAGATTTCCAAGAGTGATCCACCGCAGGATCAAAAGTTTCTCTCAATATAGGAAAGAGTAATATGTGGACAGGTAATGAAGGAACAGGTGGCAGCAGACAATAGGCTCTGGATGCAAAGCAGCCACTCCTCAGCGGCAGCAGAAAATCACAAGCTGACAAACAAACAGAATAATAACCTCTGCCGGCACGACTCCCGTACCTGCAGCGAAAATGAATTCACTGAATTTGATAAGGGCCAACAGGGAGCCTTCACTTTTGACAGGTACAACTAAGGAATTTGTCACGGGTTCAAAAACTAATCTAATTTCTTGAACAACGCACTTGACTTGTGAAAATCTCCCATATTGGATTTTGTATGGGCCACCAAATGTGTAGATGGAAAATACACAACAGTAATTGAGGGATTAGAACTCAACTACGGCAGTGAAATGGAATTACGCTTTTATCTGCGCATTACTGTGATACAAAGACACTGGTGTTAAGTGTGTAACAACAGGTAAACACACACTCATCTTCCAGCCTCCACAGAGGCTTACAGCAATGTAATATAGCGACACACTCATTGAAGGGAAGGCTGTCATTTCTGAAGCATGTTAATGATTTTCTCTCAAACAGCGGCTTCTAAATGACGAACCAAACTTCCAAAGTTGTCTCAGGTTTCTGGAGACTCTAAAAGTGTTAATCGAGAATGTGTAAGAAATTAATTGAATACACCATAACAAGTTTGTTGGTAATTGGATGAGCCCCCTGTGGGCTCTGTATTCAACTCTGTGAACCTTGCTACATCTCTGCTAGCCTCATGGGAGGACTGTCTCTCATTAGCTCTGGATGATGCTGTCTTGGTCTGGCCTCGCTGTCCACCACATACTGCTGCAGCTGCATCAAGCCGAACGACACAGAATCGGATAACTGTCATTCAGTATGGCGTCTTCGCATGGTGTGTACAGCATTTTGTAAATAACACGCTCCGCAACAATATGTGAGGATCGCAAAAACTCCATGTCAGCGTCAAGCGTGCCGAGATTCTACAGCAGCTTCATGTGGCGTTTGATGAATCGTGTGCTGCAATGACACTGCTCTCTGCCTTGGTCTTATCTCTCATTAATCCAGAACTATAGCATGACACACATGCACTGTCTTGTTTCTGCCAACATCAGCGAGCTCCGCAGACCCTGTCAGCCATGCTGTGACACCGAACATGACAATGTCTGCAATTTGCTGGGTGTTGTCTGCCTGCCCCCGGCTCTGCCATTTGAAGTTCTGCCACCTGTGCCTCTGCAGCCTTACTGTAGTTCAACAGCTGAACCAGTGAGAGAGCCTGTTCTGCTGCCCAATCGCCTTTTAAGTTAATTTTGGAAGCACCTGCAATCTGCAATAAACATCAATTAAAGCTATGACCCGATCTATCAGCGCATGCCCTTCGGTGGCATCCCTTGCCCTTAAGCTTCATTAAAGCCTTTCATTTTGGGCCAGCGTATTTTGGTGCAGGTATTATTTATGGCATGTGTGCGTGTGCCAGGTAACACAGATGCTGTGGAGAGAACATTAAGAGGGAGAGAGAGACAGGGAGAGAGTGAGAGACAACTCTTTGTTCAAGGTTCATCCAGACCTCACAGCTGGCAGCAGGCAGTGAGCTGAGCAGCCCACTCTCTGAATCCTGCCTCCTGTTAGTCTGTTGTTGACGACATGTGGCACTGATATTATCCAAATTAACTGCATCCCCCATCGGTACCCAAGCCTTAGTTGGGTACTAATGGCCACCTTGCCTATTAATCTGAGTGGAAGTTGGATTTGGGGAGAGGAGGATAACAGGTGCAGGGATGGAGGGAGAGAGATATGGATAATATAGATTATTAATGAACTTTTGGATGGCTCTTGATCCGCCCCAGGTCTGTTTGGGGCTCCATATGTTGCCTTGGACCGTTTATCTGCAGCAGACCTCAGGTGGCCCAGAGGCCAGACCTCGTAAAACTGTGTCTGTGCTAAACAAACATATAGGAAGTGCGCAAAAGTTGTCCACATGAGCCAAATGTTGATCGTACAGGAAATAAAAAACAGCCCCAGATGAGTCCAATTATGTAAATGTTGTGGACGTAAACATATTCTGTTGATTGAGTCAACAAGATAGTTTGAGTAGAAGGTAAATATCTTGATTATAATCAAATTTCAATAAGAGGCCTGTCATAATTGTGCACCATCAGTGCGCAACATGATTATTCTCCGGCTCGTGGCCCACTGCTTATTATATTTCGACCCTTGTGGTTTACATGCCAAAAAGTTTGGTCTCCGCCGAGCACAACAACCACACACAAAGTTTAACCGACACCACCGCTCATTTCGCTCCCTCGCTACTTCAATGTAATGCAAAATGAGGCGGCATCAAAAAGATGTGTAAATTACATCTGGCTTCCAGGACACTATCTGGCTGCCAGGAAGCGTCCGTAAATATTTATTGCGGAACATCAGTGAAGTGTGTGAAGGTGCGGACGTCTGCCAGGAAGAGTGTGTGCTCGTGTGTGTGTGTGTGTGTGTGTGTCCAGCTGTGCAGGACTCAACACACACCCAAAACTGGCAGGGAGATGCTTCGTAATTTATCATTTCTTATACTTAAACCTTTTTGGTGGCCTTGTTGAAGCCCGACAGCAGCATATCAAATTCAGTATTAACTGTCACTTGACAAGAGTTGAAAGTTTGGTGGCCTCAGTCTTAAGTTTAACAGATCACCAACTTCATACTGTTAGTCAACTGGACCAACACATCTACTCTCCTTACTTCCTCTTATACTTAAAGATAAGCCATAAAATTGTGCCACAGTCCACACTGACCAAACTGATTCTTGCACCTCTCTCTTGCATTGCACGTTCGCTCTTGTTCTCTAGATACATTAAAACATCCTGTGTGATTCTGTGTAATGGTCATTATGCGTCACACAAAAGCCTCAATAAAACACCTATATTTGTCTTTTATCTCTGTAAATGTAAGTTTTTATGTAGTCTGATTTATGACTATATTCATATAATACTAAACAACATTCCACAACATCAACATAAACTTAAACTATCTGTTAAAGAATAAATATGAAGAGTTAGCGGAAGGCTAATAAACTACAAGGTCCAAGAATATCATGAAGGACGTAGTGCTGAAATATCAGGAGGGAGTTAAGGAAGCAAAAGCAGCTTATGAATCTGACCTCATTTTGAAGATCCATCTTAACGGTAGGGTGCTTTTCAATATTATTGACTAACTCGTTAACCTCCCTTCTAGTCGCTGTAATGAAGCCTCCCCTGATAAGTGTTTTCAAGTGCTTTAAATGTTTAATATTCTTCACACAAAAATAGTCCCCTGACAGGGGCCAAACTGTCACTGTTCATTTGGCGGTGACTTGTGTTTTCAGTGTTTTTCAGTCATTTTCCCCTTGTTGTTGGACGAGACTGTTAATTATGATTAGTTAAACCCAGTGTTTTATGTGTTATGTTAACTCTGGACACTGGTGTGATTTAGTTATCAAACATGCAGCTGTCTCAGAAGAAGATAAGTGAGTCCATGCCTTCATTCACATGCAGGATTTAATTTGAACCTATCTAAAACAAACAAAGAAGTTTCACCGTTATGCTGATGACACACATTTATATCTTGGTGTATGGAGCTCCTACAATACCAATTTAGCAGCTCTAATAAATTTGCCTAAACAGCATATAAAGTATCAAAAGTTAATTACATATTGAAATCCTTTTTTGGTACAATATCACTTAAATCACTTCTCTATGACACTAATGTTACACTAACGTCAGTTTTCAGGAACAGGTTAAGAAAGCCGATCAAACTATTAACCTTTGACGGAGGACTATTTTACCTTTGCAATAAGAAATGTTAATACAAAAGTAATCACAAAACAGTCATCTATGCTTTAGTTTGTTTATCTGCTTTTGTATCTGTTATTTTACATTTACTTATTTATCCTAAAATTGATCTGTGTAGACCAACACACAACTCAAATGTCACTGAACATTGAATTTGCCGTCCAATAGGACGCTCTGCTCGTTCTGCACATCTAAATGGGACAAATATCAGCTAATATTTTAGTTATAACAAACAGAAACAGAAGGCTCTCTGTGAGCTTGTTTTGGCGTCTATTTATACGATGAGAAGAATTCTTACTCCAGGTTTCAAGTAATTATTTAATTGAAATTCATTCAGTGCTGTTAATAATCATTGTAGGCTACAGTAACAATAGAAATCAACCTCAGAACAAACTCACACCTGCAGCAACATATTAAACTATGCTCTTTAATTCCCCCCCGCCCTTCCTTCCATGTCTTCATCTTCATCTTTATAAGTGAAAACCTATTATTATATACAGTACAATGTCTCCTGAGGACAAATTCAAGGATTCATGTGCAGTGCAGAGTAATCATATCTTTTTAGGACTGTGAATGTAAACACTCTGTATCTGTCTGCTTTAAAGGTAATCTGAATAGCAGAGGGGAATGGATATCGAGTGAAAGACAGATACGGAGCGTGCAGCTGGAAGGTGGCAGATGCTGACTGCAGGAATCTTTTGTGCGCGATAACAGACAGCGAGAACGTTTGTGGGAGTGTGGACTGTCGATGTGCTTTGAAGAGTCCCTACGGTGACTGCATATACATACCTGTGTGTTATAAATGTATGTATTACACAGATAAAGAAATGGGTACATCAATGGATAATAGGTCTTTTCGTGTGTGTATGTTTTTGTCTCAAATGTAGATTTTTTCCAAACATCTAACAGAGACAAAGACGTTCAGTATTAGATTTAAAAAGAGGCATTCACCTTCCAGTTGCTGACACATGTGGAGTAGAAAACTTTAAAGGAAAGACTTGGTCAGTGTCTGTGTTTTTGCAGAACACACACAACAATCTTTGTTATAAACTTTATCCCAGTCTACCTTGAGGCAAAACAGCAGGCAGAAATAGACAGCCAACTGATTGCACATTCCTTTTCTTAAACCGTCCACACTGAGGGTATAAACAACTGTTTGTAACTGCGTTTAAATATGCCTGAGCGTACGTTTAATTGCATGTTGTGAGTGTGTTACTTACAGGCATAGTCTGTCCACCATGTAAGCTGTTGATGGCGGCCTGCGCTTCTGCGTGGCTGGAGAACTTGACAAAGGCGCAGCCTGCACACACAGAAAACAAGAGAAATAAGAGGGAGGGGCACAACATCAGCGAGGTGGCAATGAAGAAGAAGCAAAAACACAATTTTTACCATTGTTTTCATGTTATCTGCTTTGTAAATATATTCCGCCATGTGTGTGTTCGGCGCGTAACTCTGAATAAATCAGTCTAATTGTAGTGAAGGCATTAGCTGCGTGGAACATCCTGTCCCTCGCCCATTTCTAATTCCACCCCCCTCCACTTTGGAGCATGCAGCCAAGGCATTTACTACCCTGACTTGTTTGTGATTATTAATCTGTTTAATATTTACACATTGTGATTTGTGTGCAGTCACTCATAAAAGAGATTATGATGACAAAGGCATAGTATTATAATCTGCCTATCTAACCGAATCTGTGCTCGCGTATAATTTCACATGGAGGGGGGCTTTGCTCAAGGGGCATTCAAATCATCTTAAATCTGTTGTGTGGTTAACGCACAAAAGGGAAAGTCAACATAAAAAGTTGGCTGGAAGACAAGAGAAGCGGGTGTTGGCAGCGGCGGTCTGAAGGAGCCTCATTGCATTAACATTTCAAATGATGTTAAAAATGATTTAAGTAGATAATAATAACGCACAATATGTTTGTTTTTTTTTGGAGGTTACATATCCTAACCATATGATTAAATAGTGCATCAGTGTGGAGGTAAGGACAGGCACTAAAGCACTACAACATAAAGAGAGAGCTGGTGAACTGAAATACAGTGCAAAGTAAAATGTGGTAATTTTCCAAAAGCCATTAAATTAAACAGGAGCTATTTCTCTAAGCTTTATGGTCGTCAGAGACTGCACGAGGTATTCTGTTATGTCCTATTCTTATCCTTGCCTTCAGGTAGCTCATGTGTTAAGTCAAGAGATACCTAATTAACAAACTGGTGGATTAATTCTGCCCCCTTTTCATTAGGCGAGCAGCTCCAGTGTCTCAGAACCAGACAGGCTTTTACAGAGTTCAGTCCTGGGCTTCTTTAGAGCTGCTGATATCTATTAAAACGGGCACATGAGGTATGTCATAGGAGGTGTGATGATTCGTTTCAATTACAAACACTCATTGGTAGGCTTAGGAGATGTTCTGTGACTAATTCCCACCATAAACGATTGAACTAAAGCAAATACAGTATGTGCACAATCAGTAGAGGACAGTCTGTTTTTCACCATAAATGTAAAGCATGCTGGAACCCCTTTGTCGCAGAAATGTGATGGGCAGTAAAGGCCATGTGTTTTCTGTTCTGTCAAATGTCCGTGTAGCTGTACAGATCTACAGAGGCAAACAGATAAGTCAAAGAAGGCTTTGATTCTGTCACAGCACTCCAGCACCCTTTTACTTCACTTGAACACCCCTCCGGGTAGAGGCAGGAAAGGTCTTCATTTGTCCGACTGAAACGCGCGTGCCCACTGTGTGCCATTTGACTGCAGCTCTGCCTTTGAAGGAACAAACGCATTTAACCTTTGTAGTCGAAATAATAATGGGCAGTTTGTTCTTGGAAAAGCCTCTTGGTTTTGTGAGGCAACATAACTTGCTGTTGTTTCCCTAACAAGGCTTTCAGATATCGTGCCAGAATCTGAGTGACCCCGGCTGCTCTGCTCCACCAGAAAAAACTACAGAGCTTGGCGCGCACCATCAATGGCAAAGTCAAGTCAAACATACAATACCCCTGCATTTCTACACCAAAAAGTCGGTGCTGTAACCTTGCTTTTTCTGGCCTAGGGAAAAAAAAAAGTTAAGGGACACAGAGCACAACATCTGAAAAGAATTGGAAGTGCCACAGCCTCATAAATTATAGTGCACATTTGAGTTTTTGAATTTGATGGCTCAGAATGAGTCGGGGAAAAAGGAAAAAGAGAGATTGTATTGCTTTCAAGCGAGAGGATCTGCACTGCCTTTTGAATTCCCGGGGTAATAATATGTATGCATGAATTCCATCCCGCTGGATGGGTGACATTTATAACACAACTTAATTATAGACCTAAAAGCCATCTCTCTATTTTTCCTGACAATTCGGGGCTCTATTCAACTCTGGCAGCAAGTGTTGCACTTTAAAAGTACTTTGAGGAGCAGCGCCATAGAGAGATGGATGTTAAACTTCTCGGCCTTTTTATTGGGTGAAGAGGGGTGCTGAAAAGCCTCTGAGTAGCATAAATTTACATCAACAGGGGACAAAGCCTCCATCATGGAACAGATAGCACTGTCAATTTCAAGGTCTGTCTCATTCAAATTACGCCAACCTCATCCCAAGCGAGGCGGCTGGCAAAATAATTTGCCGTAACATCCCGTAATGATTGCGTGGGACTGTTGCACAGAGAGTGATAGGACCCGATACCTATATATGAGACCTTTGTCTGCTGGTAGAATTCCTAGTTAACATTGCGCTACGCTTTTCTATTTCATACCAAAAAACTGCAGAAAAGGTGATCAAGCTAGTAGTAGCAGAGACAAATACCAACACAGGGAACATACGGCATGTGAGGAGGGGAGAAAGAAGAAGATGAGGTGCAGGAGGGTCGAGAAGGAGTGAAGGCGAGAATGAGGGAGAAAACTAGCTCCTGTCTGACACAACAGCACAGGCCTGATTTCATTTTATGTGCTGTCAATCAGCTGGAGGCGTCTGAGCAGACAGGAAGAGAGCGAGCCGGTGAGGGAAAAGAGGAAACAAGCCAGGGAGAAAGAAAGGTAGTGGGCCGTTGGGGCGACGCAGAGCAATAGACCCGGGATTAACAGTGAGAGGAACAGATGTTGACACAGATAGGCATGTGCTTCGGTATAGCCAGCCTTTCTTTCGATATACTCCATAGGCTTTCCTTTCTCCTTCGCCTTCCCACACATCCTTTTCACACATCCAGACGCTTCGTATAGGAGAATGAATCACAGAGAGAAAGGAAGGTAAAGGTTCAAAGCAATATCGCTGACGTTATCGCTCCAAATATGGCTGAGAGACAGAAACCCATCAAAGGATAATGGGGAGACTCTCGCACTCTCAGAACAATCCCACCTGCATCGCACATTTCACAGCCGTCTCTAATTCGACCACGCTCTACTAACTAAATAGCACATAAGCCACAGACATGAATGCATAAGCTGTTCCTGAATGCAGGCAAATCTGCCGCACGGTGAGTGACAGCAGCAAAAAAAAACCAACCCCGAGCCCGGCTGCTTTATTTACAGTAGGACATTATCGTCCAATGGCGTCCCAGGGGAGGGATGACGGGAATGTGGGAAACAAACATGATTACAACCCCTCAGCTTTTCAGATAACAGGAAGACGTGGAGGAGGAGGAGAGGGGTGAGCGTAAAGACGAGGTGTTGTGTGATGGATCTGTTGAGAACAAGCTCAGGGTGAGAGGAGCTGCCGGGATGAAGAGAGAACAGACGAAGAAGTTCGGGAGGGAGAGAAAAAAAGGAGAGAAAGGGGAGGTAGAGTGAGAACAAAAAAGGGAAGAGAAATGCACAAAGTAGTGAGAAAAGGAAAGTGGGAAGGAGGAGGTGTCGGAGCACGGTGACAATGAGGTATGAAAGAAATGCGAGCGAGACACATAAGAGGTGGTGAAAAAAGAAAAGCTGAAGGGGAGGATGAGTTATTCAGAAGAGCGGAGGGAGCGCAGACGATGTCAATGAGTGTGGAGCGGGTGAAGCGTGGTTCTAAACATGTAAAGAGAAGAAAGAGAAAGAGAGACAGCACGAATACAGACAGAGAGCGGGATAAAGAGGGACAGAGTGAGGGGGGGGGGGGGGGGGAAACAAATGGGAGGTGTGTGGGCTCTGACCCTTACTGGCCCCATCAGGCCCTCGCAGGACGGTGCACTCCTCGATCTGGCCGAAGGTCTCAAACAGCCGCCGGACGTCGTCCTCGCTCTGCTGCTTGCCGAGCATTCCCACAAACAGCTTCCTGTCTTCTAGATAGGAATAGAGGAAGGGGAGAGGAAAAAGGGGGCGAGGGAAGGAGGGAGGGAGGGTGAAAGAGAGGAGAGAACAGACAAAATGCCACAGCTGATCGCACCGTTCTGCTGAGCTGAGAGGAACTTGTGCAACTCAAAAACCCCCCTTTTATCAGCAGTCGGCTGTGTTGAGCCGCCGCCGCCGCCGCCACCGCCACTGCTGTTGTTATTGTTGTTGATCTTACTGTTGTGTGGTGTACCACCCCGCCCTGCTACGAACGAGATATATTCCTGTTTCCAGTGAGCTATTCAAGTCTGCCACAGCGACGTTTGATGATGATATTTGGAGCGCTGTGGGTTTGGGGTGACGGTAGAAAGAGAGCAGCAATATTTTGCACAGGTAGACAAACTGTTAGATCGTGAGGATGCTTAAAGTCGCCGAGTTGAAAGAGAACATGGAACGAGAACATGGTAGTACATTTTCTCATCACCAAAGGAGAATTTTAATAAGCAGGAGTACAGCACGTTCTATGCTTTTAAACCCGAGAAAAGTAACACGACTAAACAATATATTTGGCAGGGTGTGCTGGTACTTTCTCAGCTGCTCCACTTTCTGCTGACTATAACATGTATAAATGTATGAATGCACAAATACTGGACTCCAGTAGAATTAAATAATGAACATGATCGTGCATTGGACAGCGTTGGCCACCCAGAACTAATGGATGAAGCTTTTCAGTGTAAAGTTGCTTGTAGATAATTATCTGCCCAAGGTTTGCAGATTTGTCATTTTTCAACTTATAATAATTGCAACAAAAGAAAACTAAGCTGGATTCACCACTCGGATAAAGAATTAGCTTCCTACTGTTTTGTGCACACACTGCATTATTATATACTGTATAAAGGTGACTGCACACTGCCCAGACAACGCCCAACTCACCTCAACATTCTGAAGTCGGCAGTTAGTGTTGCATTCTCTAGAATGTTCCAGGAAACCAACTGCCAGCTCCACAGTGCCCCGACACGAGCAGACAGGACTGACTTTTGTTGCCTACTTTTTCTCATTTAAGTTGTTGTTTTATTTTGCGTGGACGGAAGTCGTGCGTACTGCACACGAGTGTAGGCTAGTTGTCAAGGGAACGCACTCTCAGAATGCAAATTGGTACGACTTTCCACGACTCCACCAAACCTGACTGGACATGTCAAACTTGAACAACTCCATCCAACCAGCACCAACTGTCGGAGCACACTGACCCGACAGTGTTGGTTGGCGTTTGTCTGCCTTATACAAATTAAAGGGTAAACAATTGTTCTGAACCAAAATTACAATGACTGTAGCCTTGTGCCGTCATAGCCTGCTATGAGTTGAAGGTTTGTGGAAAGCAGACGATTTACTTCTCTGGACTTGAAACGTTTTGAGACGTTTTTTTTATTGTGATACATAAACTCCTTTTCAGTTGCATCTGTGGATTATTCAGCTGAACAGAAAACCTCATTTTGCACATAAAAGAATGGTGAGATGATTTATTTGTTGACAAATCGTTTGGGACTTCTGTTATACAAAAAGACTCTATTATAAAAAGTACATTATGTGAACTGAAATTCATAGTTATTATGATCCAATGAACTATCAGGGCCAAATTCAGACTTTAGAACGGACATCTTTTTTAAAGTGAATCAATAGAAGAGGCTCTTGGGTAAGTTGTCAAGAAAGTTAAGTAGTGAGAAGAAGTCGGTGGTGTTTTATTCTTGTGAGGCTGTACTGGTTTGGTTTTCTTTATGCAATAAAAATGTTTCCAAATTTAATTTAATAATAAAAAAGAAAACTTATGTAAAAACTAGAAAGCAGTCCCCTATATACATTGTAATACTCTAATGTAACTTCTGCAGTGTTCATCCTCATGAAGTTTTAAATGGTAGCTCAACATATACTCGTCTCCTCATCGCTACAATATGTCCTAGCTGCTTCCTGAGCTCCAGAGGGGGCACTATGACTCAGACGTATTGGCTCTATACGACTACATTCTGGCCAGTCAGATGGCTGGATTTCTCTAATTAATCTTCCCGGTGCCCTGGCATGAGACAGAGAATTCATCTTCTTTACATCTTTTACATTATGCATCCCCTTATTCCGCCGTGTTGTGGAATGAAATGGCTACTAGCAAGAACCTATCGCTGGAACTGATGGAAAGTGGCAGGAAGAGGAAGAGGAGTTTATTGGGAATGACACTGTTGATCTTCAGCGTGAGTCATTTGACTGGTAGGGAATGGGCTAGGAGCGGGGAGGAGCAGCGAGCGAGAGCATCACCTGGGCCTCGACAGATGTGACGCCTCCTGTACCTGCCAGGCCCCATTAGACGCAGCTGTTATAAAAATAAAGCACCGGGGCTTCCTTTCTGCAGCGGGTAAATCGGATCCTGTTCCATTCCTGTAAAGTTCAAATGAGACACGTGCCTGCTACCCGCTTGGCCACACAAATGAGCACCTGCATAATCAATAAGGTTATGCTGCCTGGTCTCCTCTGCCCGTGTTGTAGCTGTGGTGTCAGTCCGTGTTCCTGTAGTCACGCCTCACACAGCAGGAATTCTCCAACCCGCCAGCTGAGCCTGCTACTGCTGCTCATTACCGCTCCTCCTCCCTTGGAGCTCCAGGGTTGGAAGTGAGCGAGAACCCAAAGGAGCTCACTACAGAGACAGCCATTTATACTGTCGACTGGGGTTTCGAAAGAGACAGACAGGAGGACAGACATCTAACAGGATATTGGGCTTCAGCGTAGGAGCTGCGTAGCTGTAAAGTCAGCCCTGAACAGGTGTTAGAGAGAAATGAGCCTGACCTCTGTCTATGGCAGCAAAGGTGAAACATGAAACGAGGCAACAGCCCGTCCAGACCATACGTGACTTTGCCTTCATTGTCCCTCCATCTTTCACATTTTCACCGAGGTGTCACTGTTACGACGTAAATGGGCAGAGTGCACTTTTACAGGCCTCCTGCAGTGTGTTAATGTTTTGGGACAAAAGTCTCATCTCGGTCCTGGCCCGAGGAGATCTAATGGCGGCTTTACAAGGCTAATTAACAAGCCATGAGCGAAGTAATGAACTTTCCAAATGTGCTGGCAAACGCAAAAATAAATTACACCCCAGTGCAGGCATTAAAGGAAGTGTGAGTGTACTTGGGAGCCTTCCTTTGG
This sequence comes from Semicossyphus pulcher, assembly GCF_022749685.1. Taxonomy (NCBI): domain Eukaryota; kingdom Metazoa; phylum Chordata; class Actinopteri; order Labriformes; family Labridae; genus Semicossyphus; species Semicossyphus pulcher. The sequence continues at coordinate 19,650,389 of NW_027211603.1, forward strand.
GAGAGCCACGGCGAGAAAATGAATTTGGAGCTGCTATCTTTTCATTGCCTGACCTAAGAGCGTCTCAGTCGGCCCACTGCGTGCCCTGGCCAGAGTATAGATTGCTATTAATTAGTCCGCTTTGCACCTGTCTCCAAAGCAGCGCTTATTGGATTTTGCACGTTCCCGCTCATCTCCTATGGCCAGTCGCAGCCTTTAAATTGGCATTTTATGAATATGAATAAATATCCTGTAATGCACCCTCTGCACAGGGAGACGACTCCATGACTCCAAAGAGTTATCCATTAAAACAGGGGAGAGGAGGGGTAAAAAAAACTCTTGAGTACAGTCATGTATTTGCATTAAGAGGGTCGAGGACCTTCATATAGAGCTGTCTGAGGATAGAGAAGTATGAAAAGTACGACAAAACTCATTGAGCTTACTGTTTGACCTCTGCTACTTATCTCTCATTGAGAGGGGCTCATCTTATCCCTCTAACAGAGCTTAGCCACACAGCTGGAGAACATTTGAGCTCTACAGCACTTCTCTGCTCTCCTCTGAAGAGACCTTTGTAATCTGCACTTTCAAACCCTGCCTCTACTTTAAAATCATAATGTGTGTGTGTGTGTGGTAGTTGGGAAGCCTGGCTACATGATTTTATTTTGTTTTTATCATAATATACTCAAACAGCACTAATTTATCCGTGTATATCTGGCGCATTTCTACTGTTAGCTTATAACACAGCAGATTTGAGGCTACAGAGGCTATTGAAAAAAGAATGGGAGCATGTGCTTATTTGACTCGTTAACACATGCTTTTATATGTGCTGAACTGTATGTGTGTGTACAGTATATTAATGCCTTTAGTGTGTGGTGACATACAAGGTTCTTTTTCCCAGGCCTTAGCCGTCGCACACTCTCAAACAAAATCATCCACATGCCTTCTCTGTTTCCCCTCCAGTGCCTCATCTCCTGACTGAAGATGGAAGCAATTGCACAGAAAATGCTTCCATGTCAGTCTCCAGCCATGTCCAAACCAGGGTGGCATATGGACAGCCTCATTTTATGAATGCATATAAAAAAAGGAGATCAAAAAAGTTATCAAAACACCGCTGACATCTGACAATTGCTTGTCTCAGGAAGCCTTTTCATTTCAGCACCCGGTATATTAAAAATTAATGGATTTTGCACAGACGCCATATGCTGTCAAGATTGATGCTTCTCTCCACGGAATAAAGTGCTACTTGTGTCGCAGGCTGCAGTATATACATATAGATTTTACTCTTCTCCTCTCCTCTCCCTTTGTGTCTCTACTGCACTCAATATCTTTTTGTTATCCCTCACTGTACTCTTTCTCTCCAGGCAAAGATCCAGTTGCTGTGAAGTCTACTTTTAAAAAAAGTTTATGCTTTTGTTTGCCAATAATGGGAATATTCTCTTTAAAGAAACACTCTCCTGCTCCTGTGTCGTGGTAAATATTTCTATTTTTTCTTCTTCTTTATTCATGATTCTATCACTTATTGCCCGCTGGCAGTAGTCAGGGAAGCTCGCTGGTAGTAAGTGTTCAGAAAGCATGGACAGCTGCATCCAACGATAAAAGATGCCTGCTAGGCCGCTGGGTGCATTTCAAATGCAGACTAATGTTCCAGGCAGCACAACAGAGAAGTTGTGCTTCTTATGGTCTCATTAGAAAAGCCTGATGCTGCTGCGCTGCTGCCTGGGAGGCCCGCCACCAGACACGCTCACACATGTGGGCGTACAAGACGGGGTGTACAAAATGTCGGGAACGGCTTCTTAATATTAAGTTAGACTTTGTTTTTCATCTTCTGCTGTGTGTCCCAGTAAAGAAGAGTCTGTCTGGACATAAAAGGGTGAAATTTAATGTCAGATTATTAGGCTTTAAGGATAATGAGCATTTAAGATTTATTTATAGCACTGAGAGAATACGTAGCATTGTTACAACTGCTTAAAACTGGCACTCTGACAACAACAATTTTGTGTCTTAAACCAATTTAATTCACCTTCCTGAAATAACTTCAGGTGAAAATCCACCTCCTACACGCCTCTTTTTTGTAATGAAACCTCTGTGCCTCCATAACTGCTTTTGTAGACACACAAAAGACTGTTCTTTCTTGTGCTGGAAACAGTTGATCAATCTGTTAATTATTTACTAGACAAGCAATCACTGTAAGTCAATGCCAATTGAATCATTAATGATTATTGTGACTGATTATTTCATCATTGCTAACACTAAATAATGACTTGGGTTGCTCTGAGAAAAAACAAATATCAGTTACAGTCATGAAAGGATTCAGAGGAAATGATTAGGAGTAGATAAATCTGGATCAAGAACGTAACTTGAACTTCCTCTTAAATATCTTTAATTGCTGTATTTAAATTGCAGGATTTGTTTTTAGTCATAGAATGAGTACAAGATCAGACCGAACAAAAGCTACAGGTTAAAATAATAGGACATGCAACTGTCTGTATAAAAATGGTATGTATTGACATCTGAGAATTTAAGGATAATGATGTGTTTTTGGTGGCAAAGTGGGGTTTTCAATGTATTTGGCATACATGATGATAATTGATTACTTTCTGTAATGCTGATGAATGAAAGGGAGGACTATGGAAATACAACATAAAGACAAATGGAGGCATTTTAATTAAAGAAAAGTGGCTGGTTTTCTATAGACATGTCCAGTGTCTCACATACATGCAAAGTATGCATATATGTTGAACTGTTATGGATTGTTTGCGTTTCACATTATTTGTTCTCATATTAAAAAAGGCACAAAGGATAGTGGGCTGAATACTCAGCAATGAACCAGGAGAGCAACTCTTGATCTCTGCACCTCAGGATGTACATTGCAATGTCAGCAGGTGCAACAGAGAGGTCAGCTGGATTTAATAATATTCTTAAATTGTTTCAGTGTCAACTTTCAAATATAAACTGTTGGCATTAATGTCAATGTCATATTCAAGCTAATTTTGTTTGTCAATGTCATTTCAAAGCTAACTTTTCGGGTGGTAATGTAGGATCTTCTGAGCAGGGAGCAGAAGTATATGCAGAATTTAATTTTTACTGGGAGTAGCAGGATGAGCAACTCTTTCACATCACACACCTGCATCCCACAGGGGAAACATCTTTGCTTTAAAGCTATAAGGTGTCAAACAATTGTTTCTGATATCAGTTGTGTCCTAAGTTGTCACAGAGTCCACAGTAGTGTTTGTGGGCCAGTCTCTGTCATGATTATCTCAAGTATCTTGTGTTATTTGAAGACACAAACTAGAATAATATCAAAGCTTACCCTTACATGTTTTTCATAATTTAATGATTATCTCAGATACACTGTAATATATATTCTCTGAGACACAAAGTCTTCTCTCAATCGGAAGGTTTGGGGTTCGATCCCTGACTGCTACAGTCACGTTCAAGTGTCCTCGGGGCGAGACACTGAACCCCTAATTGCTCCCGAATGCATAACACATAGATCCTGATTGGAGATTGGCACATCAGTGTGTGAATGCTAGTATGAAAGGCTGAATGTGACATGTAGTGTAAAAGCACTCTGAGTAGTCTAAAGACTAGAAAAGAGTAAGTACACCCCTTTTACCATTTTGTCTTCCTTAAACCAATTCCAGCTTTCTTAACCCATTTTCAATCTTTCTTTGACTTTTCTAACACATTCAGAATCACCTCACATTTTCTCAGTCTTCTTTAATTAGTGTTTTTAATCTTACTGCTATAATGGTCATTTCTTCCCATACTTTTTCTTGGTGTCCAAAAGAACCCGTCGCCCCCTGTCCTATGTGTTAAATGTTGGTATGAAAGTTTCACTGCTGTTTTCCTGTAGCACAGCAACTGTAGTGTTTATTTCCTAATTGATATAATGTTATAAATCAAATGCTGAAACGTGATGTATAATTCATTGTCATTTGCATGATTTAGTTTTGAATGGAAAGTAGTGAGTTAATGTAAAACACCCTGCATGATGTATGCATCTGTTCAGCTTCACAAGCATTCTGTCTCCTCCTTTACGCAACACCTTCCACTCCTTAATAAGCTGCTTCTTACTCGTGTTTAGTTCCTACTGAGCTAACAGAAGTAATTAAACCCCTTTACAGTGACAATGATGTGCAACCACACACTAAACCTTTCTGCTGCTGGTCCCAATCTGATGTATGCAAGTGGATTATCCAGTATAGTGAGGTGGTAAATGGAATAATCAGAGGAGAACAAACATTGAAATTGTCAGCGTGGCGGGCGTGATGAGAGGATACAGGCTTTGTGTTTGTAAATGCATTACTTCTACCACTAGAGATGTTACATCCAACTCCTCGGGGGAGTGGGAGAGGGGCTTGAAACCTTCTGGTATGCATCCTCAACGAACAATTTAGTTTTTTTGGGATGTGGCTGCTGCTCAAATATTTCACCTCCTTTTTCCTGCATCTCCTCTAATGGTAGTGCCCGATCATTGCTGTGCAAAAAGTAATTTAAATCACTGCCTCAAAACCTTATTAATACTCTGAAATGTTAAATGTCCCTGAATTCTTTTGTCTGTCCATGTGTCCCCATGTCTCTGTGTGTGTTTCTCAGCACACACACACACACACATATCAAGCGCTGCGAGGGCTCTTCTTGACTTTTCAGAGTTCTGCACGATCGTGTCCAGAGGCACAGAGGGATCTTTTGGCTTCATTTGCATGTAAAGTGGAGCGCGCTCTTCTGTGGGCGTGAGGTGCCTCCAGACAGACCCTCCCCTGTGGCCCTGCCAGACTGAGCTCAGCCAGCAGCCCCTCACTCTTCCCTACCTGCTGGGGTAGGCCGTGACAGCACAGTGCGCTACATCTTAAGGTCCTGTCAATCTCTTCACTGCCCCTACTGGGGTCAACCTTCTGAGGAGCAGCAGGTTGGCAAGGACAAACACGACCCATTCACAAAGACTCCCCCTCAGCCAGACAGACTAAAAGGCATGGGCGAGATATTAAAAAGGCTGCTGAGTATCACATGCAGGGATTACAACGCTCCTGGCGCTGCATAAGTATCCAATAAAACAAAAGTATGGGGGAGCTATGGACAAATGCACAGAGAGTGGCCCTTTGTGAAAAAGTCGATGTTGATGGAGTTTGCGGGGTATTTTGGGAGAGTGTTAAACCCATCTTATCAGAGTTAATAAAAGAAGAGGGTGTTGCTGGCTGACCCGTCATCTCTCTTCTCATCAGTGTGGTCTCCTGTCTCACAGCAGTGGCTAGAGAAGTGGGACCCGGCTCCAAGATTGTGTTTAGATAATGGCCATCTCCAATCATAGATAATCTGGCCCCATCTTTTCTTCACAGACACAGCGGCAGACAAGGTCAGGGGGAAGAAGATTCCTGGCGAGGCAAGGCGAGGAGGAGATAGGGATGGGGCGGCTCTGAGATGATTTAGTGCTGAGATTCACTCAGCTGCCTCCATCACCCTCCGTTAACTTTCTCATCCTGTCGTCTCTCCCCCTCTCAGTCTTTTTGTCTCCTCACCCTCTCACATTCCTCCGTGGGACATGTACTGAATCCCCTCCTCTCTCTCTATCACGCGCCTTATCTCTTTCTTTTTACTGTGGTGGCAATGAGACAGAGAGGGGGAGAAGGGGAAAGAAAGGAAGCAACAGAGAGGGCGCAAGAGGCGTCCACTTTTCCTCATTTCTGTCCCTTATGAGTTGGAGAAAATTGCTTGTGTTTCAAGTGTAGATATAGAAGCCGGTCAGCTCCTTCAGTGCCCAAAGAGCGATCAGGCGGAAGACCCATGCCTCGATTGCGTCTCAATATCTCTGAGTTGAAATCATAGTTTGATAGAATTGGTCTGAAAAGAAGTGGTGTTAAGCACATCAGATAAATGTGGACTTTGTGGCGAGGAGGTCGGCTGATTTAAGGAACAGAAATAGATTTGAAGGCTGTGAAGCCCCTCTTCCATGCTCCCTTCTTTCTAGATAATCCAAGGAAAAATAAAATAAGACATGAGTCATTGTAATAGACAACCAGAGAGTGAGCCCTGTGATCCACAATGGCAGCCAAGCGGCAGGATTGTGCGGCGCCGGCTCCCCTTGTCATTTTCTGAGCTCTGGTTTTACTTCTCCCTCTGACACTCTCTCATCCCTAGAGAGAGGACGTCTCTCAGGGACATGTGAACAAAAGAGGGGCTACTGGAGTCTCCAAATGGAGTAATGGGCCTTAATACCTACACAGGCACGTAATCGAGACCCCTGTACAAGTTCCCATGACAGATAATTGCAGATAGTGATAAATGTGACTCCATTCCAAAGGTGCAAATGTCCCGGTTCAGCCCGAGGTTTGACAACCCAAAGGCCCCACTGGGATTGGTGTACCTGACTGGTCCTCAGCCCTCCATAGATGAATCCCTGGCTGCTTCCTCTCCTTCAGCCAGCCCTAGCTGGGCTGTCTATTTTCCTTTAACCACAGGCCTTCATAGTAAATCTCATTTCATTGTCAGCCGCGACTGTGGTTTACTTCCCCGGCCTGTCTGCTGACTTCCTGTTGCCATTAACGCTCAATATCTCTGTTGGGGCCTGTCTGCTTGGTCTTATTTCATTCTGTGCTCTGTCCTATTCTGTCCTCCCATATAGAAAGTTCATCTGACAGACTAGCAGGGGCCCTGCCAGCCTAAGAGCCCTCTGTATTTCATTCACACTGCCTGTTCATCTCCATTCTCTTTCTGCTGAAAAAGGGTAGTAATTGATATTGGGACCCATCCATCCTCCCCTCTTAAGCCCAGAGATCCAATTTATCTTGGTGAGAATGCCGATTGGCCCTCGCCCAGGCCTTGTCGGTCAGACTTTGCCTGTTTTTAGATGGCCGTTAATTAAAGTGCCGCCGTGACAAAAAAAAAAAGATCTACATGGGGGTGTGTGGGGCAATAGAAATGGGCCATCTGATTCACACTTGACCACATAAATCAGTGAAGTGGCTCCGTCTAATCTGACCTAGGCAGTCTAAATCACCACTCTGAAATGCAAGTGCAGGGCAGACACGGACCAGTCCAATTAGATCCTATTCCACCCATGTACATCTTTAACTGGCTTAATCTGCATTAACCTCAGAGATGTTGGGCACAAATGGCTTCACAATGATGTGGTCTATCACCACGTCAGTCGGACTAAAGATGGAGGACGGAGGCTGTGCGAGCAAAACGCTGCCATGTCAGAGCAGAGTTATACTTTATATTGCCATAAGTCATGCTTTAAATGGATGGGGTTACTGATCCATATGTCCCATATGCAGTGCGTCAACAGAGTCCAAGTGGAACTTTAACATCACCGACACTGACTCTGACTTGGATAACACACATCAACTTACGCTATACTATGTAATCCCACTTTAAGCATCTTAAAGTCCTAATCATAAGACATATCGATATTTAGGTTGCGAGTACTTGAGGTAAGTTTATCGTGGCTACTGTAGATGTGTATGTTGACTTTAAGAGAGGCGAGGGGGATTGTCTCTCACAATCTTTTATCTGTGCTCATATTTCTATGAAAAACAAACACAGTGTATACCGCAAGGAGGTTCCAAACAAATAATGATACGTCCTACTTTGAGTTTGTGCGTTATTGTGTCTGTCTGTGTTTGGACTGTGTGCCACTTCCTCCTCTCGGTAAGCAGACATGACTGTCATGGAGATCAAGACATGGAGATTCCCTCTCGTCATTGTTTACTGTTTTCTTTCTCTTTTATTTCTCCGTCTTGTCTTTGAACCACTCCCAGTGACTGTGAACCTGAGACAGCCCCTCTGCTGGCACAGATGGGAAGTCAATAGAAGCAAGTGACCTATATTACGGGCTACTCCACTAACTCCCAGTGTGTCTCAAGTGAGAGCAGAATATTAAGGATCGAGTGTGCGCTGTACTGCTGTATTTGTGTGTTTGCGTGTGTGTGTGTTTTTTAGGGGGGGTGCAATGGAGACCAGGAGAAGGTTAATTACCTCCTCGTCCTTCGCTGTCGGCTGGCTTCACCTGGATGGGCCGGTTCATCTGGAGAGAGAGAGAGAGAGAAGTAGAGGGAGAGAAAGACAAAAACAGAAGGGAAATCCCAGGTTAGCATGAGACGAAAAGGAGCGAACGCCACTGTGTGTGGAGCGGGAAGAAAACAAGTGAAACGCGGCAATGTTCCTGGCATTAATGTCCTGAGCGTGTCCCGTTCTTTGACTTAAACGCAAAACATCAAACAGTTATGATGCCGTAAAGGAGATAAATCTGTGCACTGCTCCATGCCAGCGTGTTTAATTAATCCAGGGCACTGCCTCTAGAGATGCCTGAATTCCCCTCACAGTTCAGCAGAATTAGCACTTTTCAATGACGATGCCACACTGGGTGTCAGATGGCACTTGGAGATTAATGCCATTACATCAGCCACTCCCAGCCTCCACAGGGAGAGGTCCTCTCAAGCTGGCCCTTGCTCTTCCTGTCCCCCTCCTGGCTCCAGACTCCCAGTCACCAGCTATATCCTGCTCATCCCTGACCCTGAGCAATCCCTCTTTCTCTTGCCTCCATCCCTTCCTCTTCCTCTCTCACCTCTTCCTTTTGCAACGTACAACCAATATGCCACTCGTCTGGCTGGCCAACACCATCCTGCTCCAGCCTCCTCCTCCTCCTCCTTCTCCTCCTGGAAGCTATTGAGAGCCACCGAACAGCGTAACCGTGAAAGAGGCCTGTGAAAGGTTAACAGTAGGGAATCGATAAACAACCTTTGAAGATCCATTCTATAGTGAGGTGAAAGCAGAACGTCGCCAAGCTAACATGAAAAAAAAAAAACCTTTTAAAACCTTCCTGCCGCGAATAAAAACTCCCCCGGTTCCTTTTGCTCCCCTTTCTATGTTTTCATATCCTCTCTCTCCCTGGAGTATGAATATGAAAACATAAAAATACTCAATCTCGTGCCGTCTCTGACACAGGAATAATATCCCCTCTTTCTTCCCTGAGAAAAGTGGGAGCCACCCTCGAAGACCCTTTCTTACTGAGCCTACCTACATGTGTCATTTTTAGCGTTCTGTTTCATATCTGGCATGACGTTTTCTGTCTTCAGTCTGCCTATCTTTCTAACTAGGCCATGTGGACAGGTCCAACATGTGAGTGCCAGTGAATGGCACACAGCTCTGCCCCCTCAGATCAGTCAGCTGGGGCAGCGCAGTGGGTGTCGGGCCCTCAGGCTACGCAGCACTTGACAGCAGTTGACCACGGCCTAAATATAGACCTAAGACTGCTGGACATGTATAGACAAGCGTATACATGGTGACACCCTGGGGACGTATTGGACACGCCTAGCAATATGCTGTGACAGAGGAACAAAGCTGAGAGAGATGACGGACGCATCGCGGAGACAAGCGGATGAAGCTGTACACACAGGGAGACAGATTCAGTCATGCCCATACAAATGGACCTACACACACACTTATCTCACCATGCAAACTGTAAGTTCTTATGCTTAATAATATATAAAAACTATGCAAAGATGGGAAAATACATCAGCCATTGTTGTTTTTTTCCTAAGTTTATATAGCGCCATATTACAACAGCAATTCTCTAATGACATAGTACATAAAAAACAAGTCTAGACTGCTCTAGTGGTTATGTTATTTAGAGCGACCCAACATTAATCCACCATGATCGAGCACTTACAACAGTGGCAAGAAAAACTTATTTTTAACAGGCAGAAACCTCGAACAGAACCAGACTCGTGAACAGCCATCTGGGATAGAGGGAGAGTCAGGAAGAGACCACAGACAGACAAACGGCATCTTATTGATGCCCTTTTTACTATATGTGATTACATTAGAAGTAAGGCTGAGGTGATGGACTTCTTTCAAGGCTAAAAATGAAGTTGTTCTTTATCCCAGATGTTTGGGGTACAGCCATTGCTGTGTTTTCATATTAGGTACGTTTGCTTCGTACCATACCCGAGTACGGTTGCCCCCACTCTCCTCTCCCCCACCAGTCAGCTTTCACATTAATTAATTTCGTTCTGTACCCGAGTACATGTGCATTAGGACTCCGAAGCAGAAGGTGGCGGTAATGCACCTCGAAAACAGGAAGAAAAAGAAGAGTAACATCAACTACGTAACATTGTTTATGTTGTCATTCCAGTGTAGAACTCGTTTGCGGTGCACAGTTTTCACACTAATCAAACGAACTGGACTTTGGGGTCAAGTGTACTCGGATCCGGGCCCGGTTCCCTAATGTGAAAGCCCCATTAAAGACTGGTGAACTAAGGCCCTGGGAGAACTGAGTGCACATGGAGTCATATAGGTTTGTGTTTACAGTACGGATCAAGAGCAAGGGTAGAGATGTTCTGATACCATTTTTTCCTCCCAAAACTTGAGTACTGGCTGATACCCAGTATCCCTTCAATACACTGTCATCATCACATGATTATTTATCTCTTTATTTTTTTTAGTGGAGCTGTTTAAGGGGCAGTGGTAGAGGAAGTATTTACTTCTCTGTTTAGCCTTAAACAGCCAGACAGGAGCTGTTATATGCTTTTGTTTCTGTCTGGATACCTGCCATCAATCCTGCACTAAGTATGTTTACATGTGAGTCTGAGGTAAAGTTCAGGCCGGTTGAGGCTTTGATGTATGTGAGTATGCGGTGGAGAGAATTAAGGTCAGTGTGAGCACTGTAAGCAGTAAGTTAACGTGTGCTCTTTGTACATATTGGAAGTGTGTATGTGTGTGTGTCCTGACAGCAGCTCACGTCTGAGGCAGAATTTGTCTCACAAAGAGGTTTAAGGTGGTCTGAAGTCCCACAGTCCCTGTCCGGTGATCAGTCAGCTTCCAGGTCTTAAACAGCAGCGATTGGTCAGGGGGCTTCATTAGTAGCCCCTGTGCCACCGCAGCAACAAGAGTCATTAGACAACCCAAAAGTACATTTGGGGTTGCTAGGCAACCGAGTGTAGGTGGCCGGCAGGCAGGCAAGGCAAGCTGGCTGTTGGTCTGCGGGCTGTTAGCCAACCAATTGGCACTCTTTTCTTTCTTCTTTTTTCATTTCTTTACTTGGTCCAAGGAGGTCATAGCGAGAGGGGGAGGGAAAGAAAGATTTCTCAACTCCCACCTTCCAGCATGTCCCACTTTCATGTCCCTTTTTAGTGACTGTGACAATGAGTTTTTCAGAGCGAGTCTGCTGCAACTTCTGCTCCAGCTTCCTGCCAAATTATGGAGTTCAGCTTGATGCCAAACTATGGAGTTGTGAATAGAGCTAAGATGCATAGGGCAGTAGTTAAATCTGCTTCTTTGAGCTACTTTTTAGTGTCCTCCACACATTTTCTTGTGCATACAGAGAAAATGTCTCAAGCACAGAAATCTTACTTTACTTCACTTTTACTCTCTCTTTCTTTGTCTCTCTCTGTCTCCCACACGCTCACACGCATACACACACAGGCACAAAAAGTCTAGGGGCTCAATAACAGCAGGTGGCTTAGGTGACATTTTAATCCCTTATTACTGAGTGCAGGATTAGCCAACAGATCAAGGCAGAGTTAATTATATGAATTCATCAGAGGCTGGGCGAAGAGGCAGCCTGCTTTCCCCTAGGGCCAGGACCCATCCCCACCACCACCGCCACCCACCCTTTGTGCACGCACACACATACACACACTCTAAGGAAGAGGACAAGTGACATACCGTCTATCTAAGAAGCTAGCTAGTTCCTTATTAGCATTAAAGCGGCTGAAAGCTAAGATAACATATACAGTGGGGCCTCGTGAGATGCTGTAAGACAAATGACATCTTCTACCTTCCCGTCGGGCCCCGCGAAATGAACTGCATAGACATTGGAGAGGAAGACTACAGGCTTTTTTCATCCTGCAGACGTGCGGCTGCCGAGGCTGAAAGGAGTTCAACACCCCCCGTCTTGCTTTATCTTTGTCTCTCTCTGCCCCTTTGGCCTCCAAAACCAATATGCTTCCCACCACAGCCCCTTAATGGGTTGATCAATGCTGACAAATAGGCAGCTCATGCTGTCTTGCCTGGGAACTCACAGCTCTGTGCCTGTGTGCTTCTGCACTTAGAGAGGCCATCTCTCTTTCCCCTCACCTCACCCTTTTTTCTGTCTCTCTCCTCCTTTCACTCACTTTTTTTCCCTCTCCATATATTCACTTCCTTCATGCTCTATTTCCTTTATGTCTATACATTCATTTTTTCTTTGTTCTAATCTCCAGAGGCAGATCTATATTTTTCATTCTGTTATGATGAATAAAAGTCAGCTGAAGTCACGGAGGGGGAGGAAAACCAACAGTGTGGAAGAGAGAGACTTGCTTACATTTTGCCAGGGAGAGGACCGTGTGTAAGTTTGAGAGTGCGTGTTTGTGTGTGCATGTTTTTCAGTCGATCTGTCTTTGGCTAGTCCGTCTGATTGATAACAGCGCGGCGGTGAGACAGAGGGACAAGGACACTGCTGGCCTTTGACCGTGCCTGACCATGCATCGTGAATACCACTGCTCACAAAGCAAGCAAGGAGAAATGCAACTGGAGAAATGTTCCCGCAGAAACATGACAAAATGTCAGCACTTCTTACTTTTTGAGTCTCTTATAAATGATCCAAATCTGAATTAGACTGAAAAAGTAACACTTATTGGTCCTATTTGTAAATCGTAATGAATTACTCTAGAAGTCATTTTAAACCCTCTCTTCTTCAAAACATTATCGAACAGTTACTACTTCTTAATTCTAGTGACATGCAAGTCAACTATACATAATCTGATATTTTCTGAGTACATATTTAATATGGTGAAAATGGGGCTTAACCTACAAAAAGTCCTGCAACAAATGTCAGGTCGCTTAGAAAAAGGACAGCAAGCTTAATGCATATTACAATAAGTAAGGGATATTGTAAAGTGAGCAGGTTGTTATCGCGGAATGGAACAGTTCCTCCGCGATAACAACCTGCTCATTATATATTATCCCGCCTAATACACAGCTTTTTACTTATGAAACCAATTATTTGACAAAAAATATTGATTTGGAAATTATTTTATTGCTTTAAAAATGATTATATTGCTGCCGGTTTAGCTCAGTGGTTAAATTGCTGGCCTTATACAGAGGCTTCAGTCCTCGATGCGGCGGCCCCGGGTTCAACTCCTGCCCTCGGCCCTTTGCTGTGTGTCATCGCCACTCTCTTCCCTTGTTTCCAACACTATCCGCTGTCCTCTCAATCAAGGCATGAAAGGCCAAAAAAAGGGTCTTTAAAAAAAAAAAGACTATATTTCCATTTTCTGTCTAAAAAAAGTCTGTTACACTCACAGTGAGAGCTGCATCCATGGCAATAGCAAGGCTTAAAATTCTTAAAATGAGCTAACCTACTTGTTATTACTCACATTAAATGGAAACATATCCACTGATGGTGAAGTAAGACACGGTGAACAGGACTGCAGGAATCTGTCTCGTCACTGTCAGAGTCTGTTGACATTTTCTTCTCCATTCACTTGGAAACACCGCCGTACAGCGTTCAGTGTTCTGTTTAATGTTTACTTCATGTGCCGTCTTTAGTTTTGTAGATCTCTCTGTCACAGCCTTCAGTTTTTGCATTATCATTTTTTTTCTCTCCACTGTTTTGTCTCTTCTTTTTTCCCCTCTGCAAACAGACTGACGTCAAATTTACCGGACTTCTTTTGGCGGATTGATATGATTACAGTTAGTCCTCCATATGGTGTGATCAGAGCTGCATCCTGCAACGGTGTGTTATTCATAACAACGGTCTGTCATTCAGAAATAACAGACCACGGAATGCCGTAATTAACCAATCAGGATCAAGTATTTAACATAGCCATGTAATATAATAATAATATAATATAAAGGATATTTTGCTTTGCCTTATTGGGCCTTATTTAACCACACATCTACAACCATCCACACAAGAGCTGTTGTCATGTACATGATGCACAGTAGAGGCCTATCTGACTGCACCTGCTGTTTTTGTCCTACAGTGAGCATCCATGAGCATGTTAGGTGAAGTGGGATATTAATAGTAGGGTTTGGTGATGAATCATTACCTTCTGAGCCAGTCACATTACTCATCTCATAACTTTTAAACAGCGGTGTCAATCACAGTGGCTCATGAAGAATATTGCTAACCACATGCAGGGAGTCGAGCCCTGTTTGTCATCATAAATAGGGTGACAGAGGCAGATGATGAACCTTTCCACTTTGAGTTTATGTTTATGGGAATACTGAACGCATTGTTTTATTTTGAAGGAGACTTGCACTTTAAGTCTGTAGTACAGATAAATAAAGTAACACAATAATGAAACACATCAAACGTTACATTGGCACTTGTGTGTTCTACTTGGGAAATTAATAAAGTTAGACTCATTAAGTTCTGGCTGCAACATGCAACAACAAAGCACTTCTGCCAGAACTGTGATTGAACATTGCTCTGTTCGAGCCCCGCGTGAACTCGCAATTCCCCCCAAATAATCCTATTTGCATGACTTCCCCCAGAGAATTGTGGAAATGTGTTTTTTCTTCCAAAACAATTAACTTGTTTGGTGACTCACCAATGTCACATTTAACTGAAACAGTTACAGCCATGTCTGCTCTACTACATCATGTTGGGAGTTACACAGCTGCATCAGGCTCTGCTGCACTATAAAATACACTGAAACAGAGAATACAGCACTGCTTTTGCAAGAGCTGTTGAAATGAAGACCCCTCTTTCTGCTTTTCCCCCAGTGCACCCTGGTGATTGGCAAGAACGTTTCGCTAACCGGATGCATTTGTGATAAAGCAATTACCTTTTCATAGAGAAATGTTGAAAACAAATGTATAAATACTAAATATAAAAATGGTACCAGTTTATTGATTCTTTTACTTTTACTCAAATTCATCTCATAAAGCAGGTACGTTTGGTTTTCACGCCATCAGGTACGGTTCTCTTGGTAAGCCGTCTCTTGTTTGACGTCTCTTATCATCACTCTGCGGTTTCACCATTAGTCGTTCATCGGAGCCTTTGATGCCATTTGCAGCCTTTTAAGCTCAATTAATGACATTTAATGCACACTGACTTTTCTTAAAGAAGCAGCAAAGGGCCAGTGGCCATGCTTGAGACAAATACAAATCATTCCTAAAGGGGAGAGGGATGCTAACACCCTGACCTTTGACCTTTGTAAAGCCACAATAAGTGTCCTGACCTCTGTCATTATTATCAGTGCCTTTGGAGGTTTGGGTAATTAAGAGTATTCTCCTCTTTCATTGAATGGTATTGACATTTCTGTCAATACTCACTTTCAGGTGCCACGGTAAGCTTGTAATTAGTTTAACTGTTTTTGTTTTCCATTTGGTAAAGATTTTTTTTTCCAGCCTGCAGCGAACCAGCTGAAATGAAAGGAAAATAGCGAATCAAGCAGAGAACACATTTCTGTGATGAAGTGACGCCTGTCCACATTGGATCTTTTATACCGGCGCAATCTATTCAGGAAATGCCATCCTTTTTTCCCCTTTGGAATAAAAAACACATTTTCAAACACAATTATCTCACTGTAGGCCTGTCTCACCGGCAACAGAGCTCCCAGATCCCGCACTGCCTGTACTGTACCAAGCCCAAATTACTGCTTCCATCACCCATCGCTCACATGTCAGGACATCCTGCCCCTCATGTGGAAGAGAAACAGGGTCGGCACAGCGGGAACGAGCCTTTCTCTCAAATTGGTATGTGAGTTCACAGCAGCCTCCCTGTGAGGCCAGCGAGTCAGGGGCGTTTGGGCCTGCCGTGTGTGTCGGAGGAGACGGGTTGGAGTGATCACACACTGCCTGTCTCCGTCCGAAAACACATGAAGGAGGGCTGTGTCTGCCTCGCTGTGAGGAAGAGGGAGAAGGGGCGCTGACAGCTCAGCAGAGGGTGGCTGGCTGGTGAAATACGGCCTATATTTAGCTCTTAGCCTGAGCTCCTATTTAAAGATGAGGTACTGGGGGTTGGTTTGGGGAGGGGAGGGGGGCATAAACCACAAAAAAATGTAGCCTGTATCCAGCTAACACGATATTCCCCTGTGTGATGCTGCAGTGTCATAGGGGAACATCTCTGTGTTTGTGTTTTGTCTCAGTAATCTCTGTCCCGTTCACCATAATTACCTGGCAATTGATTCCCCCCAGAGCAGGATTTTGGATTTTTAATTTGTCTATGAATCTGCTATTGGCTCTTTGGTCCTCTGAGAGGCCCAGCGGAACATCTAAACCAATCTCCACCTCTCCATCCTGCATGGCCCGCTCCAAACCAATCTAGTCTAAAGGACTGTAGCCCAGCCTGCATGGATAAAAGCCCTCTTCCACAGCAATATTTTCATCTTTTCTCTACGGGTGCCCAGCAGGCCCACTCTGGAGGTAGGACGGAGGCAGAAAGTGGATGAGAAATCGAGCCATCATGCTATCCTCTGCTCCATAAAGCCCCTGTTCTTCCTCTGACTGTAGATGGATGGCTGGGTAGATCACTGCAACCAATGGCCAACGCACTATATTACATTTATTGCCCCCTTTTTTCCTCCCCATCTCCCTCCCTCGTCTTCCCGAGGATATGAGGGGGGTTGCGGAAAAGAAGGACAGGGGGAGTCAGGGTAGAGGTGCATCAGGGGGGAAAGAGGGGGGTGACGATTCGACACAGTGAGACAAGACTAACAAATTAGTCAAAGTGACAGGGAGTTTTATGAGGTCTGCTCTGGTGAGGCGACTGCTGCTCTCTCCCCCCTCTCTCTCTCTACCCCGTCTTTCTCCCTTTCTCTGGGCCGCAGGGACACTACACCGTGGCCATGTGCAAATGTGTGTGGTTTATTTGTGCACTTGAAAAGGGAAAGAGTGTTGAAGGAAGTGATGGAATAAACAGTAAAAGTAGAGAAAGAGAGCTGCCAATGCACACACCCAAACACAGGAGGTTAAATAACCAGACCCGAGCCACGCACACAAACAAAAAACTAGAACAGGAATTACAACAAGAACCCGCTGCCTCCCCAGGAACATCCGTCACTCCGCAAGGCCACAGTACAAATGTTTCCGAGCCCAGCCAGGAAAACAGCTAAAGTGGCTCGCAGTATAAAGAGGAGTGGGAGAATAATAATAAGTTGAAGGTAATGACACACCATGCATCTGTCAGATTTATGAAAGTATATCCTGCACTGCTACAGTCGTATATACCTGGCAGACGGGTCTGCGCTCAGGCCCGTACACACAGCGCGGTGCTGATGAGAGGAGTCAGCGGTGAGCAATCACACAGCGCAGAGCAAAGGAGAGAATGGAGCCGGACTCGCTCTGCTATGGGCGATGACAACATTCAACAATTGAGCACTAAAGGCCCGGAGCTCAGACATACAGTAACACACACATAAATATGGCCTGCAAGAATGCACAAGAGGTAAAGAGGTACAGCAACATGTTTAGGACAATTTGGATGCTTGGGCCCAGTGTGGGGACAGGCTCAGAGGAGATAGAGCCTGTGATGCATCAAGTTAAATAAATATAGATATTAAAAAGACAGATTGCAACATTGCAGTTTTTACCATCACAATTGCACAAATGTTCCTCTGCCAGCACATTACAGCAACCTGTGCCTCTCATCACATCCGATCTCATCAGCACTGTATGATCTTTATAAAACTCACAGTAAGATGGCAGCAAGAACTAATGCAAAGTAAATATCGAAACATTACATGTGTGACAGATGCAAACTGCTGTAGGTAGTGTTGGGTTAATTATGTACCCGTTGTTGCATTTGCCTAAAAGAGAGACGCTTACAGCTCTCTCCTTTGAAGCAGATGCATGACCAAGTCGCCTTAAAATAACAAAACCAGGTGGTATTCTGTGTAAGACAAGTCAGACAGGTGCCACAATTACAAGATATTCCAGTGAAAAAAAATGATCTTTTATGGTCCGCTAAATAAAATGTGTCCTTTTTATGTTTAAATGTGAAAGTTGTCTCCTGTAGTTTTTGCAGCACAGTTAACAGATTTGTTTTCAAAGAGAGGAGAATTGTGTTGCTGTTAACTGCTGTGTTTTAAGTCTAACACTCAGCTTCACTTAAATATGATTAGGTGTATTTGAAGAGGATTTTAACACTGATTCTGTGTCTGTCTCTGTTTGAGATGTCCCCAGGGAGCTTAAACAGGCCTTTAAAGTAATAATCTTGAGGATTTTCAATGAAATAAACATCTGTTAAGTCTCTATTGCATCTATTGCATCATATGGTAACGCGTTAGCTATTAATGCAATGGCCCTCTGAAGAAAGCCCTGGTATTCACAGTGTAAAGAGATGGGTGTCAGAGGCGACGTTCCAAGGAAAATTCAAAAGGATAATGCATTTTATATCAACAGGAGGGATAGCGTCTGCCAGAGAAGGTAGACAAACCAGCTGACACGCTCTGCAACTCACTTGTGAGTTAAGCAAGGTCTCTGCTGGCATAGCAGGTAAACAGTTACTATGGCTGAGGTCCAAAAGGCCGAGACACTTATCATTCTGGAGAGAAAGAATCTGGGATATTCGCGACCTTTACTTTACCATGTAAAAAGATCAACATAGTGCATGCTCGGCTACGACTCTATTGTGTTTAAAGCTCCTGTGAGGAACTTTTGTTTGTGTTGACTTTGGCGCCCCCTGTGGACAAAGCCGTACCTCTTATCTCTTTGCTGATTTTGTCCTGTACATGCTTAAGTGGTGGTTATTAACAAAACATCTCATCCTGCTTTCTTTCGTCACATGTATCACTCACTTTAAATGTTTGCCCTGGAAAATGTAAACAAAAGCAGCGTGCAGTTAATCGCTTCGTCTGACACCTACCCCCCCGGCAGCGGTTTCAGGCATTAAAAATAACTATAATCTTGTCGCTGACCGTCTGGTTTGCTTTTGTAAGTCATATAGAGTCATCAGACTTAATTTCAGTCTGTTTCATTACCAGCGGAAAACTCCTCACAGGAGCTTTAACAAAAAATCTTGGGCATCATCACACGCACAGGCTGCTGAGAATTTCAGGTACAGATTACACACACATCCTGCACGTGACAACACAAACACACACCACGAAAGTAATAATTGATTCATTCACACAAACACACACTCTCATGGCTGGTGATAGTAATGGAAGGCCTGAGTGTGAAGATGCTCATCAAACAGACGCTATCGTAGTTAAATGGCCTCATAAACACACACAGCAGAGCAAACAGTGAAATTAAATGATAATAATAGAACAGAAGATGTCGCATTGTAATGAGTTATTACACATGAAAACTCAAGCATGAGGATAACAAAACATACTTGTTTAGTTAGAAAAATTTATACATTCATGCACATTTGCACACACATGCCAGCAAACTTGTGCAGAGATGCCTTAAGACACGCGCACACCCAGAAAGAGAAGCACACAGCCCTGCAAGTGTGCTCCAAGATGCCGTTAGCACAGAGGGCTGTTTGTGAAAATGATCACATCAATCGAAGTGATAGATAAAAGACTGGGAGCAATTGATAAAGTGCCACAATTATTTGGAAGATGAATGGCTGAATTTGCTTTTGAAATTGGACTGGATCTCAGTGCAATGGAACAGAACTCATCATCATCAATGAGGCTGCCATTAGATTGCTTTCTGTCACAGCCCGGACAATTGGATCCATCTGCCAAATGGGATCAAATAGACCCACTCACACAACCTCTCAGGTGATGTATAGTGACCATGTGTAAAACATATTACCCTGCGAATGCACAATACATCATTGCGTATGTTGTTGTGCGTGCCTGGGTATAGCCTTTTCCATCAGCGTCCATGTGTGAGTGTGCTCAATAGAAATGATTTGAGATACATTAAAGGAGCACGAGTATGACATGGAGGAAAATGATCACGCTGGGAATGCAGGGAGGAAAAAACATGATGTTTAAATGCCACCAATGAACCCATCAATTCTTATAATGTGTGTTCGATGATTGTAAAGAAAAGGTATAGTGTGAGCAGCCTGAGATAGATGAGCGCTTAAAGGCTGGTTTTAACAGCAGGGCTAGAGGAATCTGTTCCTCACATCTCCCAACAACACCAGGAGATTTTTCTTTTATTATTATTATTATTTAAAAGAGTATTTGCAAAGTTGCAACTCATAAAACTAGCACTATCGTATCCCATAATTTATTTAAGCCTATAAATCCTTTGGCTTTTGCAGTTATACGCCTCATAATGATGCATTGGTTAACACGGCCTGAATATTTGAGCCACATAAAAATGGTAATAGATTAAACCAGGGGAGTGTGTAGAGCTGCAGTGTGTGTGTGTGTGTGTGTGTGAGCGGAGCTATCAGTAAAGAAGTATTACTGCAGCTTACACAGGCCTTAGCAAACAGAAGGGAGCATCAGCATGCATGCTATCTTTTTCCGCGTAAACACGCACAAAGCAACAGAAGAGGGACGAACGCAGCAGGGGGGCTCGGAGGGAAACACACTAAGTAATGTATTGTGCCGGGAGAGGGGTGACGGAGGTCTGAGGATTCAGAGGAAGCGTGGAAATGGGCTGTTATTAAGGGAGAGGAAGGCTGAATGATTGTTTATGGTCACAGAGCGGCCCAGAGAAAACATCTTTGCACCTGAAATTAGTTATTTACCTTTTCCGTCCCTGGTGTCTGGGTTATGTATGGCGTCTACTGCATCTTATTCACATGCACCATAAATCACACACACATCTGCTTCAGCTGTAAATCTGTCGGTGAGCATGAAACTGTAGTTGTGTCATTATCTGCTGTCAATATGTTCATTATGGACCTGACAGACGGACATAATCTCTTGTATTCTCTAAAGCCACACTGTACAGAAAAGCCTTTATATATTGGTTAGATCGTGTTGTATAACTTTGTATTCTGTTCTGTTGTGTTCCTGTCTGGGGTTGCTTAGTTGAAGGCTAACTGTCTCCATGTAAAGCAGAGACAGGATAAACTTTAATGAAATGTAATTAAACTTTTCCGAGCACAGACACACACTTAAACAGATGACTAAGCTGCACCTTTTTTTCAACCTGCATTTCTAATAAAATGAGCTCCTTTCTGCTTGTCTGTGAAGGACTGTGTGTACATTTCATTCTAAAATACCCTTCACCATCACATCCCGGCTCTTTCTTTCTGTCTCCATCAAACTCAAGCACATAAAAATGTCTAGACACACACTCGCATGCATGAGGACATGCACTCCGAGCCCCCCCGCACACACATACACACATTGTTCCTGTGCGGTCAGTGTCTGGGGGAGCTCTGCGGGGACCTGTGCTGTCAGAGAGCAGACCACAGAGTGTCCCTGGTCTCTGCTCCACCTGCTGTGACAGCTAATTAGGCCCAGCCACAAAGGCTGGCCTGTCTGGGTGCTGGAGTGGGTGTCGTGGCATGGCATGGCAGGGCATGGCATGGGATGGCATGGAGATCGCTCGGCCAGCTGATAAGATGCCCTGCGGTGTTTTTTTCTGAGGACAAGTTTAACCCGGGAACACCCAGGACCACAGTGGTGTGTTCTTGTCTTTGTTAGGCTCCCCTTCAGTCATTAATTACACTCACGCACTTCTATTAGTCCTCCATTTAGGCTAATCAACAAGCAGGGCCCTCCGCTGACATCATTAGCTTTCATAACAAGCAGCAGCATTTTGGGAGGGGTCCTTTTGAGCCGTTTATGAACATTAACCCTTCCTGAGCAGTAATGAGCCATTCCTATCTTCTGCTGCACCTCGGGGCCTTTTGTCCTGCTCCTGTTGTCCGACACCCCCCAGCCCGTTCTTCTCGCACCGCTGTCATTAGAAGGCAGCAGAAGCTGGCGCCAAAGCTGTGGACGCTCCAGGCAGACAGGGAAGCTTAAATAGCATGGCAGGAAGTTAACACTGCAAGGGGAGCAATGTATTTTTGGGTGGGCTGGGGATCAAAGGCGCTGAGGAAATGGGATGAGACAGGGCAGTCTAAGCCCTTTGGGTGTGTTTGTTTCTTTGAGTGTGTGTTCCTCATATTAGATACGAGCAGGGGAAGGAGACACAGGTTGGAGATGGTGACAGGGAGCTCAGCCATTTGCCTGGACCAGCAGGGAGCCCGGGAAGGGAGGCCGGCCCCCTGAGCGACTGTGCAACCTCCTGGGGTTTGAGCTGCTGTCTGGACTTAAAATTAACAACCCATACACACACACACACACACACGCACACACACACACACACACACACACACACACACACACACGCACACACACACGTAAATAAACCGAGTGAGCTGATATTTTCCAGTTGTCCTCGAGGTATAAACATGCCTAACTTAAAAGTTTTTGATATCACTTTTTGATTATCACACTTCACCAAGTATGCAGGCACGTAAACACAAACACACTCAGCGCTAACTTTCATGCTGCAGCACACACTCACACTTGTGTTACCTTTGCATCATACATTTTTGTATGCACATATTTGTGTCTATACCTCTTACAGATGCACATGTGTGATTATGGAGTGTCATACAGCAGGTCACATGTGCTTTCAACCAACTGTGCGGTAACTGGTGCAATTAATCCTGCTTGGTATGACACCTTCAGTGCTTCACACCTGAACAAACACGTAACTGTTGTTATCTAACATGTGTCTAATTAACCCCGCCTCTTTCACAGATACTTATATTTACCATTACTTTGTCCTAAACTGCAGTTCCTCCAATGGCTTAATGAAAGCCCCCATGTTTAAATGACCAACTTACAGGAAAATACTTAGCCCGGTACAAAAAGCACTTTGGTCTCTAGAGCTCATAACACCATACTGACGTATTTAAGGGTTTGGTTACTTTGCTCTTGGCATCATGTTAGCTATTTCAAGACAAATGCACCATCCAAATATGGTCGCTTCTTGCTCTAAAAAACAAGGCAGTCCACCAACCATTGGGTGATGTCACAGTGGCTACGTCCACTTCTTAGTCCATGCACTCAATCGAGCTTTGGATATGTTTGTGACGTCGGCTTTTATAAGTCTTCATATTGTGGGCACCATTCATCTGTACACAAACACTTCACATTAATTACCCTTCAAGCAAACGTCTTATACATCCCCTTGGATTGCTGCAACTAGTCTTGTATCATGTTTGCTGTAACTAGCAAGGACAGCGCTGTTCTGTTCAGCTGCTGTGGTTAAAGTAGTAACTTTCAAGATCATCACACACATTTGAAACCACTGAAAGTTTGTGTCAGTCTTCTGGGCCACTTGTTAACCATGCACAGCCAAATGAATATACAAAGTCAGGTGCATTATGGGCACTGAAGCAGGAAGTAAGAGAAACCTCTCAGCGTAGCTACAGTATATTCTTGGCAATCATTTTTTATTTGGATGGATCGAGAGCATTGCTTTAATACCTCATCTAGTGTTTAATACATCTATGGTAACTAATTACTTGTAGATTATAGCTGAGACAAGACATAAGCAACCCTAGCCAGCTTTACAGGGCAAAGACCACATTCAATAATTTATCAGATGAGAATCAGAGGGGACGATAATAGAAAGCAGAATCAGTGAGAAAGTACGACAAAGTCAGAAAAACCTTCATTAGACATGTAGACGCTTCAAGTTGACTCTGAAGGCGCAATCGTAGCCAATTACTGCATCCCAAAACTTGTGCTCAGGGCACTGGGTAGCCCTCTCTGTTCTTTACTTATTAATCGCTGCCAGGCTGGCTGCATGGTGTCGTGATTGACTGCTCCTGGTGAAAAATTAATGCGCTCTCATTGTCTGCCTCTGTCTGGCACACCTTCCTTGTAACCATTGCTGACCAGTAACTGAATATTCCCGTCTTCTAAGCTGTAATTTAGCAGGATATGCATGCACTGCTGCTCTCTGTGGGCTGCCGAGGCTGAACCGTGTGAAACAAGGCTTTAAAGTTGTCGCTGAATAATGTAGCCGTGTTGGTGAATGCTATGTGACATAAGCTGCTGTGCAACTTTGAAGCGCGAGACATTTTTAAAGTTGCCGGTAATGACTGGAGCAGAACTTTTCAGATTGTCAGAGTAAACACAAAAACTGCAAAGCAATTTCCAGAAAAAAAGAAACTGTGGCGCTCTGTGTTCAATGCTAGAATATGTTAGCGCACCTATGTTTGTTTGTTTGCTGTTTGATTCATTTGTTGGTTCATTTTGCTCATTTGCAAACCCACAACAAACAAGCATATGCACACATTCAATCATGCATGCGTGTAATTTGTCTCAAGAGAGGTTTGGGATGAAAAGGGTTAACACACTATTTTCTAGCTCTTATCGGTGCTTGTAAAAGGATAAGGAGAGGAAAAGTGAGAGATAGAGGGAGGGGGGAGCGAGAAAATGCCATTTGGGGGGAGAGCCAAGTGGGTCTGCTAAACGAGTGGATTCTTATGCAAATACATGCTAATTTATGCGCACAAGGCAGTGGCAGCGCCCGAGGCTGCTTTGATTGGCAGTTGCAGGTCTGTGTGTGCTGAGGAGGGACGCTTGGCTCCGGGTGCTTCTGTAAAGTTGGGCACGGCTGCCTCTCCATGTTCTACATGCTCTGGATCCACCGACTGCACACGTCTGTAGCCTTGCCTCTCCACCGGTCTAGTCCCAGCAAACCGGCGAGGCTCCCGTCCAAAAAACTCTCCACACACCAAGAGCTCGGCTCAGCCAGCTTCAATTCCTCCATGTCTGGAAGCAGCCAGGGCATCATTATAAAATCAATGCCCCAGCTTCATCTCGCCTGGCTGTGTGTGCGTGTGTGTGTGTGTGTGTGTGTGCGCGTGTGTTTGTGTGTGTGAGCTGGAGGGGCAGCGTTCTGGGCTTGTTTGTGTTGATTCTTGGGGGTGTTTGTGAGTGGCAGAACAGCAGAGGCGCCGATGCAATGCTCTCCACGCTCACTAATGGGCTGACAGAGAGGCTCGAGGTCAGGGCCTCCCATTACTTCAGGAGGCAAACTGGCTAAATGAATAGGAACCTGCACCTAGCTAGCACCCAGAGGAAATGTAAATGCCATTTGTTTCTGTGGCAAGGTGTTGTCATGCAGAGCAGTGGTACATCTTCATAATGTAAACATAAATTCCTGATACAGTGATGCCAGAATAATTGGGTGGCTGTTATTTATCATTTTTTTGGCAGGTTTTTTTTGTGTGTTTCCAAAGCAGGAGGAAGAAAACAAATTTAGCCGGGCGAGTATGAAGCCATTACTCTATCTATTACTCATTCACACAGGCCCCCAGGCCAATAAGAAAACACTTGGAAATCACCAACATAAAACAGAATATGTTCCCTAAAAGTATAATGCATTTTACGCGTCCTCATAAATATACTCGGCTGTGATGAGGTTTCTTGGAATGAAACAATTGAGACATTTTCCCCTCACTATCCCTCTAAAATAATATACTGTATGGCAGTTCTCATGCATATGTGTTATAAACATCTCATTCTAATGTGCAGCCATGCTTTTCCCTCCGCTCGCACGCACACACACACACCACATGTTCGTGCACCCACATGACGAGGCCTGCTGCCTCTCCCCTCCGGCTTTTCACACGTGCCAAAGCAGAATGGGTATTTTTAAGGTCTGCAATTATACCCTCGGCAGAGTGTAGGCAGCAAAATTACTTGGTTGGCACCCCCAGCACCCCAATCCCACACTCCCCGCGCACCCTATCTCAATGGGAAATAAAGCAGAACCATTTAGACAGATCTGGAACAAACACATCCAAACCTTTTGTTTGTCACACCTGGGGACCGCAAATGGATTCTCATCATACAGTAGATTGAAAATTTATGCTTATTTACACCTGCATCCCTCTCTCTCCAAATATTACAGGCATTTTGCCAACCGTGAAGTGGCCCTATATGTGCCCATATTGTCCCCCCTCAACTAATCTCCACTCTCCAGCTTTTGATGACACCAGAGACACGTTGTGATGTTCCCTCATAACCCGTCACACGCCGCCCGGCGCCGGCGTTTTTTGAAATAGCACAAATGCCGTATGCATATTTCATCCCTCCCCTCCGTCACTGTAGACGCGATGAATAATACATCTTTTATTATATTATTGCAAGAGATTTGTAACACTTGAAACAGAATGCAATATGCAGTTTATCTCCGTGCACGGCGAACACAAGGTGCTTCCGTAGCGTCTGTCTGTGTCACCCGGCGAGAGGGGAAGAAAAGAGGAGAACAGAGGAAACAAGCTCGTGTGACTCCTGACAGTCCATCAGCCCCCCGCGGCAATTACTCTCCCCCGGCTGAGGGGTGGGATGCTGAGGCTGGTGACGGCCTTCGTGCCGATCTACGCACTTAAACAAAGGATGTGTCATTTTGAACATGTCTGTGTGCTTTGTGTTTGTTAACAGCAGCTCACGTCGGCATATGTTTGGTATTAACATCTTTGGCCAAAATCTTTGTAATCTGTTGTGACAACTCGGCTGTCATTCACGCCGTATCACTTTACAAGATCTAGTCTTTCCACGCACGCACAGCATCAACACATCAGAGGATATGACGACGCTGAAAGAGGCCCCAGTAACCCCATTAAATATGAAAGATATCATCAGTGAAAAAGTTTGTTCTCCGTACTTTTTCTGGCTTTTTGTTCAATTCACTAACCTTTCAAGACCTGGAAATTATTACATTCATTCCCCATATTCTGCAGACCTGTGGAGAAAATCTGGCATTATTAAAATCCCCCCTTAATCATCAAGCGCCTTTGTTTTGCTGCCGTAACTCTGGTCCATTTTGAAATTTAATTTCCTGAAGTAGAGGGTCGAGAGCTGATGCCATTTTAAATGGAATAATTGAAGTGTTTTTTTCTTTTTTTTCCCTGCATGTGTTAGCAGCCGTTGTTGTCGTGGGCCTGCCTTGTCCTCTTAGAAATGGAGGGGTGAAAAGCGTGCTGCAGGCCTGCAGAAAGCCCTCCAGCTTCTATTGTTTAATTTGACGAAGAGGCGTGAGGTGAGGTGGAAGAGGAAATACGTCTCGCTGTTGCTGTACACCACTTGAGAGCTCATTCAGTGCCTGGGGCTATTGACCACACCGTGTCAGGTTCTGTGCTGGAAACACGTCCCCACACTACACTTAAATTGCATTTGGACCTTGGCTGGGGTGAGCAAATGCTTGGCCAGAAATCAATGGGAGGATACAAGCCTCGGTGGACACGGGAAGGCGTTAGCTTTCATTCCAGCTATTGATGAATGCCAGGTACATTTCATCAGACGACGCGCTGAGTTTTTGTTGACTGGACTCATGCAGAATCTGAGACAGCGAAGCTGCTTACATGAAAGGTTCGACTCTTACTGTCCACAGTTGGGATGTGACTCCAGAGTTCTTCTTAAGGAGCTGATAAGTCTGCAAGAATCTTAAGGGAGATGGGTTAAATGTTTAAAAAAGGATAAGATGGATAAATAAACATTGTATCCCAGCTTTGCTTCGCTGATCTGTGACTAACTGGATAGCCATTAAGGTTTAAAAATCCCAGAGTGTGAAACAGACTGGAACACATTGAGCTTCGGCTCAGCATAATAGATTTTCATTTCCTTAATCAACTTCCTTATTCATCCTTTTTTTTCCCAAGGAATTAATATAGATCAGTGTAAATGGGAGCCAAATACGTGAGTGGCAGCATGCGGGGAGCAGGCTCAGTGGAGGAGAGCAGCCTTTTCTCCTTCACCAGGAGCAGCATCTGTTGCTCCCCTGCTCCAACGCTATTTACAGATAGCTGCCATTATTTACGCCTGATAAGATTCTATCCAATTTGCCAATCCGCACTGTTCACAGAGACACGGACAACACGAGCGCTTAACAAGGAAGTATGGCAGGGAGGCTTGTCAGTCTGCACGTGTGGTTTCGGATTCGGCGTCGGCTGAAAACTATGAGAATGATTTGTTTCTGTGTAAGAAACACAAAAGGCTGATTAATATTTGTCTCAGTGAAATGGCGGCGCGCAGACGGACAGCCAGACATGTACAAACACACACCTCGGCGCCCACACAGACACGCTTACACACATGCCACTCATAATAAGTCAAATAACCTTCAAAATGTAATATTGGTGGCTCTGCCAAAAAGATAGAGCCTGAATTATAAAGTGCTTAGTCACCGTTAGCATTCAGCAGAGGTAAAGAGACAATATGTATCCTGAGATAAGGATTACACAAAGCTGTCTCCTCGCCATGTAACAGAGCCACCAGAGCCTCATATTATGTACACCTCTGTCTAAATACTGCCTGAACCTCACATGATTTCCTGGAAAGTTTGACGTGCCAGCTTTCGGCTTCAGGCTAGGTGGGCGAGTGCTATTTTCCAAGCGAAATAACGTGTGAATATTCTGAGCGAGCGACTTTTTGGTGGATTTTGGAACTCGTTCTTTCTCTGACTTCAGGGACTTCACAGAAAAGGATTTATTTATGTCTGTATTTGTGTATGTGTGTGTGTGTGTGTGAGGTGTGCAAAAAGACAAGTACCAAGAAATGCCACACACAAAAAATACGCTGCTGAGAGAGTAAGTGACAGCGAAACAAAAGAACAAGAAAAGACCACGACAGAGAAGGAGAAAGCGACAAAGGCGATGAGAGTAAAATGAGGCGACGGAGAGGAAGAAAGAGAGGAATAAAGAAACAAGTCATGTTGAAAGAACAATAATTGAGGAAAAGAGAGAGAAAAGGACACAGAGAGCAGACAGAGAGGAACTTAAAGAGGGATTGGCTGTGGCAACAAAAACCATCTCTCTATGATTGCTGTTCTCTTTGCAAATAACATATAGTGTCAGTTTTAGTCTGCTCCAAGCAGCAGATGGATGGTTTTTTTTCCACATAAGGACAATTCACATGCCAGAAGAGGAAAAAATATACTAAATTGTCAACTGTAAAGGGATACGTTGACTTTTCAAACGCTCTAAACTGTCATATGTCAACTCCTCAGACTGCTCGGAGATTAAAACAAAACAAATATTTGGCTCTTCGATTCGGGTGCATATTGCAGCGCTGTCATCCGTCAGTATTGCCTGAAGAGATGTCAACAGAATCTTCCGCTAAGATGACACCTACAGTCCTGGCACACAACTTTTTGGCTGCTTACACAGTTGGCCTTCTGAGGTGCATTAAAACTGCATCTGTCTGTGTGTGGTCCGTTAGCGCTAGCTCTCTGCTACTGAAAGAGAATGATTGCTGATGATCGGAGGTGTGCACACATCTAATTGATTCCTACAGAAGTTTATACATAATAAAAAGAAAGAAAAATGAGCTGGTTCTTTTGTCTTTACTCTTCTATAAAGACAGAAGAAAAGTTGTGACACTCTTTTTCCCTTTTTTCCGTACGCCTGTCACTGTCTGCTGTCCCCTGTGCACGTCCCCGCCATAGGAACAAATCACGCACACAAACCCACACTACACATCCGTCCCCTTTTGCCAGAGGATAACCCTGTGATGTTATACCCTTGCAGGGTGCAGCATCTATAAGCTCCTTTTTTGTCTATTGAAGAAAAGCGTTCCACTCTGGTAGATTACGGTCAGGGGCGATTAGGATCTTGCCTCACTGAAGCAGGGAAAAGGGAAAAAAGGGACGTGCTCTGTGTAACCTAAAAAAAGACGACGGAGCAGATAAAACAGATGAAATCCTTCCTTCACTCCAGAGCCCCCCCTCCGGCTGCTCGGTGGGCGTGGCGATCCCGATGCATGAGCAGCATCATTGGCTTCTCTCTCTTTGAATGTCTCCGTCTTTCTCCTTGTCTCTTTTCTGTAACTCTCTCCCAGCTGAATCTCCTTGTCTCTTTTTTTCACCTTACTGCTTTCAAAAAGGAAACGTATCCCTTGTGTGTCTGTCCTTCACTCTGATCATCCTGCTGTCAGAGTACTATCAGTGCACAGGGGCATCACATGATACATTTGATAATGCTTTTTGTAGATCTAATGTGAGCTCAGTCTGCTGTTGCGCTTGTTGTAAGTTAGACTGGGAAACTAGATCAGCAATATGGCTAAAATGTCGATTTCATGTCTATTGTCCTTTTTCTAACCACAGATTCGACCACGAACACATAAAAACTTTGAACTCTACAGTTTAAAGGACCAGTCAGACGTTTCTGACTACATGTTCAACGCAAGTTTTACAGTGTCAATGACTGTATATCTAGATGGACAACGCGTCTCCATCTGCTCTCACTGTACGAAATGAAGCCAAAATAGCCCCTGTGATAGGCGCTGCCATCTTGCGATGGTGAGGTCATTTGGAGCCAGAGGCTGCGCTGTAGAGATCAGAACTTACCGAAAAAACAGCAAAGATCCCGCACGTCGGCGTATTTAACAGCAGAACAGCTTCTTTGTGTTGGTCTGAGGTTAGCGTTCACAGGTATGGACACTTAAGTGACTGTTTTAGTTTTAGTTTTTAGTTTTAGTTACGTTTCTCTACTCTGCTAATCCAGAACAGACCGGCTGCAGGAGCCGTATTTGTCAGCAGAGCTGTCAATCATCCTTTTTACATCATCAAATAACTACTTAAAAAAACACTTGGACGTGAATCAGCATGATAAGAACTAACTATAATGACAGAAACCATGTTTGAGAAACATTTATCTGGCGTCTATTTTGATTTTATAGTTTGACTCATGTCCCACCTGTTAACATGGAGGAGGCGGGCTTTATGACCTATACTGCTGCCAGTCAGCAGGGGGCGCCCGAAATGTTTTGGCTTCACTTTTAGGGAGCTTTCATGTCGTCCATCTTTTTATACAGACTATGTGCAGTATATTGTTTACTGTGGCTCAGTGGTGGAGTCGGTCATCTTTCTATTGAAAGGTTGGTGGTTTGATCCCCAGCTGTCTCAGTCTACATGTTGAAGTGTCCATGGGCAAGACGCTGAACCCCTAATTGCTCCTGGTGGCATAGCCAATGGTGTGTGAATGTGATGACTGATTGACAGATGGGCACTTTACGTAGCAGCGTCTACCATCAATGTGTACGGGTGAATGGGACATGTGGCGTAAAAGCAGCTTTGAATGGTCGCAAGACTAGAAAAGTTCAGTCCAAAGTACAGTATTGTGGTGTTCATATTTAGATCATGTATCAATAAAAGTATTCTCCATGCATTGCTTTTATCAACCAATGATTACGTACACTAGACAAGAAATTGTCAGTGATACCTTATGAAGTGATATGTCTATGTTTTATAATGTATCCTGTACACATATAAATGATATATTATTATTTTAAATCATATTAACATGTATATAAGACTAGACTGTCCATTTTAAGGAACCAAAGTCACAGAAGACATTTTTAATTCTAAAATAAAAGACACCAAAAAAGTTTTAAAAAATTGCTGTTGTGTTCTAAAAACATCAGATGACTCTTTAAAGCACTTGCATTAAAGTGCAGATTTTGCAGGATCATTTGTTGGTAAAATGTTTAAACACTGATGGAGATGGAGCTTAATTAGTGAGGAGCGACTGCAACTTTTTTTCTGCAAGTTCAGGCAAACATAAAGATAAACAGTGCAGCCCGCCCTGTATATGAAAACGTCTCTGCTGATTTCATTGATCCAGAACTGTTGCTGCAGCTGCAATGATTTCACTTATCTGATGACTGAATGTCAATTATTCAAAGTCGTGAGCCTCATCAAGTGATAGAATCAGCAGCTTTGCTGTCACAGCAAATTCACCCACCAACGTCAACACAGCACGAGCGCTTTAACAACCTCATCAACTCATCGGAGATGCAGAAATGTTCAAATCAAGAGGCCGTTCATTTGCAGTCCCTCCTAAAAGCCCATCATCGCTATTTTGAAATGCAACGAGCTCTTCAAGTCCCTCCAGACTTATTTTAAAATCTTGCTAATGATGAATAATAAGTCACTCAAAAAAACTAACTTTGACCATAACTCTGCCTATCATGCAGCACGAGCAACTGAAAGGCCGTTTTGGTGTGTTGCTCTTCTTTTGGTGCTAAATAACTAAGATGGAATGCCCAAACCATTTCCAACTAAGCTGCCTAATGTCATTAGAGAGATCATTCTGCTCTGCTGACATGTGACTGGTGAACGAGTCGACCAGTGCGACTGAAGGAAGTTAATAACTTGCTTTTTTATTTTAGGAACACTGCGACTATTATTTTGATCTGTTCCAAGTCCAATCCTTCCTCCTAGAAAGATGAAACAATCATCTGGAGATAATTCCACCAACTTTGTCCATTCAGGGGAATATAGGTTCCCACCTTTTTGTCTGTATAGTCCCCCCTGCTTGTATCTAAGAAAGGCTGAGCCCGCCTAGCCCGCACACAGAAGCTACTATATTTGAATGAGGACCAAAAAAGTCTATATTTTAATAGTTGAACAGACTTTTGATTATCAAGTAAGTGCTTTTTTAATGATTTTATTTAACATGTGCAAATCTAACTTTGACAATCTCAGTGCAGACAAAGCCCAGCGATTTTTGGCGCCTTCCTCACGGGGGCCCGGACCCCAGTTTGGGGACCACTGCTGTAGACAAACAGAGTCCCCCTGAAACTGTTGTTTACTTGGAAGTCATTACTTTATCGCAGACCTTTCCTTTTGCCGCTAGTCTTGCCTCTACTCTATTGCCCCAGGTGACCATTACCGTTTTCCTTCCACCATCCCGCTTACCCCTGTTAGTTTCCTCCTCATGACATTTCAAGACATTTATTAAACAATCCTCTCAGGCTTTTCAGCCACTGTGCGCTGGTTATATTCCTGTCCTGTATCACACAAGTTACGTCCAAATTTTAAAAAGTTCAAATCTAAAAAGTCCCCTTCCTCAAAGCTCCTCGGCTGCATAGAGAAGCAGAGTTTCAGGAGGCATTACATCTTCCAGGCACGTTCCTGCGGAGAGGGAGAGATGGCAAGATAAAAGGTCTTTTTGTGGCTCCCACCCTCTGCTCGCTTCTCGGGCCCACACTGCAAAAAAAATAATCCCATCAACAATTCAATTTAACCGGGGTTCAATATTAACAATATCCTCGCTGGTTACTTTTCTATTAAGTGTGTTTTCATTGTTTACCAATTACTTTAATTCCGTTAGACAGACTTGCAGCAGCTCACATTGTTACACATTGAAATGTGGCAGGATAATATCAGCTCACTCTGAGAAAAGAAGTTGGATTGCATTGGAATCAACTCAGATCATCTCAAAATAATGGTGTTTTTTCTCTCAATTCAGGGGAAATAGGATTGTAGACCAACGGATGATTAAATGGTTTGTAAAAAGCAAACATTTTTCACACTGTTTGTCTCTAGTGCCTTTCACTCTCTCTGCTGCGCTCTCTCTCTACCCAGGCAGGGAATCAACCATATGGTAAACCATCCCCTTTCTCCTGCTTGCTCTCCATTCCACCTCCCATCTCCTGTCTTCTCCAACAACACACACTCATGCATGGAGGAAAAAGAGTGGAGTAAACCACAGGGATGTTGTGGGTCCCGGTACAATAGGGCATAGCAGGGTGGGTGACCGGAGCAGATGTCTCTCCCTTTCCCTATGTCTCTCTTACCCAACCCTCCTGGCGGTATGTGGTGTCAGCCCATGCCAGGGCACTAGTCCGGGGCACAGTGGTGCGCCACATTGACTAAAATGTATTCATACAGAAGTTGTCCTTTGAGATTAAGCGTCTCTGCGGTGTCGGCAGGACGGGGTCAGAGTTGGCTGGTAACGAGGAGCGGCAGCACAAGCGCAGGGCAGACAATAAATCTTTCCTGTGTGCCAGCAGACCTGTGGGCCCACAACTCACTGAATGCTTTGTTTTTTAAATGAGCCGAGTTGACCTTAGCGGTGCATTAATGCACATTTCAGATGCAAAGACATTCTGGCCCTGGAAAAAAAAGGAAAAGAAAAGACAGAAAAACAGCACTCCCGGCTAAATAAAAGGGGGAAAGGGAGAGAGAGAGGGAGAGCGGGGAGCAGGAGAGAGTTTACTGTTATGACTGTTCACCTTTTTACCCCGGCTGCAGAATTAATTTCAGCATTTGAATGGTAACGCTGATGTTTGGCTGAAAGATACTGCCAGTGCAATGATCCTCAATAAAGAGCTATGAGCGCTTTACATGGGAGGAGACATTTGCCATTTGCTGTGGGAGGCCCATCGGATCACTTGCTGAGGGCTTAGAGGGGGAAAAAAAAAACACTGGGGCTTTCATCGGAGGCTGATAGAATAGCCTCGGCATATAAAAGCTCTGTCATACCAGGACAGAAAAAAAACACTATTCTCTAAACTCAGATTATGGGTTGTTTAGGCTCCAGTAGGAATTCAAATGGTATTTCACAGTGAAAAAGAAACAAAGCCGCTCAGACAAAGGGAGCTGGTGTGATGCTAACGTCTGAGGCAGGTCCAGCCGTCATGAGTACCCAGAACAGCGCCCCCTTCCATGCAGTTCATCTACATCGGCAGAGACGGAGCGGGAAAGTGTCGTTTCCTCATTAAGACTTTGTGATTGGCAGAGATATAATATTCTCCCACCCACCGCCCGTCTTGGCCACCCCTGAGATGAATGTCCATCTTCCGATCGGCCGAGCTCACACAGTCTCATCAGGGCTCCCCGTAAAAAGGCCGAGAGCTCATACAGCCTTGTGAAACTGAATGCCAAGATGAAACGAAGGATGAAGGGAACACCAAAGGAGCCCTGGCTGGGGCCAGATTAGCCATTATTTGCCACACAAACCCTCGTGATGCGAGGCCAAGGTCAGACAAGCAGGCGGGGACAGCTGGGCTCAAAGACTAAGGCATCCCATCGGCAAATGTCCAGCCTTTGATCAGGCCTGTCGTTTTCTGTCAGGAAGGTGACCCGCACGATCGGACCACGTCGACTGGCCAGAGCCTGCGAACACTCATACTCTCTCTCTTTCAACCCTCCAAAATAAAAGGGGAGGAAATCTTTATTTTGTGGCCGTGTCAGCCTCACAATATGAGGTCGCACCCGAAGAGAGATCTGCTGTTTTTGTGTCCTACCAAAGACTTTTTACTACATCTTCCCCCTTTCATAGTCTAACCTCTGCTTTATGAGGGCTCATCACAGAGACAGACAGAAACAAACTCAAAGACAGAGCGAGCCGAGAGGGGGAGGGGCACAGCAGACAGAAGCGCAGCGGCAGGGCCAGCCTCAGTAGACAGCCGGGTATCCCATGATCCCGTGTGCGACGGTCCCCTCTCCTCCTTAGCCCCCTCGTGCCTTTTCAACTACAGGAAGTCAGACTGACACTCAAGTTAATTAAGATTTTAATCCAGGGTGAGAGAGTCAGCGGACTACCTCACAACAAAGGCAAACTCAGGCCTATCAAGACAGGGTTTAAATGGAAAAGAAGATTTGGGTGTGAGCTATACTATATGACAATATTCACCCCTCCCCCCAGAGGTCAGACGGAGTCAGTCACTTTGTGGAGCGATCAAAAGTGCTCGACATCTAGGTCCATGACGCCAAGCTATAAGGGCTCAGTTCAATGCCAACTTCAGCTGACATGATGAGTTCATCTCCAAACACAAAATGCATAATCAAAAGCCATGTCTGATGTTGTAAACATGAGGAAACAAATTACCCACGATGGTGGGGGAGCGACAATCCATGACTGACTGGAGGAAAAGGAGGATGAAATTGACTTGGAGACATTTGAATGCCTCGTCTTCTTAAAAATTCTCTCGCAACTCGACTTCAAAATGGGACAGCTTGCCACAGTTGACGTGTTGGGAGATGAAATATGAGCCTGCACAAAGGCTGGTTCATTCCTCATGTTTTTCCACTTAGTTCAGAATCAGATTCGAGGACCTTCCTTTATCAATGTGCCCCCAAAGTTCAGTATAGCCAAGAGTAAGACCTTCTGGGAAATGTAGTTGGAGTGAAAATGCGAGAGCTTTCCATTGGTCTGATATCAGATCAGGCAGCGGGCTGCACTAGAGGAAGGGGCCTATCTAATATAAAGGGGGGGGGGGTTCACCTACGTGGCAGGGCGTGTATGGTGGAATAAGTGGGACAACTCCCAGCAGGCTGTGAGAGCACTGGCCAATAAATGATAAAAGAGCAGGACTGGTCCCCACGCTGCCTTATTGAAGTTTACCTTTGTACATTTACACTGAATCCCAATTTGCCCTCCCTGCATTTTTTAACACATATACCATCTACCCTCAGGAAGTCTGGGGACCGCCAGACACATCCACAACTGTTCTGCCTGACTGGCCTTTGTCAGAGAGAAGATAAAAGAGATCAAAGTGAGCTGCAGGAGAACTTCAACTACACAGAAACTGTTGATAAAATACTACTGTATTTCCCTGAAGACGTGGAAGTATTTGTTTTTTAGGTACAAGATTAAGTTCTTACGGTGTCTAGTTCTTGCAGTTTGCCCAATCTCTTCAGACTCAGAGTGAAACATAAGACGTATGATGCCGCACATCTTCAAAGAAAACGTAAACGCTGTAGTTTCCACTTTGGAGGGCGGTTTGAGTTGAAGCCCTCTAAGTGCTGCTACACAGGCCTTTAACCCAAGATTAAAGGAACCAAATGCTCCTTAATTACACAAGATCGCCTCATTTTCCTGAGTGACATCACTTTTTTTCTTATTAGAGAACTTTTCCATTACGAATGTGCGTAATGTTTGATATTACTCTATCAAGTAATTAACGCCGCCTTGACTTAAATTGAGCCATGTGATGGGGTGAAATTTAATTAAATCATGTGTTGTTTGTTTGGGGCCTTCTAGACGAGGTTTTGTAGTACAGAATCTGACTTAGAAATCAACATAAGATACAGGACAAAACCTCATCAAATGTAAACACACTTCATGGTCACAGCTATAACATTGTAAAGTTCTGTAATGCCACAAAGAAAAAAAATGCAAAAAAAGTATTTGGTTTGAGCTATTTTTCCCATAAAATGTTTATTTTATCAAAGAAATATGGAAACATATTCCTAAGTTATAGTTTATAGAATTAATAGTATAAAGTGCATTGGGATTGATATTTGCTTGCAACCCATAATGATTGCTGTATCCATCATCCGTAAGAAGTACACATAAACCCTGTAATACAGTTTAGTTCTCTTAACCTCCAAATGTAAGACATGTAAGACATGTTTAAATATGCTGTCAAACATGTGAGATGAGCAAACTCAGTGCACATGTAAGAACACGTTCCCTCTCCTTCATCAGACCTGAGCAGACATAAGCCTGATAATACTCTGACCCACTCGGCTGACCTGAAAAACTCTAATCATATTTGCACTGATTCCCAAACATAAGCACTTTAACTTTACTCGGATATGCAAATATGACTTCATACCCGCGCCGACAAGACAAACTCTCGCTGATGTGTTTTTTTTTTGCTGTTCCAGCCAGCTCAATACCTTTCCACTTAATATGCTGCCAAGTTAATCAACGCTGGTTGAAATCCGAGAGATCACAGGCACTTTAGCTGCTGACGCGCCTGGCGTTCCTCAAAGGCAATGGCTGATGGATCTCCTGTGTTCATTATGGAGAGAAAGAGTTCTCTTTAATCAGCCTGGGAGTCACTTATCATAAGGACGCCTTGCCACACACACACACACTTACACACGCTCACACAGGGATTCACACTTGTGCATAAAACACACACAGACCTTCATGTGGAGAAGCACAAACGAAGATACATCATGATGCCTCACCACACACACATACAGTATGAAGACACTTCCATCCAAGTGATCACAGCATAGACACATGCAGAATGTGTATCACATGCATACATCACATGCTTCATACACTAACATCATTGAGATCATTCAAAGCAGAACACGGAGCAGCTGAGGAGGATGTATGTGGACAGATATGGACATGCGTAATTACAGCGCTGCACACGCACACACACGCGCACACACACACACATGCAGCTGTAAGTACAGCGAGTTAGCTGTGAGCATGTTTAAGACTGAATAAATATTTGAGCTTCCATGTTTTGTGGGATGCAAGTAAATATGCGTCTGTATATTTGGGTCTGTACTGGGTCACTGTGTGTAAGTGCATGTCTGTTTGGGTGACTCTGCGGCTGTTTGTGGTGTGTATGTGTTTGTGCGTGTGTGCGTGTGTGTGTGCGCGTGTGTATGCCAATCTCTTTGGATTGTGGACAGGCGTACACTGATTTAATCACTCCCCAGGCAGATTGTGGGGGCGGCAGAGGAGGCTGTGAGGCAGATAGGAACAGACAAACGCGACAAGGCGAAAGAAGGAGAGAGCATGCTCGCCCCGCGGGCCGCCTCGGCTGCACAATAGTTGTAGACTTGTACACATACTGCACTAAAGCAACAACACAGACACATAATTATGCACGTGTTTGTACTGTATGCATTCAAATGATTCATATTTACTGTAGTTCATATCTCTCTATACATAATTGCATGTGTCCTGGTTGTGCATGTCTTTGCGTACACATATGTGCTTTATTACATGTAACCTTGCCTTTGTGAGGGGTACATGTGTTTCTTTGTGCCGTCATGATGCACGTGCTGTATACATTTAGTCCCAGCCAGAGGTCACTAATGGAGAACAGGGTGGTAATGGGCCCGGCAGTTCAGGTTGTTCTGTAATCTCATCACGCTTAACTCAATAAGGTAAAGGTCAGCCTGCCCCCCCTGATAGACGGCCTGTCCCTGCTTTGACCTGCTGAGAGACTGAAGACATGGCACCACAACCTCAGGGCCTCTGATGGGGGAAACATCAACACTTATTCAGTTACAAACTCCCTGCAATGCTTTGTCTGTGTTCTGGGTTTTTAAGGCTGCGCAAGGCAATTTAAATGCATCACAGATGGGCAGCAACAGGTAAATGAAACTTGATATTTGAGCATGTTGTCGGTATACTGCACACAGTGGGGTGCATTCAGTTTGTAAAAATAGATTGGATTTCAGCATTACAGCAGAGGGACAAAAGCAGTTTCCTTTTCTGTGCTACAGTTTTGTATTCGTTTGATGTGCAAAGATAAATTTCTTTTTGAAATAGACTGATTGAAATTCAGCTGCTCTTATCTGTTTCATCCCCACTTTGAAATTTAGTCTTATAAATCAGGAATATTATCAAACACACACAAAAAACTCGATCTGCTGCAGCTTTAAGAGGAAATTGCACAATGAAAACTACAGTGGCTTAGGAGCTTTTGCAATATTGCGCCTTTGGTTTGCCTTTTTGTAGCTACTAAATTGTACCTGTTTGTGTTTGCCAGGTTGAAAGATGCCGACAATGGTGAACGACTTGCCCTGAGAACTTTTGAACATTTCCGCAGAAGAGACAGTTTCTCTAGCTTTCATTGTTCTGTTCCCCGAGCCCACCTGCCTCACTCGTCTCTCACCTATAGCTCGTCTCTCTTTCTCACGCACGTCATATCAGCACTACTCTCCTGCTCTGCTTTCACGCTGTCTTCTATATATTTCATTTTGCCTGTGAAACATAAAAAAGACCATTTTGAAAAAAAAGCGGAATCCTACTGAAAGGCTTTGCCTTTGATCCGTACAGCACAGATTTCATGATAAGTGTAAAATTACAAAAACACTCTGCGATATCAATGGAAATAGATTATTCTTTCTCCGTCTCTCAGCGGCTTCCTTTCTCTCTCACAGCAGCGAGCGGGGCTGGTACCAGTGTTGACAGAATCAGACCATGTGATCAATCAGAGCACAGCGGTGACAATGAGGACGGACGACTGAAAGATCACACACACACACACACACACAGCTGAAATCTGAGAGTATCATCAGCGCTTAATCCAACATTAGTGTAACACACCGCTAAATGACTAAAACAGGGCTAACTGCAGAGTCACAGCTGTAAAAATGTGTCACTTTCCTCAGGAGTCGTCTCCCCGAGTCTCGGGTGTGTGACACGGCAGGCTTGCAGAGGGGGGAAGGAGCTTAAAGAGTGACCTGGGAGTCTCCCAGTGAAACGCCTCTAATCAGCCCCGGGGGATAACATCCTCTCTGGGCTCTGGCTGAGCCGGGAGCCGGGGGCAGGCACGCGGCAAGCCTGACAGTCTCTCTTCCCAGAGATCAATACCCAGACTGCTTTTAAAGTGTGACATGTTGAGAGGCAGACAAGGAATTTTACTTCTGAATTCCCAGGGAGGAGAGTTTTCTTTCCCGTCTTTTTTTTTTGTTTAATGTGATTTTCTGGTGAAATTGCCTGACACATAGTAGGTGTGAGAACATCAGTATGTGGTTATGGCTGTTGTATTACTCCGGATTACATCAGCCATGTCTTCATTACGGAGGGTGAATGGGAGGGACTGTGCATGTTCAATATGTGCACAAATAATATGACGTGTGTGTCAGTATTTGAGGCAAATATTAAACAAACATGCAGTGTATTTCTTTATGAAGGACTTGTACAGCACTGTAGCTTCACTGTTTTTATCGAAACACCTTCACCCGGCGACCTACCTGGAACGTGTGTTTTTGTTGATGGTCTTACCTTCTGTGATAAGTGGCCAGCGCTTCGGTATTTTGGACCTCCCTTCCCCATGTTCACATTAAAATAGTGTTGGCAGTACTTTGATGTGGCAGGACTGACAGCAGTTCCCAAAACCCCAAACAAACAAGAACAGGCTGTCCTACTGAGACTAGTGAAACGACTACAAATAACAGAACAACAGAATTTCAGCCAGCGCCTCGTGGCGAATAAGTCTGCAGAGAGGAAGTATTATCGGCATTACATGCAGTTTATCTAGAACTACTAAAAGACTGCGGTGGTATCGTCATTACTGCGGATCTATGAGCTTGAGTAGGAGCAGCACTAAAACACAGTAGTACAACAGAACAGTCCAAAAGCAACATTGGCAACTCCTCCGCTCTTATTTTTAGCTTACAATAAGCCTCGTGTTTATCTTTTGAGAATCATTCTGATGTTTATCCAAGTTTTGGCTTAGAGATTCATGTCTTCATTATGCTCGCTCGCTTCTGATTATTCAGTTTTTAATTTAGAGTTTTTTCATTTATATCGTTCAGTTACTGCTTTATTCATAGTCTGTTCAAGTAGCTATTGCCGTCATACTTCCTGGCAGATCACCTTCTGTTTTCCACATAAAGCACTTTTGCTGCTTCTTCTCTTGAAACCATATAAGCTCCTTTTTTACTGTTGAAATGATAAATGGGATAAGGCGTCTGAGTCATCGGACCCAAGCTTTCACTGATGTTCACAGTTTAAAGCGGCACACTTTTACAACTTTACTTAAAGTGTAAGAACATTTGCAAAATGTGAATCCTAGGTACAATATTTAAAAACCTTCTAAGAGTTAAATGCCGTGGTATTAAGTGGTGATATGCGGAGGAAAAGTATTCAGATCCTGCCTTCAAGAAACAGTACAAATGCAAGAATGTAAATGTACTCCAATTCAAGTTATGAGCCTGCACTCAAATCTTATAAGTCAAATTACAGAAGAATTACAACTAAAATATTTTAAGTATCAAAAGTATAAGTGCTCCTTTCACATGAGCTTGACCCCTATGAGTGAGGTATTTCATATTGGATAAATAGATTGTTGGTACTGATGCAAAAATGTGTATGTAGCATTTTACTGTTGAAGCCGTTGGAGCTGGTTCTGATGCTAACTACTTTATATACAGTTTGGTAGTTTTGTCCAATTGTTCAACATTCTGACAATCTCATATTTATCGTCTTTTATGGCTAAAAAGTAACACCCATCTGGCTCCAACGCAGGCAAACTGTACAAAAGTATCTGCCAAAGCTACCTGGTCCAGGCCCGCTTGTTCCTCTGCATAACTCTCTCCGCCATCCATCCCTTCTGACATCTGGCAGCGGCTGACTGGGCACAGCTCAGCCCGGCTCGGCTCCACGGCTTTAGGGGAGGTCAGTGACTGGGGGCTGAGCAGTGGGGCCATCGGGGAGGCTGTTCTGCATACTGAGCAGCCTGATTAGGCAGAAGAGCACAGAGGGGCTGCAGCCCGAGAGGGCCGGTGGGGAGACAGGCGTGACGGCACACGGCCCTACAGCTTCCTGCCACCACTGACCACCAGGTAACCAGTGACAACTCACGGACCATCTTCCCTGGCAGAGAGGATGAATCAGTGAGGCTGTGCCTCGAACTTTACTGTCATCAAGATGAAAAGTTAAAGTTAAAATCCTGAGCTAAAAGTAAAAACTACTTTAAAGTCTGCAACAGATTGGTCACTATAATACTGGACAAATGCATCTGTGGTTGTTTTCATCTTCATGAGGTAAAATTGCACTATAGGCAAATAGGTATATAGGAGGTAATGCATATATTTGCATACTCATAAAGGTACAGCATGTTTTGCTTCTGAGTAATCTGTCTTTTAAAGCACTACCTACTCACCTCCGTCTCTCTGCTAAAAGCAAATTGATAAAGATAATGAGTCCATGACCAGGCTGGCTCGCATCGTGCCCTGCACAGCTGACTGCCCAGAGCGTTGTCTGCTCTGCCTCCGCGGACACGCTGCCAATGTGACGAATAATTTGCGTAATACCTCTACGTTCCATCTCACCGTACCAAAAACCATCAGCCCATGCATGGAACGTGTCCAGGTGCATCATGGTAACTGATGAGTGTTATTACGGTAAAAAACAAAATCAGAGGGACGTAAATCAGCCGGTGATTGGGCAGATCGTTGCTGCAGCACAGGCTCTGGGTTTATGAAGCGTCCCTGACGTACACTGATTACTTTTGATTCTCTCTGCTCGGTCTTCTTCCCCAATGAGGTGAGCGAAAGGGGAGGGGGGCTGAAGATGAGGGCATGTATATAATGGCTGGTATGAAGAATAGGTGTGGGGGACGACTCAGTGGTTTTCTCACATCATTCCCCATGGCTCATTGTCGTTTGCACTTTGTCACTCGCGCGTATTACAAGA
This sequence comes from Semicossyphus pulcher, assembly GCF_022749685.1. Taxonomy (NCBI): domain Eukaryota; kingdom Metazoa; phylum Chordata; class Actinopteri; order Labriformes; family Labridae; genus Semicossyphus; species Semicossyphus pulcher. The sequence continues at coordinate 19,693,155 of NW_027211603.1, forward strand.
CAAACATGCCAACTTTAGCAAACACACGTGTGTTTACTTAGGACTATATATACCTGAGCGGGCACACAGAAAAGAGGGAGCCCAAAACTGCCAAAAGCAAGAGAAGGAGAGCAAGAGCAAAAGAGGTAGAGGGGTCAGCCATCCGCTGAGATGATAATGAAAGAATAATAATAGAGTACAGGATGAAATTACTGAGCTTTACCCACAATATCTTCTCTCATTAGCTCCAGCACTAATGTTGCCGTTTATGCTTGTGTTCTACACCAGCTCCCCCTAATTAGGCGTGGGCTTCTAAAAATAAACAGCAAACTAAATAGTGGCGTGAAAGTACATGCAAATCTGTTGATGTACACGAATAATGGCGGCGGGGTAGAGGAGGGGGGGGGATTAGTGGTGCGCTGCAGACTAAAGTAATTGAGTTGGGCTGTGTTGACATCCCGGGCGCAGTCAGAGTGCCCATGTTGTGGAACGTGCTGCACGCGTGTGCGCTCCGAGGCTCAGCCGGCGTTTTGTTTTGTGTGGCTGGTGTCGTGGTAAAGGTGTTAGCTCGGGATAAAAGGCAGGAGAGGATGCACAGATACTAATCCCTGCGTTAGTTTGAAAGAGACGAGCAGGGTGGAGTCGTCCTCCTGTGAGACAGCCAGGACAATCTGTTGCAACACCTGAGCAGGGCAGAGACAGGGCACAGGGCCTGGCACGGCAATGACGAGTACCTGTCAGCCATCACTCAGATCCGAGGGTGAGAAAACACTGTCTAGAGCATGTTTAAAAAAAGACACTTGGAGTAGTTCTGCTGTTTCTATCCAGGGGAAGAAATCATTGCCAAAAAAAAAAGCCACCCTGTACTTACATCCCCACCAGCACGTCTTCGGCCTGCTGGAAGCCGGAGCACCCTGAGGGTCCATTGCAAACACAAGGACAACTTACAAGTGCCACAAAGAATAAGGAACAAGGGACCTTCTTTTACTACGAGGCGACAGTGCCAACCACTGAGCCACTTTACTGCCCTCCTGTGCAATTTTACTGAGATGAATTTACCATAACAAAGACTTTGAACCCTCACAGAACAAAATTCAAATTCAGCAGCTCTCAAATAAAATCCAATATAAATGAAAATGGGTGGAATGTTGACAGTTTCATGATACGAGGGAGATAAGATAGAAAATACTCTGGCTTAGAGCAGTTTTCACAGGAAAGTGCCTGTTTAAGCACGACAGGGGCGAAGTAGGGCCAGGCTCATCTTGATAATTCCTTTTTTAGCCTTGTCACTCCAGCTTTACCACTTAAAGGGATTCCTTGATCTCTTGACATTGACTTGGTTTTTCTTTCCCCTGCATTTATCGTGTTTTTTTTTTTTTTTCTCACTTTCACTGAAATGGTGTTTTTACCACAGAAAACATGTCTGACACATGTACAGATGTTTGTAATGTAGAAAACAGTGCGCGTTTACTAACTTTGTCATCCTGTAGTTCAGTAAAGCATCCAGACAACAATAACTGAAAAATATGACTGCCAATATCTGCATTGATAGATTAGACTCCTATAGTTTGAGTAATAGTTGAAAAGAATGTTCTTAGTTCTTTAGTTATAATCTTGAAGATCTCAGTTTCGGTCTCTTTGGCAGCACCTATGGCGATAAACGATAATTGTGGGAGCACACTCAGATATCCAGACGGTGTCGCATGTGTGACGTCCACGGTTGGCTCCGGTTGTAACTCTTGATTTTCCTCGCTGACGGTCGCTTTCCTTTTTAGACTGTTTGCCTTCATCTGAGCGTCAAATTTATTTCTTTTTCTTTGGATTTTCATTTATTTTTGGAGTTGTATCTGTAGTCATCGATCTTTTCTTTGTTTGTTCAGCCATAGTAGATTACTGTTTACTCACAACACTTGAAAAGCAGCAGCTTAGCTCCGCCTACCCTTTCTGACAGACCAACCACTGCTGGGTGATGGCGAACGCGTCACTAACTGTGACTTAACAGACTTTTATTTAAGTGAAAATCTTCATCCAGGAGTCCAGGTTCTAGTCATTAAAGAATATTCAACTAAAACCATAAACACTTGGTTTCTACCTTGTAGCAGTCAGATAATGTAATACTTCCTCAGGAAGCTGTAACAGACTCACCTCACAACACCTGCTGATCAACTTCTATCGGTCCACCATTGAAAGCCTCCTGGCCTACTGCTGCACGGTGTGGTTCAACAGCTGCACAGCAACCCCCCTCCATTTTAAGCGTGTTTTTAGCATGTTTGTAGCGTGTTTGTTTTGTCTTAATATTGTTGTTTTGTGCTTCTACTGCCAAAGACAAACTTGACTTAATTCATCTAAAGTATCACACAATTAAGAAATAGACCAAATAAATGAAGGATTAGGCAAAAACTTAAGCCATCAAATAAAGTCAGAATGAGAGTTAAATCATAACTTATATTAACAGTGTGTGAAAATATATATAATGTTTTGAGTCCACTATTGATGGATGGATTTTCACGATTGACATTGTACGACACTTAAAAAAGCCACTTAGAAACACTTATAAAAGTGAAAACTTCAGAGTGGTTAGTCTAACTGGAATTACAGGTAAAGATGAGGCTGTCACTACTTTCCCTCTCTGGATCTTTAAGAGGCACTTTGCTATGATTATAGCTCTAATCCAGTGAGTTTTCTAGCGTATCTGCTGCATATCATCAAGCTGTCAACATCTCAGACAATTCTCATTTATTAGATGTTATTTAAGAGCGACTGAGTTTGAATTTCTTTCTCTGAGCAATGTCACCCGAGGACACCAAATCTTTGTTATGGTAATTACAGCTCTGTGACATTATGGCGATGAAACAAATGAATGGACCAAAGTTTGAGCAAGCATCGCTCTGGGGAAAATGTATTTTGTCTAAAGTTAGAGGAGTGACAGCTTGATCAGAATTCAAATCAAAGCAAAGCATTTTCACAAATCGGCTTTGAAATTCAAGGGAAATCTGTAAAATCACAGATGCAGAAATATTAAGAGGGAAAATAATTCAGGTATGTGATCGGTGACACAGCCTCTCACCCCACAGGGAAACTTTCATCTTTATGCTGCTTTCCTCCAATATCCACACAAACAACAAATTCTGCTGGGTCAATATGCAGTTCAGACCTCAAATAGGTGAACTGTACTTTCAGATTTATCACTGCTATTACTCATTTCTTCTGCAAAAGTAGTAGCACCATTGTGGTGCGTTCGAAGACAGACGTGGTGACTAATTCCTGCCTTGAATTCAGTCCATTTGGCCTCACTTCCAGCTTCGCTCTGTCCATTACTGCAGCTCTGAGTCACAAACCTCCACCCTGAGGCTGTCAGCAAGAGTCACCGCGGCGGGGGGGCGTTCAAATACACAGACAAGCGGGCATACATGTACACTACACAAACACTTGCTGTCTACTACTCACACGGTCACACATGCACACTGCCTGTCTTTCTCTCCACCTTTCTCTCCCTCACGCACACAGCCTTACTACCCCAGGAATCAGGTCTTTTTATAGAGCGGCTGTGTGTTGGCGTGGGCGGCGGTATGGCCGTGCTGTTTCACCCAGCTCAGACTGGATCTCAGATCAATATCCTGTCCCCCGCCGGCCAGCTAGTTCAAGCCGGACAGGCTGCTTCTGAAAAGCTGTCGGGTGGTTTCACGTCTGGCATCTCTCAAGAAAGCAAAACAATGTAGTCCCTATGAAATCTAGCTGTAATGCATTTACATACAGGTATACGCTGTTTTGAATTTGCATAATAGTCAACACAATAGTCTGTCTACATATGGAAACATAGTGCTTAAAGCGCTTAACCCAGAACACAGACTACAGTGTGCTCCTTAAGCTGCATTTGTATCTGATACTTGTTTTTTGTATGTGTTTCCCTCGGTGGGCTTGTCACCAATGTGGATGTGATGCATTACCTTGTCTGTCTCTGTACTGTGACTTTGTACATGTTAAAAGCCAAATCTTTCTGGGCTCATATTTTTAGATCAGATAACATCTTCAGGAGAATGTTTCCCTTTAAGAACAACCCAAAGCAGAACCAGGACTTTCAGTGTCAGGGGTGGCTCGTTTGTGGCTCGGTGGTACAGTTGGTCGTCTCTCAATTGGAAGGTTGGGGGTTCGATCCCTGACTGCTACAGTCTACATATTTATCATGCTATTGTGCCAGACCATAGACTGTATAAAAAGATGGACGACATGAGAGCTCCATAAAAGTGAAGCCAAAACATTTCGGGCGCCCCCTGCTGACTGGCTGCAGTATAGGTCATAAAGCTTGCCTCCTCCATGTTAACAGATGGGACATGAGTCAAACTATAAAATCAAAATACACGCCCGAT